>NW_024870885.1:0-727500 GCF_019054845.1 Dipodomys spectabilis | reverse complement strand
CACTCTTACAAGGACCCTGCCATGTACCACAAGCATACACTAATGCATGTCCTAACCATGAGATAAACCTTAGCAGCTACCCTAATATATACCCTAACCATAGAACGTATCCTGACCACTATCATGTATTATAAACCTTACATACACCCTAACACGTACCTAAACTCATCCCAACACACATCCTAACATGTTGTCTAATGCAAACCATAATGGTAACCCTAACTTGTACCCTAAATCTAACACATACCCTAATAAGTACTCTAACATGGACTTCAAGTCATGCATGTACCATTATATGTACAATAATGTGCACCGAACATTCCCTAACACATACTCTACTCTTATCCTAACAAGTACCCTAACATGTACTCAAAACCACAGAAGTGCCCTTGCATGCACTGTAACTTGTACCCCAAAGTAACCTAATATGTACCCAAATACGTGTCCTACATTTAACACAAATCTCTACTATAACACATTTTCCAATTGTATTTTCACTCTAACACATTAAAACATGCTCTAGACACTAACACATATGGTAACAACTACCCTAATGTGTACTCTATAAACCATACAGGTAAACCCTTACATGCACCATGAATGTACCCTAACATACCCTAACTCTGACCTTAATATATATGATAACATGTACACTAACAATATTCATGTACTGTAACAGTTGGGACCCTAATACATACTATGAAAGATACAAATGCCCATACATATATCCTTACATGTACCTCAAACATGCACTAACCCAAACATGTACCTCAACCATGACATGTAGCTTAACATGCACCCTAATGTACTCCAACAAGTACTCTAATCCAAGCAGGTTCCCTTACATGCACCTAACATGTGCCATTACACATACAATAACCTTCACAAAACATGCTTAAGGTGGGTCCAAGTTTCCAAAAAGAGATAAATAGCACTCAATCCCCACCCATATCCTCACATGTGTATGCAATCGCAGTTGTGTGAACAGAATGAAAGCACAGCTGACTGCTCATTCCAGGCTCCAGGCTCCCCCAAAATTAGGCACAGGGGGGCCCAACACATCAATGATGATAAAGGAAAGACTCTAAGCAAAAGAACCCCACAACTGCTGAACTGGCTAGACACACACCGTAAAACCATACAGGTTTGGAATTTTGAATACTAACACATATTTCAAATGTGCCTTGACTCTAACTCAACTCAAAATCCTAAGATAGCCTAATGTGTGCTCATCCTAACACGTACCTTAACACTAACATGCACCCAAACCCTAATAAGTACCCTACCACATACTCGAAACCATACAGTTATCAAGTCATGAACACTCACTTGTAACTCAAACATGCCCTAACTCAAACCCAAATCATAACCCTATGAGATACCCTAACATGTGTGATAATCTAATACATAACCTAACATGTGCCCTAACATGTGCTCTAACCCTAACTCACGCCATAATCCAATCCTAATGTACATACCCTACCAAAAACCCTACCACATACTCTTAACATGTAACCTGACAATTGTACACCATAAACTTCATACCCTAAACACGTACTCTAAAAATTAACAATTATCCTAACAGGTACCTCAACATGTACTCTAAACACTGCAAGTATCCTTACATGTTTCCTAACATATGCCCTAATATAAGTACACTCACATGTACTCTTACCATACATATACCTTAATATACCCTAACAGGTGCGCTAACCTTAACCAAAACCATAACCCTAACCCATACTCTACCATGGGTCTTAACTCTATCATATGATCTAACGTGTACCCAAACACATGCTCAAACCGTTAACACATAGCCTAACAAGAACACTAACATGTACTCTTAAACATACATGTACCCTAATGTGAACCACAGCATGTACTCTAAAGACTAATGAACCCTAGGAAGTACCCTAACAAGTACTCTAAACCATACAGGTACCCTTACATGTACCCCCAACTAAACCCATGTCACAACCTAATACATGTCTACCCTAACGCATATTCTAACATGCAGTCTAACACATTACCATGTACCATAACAAGTACCTTCATATATATTCTAAGCAGGTACATTACTCTAACATGTACCCTAAGCGAAAGCCTAACCATGTATCCAAACCATAACATGTATCCTAGATGTACCCTAACACTATCATGTGCTCCAAACTTTACATGCACCCTAAGTACCCAAACTACCTATGCATAAATTAACACGTACTCTAACCCTAATCTAAACCCTAACAAATACCCTAACACATATCCTAACCACAACACAAATCTTAACCACTACCGCATACTCTAAACCTGACATGCATCCTAACAAGTACATCGTATGTAACGAACAATACCATTACACATAGCTTAACCCTAACCTGTACCCTCACACAATCCCTAACTCTAACAAATAACCTAACAAATAGCCTCACTATTAACACATATCCTAACACACACCCTAACATGTACAGCGACAAGTACCTAAACACACACTCTAAACCTTACAAGCACTCTTACATGTGCCTTAAGATACTCCAATGCATATCCTAACACATGCCTTAACCTTAACTCAAATCCTAAACCTAACATATTCTGTAACACATACTTTAACATGTACTCTAAATCCCAACAAGTTAGGTAAAAACTATGCTAACACATACTCTCAACCATATGGGTACCCTTACGTGCATCCTAACATGTACCCTGACACATAACCTAACTCTAACACACACTGTAACCACTAACATGTACAATAACAAGTACCTTAACACATAGGCTAAACCATACAGTATCTGACATATGCCCCGAACATACACCAACACATAAAATAACACTGTAACTCTAGCATGAACCCTAACGGGTACCCCAACATACACTCTGAGCCATACTTGCACTCTAAAAAGCCCACACCCTAACACACCCAAAGCCTCTCACCAATCTTTAGCCGTACCCTAAACTGTTCAGTAACTCAAATTCATATGAAACCATATAACATCTTCAGCAATCATAACCACTCCCAAAACCTAACACAGTACTTAACTGTAACTCTTACCCTTTTCCTAACAGGTCCCCTAACCATTACCTGTTCCATAATCCACTTCATAAAAAGTCCATAACCCTAACCCATCCCACAAAGTTCTTCCTCATTCGTTACCTAACCCTGCACCTTTCCTAAACACTTATCCTAACACTTCCCCTAACAGAGTCCCCAACCTCTCCCTTTCTCTACCATGTTCTCTATTCACTTCCCTAACCCTCAACCTGACATTCCATAACCCAAGTGTTAAATAACCCTTTCTGTAACTCCTAACTTCACTAGATCCCTAAAAACATTCACTAACCATAATCCACTGTCTTTCTGTAACACTGACCCTAATCTTTTTCCCTATTCTAACCAGTTTATGAACCATAACTAAAAACTTAACCTCCATCCCAAGTAGCCTAAACAACACCCAACCTTAACCCTACCTGTAACATCAACAACCCTACACTTGAACTCTAACCTCAATCATACCAACCCTAAAAACAGTAGCCCTAACAACCCTAACCACTAACATCACCCCTGACCACAAACAACCCTATTCCTTTACCCTATTTCTCAAAAACCCTAGTCCTTAAGTCTATTCCTCCCCTAGCTCAGGGGGATGGGTTAGGGCTGCTGAATGTATTAGGTACACAGTTATTCTATGGATCTGAGTTAACAAATGGCTTCGGGTTAGGACTAAGATTGGTGAGTGGCTCAGGGTACATGTTAAGGGTACAGGTGCCCTAAGCAAAACTTGACCCTACCATTAACATCAACAACCCTATACCTGAACCCAAACCCAAACCAGACCAACCATAACAACAGTAGCCCTAGTAACACTAGCCCCTACTGTCACCACCCCAGACTCCTGGAAACCAAAATCTTAACTTAAATCCCAACCTCAACTCATACCCTGATACTTACCATACTTACCTGCATCCTTGGAGGTAGATGGCCTTCTTTCATCAAACCTGCTTAAGCTGGGTCCAATTTCCACACAGAGATACATAGCACACAATTCCCACCTGTATCCTCACATGTGCATGCATGACAGGTGTGTAAACAGAGTGAAAGCACAGCTGACTGCTCATTCCAGTCTCTAGTCTCCCCCAAAGTTAGGCATAGCAGGGCCCACACCATCGAGCAGGGTAGGGCAAGGACTCTGAGCAAACCAACCCCACAACTGCTGAGGCCATGGGAATGGCCTAACATACACCCTCAACCATACAGGTTTGGAATCCTGAACACTAACATGTGCCTCAAACATGCCCTAACTCTAACCCAAACCATAACCTTAAGAGATACCCTAACATGTGTGCTAACCCTTACACATAACTTAATCCTAACATGTACCAGAACCCTAACACATACCTGAACATATACTGTAAACCAACAAGTATCCCTACATGTACCCTAACATGTACCCCAAATGCACTATAACATGTGCCCTAACACATACCTTAACTGTAACACATACTCTAACCCTAACTTGAACCCTAATCACTAACACATACAGGAACAATTACCCTAACTCTCAACCTTACAGTCACCCTTACATATACCCAAAGATCTACTTCTTTTGTGTATTAACACATATCCTAACCTGTGCCCTTAATATATACCCTAACACATACCTTAACCCTAACACACGCCCTAAGACTAACATAAACCAGCAGTGTACCATAAACCTTATTCTTATCATAATATACACCATAATATATACTCTAAACACTAATATGTATTGTAACAATTACTCTTACATGTAAGAGTACCATACAGGTACTCTTACATGGACCCTGCCATGTACCACAAGCATACACTAATGTATGCCCCAACCATAACATAAACCTTAACAGATACCCTAACATATACTCTAACCATAGCACACATTCTAATCACTATCACATACTCTAAAGCCTACACACATAACAAGTACCGTATACTTATACCAACACACATCCTAACATGTTGCCTAACTCAAACCAAAACTATAACCCTAACATGTACCCTAAATCTAACACATGCCCTAACAAATACTCTAACATGTACTTCAAGTCACGCATGTATTATATGTACAATAACATGTGTACCACAAATGCAATAAAATGATTCCTAACATGTACTCAAAACACTAGCTCATATCCTATCAAGTACCTGGCACATACTGTAAACCATACAAGTACCCTTACAACTACTGTAACATGTACCCCAAAGTAATATATATCCTAATATGTGTCTTAACTTTAACATATATCTTAACCCTATCAGCTTCTCCAATAGTATTTTCACTCTAACACACTAAACATGCTCCAGACACTAACACACATGGTAACAAGTACCTTAACACATACTCTATAACCCACACAGGTAACCCTTACATGTACCCTGAATGTACACTAACATACTCTAACCAAAACAAAAACCCTGACCTTAACAGATACAATAACATGTACCCTAACCACCTACACATACTGTCAAAAGTACTCTAATACATACTCTAAAATGTACAAGTACCCATACATATACCCTTACATGTACCTCACATATGTACTAACCCCAAGCTGTACCTTAATCCTAACATGTACTTTAACATGCACTCTAATATACCCTAACACTACTCTAATCCACACAGGTATCCTTATATACACCTAACATGTACTCTACCACATAGCCTAATGTGTGCCCAAACCCGAACATGTGCCTTAACAATTCACCTATGAAGTATGCTTACCCATACCATAACTTGTGCCCTAACACATACCTAACAGGTGCCCTAACCCTAATACATACTTTTAACACTAACAAATTCCCTATCAAGTACCCTAACTGTTACACATACTCTAACATATGCCCTAACACATACCATCACCCAAACAAAACCTGCTTAAGGTGGGCCAAAGTTTCCAGAGAAACATAGCATGCAATCCCCAACCATAGCCTCACAAGGAAGGTGTGTCAACAGAGTGAAAGCACAGATGACCATTCATTCTAATCTCCTGTCTCACCCAAAGTTAGGCCTAGCAGGACTCACGCCTTCAAGCATAACAGGGCAAGGACTGAGTAAAACCCCACGACTGCTGAAAGCCATTGGACTGACTGGACACACACTGTAAATCTACAGGTCTGGAATCATGAACACCAACAAGTACTTCAAACATGCCCTAACTCTAACCCAAATCATAACCCTAAGAGATACCCTAACACGTGTGACAATCTAACACATTCCTGAACAGTAACATATGCCCTAACATGTACTCAAACCTTAACAACTACCTGAACATGTACTATAAACCAAACAAGTATCTTTACATGCACACTAACATGTACCCCTAAATGTACTCCAACACATACTCTAATATGTACGCTAACAGACAGCTTAAACCTAAAACATACCCTAATGTGTACTTTAACACAGAACCCTAACATCTATCCTAGCAAATACCCTAATCACTAAGACATACATTAACAATTACCCGACCACATGCTCTAAAACATACAGGTACCCTTACATGCATCTTAATATGTACCACCGATGTACCTTAATACATACCCTAACACACACCCTCATCCAAAGCCTAACATACATACCCCTACTACAAACCTTACCACATACTCTAACATGTAACCTAACAAGTACCATAACCCTAATACATACCCTAAACATGTACTCTAAACATTAGCAATTATCCCAACTGGTACCCCAACATGAACTCTAACTCTGCAAGGATCCTTACATGTTTCCTAATTTGTACCCTAATAGAAGTCACTAACATGTACTCTTATCATACATATACCTTAATTTACCCTAACAGGTGTGCTAACCCTAACCAAAACATTAACCCACACCCTACCATATGCCTTAACTGTACCACACAGTCTAACCTGTACCCAAACACATACTCAAAGTATTAACAGCCTAATGAGAACACTAACATGTACTCTTAAACATACATGTACCCTAATATGAACCCTAGCAAGTACTCTAAACACTAATGCGCCCTAACAAGTACCCTAACAAGTACTCTAAACCATGCAGATACTCCTACATGTACCCCAAATAAACCCTCATACCCTAATACATGCCTACCCTAATGCATATCCTAACATGTTCTAAACACTACCATATACCATATCAAGTACCCTCATATATACTCTGAACAGGCACATTACCCTAACATATATCCTAAGCCAAAGCCTAACCATATACCCAAACCATAATGTATGTCCTAAGATGTACCCTAACACTACCATGTGCTCCAAACTTTACATGCACCCTAACAAGTACCCAAACATATACATTAACATATACTCTAACCCTAAGGCAAATTAACAAATATCCTGACATATCCTAACCACAACACATATCTTGACCACTACCACGTAATGTACCTCAACGCACCCTAACAAGTACCTCATATTTACAGAACCATACCAAAGACACGGCTTAATCCTACACTGTACCCTCATAAGTGCCCTAATCCTAACACGGAACTTAACCCTAACACATAGCCTCACTCCTCACATATATCCTAACACGTACCTTAACCAACAACATATATATCGACAAGTAAGTGAACAAGTACTCTAAACCTAACATGCACTCTAACGTGTCCCCTAATGTACCCCAATGCATATCCGAACACGTGCTCTAACCTTAACTGAAATCCTAACATGTTCTCTAACACATACCCTAACCCTAACATGTATCTTAACTAAATCCTAACATATAAGGTAAAAAGTATGCTAACACATCCTCTAAACCATACAGGTACTCTTACATGCACCCTAACACATACCATAACACATTCATGTCCTAACCCTAACATGTACTCTAACCACTAACATGTATGATAACAAGTACTCTAACATATTCAGTACGCTAACATGAACCCTAAATATACCCATAACATCAAAAACCCTACAATTGAAATCTAACCTCAATCATACCAACCTTAAAAACAGTAGCCCTAACAACCCTAAACACTAACATCACCTGACCACTGACAATCCTATTTCTTTACCCTATTTCTCAACAACCCAAGTGCTTAAGCCTAGCTCTGGGGGATGGGTTAGGGCTATTGAATGTATTAGGCACACAGGTATTCTATGGCTTTGAGTTGGCAAATGGCTTCGGGTTAAGCCTAAGATTGGTGAGTAGCTTAGACTACATGTTAAGGGTACAGGTACCTTAAGCAAAACTTGACCCTACCATTAACATCAACAACCCTATACCTGATCCCTAACCCAAACCAGACCAACCTAACAACAGTATCCCTAGTAACTTTAGCCCCTACTGTCACCACCCCAGACTCCTGGAAACCAAATTCCTTAACCTATATCCCAACCCTAATCTACACCCTGATACTTATCAGACTTACCTGCATCCTTGGAGGTAGATGGCCATCTTTCATCAAACCTGCTTAAGCTGGGTCCAATTTCCACACAGAGATACATAGCACACAATTCCCACCCGTATCCTCACATGTGCATGCATGGCAGGTGTGTAAACAGAGTGAAAGCACAGCTGACTGCTCATTCCAGTCTCCAGTCTCCCCCAAAGTTAGGCATAGCAGGGCCCACACCATCGAGCAGGGTAGGGCAAGGACTCTGAGCAAACCAACCCCACAACTGCTGAGGCCATGGGAGTGGCCTCACATACATACACTCTCAACCATACAGGTTTGGAATCCTGAACACTAACATGTGCCTCAAACAAGCCCTAACTCTAACCCCAATCATAGCCCTAAGAGATACCCTAACATGTGTGCTAACCCTTACATGTACCTGAACCCTAACATGTACCCAAACCCTAACACATACCTGAACACGTGCAGTAAACCACACAAGTATCCTTACATGTACCCTAAGGTGTACCCCCCAATATACTCTAACATGTTCCCTAACACATAACTTAACCCTAACATGTACCCTAACACATACTCTAACCCTAACATGTACCCTAATTACTAACACGTACAGTAACAATCACCTTAACACAATCTAAACCGTACACGCACCCTTACATACACATACGCTAACATGTGCTCTTAATATATACCATAACCCTACCTAACATACCTAAAACCTAAACCATGACATGCCTAAACCCTAACACATACCCAACCTCTAACACAACCCTGCCACATACTAAAATTTTACCCTTACCCTAACACGTATTATAACATATACTCAAGATACTAACATGTATGGTAACAATTATTCTTACGTGAACTTTGAACCAAACAGGTACTCTTACATATACCCTGGCATGTACCCCAAACACTCTAATGTATACCCTAAGATAGAAATTAAAAGATACTCTGACATGTAACCTAAACATAACATGTAGCCTAATCACTGTCACATACTGTAAACCTTATATATACATACATATACCCTAAGAAGTACCCTAAACATACGCCAACACACATCCTAACATGTTGCCTAACCCACACCATAACTGTAACCCTAACACATATTCAAACATGTACTCGAACACACTCTAAACATGTACACATATGCTACGACATAATCTCATGTGTACTTCAAGTCATATGTGTACCCTAAAAACGTGCACAACACATACCATTTCCTAACATATACTCCAAATGATAATTCATATCCTAACAAACACTCTAACACTTATTCAAAATCATGCAAGTACCCTTAAACTCACTCAAACATGTACACCAAAGTAACCTAATATACACCCTAATTTGTGCCCTAATTTTAGCAAGTATTTTAACACTAACAGATTTCCCAATAGTACTCTAACACATTAAACATACTCTAGACACTAACATAAATGGTAACAAGTACCCTAACATGTACTCTATAAAGCATACAGGTAACCTTACATGTACTCTGAAATCACCTAATATACTCTAACCCTGACCCTAACATGTATTCTATCAAGTACCTTGACATGTACTGTAAAATATACAAGTATCCACACATGTACCCTAACATGACTCAAACATAAGCTAGCATGTACCCTAACATGTACCCTAACATACCCTAATAAGTACTGTAAACCACACAAGTACCTTTCTATGCACCCTAACATGTATCCTCAATGTTCTATAACACAGCCTAACATGTGCCCTAACCCTAAAAGATACCCTATGAAGTATGCTAACTCTAACGCATACCATAATATCTGCCCTAACACATACTCTAACAAGTGCCCTAACATGTACCGTAACCCTAACAAATCCCCTATCAAGTACCCTAACTCTAAAACATACCCTAACAGGGACCCAAACACATAGCCTAATGTGTGCCATTACTTTACCACGTATATTAAACCTAACAGATTTCCCAATAGCACTGTAATGCACTAAACATGCTCTGGATCCTAACCCATATGGTAACAAGTACTGAAACATGTACTCTATAAACTGCAAGTGTGCCCTGAATGTACCCTAACAAAATACAATCCATACTCTACTAATAAATATGGTAACAAGGACCCTAACATGTACTCTAACCCAGTTACCTTTACATATACCCTAACTCACAACTTCACACAAAAACTAACCCAAACCTTAATACCCTTACACATACTCTAATCCTAACATGTATATTAACATGTGCCCTAACCACTAACACACACAGTAACAAGTACCCTAACACATATAGGTACTCTTACAAGCACCTTAACATGTACCCCAAATGTACCCAAACACTAACCCTAAGCAATACCCTAACACACGTCATAAACATAACACAATATTGACATGTGCCCTGAAACATCATAGCCTGCATAGTTCCCTAACAGGTGCTCTTAAGCCTAGGTACCCTTACGAGCACCCTAACATGTATTCGAAATGTAACCCAACACATACCCTAACACGTGCCCAAAAAATAACCAAAACCATAACCTTAACCAATACCCTAACATATGTCCTAACCCTAACACATATCCTAATAAATACCCTAACCACTAATACATGGTCTAAACCATGCAGGTAACCTTCATGTACCACAAATGCATAACCTGACACACAACCTAGTGCTGGCTCTAGTCCTAACATGTACCTTAACCCTAACATGTACCCTAAAATGTTCCCTATCATATACCCCATCATACACCCTAACTCTGGCCCATACTTACACCCTAACATATACCCTAACCTAAATCCACACACAAACATGTATCCTAACACCTTATGTACCTTAAACTGTGCCTCAACCCTAAAATGTATGGTAAACATTAACATGTATCCTAACAAGTACCCTAACACGTACTCCAAGTGATCCTTACATTCACCCTAACGTGTACCCAACATGCATCCTAACATGTACCCTTACACATATCTAACACGTACCTAACAAGTACCCTAACACATACTCCGAGTGATCCTTACATGCACCCTAACATGTACCCTTACAAATACCTAACCATAACACATAGCTTAACCCTAACAATCCCAAACACTTACCACAACTGTACCATGTACCCTAATGTATACCCTTAACCACTAATATGTACAGAATCAAGCACCCTAACGTATTTTAAACCATAAAGGTTTATGTGCACCCTAACATGTACCCCAAACCTACCCTAAATGCATGCCCTAACATGTATCCTAATGTATCTTAAACCCAAACACTATCTTAACATGTTCCCTAACATATACCCCACCATACACCCTAACTCTGAACCTATACTCACATCTTAACATGTGCTCACACATTAGCTCACACTTATACTCATACCCTAAGACATACCCTAAGCCACTCAGCAATCTTATGCCTCACCCTAAACCAGCTGCTAACCCAAATCCATAACTGTATGACTAACACTTTCTACAACTCCCCAAACCTACATTAACCCTTTACTAACAAATTACCTAATCCTCACTTGTTCCATACCCACTCTGAAGATTGATCCATAACATATCCATCATCCTAACCCATCCCACAAAGTTCTTCTTTGCATGTTCCCAAACTAACTCTGAACCTAACTTTAACATGTATTTTAACCCTAACAGATTTCACAATAGCACTCTAAACATATGGTTATAAATAGCCCAACACATACTCTATAAACCATGCACGTAACCTTACATGTACCCTGAATGTACCCTAGCATACTCTAACACTGACCTTAACATATACCCTAACATGCACTCTAACAAGCACCCTGACACATACTCTAAAACACTGTAACCCTAACACACATCCAAACATGTACTATAATACAAGCTCTAAACACTTACATGTATCCTACAAGTACTCTAACATGTATTACATGTATTACATGTACCCTAAAGTGGGTACAACATGGGTAACCTTACATATACCCCAAATGTATAAGTACCCAAACATGTACTGTATAAACCTAACCTTAGCCTGACCCATTCCATAATCCAAATGCTAATCCCTTCCATAACTCCTAACTTCACCAGATCCCTAACCCATTCTCTAACCAATCCATTTATCATACGGTAACATTGACCCTAACACTAACTTAGCTCTTCATACAAACCTGCTCTGTTTGGCTAATTGAAAACCCAGCACCTGATCTAACCTATTTCTGATCCATAACAAAAAATTTAATTCTAGGGCTGGGAAGGTGGCTCAGTGGTAGAGCACTTGCCTTGCATGCTCGAGGCCCTGGGTTCGATTCCTCAGCACCACATAAGCAAAAAGAAAAAAAAAGCCGGAAGTGGCGCTGTGGCTCAAGTGGTAGAGCGCTAGCCTTGAGCTGAAGAGCTGAGGGACAGTGCCCAGGCCCAGAGTTCAGGCCCCACGACCAGACCCCCCAAAAAAAAAATTTAATTCTAACTTCCACCCTGAGTAGCCCTAAGACACCCAAACTTAAACCCTACACCTATAACCAATTCCTCAACAATTCTTCCATAACCTTATGCTTCTCATAGCTTTGGGAAGTTGGTCAAAGCTCCTGAATGTGTTAGGTACACACCTAGTGAATGGATTTGAGTTAGCTCACAGCTCAGGATAGAGGGCAGGGTTGGGGCCTAGAGTCATCGAAGTTGTTCTGACAAGTAACAATTTACCAAGCAGGAAGGAGTAGGCCTTCCTTCCTCACAAATGCCTTCACCCCTTCTCCAGGTACCATAAGCACAGATGAAAGCATGGTAGAGATGAGGATGGAAGCCTAAGTTGGGACTCAGTCTGCCAAAGCATACATTGAGTTGTAGAGCAAGATTCTACACGCATAATTCAAAGTGTGCGAACTCTCCCCAGTTTCTCCTGACACTCAGTACATTTTCCCCTCAAAGTGCCTACAGGCAGAGGCAGGCAACCGGCAACAAAGGCTAGGCATCCAGGAGCCCTATCACAGACAAGTGGGACCTGGTATGTCTGACAGGGAAAAGAAAAGGCTAGGTTATGACTTCTGCTTCCCTCAAAAGATCCTTATCAGAATGTTGACATGATTCTACTCTACAGGAACTGATTGGCTTCTAAGGCATAAAATGGAGAGCTTCGTGTTGAGGTGTTGCCCTAGCCTGTGAAGAGCCCTGAACATAGTATCACCAGAATTCAACAAAGCAAATTGAAATACCTTGGAATGCCTGACAAAATGTCTGTAAGGTGTATGTAATGAAAACATAAACATGTGTCACACATCCTCTCACTCCCTAACCACCATACCTTGTGCAGGTCATAGTTGAAAGCTCAGTAAAGACTTGGTGCCATGGATACAGGCCTGGGATGAGTCTAAGTGGTCAAATTTGTTCTGACAGGTATCAACTTACCAAGCAGGAAGGGAGAGACTTCACCTTGTTCTCCAGGCCCAAGTGTAGACATGAAAGTATAGATGAAAACTTGATGCAGACTTGGAGAAACGCCAGCGGCGAGAGCAAGTTCTGATGGGATCCGATCCGTCCAGACCATCCCACATTGGTCTACACACCATGAACCTATATTCGCGATTCCAAGCTTCCAGGCTCTCCCCATTTTATCCTGACACTCTGCGTGTTTTCTTCTCAAAATGCCTATAGTCAGAGGAAGACAACATGCATCAAAGGCTGTAAATCATGGAAAACAAAGGCTAGAGAGAAAGAACCAGGGCCAAGAGCTGAGGCACTTGCCTAGCTTGTGGGAGGCCTTGGAACGCCGCACCCAGGCCTGGGCCTAGACAGCTCCGGACGCCTGGCTCAGGGCCTGGCCGCACCGAAGTCACCTCAGAATGTGCTCAAAGGACACCCCGGGAGAGGCAGGCAGCACTGCTCCATCCAGTCCCCCACCAGCACCACCCCAGGCCCCGTCCGCACCTGGCCGGAGGCCGCTCAACCTCGCTCAGCTCCGCTGGTCTTCCGAAGTCGCCTCAGGGCCCCGCGTCCCGCCTTCTCCACGGACAAGCTGACTGCGCGGAGCCCGCGTCCCGCCTTCTCCACGGACAAGCTGACGGCGCGCCGCGTCCCGCCTTCTCCACGGACAAGCTGACTGCGCGGAGCCCGCGTCCCGCCTTCTCCACGGACAAGCTGACTGCGCGCCGCGTCCCGCCTTCTCCACGGACAAGCTGACGGCGCGGAGCCCGCGTCCCGCCTTCTCCACGGACAAGCTGACCGCGCGGAGCCCGCGTCCCGCCTTCTCCACGGACAAGCTGACGGCGCGGAGCCCGCGTCCCGCCTTCTCCACAGACAAGCTGACCGCGCAGAACCGGCCTCCCGCCTTCTCCACGGACAAGGTGACGGCGCGGAGCCCGCGTCCTCCAGGTGCTTCCCCCGGAGAAGAGCCGCCGGCGCCTGACAGGACGGGGTCGGAAGCCCAGCCCGCCACAAGACCACAGTGCGCCCGCCCAGCTCTGCAGGCCCGCACGCCACCGCGCGCTCAGAGGAAGGAGTCTGCCGCCTCAGCCAGAACCGGCCCAAACCAGTCCAGCCCTCCGGCCCGCCCCCGCCCCGCTGGCTTCCTCTCTCCTGCCCCGCCCCGCGCGTGCTCTGCCCCATAAGACCCGCCCATACCTACTCACTCCCTCGCTAGTTCCGCCCCTCCGTGCACTGTTCCCCGAAGCCCCGCCCCTGGACCACTCACTTCCTCTCTCTAGCCCCGCCCCTCTCCCACTCTCCCGCAGAAGCCACGCCCAGGGCTGGCTCACCTCAGGCGGATCCCTTCCAGGCTGGGCTGGCGGTGGGCATTGACGCTGAGGCCCAGTGGCGGCCTCAGGGTGGGGCGGCCCTGTGGGCCTGGAGGCGGGGAATTGCCCACAGGCTTCAGCACAGAGGACTGGGTGCCTGTGCCTTCTGTGGCTGGCGGGGACCAGCCACTGTGTCAGCACAGCCTGGGGCTCCAACAGGGCCACCAGCATGGGGCACGACCCGTGTCTGCATGTCGGGAACCCCCAGTAGCCCCCCCCACCCCGCCCTGCTCCTGCAAAGTGCCACAGGCCCGCCCTGATCCAGCAGAGCCCCTCAGTCCCGCCAAGCCCCGCAGGCCCCGCCCTGATCCAGCAGAGCCCCTCAGGTCCCGCCAAGCCCCGCAGGCCCCGCCCTGGTCCAGCAGAGCCCCTCAGGTCCCGCCCCGCTCTGCAGGCCCCGCCCTGATCCAGCAGAGCCCCTCAGGTCCCGCCAAGCCCCGCAGGCCCCGCCCTGGTCCTGCACAGCCCAAAGACCCCGCCCCGCTCTGCAGGCCCCGCCCTCATCCAGCAGAGCCCCTCAGGTCCCGCCAAGCCCCGCAGGCCCCGCCCTGATCCAGCAGAGCCCCTCAGGTCCCGCCAAGCCCCGCAGGCCCCGCCCTGCTCCAGCAGAGCCCTTCAGGCCCCGCCCCGCTCTGCAGGCCCCGCCCTGATCCAGCACAGCCCGAAGACCCCCGCCCCGCTCTGCAGGCCCCGCCCTGCTCCCACCAGAGGCCCCGCCCCGCCCTGCGCTGATCCAGGCCAACCAACTATGGCGGCCAGCGCTGCAGGATGCGCTGGTGATGGTCATGGGAGTCCGCAGCCGGGGGCCCAGGGCCAATCTCGGGGGAGGAGTGGCAGAGGGGGAGGAGGAGTTAAGGCGAGCGCCCATGGGCGGGGCCCGCGGGGGTGGGCTGAGGGGCGGGGCCGGGATTTCCCGCCAAGGTGGCACGTGAGGCTTGAAGACGCAGGTGTGGCACGTGGGCGGGGCCTGGATTCCCTGTGGGCGGGGCCCTGGAGAGGGAAGGGGCCCTGAGAGGGGCGGGGCTTCGGGGGAGGGGCTTATGAGGAAGGGCGTGGCTAGGCCTTCCTGCGGGACGCGGTGGCCCAGGCAGTGGCCCAAGGGCGGAGCGCCGGACAGGGCGGACGGGGCGGCACCGACTGGGTTGGAGACCCTACGGGGAAAAAGAGAAAAGAAAAGGACAAGAGTCCCGACCCCATACGGGAACTCAGCACACCTGTGCAGGGGGGGAGGAGTCTTCGCCTGTGCAGGGGTGAGGGGAGGGGTAATGGGGTCAGGAGGAGGAGGGGTCAGGTGGAGGAGGGGTCAGGTGGAGGAGGGGTCAGGTGGAGGAGGGGTCAGGTGGAGGAGGGGTCAGGTGGAGGAAGAATCAGATGGAGGAGGGGCCAGGTGGAGGAAGAATCAGATGGAGGAGGGGTCAGGTGGAGGAAGAATCAGATGGAGGAGGGGTCAGGTGGAGGAGGGGCCAGGTGGAGGAGGGGTCAGGTGGAGGAGGGGTCAGGTGGAGGAAGAATCAGATGGAGGAGGGGGTCAGGTGGAGGAGGGGCCAGGTGGAGGAAGAATCAGATGGAGGAGGGGTCAGGTGGAGGAAGAATCAGATGGAGGAGGGGCCAGGTGGAGGAAGAATCAGATGGAGGAGGGGTCAGGTGGAGGAGGGGCCAGGTGGAGGAAGAATCAGATGGAGGAGGGGCCAGGTGGAGGAAGAATCAGATGGAGGAGGGGTCAGGTGGAGGAGGGGCCAGGTGGAGGAGGGGTCAGGTGGAGGAGGGGTCAGGTGGAGGAGGGGTCAGGTGGAGGAGGGGTCAGGTGAAGGAAGAATCAGGTGGAGGAGGGGTCAGGTGGAGGAGGGTCAGGTGAAGGAGGGTATCAGGTGGAGGAGGGGTCAGGTGGAGGAGGGGTCAGGTGAAGGAGGGGTCAGGTGAAGGAAGAATCAGGTGGAGGAGGGGTCAGGTGGAGGAGGGGTCAGGTGAAGGAAGAATCAGGTGGAGGAGGGGTCAGGTGGAGGAGGGGTCAGGTGGAGGAGGGGTCAGATGGAAGAGGGGTCAGGTGGAGGAGGGGTCAGGTGAAGGAGGGGTCAGGTGAAGGAGGGGTCAGGTGGAGGAGGGGTCAGCTCAGGTGGAGGAGGGGTCAGGAGGAGGAGGGGTCAGGAGGAGGAGGGGTCAGGTGGAGGAGGGGTCAGGTGAAGGAGGGGTCAGGTGGAGGAGGGGTCAGCTCAGGTGGAGGAGGGGTCAGGAGGAGGAGGGGTCAGGTGGAGGAGGGGCAGGTGGAGGAGGGGTCAGGTGGAGGAGGGGCAGGTGAAGGAGGGTATCAGGTGGAGGAGGGGTCAGGTGGAGGAGGGGTCAGGTGGAGGAGGGGTCAGGAGGAGGAGGGGTCAGTAGGAGGAGTGGTCAGGTGAAGGAGGGTATCAGGTGGAGGAGGGGTCAGGTGGAGGAGGGGTCAGGTGAAGGAAGAATCAGGTGGAGGAGGGGCAGGTGAAGGAGGGTATCAGGTGGAGGAGGGGTCAGGTGGAGGAGGGGTCAGGTGAAGGAGGGTATCAGGTGAAGGAGGGTATCAGGTGAAGGAGGGTATCAGGTGGAGGAGGGGTCAGGTGGAGGAGGGGGCCAGGTGGAGGAGGAGTCAGCTCAGGTGGAGGAGGGGCCAGGTGGAGGAGGGGCAGGTGAAGGAGGGGCCAGGTGGAGGAGGGGCAGGTGAAGGAGGGTATCAGGTGGAGGAGGGGTCAGGTGGAGGAGGGGTCAGGTGAAGGAGGGTATCAGGTGAAGGAGGGTATCAGGTGGAGGAGGGGTCAGGTGGAGGAGGGGTCAGGTGGAGGAGGAGTCAGCTCAGGTGGAGGAGGGGCCAGGTGGAGGAGGGGCAGGTGAAGGAGGGGCCAGGTGGAGGAGGGGCAGGTGAAGGAGGGTATCAGGTGGAGGAGGGGTCAGCTCAGGTGGAGGAGGGGTCAGGTGGAGGAGGGGCAGGTGAAGGAGGGTATCAGGTGGAGGAAGGATCAGGTGGAGGAGGGGTCAGGTGAAGGAGGGGGTCAGGTGAGGAGGAGTCAGATGGAGGAAGGTTCAGATGGAGGGGGTCAGGTGGAGGAGGTGGTCAGGTGGAGAGGTCAGGTGAAGGACGGGTCAGGTGGAGGTGGTCAGGAGATGGGGGTCAGATGGACAGGGGATGGTAGAAGGTGGCAGGGTCCCTTCCTCTGAGCCCAGGGGTGTTTAGGGACAGGGACGAGTGGCGGTGATTTGGTCAGAACTTAAGGACAAGGGGCTGAGATCAAAGGTGGCAGCAGAGATGCCTCCTAGACCTAGGGGACAGGGTCTCCTGGGGGTCAGGTCTCCTAGATCTGGGGGTCAAGATCTCCTGAGGGATAAGGTCACCTGAGGGTCAGGGTTTTCTGGGAGTCAGGGTCTCCTAGGGGACAGGGTCTCCTGGAGGTCAGGGTCTTTCTGGGGTTTATTAATGTTTCTGGGTCTTCTTCTTCAGTGGCCTGAGGTCTGGAGTCAGTGTCTGCACAAAAGGCAGCAGAGGCAGAGGGTGGGTATGGCAGGTAGTTGGCATGTGGCATGTGCTGGGGACCCAACCCTGCACCTCAGGCTGCCCAGGATTCCTCCCAGGTGACAGGAGTGGAAGCAGCCGCTGGGCATGGTGGGGGGGGGGGGCGGGGGTGCTGAGTGTCTCCACGGAGGGAATGGGCCTGAATGCAGTCCCCGTGGTGGCTGAATTCTGAGTGTCCCCACAGTGAGCCTGCATGCTGAGTGTCCCCATGGTAGCTGAGTGTCCCCACACCAACGTCTTTTGGAATAGATACCCTAACATGTACCCTTAATATATACCATAACACATACCTAAACCCTAACACATACCCTAAATGTAACACAAACCCTGCTATGTACTATAAATTTTACCTTAGCCTAATACATACTATAACATACACTCTAAACACTAACATGTATCAGAGCAGTTACTCTTATGTGAACTTTGAACCATACAGTTATTCTTACATATACCCTAGTATGTACCCCAAACACTCTAATGAATACCCTAACTGAACATAATAATTAAAAGATATTCTAACATGTACCCTAGACATAACATGTACCCTAACCACTGTCACATACTGTAAACCTTACATATACCCTAACAAGTACCCTAAACTTATGCCAACACACATCCTAACATGTTGCCTAACCCAAACCATAACCATAACATTGACACATGCCCAAACATGTTTCCTAAATCTAACATATTAATGTGTCTCCTAAGAAGTACTCTATCATGTACTATAAGTCATACATGTACCAGTATATGTACCCTAACATGTGCCAAACATACCATGTATCTTAGTATGTACTCAAAACACTTACTCATATCCTAACAAGTACTCTAGCACATACTCAAAACCATACAAGAACCCTTACATGCACCATAATGTGTACCCTAAACTAATATATACCCTAATATGTGTCCTAGCTTTAACATGTATTTTAACTGTAACAGATTTCCCAATAGTATTTTCACTCTAACACACTAAACATGCTCTAGACACTAACACATATGGTAACAAGAACCCTAACATATACTCTATAACTCATACAGGTAACCCTTACATGCACCCTGAATGTACCCTAACATACTCTAACCAAAACCCTAATCCTGACCTTAATATATACCCTAACATGTACCCTAACCACTAAAAAAAAGTGCTCTAACAAGCATACTAACCTGTACTCTAATGAATACACGTGCCCATACAAGTACTCTAACATGTGCCTCCAACATGCCCTAACAAGTTCCTTAACCCTAAGATATACCCTAATATACACCCTAATATACCCTAACAAATATTCTAATCTACACTGGTACATATGCCCTAATGGGTTCCCCCAATGTACCATAACACATATCCTAACATGTGCCCTAACCCTAACAGTAACCCTAACCCTACCCCAATCGAGTACCCTAACTCTAACACATACTGTAACATACCCTAATGTGTGCTCTAACCCTAACCCAACATATACCAGCAAATCCCTTATCAATTATCCTAACTCCAACATATACCCTAACATATACCCCTGACACATATCCTAACACATAACCCAATACACAACAGATATATTAACAGAATGTACTGTAAACCAGTTACCCTTACATGTACCCTAGCTCATACCTTAACACAAAAACTAACCCAAACCTTAATACCCTTACACATGCCCTAAAGTGAACGTGTATACTAATGTGTAACCTAACCACTAACACATGCAGGTACCCTTACATGCACCCTAACATGTATCCCAAATGAACCTTAACACTAACCCAAACTCCAACCCTAAGTAATACCCTAATACATGTCTTAACCATAACACATACCCTAACATGTACCCTAATCCTAACACATCATCTAAACCCATATCCTAATTCGTTCCCTAGAACATACTCAAAACCATGCAGGCATCCTTACAGGCACTCTAACATGTACCCAAAAGTAACCCAATATATACTCTAATATGTGCCCTTACTTTAACATGTATTTTAACCCTAACAGATTTCCCAATAGTACTCTAACACATTAAACATACTCTACACACACATATGATAACAAATACCCTAACTCGTACTCTATGAACCATACAGGTAATCTTACATGTACCCTGAATGTACCCTAACATACTCTGACTCTGACCTTTGCATATACCCCAAGTACCCTGACACATACTCTAAAAAATACAAGTACCCATACATGTACCCTAACATGTGACTCAAACATACCCTAACCTGTACCTTAACCTTAACATGCACCCTAACATACCCTAACAAGTACTGTAAACCACACAAGTTACCTGCACCCTAACATGCACCCCCAATGTTCCCTAACACATAGCCTAATGTGTGCCATAACCTTAACATGTACCTTCACCCTAAAGAATCCCCTGTGAAGTATGTGAACTCTAACACATACCATAATATGTGCCCTAACACACACTCTAACATGTGCCCTAACACGTACCATAACTCTAACAAATCCCCTATCAAGTACCCTACTTTAACAAACACCCTAACATGGACCCAAACACATACCCTAATATATGCCATTACTTTAACATGTATGTTAAACCTAACAGATTTCCCAATATACTCTAACATACTAAACAAGCTCTGCACTCTAAACCATATGGTAACAAGTTCCCATTCACATACTCTATAAACCGTACGTGTACCCTGAATGCACCCCAACAAACTATAACCTAACATGTACCCTAAACATTGCACATATGCTAATAAATACCCTAACCACTAATACACTATCTAAACCAAACTTACATGTACCCCAAATGTATAACCTGACACATTCCCTAGTGCTTTCCATAGTCCTAACACTTACCTTAACCTTAACATGTACCCTAAAATGTTCCCTAACATATACCCCATCACACATCCTAACTCTGGCCCATACTCACACCCTAATGTGTACCCTGATCAAAATCCATAAGTCAACATGTATCCTAACTCTTAATACCCTATGTACCTTAAAATGTACCTCAACCCTAAAATTTATGATAAACATTAACATGTATCCTAACAAGTGCCCTAACGTGTACTCTACGTAACCCTTACATGTAACCTAACATGTGCCCAAAATGTATCTTGCTCCTGTGCTCTGCTCTTCCACAAGCCCTGCCCCTGGGCTGTTCACTGCCATGCTCTAAGCAGAAGGTGTTCTAGGCAGGCACAGCATCCATGCAGCACCTGGGGTGCAATGAGGGCTGTTTCACACCAGAGGGCATTCTAGACATGTTCATCCTCCTCTCACGATCAGGGGGTGCTGTAAGCACTGCGTGCTGCCAGAAGGCGCTCTAGGAGTGCACACTATCCTTCTCAGGACCAGAGGCGCAGTGACCACTGCTTCCCACCAGAGGGTGCTCTAGGTGTGCGCCCCATCCTCCTCATGTCCAGAGGGTGCAGTGAGCGCTGCTTCCCACCAGAGGGTGCTCTAGGTTTGCACATTGTCCTCCTCCTCTCAGGACCTGGGGTACATTAAGGGCTGATTCCCACCAGAGGGTGCACTAGGCAGGGGAGCTCCTTGCTCCTCTCCTCAGGACACCGGATGCAGTGAATGCTGATTCCCAGTAGAGGGCACTCTAGGCAGGCACACCGTCCTCCTCTCCTCAAGTCCAGGGGGTGCAGTGAGCGCTGCTTCCCACCAGAGGGTGCTCTAGGTGTGCGCACCGTCCTCCTCAGGTCCAGGGTGCAGTGAGCGCTGCTTCCCACCAGAGGGTGCTCTAGGTGTGCGCACCGTCCTCCTCAGGTCCAGGGGGGGCAGTGAGCACTGCTTCCCACCAGAGGGTGCTCTAGGTGTGCGCACCGTCCTCCTCAGGTCCAGGGGGGGCAGTGAGTGCTGCTTCCCACCAGAGGGTGCACTAGGTGTGCCCATTGTCCTCCCCAGGTCCAGGGTGCAGTGAGCACTGCTTCCCACCAGAGGGTGCTCTAGGTGTGCCCACCGTCCTCCTCAGGTCCAGGGGGGGCAGTGAGCGCTGCTTCCCACCAGAGGGTGCTCTAGGTGTGCCCATTGTCCTCCCCAGGTCCAGGGTGCAGTGAGCGCTGCTTCCCACCAGAGGGTGCTCTAGGTGTGCGCACCGTCCTCCTCAGGTCCAGGGTGCAGTGAGCACTGCTTCCCACCAGATGGTGCTCTAGGTGTGCACTGTCCTCAGGATCCCACACCCTCCCACAAGCTCCGCCTCTGGCCCACTCCTGCTCCCTTGCCCCACCCCTCCTGTGCTCTGCCCCTCCCCAAACCCCACCACTGAACTGCTCTTCTGCACTCTTGCCCCATCCCTCTCAAGCTTTGCCCCCCCCAACAAACCCTACCCCTGGGCTGTTCACTTCCCCACTCTGGCCCCACCCCTCTCATGCACTGCTCCCCACAAGCCCTGCCCCTGCACTGCTCACTTCCACGCGCTTGCCCCTCCCCTCTAGTGTTGTACTCCTGCCCAAGCCTCACCCCTGCACTGCTGACTTCCTCCATCTTGCCACTCCTCTCACCCTCTGCCCCAACAGAAGTGAGCAGTCCTGGGAAGGTCAGTGCACACACCAGAGCACCATCTGGTGGGAATCAGTGCTCACTGCACCCTCTGGTCCTGAGGACGATACGCACACCTAGTGCACCCTCTGGCCAGAATCAGTGCTCACTGCACCCTCTGGTTTTGTGGGAGGAGCAGAGCACGAGAAAGGTGGGGCAAGGGCCCGGAACCCCTCTGGGTTCTTGTCCCACCCCTCTGTGCGCTGCCCCCCACAAGCCCAGCCCCTGGACTGCCCACTTCCTCTCTCTTCTCCTCCCACAAGCCCCACCCTTCGAGCATCAGCCCTGTAGCAAGGCCCTACTCCTTGACCTCTCACCTTCTACCTCTTGGCCCACCTAGCTCCTGCCCCTTCTGCAAGCCTCGCCCTTCTTGAACATAAGCATATAGCTGAGCGCTGCCCCTGACGCTCACCATCAAGCTCTTCTTGTGCCTTGTGCCTGCGACAGCCCAGCCCTTCTCGGGTGTCTGCACAGGAACACAGCCCCGCCTGACCGCCCATCTTCTTGCTCTCTCCAGCTCTTGCCCCTCCAGTAGCCCTGCCCTTCTCAAGCTTCACCTGCACCTACTGCGCCAGGCCGCCTTCCCCAGGCTCCTGGCCACTCTCAGCTCCAGGGCTCTGGCTCTGCCCTTTCCACGGGAGAGACAGGGCTAGCTAGGGAGAGAGAACTGAACAGCGGGAAGTCTGTGTACTGTAAGAATATTAAATAGGTAGGTTTCATTAGGTAGATGATGAAGAGAACACCACACGGTATTCAAGCAGGAAAAGAAGTTTATTTACTGGTCTGCTGCCCCTGACGTGCATGGTGGAAAACAAGGCTGAAAAGGGGGTGACCCACCCCTGAGCCAGGACTTATCTAGGCCAGGGACAGAAAGAGGTGTGGCCAGGTGGGGAAGGGTGTGGCACATTGGATCTGGATGTTTCCTCAAGGGCTGGGTCCCTCCTGAGATCAGATGGGAGGTGTGTGACCAGAGGTGGCCCAGGATGTGACTTGGCAGGAGGGGAAGGTGACTGCTTCCAGGTAACAGATACTGGGCAGAAACAACCAAGAGGTGGGGAGGCCTCGACACAGGGTCTGCATGGCCAGGGGCAGACCTTTCCAGGACCAGGACTGCTTCAGGTGACGGGATGCTATTTTTTGGTGGTGGGGGGGCAGATCTGGGGTTTGAACTCAGGGCCTGTCTCTCCCTGAGCTTCTTTCGCTCAAGACTTGAACCACAGCATCCCTTTGGCTTTTTCTGTGTATGTGGTATTGAGAAATGGAACCCGGGGCTTCATGCATGCTAGGCAAGCACTCTGCCACTATAAGCCACACTCCCAGTTGGGCGATCTGCTTTCACAGCCTTAGACTGGTCTTGCAGCAGACAGGACGTGGGTCGGATTGTTGCTTACTCCGCTCCTCAGACCGAGTGCCACTTATTCCCACAGGCAAGGCTTGGGGAGACCTGGCTGGGCAACAGCTGCCCCTAGTCAAATGTCTAAAACCCGACAGCCCCCCAATGGCCTGGAGACCCAGGTACTGGCCTGAGGAAGATGAGCCCCAGCCGAGGCCTTTCCTCCCAGCCTGGGCCTGCCCCAAGGAGGTTCTTGCTTTTCTACCTGCCTGCCGCCCTACCTGCCGAGCAGAAGGCCCTGAGTTCAAACCCAGGGCCTGGTGTGGGCCAGTCTGCCAGCCTTCAGGGATGCTCTGCTGCCACTACAACTAGCAGCCAACTGACCCAAGCAGGCTAGGAGTTCCTGCAGACATGTGCTAGGACAGTCACTTGGGACATGACATGGCCACTCACATGCATCCCGGATTATCAGTGACTGTCATAATCAGGTTTGGCAGTTCTTGGTTGTGGGGCAGGGGAAGGGGGGGAGTGGGGGGGGGGAGTGGTGGTCAGGGTGCTCAGGATGACAGACCAGAGAGTAGAGCAAAAAAGACAAAACTAAAATGGGCTGGATTTTTTTTTTTAATGCTTCTGTAGCTTTTTCACATGGAGCTCTCTTGGACCTTTACAGCAACCCAGTTGGCAAACAGAGACCCCAG
This sequence comes from Dipodomys spectabilis, assembly GCF_019054845.1. Taxonomy (NCBI): domain Eukaryota; kingdom Metazoa; phylum Chordata; class Mammalia; order Rodentia; family Heteromyidae; genus Dipodomys; species Dipodomys spectabilis. The sequence continues at coordinate 702,281 of NW_024870885.1, read as the reverse complement.
AAATACTCAGAGAAGCACAGCCCACTTGATTCTGACAAAGTTATAAAAGCAATTCAACTAAGACAATATTTTCAACAAATGATGCTGGAAAGGTAAAAGTCTGAACCTCAACTTAAATTTAAATTTTATCTTAGATAAAAAAGGAAACCATAGGCTATGTAAAGAATTGATAGACATGACTCCAAAAACAATACATAAAAAAACAACAAATTGCATTTCATCAGAAAAATTAAAACCTTTATTCTACAAAGAAACTACAAACTTGGAGAAAAACATTTTAAAACCACGTATTTGAGAAAGAACTAATATCAAAAAAGCTCAATCAGAATACTGACAAACAGATATGAACAGACATTTCACCTCAGATGATATATAGATGGCAAATAAGCACATAAAAATACATTCAACATCATTAACCATTGGAAAAATGCAAATGAAAACCACATTGATATCATCACAGACATGTAAGAGTTAAAATCTAAAAAGTAAGCTAAGTGCAGTTGCGTAGGCCCACAGTTCAATTCAGCCTGTAACAGCTACTCTGGAAAAAAGCTTAGGAATAATATCTTGCAGTGACACATGTGCACACACACACACATGGACAGAAATTATTCAGTATTCCTATTGCCCAAGGAATTGTCCCACACTGAGGGACTTTCACCATGTGTCATCCATGTAGTAGGCACAAGAATCACATAAGAGCCCTCAGGAATTCAGCAATGAGATCAACGCATGGAGTAACAGAGTGCCGGATTCTCATCTTTTATATCATATACCGCCACTCAACAACTCCTTTCTTTGAAACCCTTCCTGCTATTATGCAGAGAAGATGTGCAGACCAAGCTCCCTGTGTCATAGGACCAGCATAGACCTGTTATGTGATAGCTTCCCAGTGCAGTTTGAAAATCTGGACGATTCTAAAGCTAGCTCATCAAAGGAAGTAAAATGCTTTCACAGTGTTGTTAATGACAAGATCCTATAGTCTTGAGGGATTTATAATAGCCCCTTTCTAGAGTTTTGTGAACAATTTATGCCATATATAAAATCACTTCTATGAGGACATGATTAACTTTATTCCTTTTCAACTAAAACCAAGTGCTACAAAAGACCTAGAATAGCCAAAGCAATTCTAGACAAAAGAAAGAATGCAGGAGGGATTACGATACCAGATTTCAAGCTCTACTATAGAGCCATAATAACAAAGACAGCTTGGTACTGACACGAAAAGAGACCAGAAGACTAATGGAACAGATTAGAAGACCCAGAAATAAAACCACATGCCTACAATCAGTTGATATTTGAAAAAGAATCCAAAGACATACAGTAGATGAAGCACAGCCTCTTCAACTATTGCTGCTGGGAAAACTGGGTAGCCACATGCAGAAAAATTAAAATGGACCCCAGCCTTCACCATACACCAACATCAACTCAAAATAGATCAAAGACCTTAACATCAAACCTGAATCTCTGAAACTACTGCAGGACAGAGTAGGAGAGATACTTGAACGTATAGGCATAGGCAGGAACTTCCTGAACAGAGTCCCAGGGTCACAACAAATTGGAGAGAGACTCGACAAATGGGACTGCCTTAAAATAAAAAGTTTCTGCACAGACAAAGACATAGAAACCAAACTAGAAAGACATCAAACTAATTGGGAAAAAATATTTACCAACAATATATTAGACAAGGGGTTAATATTCAGTATATACAGGGAACTCAAGAAACTTAACCCTCCCAAATCTAACAAACCAATCATGAAATGGGCAAAGGAACTAAAGAGAGACTTCTCAGAAGAAAAGGTAAAAATGGCAAAGAATACATGAGGAAATGTTCATCCTCCCTGGCTGTAAAAATAACACCTTACCCTAATCAGAATGGCCCAAATTCCAAATTCAACCAACAATAATTGATGGAGGTGATGTGGAGAAACAAACTCTATTGCATTGCCAGTAGGAATGTACACTATTACAAACACTTTGGAAAGCAGTCTGGAGCGTACTCAGAAAGCCATACCACTCCTAGGCATCTACCCTGAGCAACAGGAACCAGGATACAAGGACACGTGCACCTCCATGTTCATTGCAGCACTGTTCACAATAGCCAGGCTATGGAAACAACCCAGATGCCCCACTACAGATGAATGGATCCAAAAATTGTGGTACCTGTATACAATGGAATATTATGCAGCCATTAAAAAGGACAAAATAATGGCATTTACAGAGAGAATGGAACTAGAACAAATCATGTTGAGTGAGGTAAGCCAAGAGCAAAGAGATAAACGGCACATGGTCTCCCTGATATGTGGATGCTAAAGCCAAAATGCAAGAAGATATGACAAAGGAAACAGGACTTGAGAGACAAAGGACCTCCACTCATTTTGTAGTATTGCTAAATGACTCCCTGACCACATATATGCACAATGGGGGAAGCTAGGAGGAGGACACAGAATAAAGGAAATTCATCAGCTACACTGGACATAGATGAAAATGAACTAAGCAACCCAAAGACAGCAATGGGAGGGGAGGAATGAGAGGGAAAGAGGGAGCAGCCTACACTAAGCAAAAGGAAACAAATGTAAATATCAGCTGATGTGAAAGAAATACTTGTATTGCCAAAGCTCATAGAATTCACCAATTTTATAGACCACGATAATGACGATTTGCCTTGTGAAGGTTAAAATGTGTTTGCAACTTTAAGTATCACTATTCCACAATACTGTGAAGTATTTGAAATTTATGTAATCACCTAATCTCAATTAAAAAAAAACTTAAAAAACAAGTGCTAGCTCTCAGAAGCTTCTGTATATGTTAGTTCTAACATCAGTTATAGTCAAAGTCTCATGTACTTCACCAAGAACAAAAAACAATTCAACAACTACACATTTGCCATGAACACTAGAGACCGTTTAATACTGTTCAGGTTGATACCACACTGGGCATTCAGTAGGCATTCAATGAGTGCTGTGATGCTCTTTTCCAACAGAGCATCACACACACACACACACACACACAGCTTGTAAGTTTCAAATCAATTACAACTACAGGTGATGTATAAAAAAGGCTGGTGCAGCTGCGTGGTTATCTCTGACTACGCTCACATCAACGGAACCCTGTACATGACAACTGGCTTGCTGTCGTGATGTACATTACTCCTGTACATGACAAAGCCATTCCGATGATGACTGGCTTGCTGTCGTGATGTACGTTACTCCTGTACATCACAAAGCCATTCCGATGATGACTGGCTTGCTGTCGCGATGTACGTTACTCCTGTACATGACAAAGCCATTCCGATGATGACTGGCTTGCTGTCGTGATGTACGTTACTCCGTACTTATACCCCACTGGTGTCCTTTCTTGCACACCTACGACTAGAGCTTTATGAGCGTAGTGATGTGCATGGCCGAGGTTTAGATCTTTTCACTCAGATTCATCACATTCATTGTCACTATTTTTCTCTAGAAATAAGTACTATCCTGAAACACACAGATCATATTTATTTATTCTTGGTAAAAAGTTTTGCGAGATATGAGATAAAATAATCACAATTGTATTTTCAATAGCCCTTAAGAGTTATTCATGAAAGGTTGGCACCACTATGCCAGTCTATTTAATGGAATATTTGGCATTCAATATAGAGTTGCATCCAGGCTGATAATAGAAAATACTAGGCTGGAGGAAGAAAAGTGACAAAAAAAAGTGTATGGTACATTTTCAAAACATCTTTATTTAAGTACGTTTAAAATAGCACATGATAAAATTGCTGCAAAATGGGCTTCCTGGGATGTTCTTCCTTCCAGAAACACAAGGACAGGCTTAGAGATATAGTTCAGGAGTGAGGTGCTCCCTAACAGGTCTAAGTTTAATCTGCCCCTCACCTACATGTCATTTATCATACCGAGGGAGAGAAGTCCTCTAATGTTATGTTGGCCAATTTTCTGCAGCAATTTATGAGCCTTAGGCTCATATGTGTTTGATCAAAGAATTTAGAATGGAAGGTAGCCCTGAGAAGTAACTACACAGCCCTGAAATACACTGTGAATATTTGTGAAATTATGTAATCACTTAGTCAAACAAAGAAAAAATAAAGTAATATGCTGACATATGGGAAGAGGCCTCCTACATCTCATATTTTTCCTCTGGACTGAATCAAGAGGCCAGCTGGAGTGGCTGACCTGTACCATCTAGATTTCTACATGGAACACTAAAACATCCAGCGAGTCGTGAAATTGCCTACCAAGGTCTTTCTCAGAGTACCCACTGTCATCAAATTCAAATGACAGACCCTATCTATCCATTTATGTGCAAATCTTCCTCACTCCCACTCTTCTATACTCCAAACAAGATGTGTTCACATTAGCTAATTCTTTTCTTACTACTTAAATTACAAGCTATGAAAAGCGACATGAGATTGACCTAAAGGAAGAATTAAATGCCTAGCAATAGCATAACATTGGAAAGGAGATTTAATTCTACTGAGAAAAAGGTTAGCATGTTTTTGTGAAATAATGGCATTGTATGAGGCAGAAATATGACTTTGTTACCATCTTTTTCTGAAGCCTCAATATGATTTTTTGTTCTGAAAAAAAAAAGAAGTAGCCACCCAGCCCTGAAGTACACTATAGTATTCCTCACCTAGAGGACAACATCCCCAGGATGCAGACATTGGTTAGTACTGAAAAGTGCCCTGTACCCCATCTTTCAGTGACACACATGGGGCTGAGCCTGCTGAGTAGAGCAGATTCTGCTGACCCATTACACTGTACTGTCTCCAAGAGTTACCAAATGAAGGTACAGATAAGTCTGTTGTGCATCAGGAACTTTAAAATCACAAAACTGCCGTGCAGGGTGGTGAATGCAGGTAATCCCAACAGTCGGGAGGAGGAAGCTGGAGGATTGCCAACAGTAGCCCAGCCTGGGCTACAGAGCAATAGCATGCCTCAAATTAGCCACTGGGTGGCACACGAGCGTCGGTCTTCCTGCTTGTAGTGTTTACTTATTTATTTTTAAGACCTGGGCTCAAACTCTACATCTGGCACTTTAAACTTAATATCTGACACTTTAGCTCATGGCTGGCACTATAACACCCAAGCCATGCATCCAACCCCAAGTACAGGAATTCTCAAAAGTTGCCTGTCCAGAAGAGGACTGACCTTCATCAACTCTTGTGCATGTTCGTGCTCCAGTATGTACTCAGATAAGGGCAATCCTACAGATTCTAAACCACCAAGTTTTTCCCAAGAGTCACAATCGCTATAAGGGATCTGCGCCTATGAATCACTGGAGCTTAGTTACAGAAGCAATGTTTAAAGTAGCAACTCCAGACCCGGCCACTGTGCTCAAGGTGCCTGGAGAGCTGTGGTGGCTGAGCCCTGCTCTGCTCAGGGGCCAGAACAGGGTTCACCTGCCTTTGTCCAAAACACACCCAAACAATGACTGTGTGGTGTTGGATGGATGCTGCGGAGACTTCTAGGAAGGAACCAGGAGGGAGAGTGGACAGGAGACTGTGTGGAGAGCGGTGTAGTGCAGGGTCAAGGGCCTCCAGCCCCACTCCCACGTCTCACAGCCCCATCCTCCTGACTTCTCACTCTGGGGCCCAGGACACCAGCCCTGGCCAGCCCTGGTGACCCGGGATGCCAACCACCGAGAGTTCCTGTACTTCCACCCGGCAGCAATGACTCACACTCAGCAGAAACTGAGTGCCTCAGCCTGGAAGTCATGTGGCCCGCTTCCTGGAGCCAGAGGGTGACTCAGCCCCGAAGGCCTGGCCTGGCCCGCCCTGGCCACAGGGACCAGCCGAGCCCCAGTTTCAGTTGAACCCTAGACTGAGCCCAACCACTACAGACAACTTCAGCCCCAGACCCTGGGACCAGGTCTCCCTGTGGCTCCCTGAGAGTCTGCCATGGAACCCAGAGCCAGCACCTAGATGCATTCTTGTCTGTCAGGCTCAAGCTATGCAGCACCTCACAGTTACTGGGAACACTAGAGCACACAGGACTATCAGCATCCAGCTCACCCCACTGAAGCCACCACTCTGGACCAGCCAAACCCTGTGAGATGTAATGCTCACACAGCACTCAGTACCCCATGTGGGGGGGGCTCACCTGCCACGTGATGATGCTCACACAGCACTCAGTACCCCACGTGGGGGGGGCTCACCTGCCACGTGATGATGCTCACACAGCACTCAGACCCCACGTGGGCTCACCTGCCACCTGATGATGCTCACACAGCACTCAGTACCCCACGTGGGCTCACCTGCCACGTGATGATGCTCACACAGCACTCAGTACCCCACGTGGGCTCACCTGCCACGTGATGATGCTCACACAGCACTCAGTACCCCACGTGGGCTCACCTGCCACGTGATGATGCTCACACAGCACTCAGTACCCCACGTCAGTACCCCACGTGGGCTCACCTGCCACGTGATGATGCTCACACAGCACTCAGACCCCACGTGGGCTCACCTGCCACGTGATGATGCTCACACAGCACTCAGACCCCACGTGGGCTCACCTGCCACGTGATGATGCTCACACAGCACTCAGTACCCCACGTGGGCTCACCTGCCACGTGATGATGCTCACACAGCACTCAGTACCCCACGTCAGTACCCCACGTGGGCTCACCTGCCACGTGATGATGCTCACACAGCACTCAGTACCCCATGTGGGGGGGGGCTCACCTGCCACGTGATGATGCTCACACAACACTCAGTACCCCACGTGGGGGGGGGGAGGGCTCACCTGCCACGTGATGATGCTCACACAGCACTCAGACCCCACGTGTGGGGGCTCACCTGCCACATGATGATGCTCACACAGCACTCAGACCCCACGTGGGCTCACCTGCCACGTGATGATGCTCACACAGCACTCAGTACCCCACGTGGGGGGGGGGAGGGCTCACCTGCCACGTGATGATGCTCACACAGCACTCAGTACCCCATGTGGGGGGGGGGAGGGCTCACCTGCCACGTGATGATGCTCACACAGCACTCAGACCCCACGTGAGCTCACCTGCCACGTGATGATGCTCACACAGCACTCAGTACCCCACGTGGGGGGGGGAGGGCTCACCTGCCACGTGATGATGCTCACACAGCACTCAGACCCCACGTCAGTACCCCACGTGGGCTCACCTGCCACGTGATGATGCTCACACAGCACTCAGACCCCACGTGAGCTCACCTCACACTCATATGCATCTAAGGACCTGAGAAAAATGTTGAAACTGGAGTAAACAACTTTTGTTGGCTCCAACATGGGAAAGACACCCCTGCTTATGCGCCCCTGTGGGACCCCTCGGGACGTCCTGGAAAACATAACTCTGCTCAGCCCAGCACTGCCCACCAGGGAAGCAGAGCAGGAGGTGCAGCCCAAGCTGAGCGGCTGCAGGCAGCAACTGCTGCTGGCCAGTTTCACACATTCTCTGAGCATCTGCAGTGATTTTTCTGAAGCTTCACAGGCAATGCTGCCTTTCCACTTCAGCTACAGGGGCAACTGGCTATCATAGGCTGCTGCTCTTCTTGGGCCATTCCTTGCCCCCTCCACCCTCATCCTAGACATAGAAATGTGCGGTCAGGCGGTGTTGTCTAGGGAGTGACAGCACATGAGCTGCCTCTTCGCACAGGACCACAACCCGGGAACCACTCAGGGCCCACCTCTTTCAGGGCCTTGCGCGTGCTCCAGGGCCTGGTGACACCTTGTGACGACCAAGGGCTGCCCAGGCGTGCACTGCACTCAGCTTCCTCTGAGCCGCGGAGGGCCGCAGTGCTCAGCACCCGCTCTATAACCAGTGGGTGTGGTGTGCTAGCAGTCATGGGCGACTGTAAGATGCACATGAAATGTCTGTGAGCACCGCAGACCTGGGTCACCACAAGTAAAATACACTGCGTACTGCCCACACTCTCTAGGTGAGGGTGGACTCCGGCCTGTGGGCAGCTTGAAAGTCCTCTGTGCTGTCCCCACCGTAAACAACTACAGACAGCTAATTGGTAACAGTGCTCAGTTGATCAGGGGCTTTCCTGAGCCTGCTCTGATTGGTGATGTTTAACTCCAGGAAACAGACCTCAGCTTTGGAATGAACAGAAGCCACACGGCATCTGTCACCGTCCCGGGTCGCGTTCACGGGGCTGGGGATGGGGTGATGAAGACTGCCAGGCTGCCCCAGCGGGGCCCACAGACCCTGGACTCTCACCACCTTCCTGGGGCTGAGGGTGGCTGACTCCTGTGGCCACAGCAGCGTCCCGTCCGCTCTGAGGACTACCTCTACCGGCTCATGTCTTTGTATGTGAGGGAGACACTGGACACTTTCTGCAACACCGTGTTGCAGGGGCTCAGGCCAGCAAAGCTGATGCTGAAGAACAGGAGGGAAGCCAGCCACTTATTTTGGAAAAGGTAGGTCATTGGGAGGAATCAGTGAACGCAGAGGACAGTTTTGGTTGGGGATGGGCAATGACGTCCGTGCTGTCCACCATGGCTGGTGTCGGGCATCGGACATCACTGTGGCAGCTCGGGGAAGCCTTCAGGGTTACCCCACACAGGGAGCACCCTGCGGCCACAGGGTCTGGAGGGCAGCAATCCCTTTTCAGACTAGGACACTCAGGGCTGCACAAGGGTCTGGGCCCGGGCAGAGCCAGAAGAACCCACAGAAAGTGCTTCCCTGTGTTCTGGGCAGCAGTGGTCTGAAGGAACGGGGACTGGCCCCCAGTGGCCAGCTCAGCCCGGTCTATGCCAGCAGCACCTACTCTAGCCCAGCCTCAAACTTCTCTCCGTTTTCTTAACCTCTCCCCTGGCACTCGACTCTAAGGAACAATCTCTTGTTTTACCAGCTGCTCCGCAGAGGCCGTGTTCCAGTGACCACGCAGTTAATCCGCAGCTGGAACCAGCTGGGGGAAAAGGAGCTAAAGGAAGGAAGCGAGGCCAGGACCCAGAGGCTCACAGGTGGCCTCGAAGCCTTTGGAGATTCGGGGTTAGGGCTAAGAAGGCAGCCCAAGACGCCACACGGACCAGAGAGAGGCCTGGGCAGGTAGGTGCAGCTAGACAAGAGCTGGAGCCAGAGCCGGGGAAGAGCCATCATGTCCTCCAGTCCCCGAGTCAGAGAGAGGGACACAAACATCTTGAAGGAGAGCCTGGTTTCTTTTTGGAATGGGAATAGTAACTCCACAGAGCAGCAAGGGTGCAGTGGGCCACGCTGAACAGTAAGAAAGCTGAGGTGTGCTGCACGCTTCAGCCCCACCTGTGCTCTTCCCGCAGCAGAGGAGTAAACACCATTTGTCTTCACTCCTGAGCTGACCTAAGTATGGCTGGACATGGCTACGTTGGGCAACTGCCAAGGCTCTGGACAGGCTGAGGGCTGCCTCTCCCAGGGTACCAGGAATCCATTTCACAAGCACCAGCCTGGTCTCACTCTGGAAGCTCTGAAGATTTCTCCTTTTCTCTCCTTTACCCCACAATGGGAAGAATGAGTAAGAGACAAGACCACGACTTGAGAACCCTGCTGAGGTGCTCCTAGGAAGACGTCCTGCTCTGCACAGCAGTCCACTTGGAGAAGAAGGAACAGGGGACTCAACCCCACAGCCGGCCAGCACCCGCTGAGACGCCAGTGCGGGAAGCCAGCCTCAGAGCTGCTCCAGTCCCCTAGGCTATAATTTGTGTCCTCTGGGGCTCAAGATATCTAAGGTTTAATGTGGAAAAATGGTTCCACTCTGTCTCACCCCATACCCAAAAATAACCCTAAATTAAAGCAGAAAGCATAATTATAAAAGCACTGGAGGACAATACACGATCGAGTCTGTACATGTTCAGAAAGGCAGGCAGAGTGGAGGCCCAAAGCCTTAAAGGAAACAGTGACAAATTTGACTAGGCAAAATTTGAAAACTTGTATATGATACAAAAGAGCCCCAATTAGAAAGACAGAATGGCAACATTTGTAATGTAGGCATGGTGCTGACATTCATCAAACGCACAGAATCAACAAGAGCACAACAAAGTCTGATAGCAACATGGCAAAGGATAGCACAGAAAAATACTGAAACATCAAAATACTTGCTAATATGACAAAATACTTTTATTACAAAAAAATAAACTATTTTCTGACAAACTTCAGTGTGGGTGAAATGAAGAGAGATCATCTGTACACCTTACCAGGGATGGGAACAGGCACAGCCTTTTTTTTTTTTTTGGTACCTGGAGCTTGTACTCAGAGCCTGGGCTCTGAGCCACACCTCCTCCACTTCCAGCTCTTTAGTAGTTGATTGGAGATGAGACTCTCATGGACTTTCCTGCCCCAGATGGCTTTGAATGAGATCCTCAGATCTCAGCCCCCTGAGTAGCTAGGATTATAAGTGTGAACCATTGGTATCCACCTTAGGGGCAACCTTTTGAGAGATAATTTGGGTCACTATCAGGAAGTAAAATGCACATATCCCGAGACACTAGCCAGCCCATGCAAAGCTGTCTATGCAGAAGTTGTTTGTGGCTGAAGACTTTAGGAGCCAAGTTCCTGGGAGTTTCTCTTCCAGGGAGACGAGGCATGGGAAGGACCCGAGGGAGAGGAGCATGGAAGGTCACCCAAGCCTGCACACCCCAGGACATGCTCTCGGCCAAAGACCTGATTTTAGGTACAATGCAAGTAGGCATCAGCAGGACACAGGGAAAGTCGTCAGTGGTTAAACCAGAGACTTCCTGACTCTATCCATGGTCCACACACTCCACGTGTGGATCAGATGGCCGGATGACTGCACTGGGGGTCTGAAAGTGCTCTAGAACCTAGACTCTGTCCCTCCAGTCTCTGCCTCCGCTGGGAGGCTGGAGGCCCCTCCTTGACACCCTGATTGTGGGGTTGAGGCCATCTTGTTCCTGCCCTGCCTTGAAGTCCCACTGTGGGGCAGACCCTTAGCCAACCTCCGATGATGCTAGCGTTAAGGGCTACCCAGAGCCAAGGGGGACCCCCAAGGTAGCTGAGGGTCAAACCGGGTGGGGCATGCACCCATTCCCACGCAGAAGATGCATTCCTTCCCATCAGCCCATGCAGTTCCTCCACCAGGGCTGAGGCAGGGGTGGGGGCCGCCACACACCCTGGGGCCCCCCACGGGGACATCCCCAGAGATGCAAGCCCTCAATCTCAGAGCCACCAAGAGCGAGCAAGAGCCAAGCTTGGCCTCAAATATGACTCTGCAATTTAAAGAGAAAAACGCTATTTAGGTTAACAAGAGACAGAGCCCATTTCCCACTCTAAACCGAGGTCCATGGGGACCTCTCATCCCCACCAAAGGGCATGCCTACCAAGAACAACCACAAACTGGTTTTTTTTTTCCAAAAGACACTCCCAGCTTCCCCCAGGGGCAAGACCAAGGAGCCAGGAGAGCTGGAGAGGGCTTCTCACATCCCAGAGAGAGGCAGGGAAGCACAAGGCAGGAAGCTGAGCCTGGGCGGGAGGCAAATGCACCAGAACGAGGCTTGGTCCCTCAGACTCTCCACCTGTGCGGGGGACGAGATGGTCTTCACTGCTTGCAGGCTCAGGTGGGCAGAAGGCTTGAGCGGGCCCTCCCGCTGATCCTGACTCTCGTGCCTTCTCTGGGGAGGAGTGGGCCACCCCATAGTGTGGCCAACTCCAGCTCACAGTCCTCGAGTCCAACAAATTGAAATTCCAAATTTCCCAACTTCACATCCAGAGAACATCTCAGTTCCCGTCTAGAGGGTGCTGCCACACTGCCTGGGACGGTGTCACATGGTAGCTGCTTCTGCCCTAGTGCCGGCACTGCCTGAGAGCTGAGCCCGCTGGGCATGGACATGGCCTGCTCCAAGCCCTCCTGTTCAGTGCAGGCACTGCCTGACAGGCTGAGCCCAGGCTGGGCATGGACATGGCCTGCTCCAAGCCCTCCTGTTCAGTGCAGGCACTGCCTGAGAGCTGAGCCCAGGCTGGGCACGGACATGGCCTGCTCCAAGCCCTCCTGTTCAGTGCAGGCACTGCCTGAGAGCTGAGCCCAGGCTGGGCATGGACATGGCCTGCTCCAAGCCCTCCTGTTCAGTGCAGGCACTGCCTGACAGGCTGAGCCAGCTGGGCACGGACATGGCCTGCTCCAAGCCCTCCTGTTCAGTGCAGGCACTGCCTGACAGCTGAGCCCGCTGGGCATGGACATGGCCTGCTCCAAGCCCTCCTGTTCAGTGCAGGCACTGCCTGAGAGCTGAGCCCGCTGGGCATGGACATGGCCTGCTCCAAGCCCTCCTGTTCAGTGCAGGCACTGCCTGACAGGCTGAGCCCAGGCTGGGCATGGACATGGCCTGCTCCAAGCCTCCTGTTCAGTGCAGGCACTGCCTGACAGGCTGAGCCAGCTGGGCACGGACATGGCCTGCTCCAAGCCCTCCTGTTCAGTGCAGGCACTGCCTGACAGCTGAGCCCGCTGGGCATGGACATGGCCTGCTCCAAGCCCTCCTGTTCAGTGCAGGCACTGCCTGAGAGCTGAGCCCGCTGGGCATGGACATGGCCTGCTCCAAGCCCTCCTGTTCAGTGCAGGCACTGCCTGAGAGCTGAGCCCGCTGGGCATGGACATGGCCTGCTCCAAGCCCTCCTGTTCAGTGCAGGCACTGCCTGAGAGCTGAGCCCAGGCTGGGCATGGACATGGCCTGCTCCAAGCCCTCCTGTTCAGTGCAGGCACTGCCTGAGAGCTGAGCCCAGGCTGGGCAGGGACATGGCCTGCTCCAAGCCCTCCTGTTCAGTGCAGGCACTGCCTGAGAGCTGAGCCCAGGCTGGTCAGGGACATGGCCTGCTCCAAGACCTCCTGTTCAGTGCAGGCACTGCCTGAGAGCTGAGCCTGCTGGGCATGGACATGGCCTGCTCCAAGCCCTCCTGTTCAGTGCAGGCACTGCCTGACAGGCTGAGCCCAGGCTGGGCACGGACATGGCCCGCTCCAAGCCCTCCTGTTCAGTGCAGGCACTGCCTGAGAGCTGAGCCCATTCGAGACACAGACCTGGCCTACTCCAAGCCCTCCTTTTCTAAAGGAGACTGAATGTCCTTCCTTGGCCCATGCGTTGAGTGATAATGCTTTGGAGAGTTGCTTAGCTACACAGGCATAGCCTACACTGGGACAGCAAGCTTGTGTCCAGAGGCACGGCCTCTCCTAACTCGCACAGCTCGATCCTCACCAAGGAGTGACCCCACACACACAATTCCTGGGGTCATTTGGATCTTAGTCTCCACCTGCTCCTTACCCTCAAATCTCCTCCCGTACCGCCTGAAGAACCACCTCTTCCACACCGTCCTCTGGGGCTCCTGACTCTCTCAGGCCTGCTCTGGCACAGCCTGTTGTGCCCAGTGAGTGAGGCTCCGCCAGCTCTGTCTCTAAGAGGGGACAGTGACAGTAGAAGGAAGGAGCAAGGTGTTGTCAGTGACTTTGTGAGGGTCTGGCACCACCCCAGTGACCACTTCACCTTCCAGCCTGGATCTATGAATGGGTCTTGGTCAACCAGCCATAAGACTTCACTCCTATTCAAACCGAGGCCTGCTGGGACACCACAGACACCTTTGGTCAGGAAGACATCTCCAGGCTCCGACACCCAGAGCAGCTACCCCAGCAGCCTGAGAGGGAGGTTCAGGGCCACCAGAGAGGGCTGGGTCGGCCAGTGAGGGACAAACAAACTCAGGCTCCACTCCCTAGCAGGGGCCCTGAGTCCGGCTGAGCTGGTGATGCGTGGGTCAGCCACTTACCAGATCACTGCAGGTGCCAGTGGCTGCTCTGCTCTGGATTCGCTCCATGGGGAGGTGGAGCCAAAAAGGGCACAAACGTCACACCAGGGAAGACTCTGTGGCTCCCGGGAGGCTTCCAGACCCAGCAATCCTTCCCTGTCTCATGGAGACCCTAACAGGGATTCCCGCCCCCCAGAACATTCACATGCGTTAACACAGGAAACAAAATCTTGCCTCAGCCCTCACCTGCCCCACCGCCCCCACCCCAGCTCTAAAGGGGACTCAAACACAGCCACGCCCATGCTCCAGCTACTCCCACATTTCTTGGCTTATTTTTTTCTTTGCCAGTGCTCTTGCTATTGATCAGTCACTTGAGTCATGCTTCCATCCTGGCTTTGTAGCTGATAATTTTGGAGGTGAGTCTTGCAGACATCTCTGCCAGGCTGCTTTTGAACATCAGTTCTTACCGTATCCTTCTGGTGGCTGGGATTACAGGTGTAAGGCACAAAGTGCCTGGCTGCTCTGAGGCCTTTCCAGAGCTCGTGTATCAGGAAGACACGTTCATCAGCAGTGCACACCCTTAGCTTCACCACACCTGTCCACGCAGGCCAGGTGCTGAGGGAGGAACACAGGTGCCATTGACTGGGGCTCACTGCTACCTCCATCAGTCTTGCCCTTCAGGCTGGCTGGGAGGACCTGCCCTGGATGGCAGAGCCCATGAGCTGGTGTTCAGATGCTGCGATGCCATGGCAAGGGTAGAGCCTGGGTAGCACAGAGGCCCCAGACAGCTGACTGACAGGATGGCAGGAAAGACCAGGGTAGGTGCAAGTGCCTGCTGGAGGGGGTAGGAGGAAGGGCTGCTGCCTCCCCTCCCCCCCGCAACTGGCCCTGCTCCCATGAGCTACCCCATGGCCCAGTCCAAAGGGTGGCACCTTCAACACCGGCATAGGGTATACACAAGCTGATAACAGAGCATCCTTGGAGCAGAATCTTCTGGCATAGTCTCTGATGATGGGGACCCCATGCCCCACCCACAGCCACCTGCCTCGCACAGGTGGGGACAAAGTAAGATGGTTTCCAAGCGTCCTGTAGCTGGGGAGATGTTGTCTGTCTACTCTTACGCTGGGCATCAGAACCACCTGGTGGAAGGAACACAGTCCAGAACATTCTGTCTCCCATAAGTCACTTGGTCTAAGTAGCACTGCAGAATTGAGGTTTGTTGTAAATACTCAGAGGCCTTCTTCATTGTGCCAGGCTCACTTCCTTGTTTGCTAGGGCACCTGTCAGCAGGGCCGGGCAACTCTTCCTGGGGTCCTGTCTGGGAATGGGCAGGAATGGCCACCCCATACTCAAAGCCTCAGCTGATCCTGCCCCAGCCTCAGTGGAGCTTGGCTTCTTCCTGACAGGCTTCTTCCTGGGTGGTGTGAGCTATGGCCCCGGGGCTTCAGAAAGAACAGGTCTGAGTCCTGGCCCTCATGGAGGACATACTGGTAGGAGGTATCCCAGCTCGCCTCAGTTTTCAGTTAAACTTTTTGAAAAGTCTATAGTCTTCCAGCCCCACTTCACTGTCTGCTGAAGTTGGCCCTCAGCCTTGTCCACAGAGCAGCAGGTGCCATTCCATGAGAGAAAAGATGGCTCCCACCCAGGAACAAAGCTGGCTCAGAACCTGTAACTTACAGATGCCACTATCACCACACGACCATGTTTTAACCATCTGCCGCCCCAGCTGGGTGCAGGCAGGTGTAGGTGAGCCGTCTGCCGCCCCAGCTGGGGTGCGAGCAGGTGTAGGTGAGCCGTCTGCCGCCCCAGCTGGGTGCGGGCAGGTGTAGGTGAGCCGTCTGCCGCCCCAGCTGGGTGCGGGCAGGTGTAGGTGAGCCGTCTGCCGCCCCAGCTGGGTGCGGGCAGGTGTAGGTGAGCCGTCTGCCGCCCCAGCTGGGGTGCGAGCAGGTGTAGGTGAGCCGTCTGCCGCCCCAGCTGGGGTGCGGGCAGGTGTAGGTGAGCCGTCTGCCGCCCCAGCTGGGTGCGGGCAGGTGTAGGTGAGCCGTCTGCCTCCCCAGCTGGGTGCGGGCAGGTGTAGGTGAGCCGTCTGCCGCCCCAGCTGGGTGCGGGCAGGTGTAGGTGAGCCGTCTGCCGCCCCAGCTGGGTGCGGGCAGGTGTAGGTGAGCCAGGGTCTGTGGTGGGACGTGTGAGTGACCATGGCAGATGTGTGGGTGAGGGTGAGGTAGAGAAATCATGGATGTCGGAAATCATGGGCCAAAGGCAGGCACAAGAATAGTTGCATGCGCTAAGATTCTGCAGATTCAAAGAACTGATACCTAGTGACTACAAGCACAGGCTTTATCCTGCCAGATATCAGCCACATGACAGAGCTCACATCGGTCTTGCTTCTTATTTCCCAAGTGAGGCTGCTTTGAGCATCAAGTGACACCCTTTGTGGGAAATCTCTGGGTACTAGGAGGGGCTGCCGTGGGGTTCCCAGCCTTGCCTGACCGTGAGATGGGCATCCAGAGTGCATTCCCAGGCAGGAGACCGTCCAGCGAGGAAGATGGACGGTGCAATACGCCAGCAGTGCTCAGACCGCTGTGGGGGAATCAGCAAAGCCAGGCAGTGGCTTTGGGGACGGGGGACCAAAGGAGGCCAGGGTAGGAAGGGACTTCAGAAGAGAAGAAGCAGGAGGGAAGGTCCAGAATCGAGAAGGTGCCTCAATACTAGACAAGGCAACCCTCGCCAGGTCTGAACTGAACACTCTCTCCCCTTCCCTTCCCTTCCCTTCCTATCCCAGGGGAAACAGGGCTCTAACCTGGCCTCAGCTTGACTGAAAAAACATAACTAAATAAAATGCAGGATGGGGTGTGGGATGAAAGACATAGAAGTTTGCTTCGACAGGCCATGGGACTTCAGGACAAAGGAGACAGGCCTGGTTTAAAGCTCCGCAGCAGCTGGGCACAGAGACAGACACAGGGAGGCACTGGGCATCCGTTCGTCAAGGGGACAGATTTAACTCACCTTAGGAGCAAAGATTCAGGAGTGACCCCAGATTTGTGTGCCTCTAATCTCCAAGGACAGAACACCTGTACCTACCGGTGGGGGTGGGGCCTGAGCCGGAGCGTGAGCCGTCCACACCAGCCTCACACGCCATGCATTCGCTTGCAGGACTGTGAACAAAACAAGCCCAACCTTATTTTCCACAAGCACCAACAGATGTTTAAAGCTGGGAGGAATCTCTAGGCCGAAGCTTTTCTCAGGCAGGGCCCCTGGAGCAGCTCCAGGGCTGCACGCCCATGGCTCACACTGTTGTTCTAGGCCGCCCTTCACACGTCAGGAATGCCAAACAGAGCTGACCTCAGCACCCCGAGCCCTACCCAGACAGAGCCCAGAGCCGTCCTCCCCAACAGCAGGCAGGCTCTGGGGTGTTTGTCTAATTTAAAACAAACACGTTGGGCGGTATATTGTTTCTCCAACCAAACAATATTGAAGCCGCATGTGTGCCCTATCACTATTGCTTCCTGCAGTCCCATGCGGCCCCCAGGCCGGCACAACACACTGAGCAGGAGAAAAAGAGAAGGTTGTTTCCCGTTTCAGAGAAAATAGAAGGCATCAGACCAGAATTTCCATGTGCTCTCTCCAGTCCCCTCCCCACCCTGGCCAGCTCTGCGCAGCCCGCCAGATTCGGCTCTTGCCCGGTCTCCAGGTAGGACCTGTGGCCCAGTCGGAGGCCCGGCAGCTCCACAGCAGGCCTACAGGGTGAGGGCCGGGCCACTGGCCGTCTGTGCTCTTCACTGAGAGCCCCTCAGAAGCGACTGTCTCCACCCTCCATTCTAGTCTTTCTAGAGCTCTCTCTCAACAGGACTGTCTCTCCCATAGTTTTCCTGACCAGTGGCTTCTGATTTGCTGAATCTGGACATTGGTTACTAGCCCTCCTTGGCTGACCAGCGGTGGCCCAACAGTGTTGCTCTACCTCCAGATGGCGGGTCTTTCCCGGGCACCTTCTCCCAGTCCATGCTTCAACTGTTTTCCTCATCCGCATGGCCCCATAGTGATTTCTTACTGCTGCTACAACCAAGTGCCATCACGCCAGTCTCTAATCTTAGAGGTCTCAAGATCAGAATGCCAAAATGGGTTTCACTGGGCAATATACAGGCATCAGTAAGATCACTCATCTCTAGGAAGTTACAGGGCAGAAGTTGCTTCTTGGCCCTTCCCACTTTCTGAAGCTGCTCACGCTCCACGTCTGGTAGTTCTTCCCTCCATCTTTAAAAGCTAGTATCATCACTCTGAACTGTACTCCCATTATTTCTGATACTCTGCCTTCTTCCTAGAAGGGCTCTTGTGATGAGAGGAATCTACCTGAACTATCTCTCATCTCAAGGTCCTTCCTCAATCACATCTGCAAAACCCTTCAGCATATAATGTCAACGTATAGCTTTGGGGGTTAGGATGCGGATTTATTGGGGCCATTATTCTACTAAACACAGTCTGCCCTCTGGTTTCCAAAAATTCACATGCATCCCACATGCAAAACACATTCACTCCACCCAACCTCTAAAGATCTGACCTGATACAATGATGAGTCAAGGTCCACAAAAACTGCATTTAAATCTAATCAGTTCAAATATCTCAAATCTTGCCAGATGTTGGTGGTGCAAACCTATAACACCACTACTCAGGAGGTAGAGAGGAGCAGGAGTTCAAAGCCGGCCTGTGCTACATAGGACTCAAATAAGAGAAGAAAAATAAGAGAGGCTAAAGAAAGAAGGAAAAGAAGGAAGGAGGAGGAGAAGAGAGAGGAAGAGGAAGAGGAGGAGGAAGAGGAGAAAGAAGAGGAGGAGGAGAAGAAGAAAGAGGATTCAAATCTCATTGTGTCATCTCTCTGGTTAGGCTGTGGGTATGATTCACCCTTTAAAACTATAAGCCTATAAAACCCAAGATACAAGCTATCTGTTCCCCAGATGTGATATCCAAGATGGCATATGCTGGTGTGTCCATGCACTGTGACCACTGGGGTGTGGCTGAATGAGAGTGAGCAGTTATGAACCAAAGGTACAGAGATAGCACTTTCTTCTCTTTTTCTGTAGTCCCAGACATTCAGAAGTGATGAAGAAGCAGAGGTGCTGTTGCCAAAACGCTATCACAAGTACAGGAAACAAAATACACTTCTACACCAGTGAGACCGGTGGGGTCATTTATTACATAGCACTATTGCAGCAATAGCTGACTAATAGAAAATTTGGTGTCAAAAGTTGAGAAATGGCAACTCATGTTATATAAGTTTTTTTAATCACTGAAACTGGCTCTTACAGTAGTTTAGAAAACAAGAAACATACTAAGTGCAATCCAGACTCTGCAAAGAGCTGTCCAAGTAAAATATCAGAGTGAATTAGTTGTTTCTACTGCACTTGATAAAGTACCTAAAAAAAAAAAAAGCTAAAAAAGAATGAGCAAGTTTGGAGCCCAATTAAAAGAAAATACAGGGGCCTTAGAAAATAAACATAGCTTTTCCAAAATTAAGAACTATGATTGTTTCTTTAGCTGAAAAGGAATTCAGGTGCAGATCATCTTGAGCTAGAAAAGTATTCTTGGAAATAAGAGAGCCTCGGGGTGTCAGACCCAAATGCAGACCCTCATCCCACATCAGACCACCTCCCAAGTGACCCCCAAAGCCTTCCAGGGTCCCCGAGAGGACACACCTCAGGGAGCCCCGGTCGGGAAGTAGGTACTTTGCAGTCGAGGAGATTTCTGCCACCGGGGCTTATCTCTGTGTTCACTAGCTGGCACAGTCACGGCAGTCTCTCTGTCTGCCATCCTGTTATGAAGGAAACACGCCCAGGGGAAGGAGGGCAGCTGACGCAGATAGAGCAGAAGTGAGCCAAGAGGGATGCGACACCCAGGGACGCTAAATCACCCACAGACACAAGTCCTGCCCTGAGCTAACCTTTACTCTGCCAACAGTGTTTTGATTTCAGACAACCTAGACAGGTAACCTCCAAGCAGGACAGGCAGAGGCAGCTCACCCTGAGCCTGGGTATGTTGCCGCTACTCTTGTAGGGAGGCCGCCATGGCCTCCACCCCTGGGGCCACGCCAGGAGCCTGACACCGTGGACATGTGTGTGGCTGCTGCTGTGAACAGGAGCCATGCTGAGAAGGGAGACACTTTTGAAGCTGTGGTCTCTGCTTATGTTATACCAACGCTTGTGGCAAGCAGGAAAAAAGTCTGGAATTTGGACCCAGACCTAGCCCAAATCCTGGCTCTTCTTCAAAATAATGTATCCCTGAGCAAATTGCTTAATGGCTTTGACTGTCAACATCCAGAAATAAAACCAGTACTGATGGTGGAATGGGAGGGAGACAGTGAGAGACATCTGTGTGTTTCTGTAAGACCACCTGGGCCACAGTATGCTCCCTAAATGTCTCATGGGTTAGTAGAAGCAGGAGAGGGAGAGACTAGAGTTCAGGTCGGTGAGGATGACAGGAACATTAAGGAGGTTAGTCCTGTGCGCAGACCCATGGTCCTGTGAATGAGGACAGGACAGGGCCCGGAAAACACAGTGCATGGCAGAAGCTGATCTGCCTTTTAGGAGAAAAGGAGGCAACCTTGGAAATCCCAAGGTGTGACAGGAAGACAAGACAGCCCCAGCATCCAAACCGGGACAACACGGGACTGGAGCGTTGAGGAGCCCACATGTTGGAGTGTACCCCGAGGCCAACACCTTTGCCGTGTGGGAACAACAGCATGAATGTGCGTGACTGACACGAAACCTGCTCTTTCTGAACATCATGGTCTTTGTGGTCGTGTGATGAATCTCTCGTTAGAAACAGGAGTTTTGGTTAGTCTTGATGTCAGTTGCACAATTTTTAACATTCATTCCTATTTGGCTTATCAAATTTGTCCCTTTGCTCCTCACAGCTGATGTAAGTAAACTCCCATCTATTCTTTTCCTAAATGATGACAGGCAACAAGGGACTCAGATAGGGTTCAGATTCACATGACTTCCCAGTTCCAGTGTCACCTGCTCAAAATCTTACATGGATTTCCCTCCCTACGTTCACTGGGAGACTTCATTTGGGACAAGGCCTTCTTGGGGGCCTAGAAGGTTCTAGAAATTGGACCCTCTCCCATGTAGTCAGGCCTGGTCCTATTCTAATCAGGCCTCATTGTTTCCTGTCTGTGGCCAGGGCAAGACTTCAAGGAGACCACATGCCAAAATTCTCTCTGCTCCAGCTGTTCCTCACTGACCCCAGGAACAAAACTGTCCAGGAGGCTGCGTGACATGCTCTGCACGGCTCGGCCTGAACTTGTCTCTGCCAAGCTGACAGGACTCACAGACCTTGTGAAGTTTCTTCCTGATGTCACCATTTGCTAGCCATAGCCCCTACCTTATACACGAACAGCCTCAGGGGCAGCTGCTCCACTCCCCGCCTCACATGACTCCCACGTCCCAGATGCTGTGAGAGCTAGACATCACCCCAGCTGCTGACTCCACCCTGTCCTTGCCCAGGGCAGCTCGGCGTCAACCACTGCCCATGTCCCAAGCCAGGAATTCTAAGGCCTGCCGGTTTATCCCCATCTTCCTTGGCTTGCCTCCTGGTGCACAGTACCCAAGAAAGGGTGAAGCTCACCCTGCTCACCAGGGACGGAGTCAGTGAGAGCTCTCTGCGGTGTCACTTCAGGTTGGCCAGCAAAACCCCCTTAAAACACCATGCTGGCCTCCTGTAGCCAGGTGGCCAAAGGTGCCAGCTTTTCATACTGATATTACGGCCCGGTGCCTTGCCCAGAAGGCCCGACTGAGGGCCTGGCCCATGCTAGTTCCAAGCCTTCCTGGTTATTATGGGCATATTTGGTGCCTAGGGGCCCTGGTTCCACTTTGAAATGAAAACTCACTTAACATGGGTGTCATTTCCCTGTTTCCCTCTAGAGGAGGGGGTGGGTATGGGAGCTCAGAGCGCAGATCTGTTACAAGAGCAGTGGACAGCTGAGGATGAGGGATTCCGAGGTTCCTCACCTACCACCCTGCCAGAAGCCACCTGTAGGAGGGGTTCCCTCCCAGCAGCCTCAGTCTGGCTTCTCAGACCCTGGGAAGGTCAGCCACAGGACGTTGCCTGTTTGACCTACAAGTGCATCAGGCCTCAGAGCCCACAGCACCCTTTGCATCCTGTTTTCTCTAAAGCTTGACTCTCAAATGCAGACCCCCCTCCCCCCACAAGAAAGTGTGTTTCCATCTTGCAGACCGCGCTTGGCCCCAGGACCAAGTCGGTCCAGGGCCTGAGGGTGGGCTGGGGATGTGGCCGGAGCGCGTCTGTGGGGACAGCTGGCACTGGGCCAGCACTGGGTGCAACCGAGCTTCTGTGGGGCACTTGAAACCTTTAAAATAACAACAAAGAGGAAAGTGGGAGAACATAACTTATCTACATTTACCCATTTGGAGGAAAAGAATGTGAAGTGGATATTTGAGAAATGGAATAAAGAGGACTGAAATGCTCCAGGCCACGGAGCGATGTCAGCATTACTTCCAGCGAAGAACCATGTGGCTGGAAGACAGCCCATGTGCTTGTGGCTGACACCTGCGGGTGCCCGTGGGCGCCCTGTCCCCAGGCACGGCCTCCTCAGGCCTCTCACCAACCAAGGCAGAGGAGTCTGGAGGTCGGCGCCTCGGCTTCTCTCCACGTCCCCGGCTGCAAGCGCAACGCAGGCCACAGGAGGCCAGAGCTGACTGTGAGCGTCCCAACTTAACCAACCCAGTGAGGGCAGCCTGAGGCCGGAAGCCAGCCAAGAGCACTGCTGAGTGAGGGGTCATTTGCTTCCTTCCTGAGCTATGTCCGCCTGCCCTGGCCTCCTGCATCTTTCCTCCTCCCGGGGGCATCCGCCAAAAGAGAACCGCAGAAGCGTCCGTGTCATGCTGTGGTGTGGGGAGCTGTCTCAGCACGTCACACGTGCTTGCTTGCGTCAGCCACAGGGTGTGGCTAGAGGCAGCATTGACCACGTCTGCACCCCACTGCCCCAGAAGTCAGGCTGCTGTGTGATTACAGCCCAGGTCCTGCAGAGGGCCCGCAAAGCAGGCCCCTTGCAGGCGGTGGAGTCTGAGATCCAGAGGTTCTGATTCCAGCCTGGGCAGAAAGTCCATAGACTCCATCTCAGTGGGAAGAAGATGGGTGTGGTGGCACGTGCCTGTCACCCGGCTAGGACAGGAAACCTAAATAAGCAGATTGAGGTCCAGGCATGTGCCTGGGCAGGAAGTAAAATTCTGTCTCAAAAGTAAGCCACTCAAGGGCTGGAGGCATGTCTCTGCAATAGAGCACTTGCCTAGCAAAACAAGAAACAAAGGGCTGGGAAGGTGGCTCGGTGGTAGAGCACTCGCCTCGCACGCATGAGGCCCTGGGTTCTATTTCTCAGTACCACATACACAGAAAAAGCTGGAAGTGGCACTGTGGCTCAAGTGGTAGAGAGCTAGCCTTGAGCAAAAGAAGCTCAGGAACAGCGCCCAGGCTGGCAAAAAACAGCAACAACAACAAAAATAAAAGTCATGATCTGTGGGAGCACACAACTTGTGGGAACATGAGAAGAAAGAGTAAAAACCAAGCAATGTTTGAAGCAATGACTGAGAATGTCTTCACCAAACAATATCCCCAGGAGTCTTAGACTAGGTCAAGCCAAACTAATCCACAACTAGCAAATCAAAACAGCCCATATGTCTCACCTGGGCACACCATACTCAAATTTCAGAGGGTCAGAAATAAGGAGAACATCATACAAGGGGCCAGAGGGAGAAATGCACACCCTTCAGAGCAGGTTGTGTCCAGCAGATGCCTCACCTATATTCGTTTGTGTGAGGGAGCCTCGGTACATCCTGAGGACATGCTGTCTGATATAGTGAGCAAACTCTTCAATGTGCTTTATGTTTTCTGTTCCCTTTAAGAGAAGGAAGACAGCCAAGTACCGATGGCTCATGACTATAATCCCGGCTAATTAGGAGGCTGAGAAGAAGAAGACTATGTCTTGAGGCCTTGAGAGAGTCCTACGCAGCCCATAACTGGGCCTGGTGGTGCACGCTCTTCCTGGCCACTTGGAGGGTCACATCCAGCCCAGCCCAGGCAGAAAAGTGCACATGGCTCCATGGGACAGGCTGGGACAGCGACCCACATCTGCCATCCCAGGGACACCAGGAAGCCTAAAGTAGTCAGAGGGTAATTTAAGAACATGCTCGGGCAGAAGAGAGACCCTATCTCAGGCTGAAGGCATAGCTCAGTGCTAGAGTATCTGGCTAGCAAACACAAGGCACTGAGCCCAAACCCCAGTATTGCCGAGAGAGAGAGGTGGAAAACAGATATAAAAATGAAAGAAGGCAAACTAAGAATTAAAACAAAAGGGAAAAAAAAGAAGCAGATGACCAAAGGCAAGGCATCAGCAGCCACCGCTGATGGCATCTGATGGCAAAGGCTGTGAAAGCCAAGACGTACTGAGGGGAAGGCTCAGCACTCAGCTGCCTTACAAGTCCCCTCCCAGGCCTGGGGTATGGATGGGGTGAGGCTGCCCTGTGCCCCCCAGGCCTGGGGTACGGAGTGGGGTGAGGCTGCCCTGTGCCTCCCAGGCCTGGGGTACGGAGTGGGGTGAGGCTGCCCTGTGCCTCCCAGGCCTGGGGTTCAGACGGGGTGAGGCTGCCCTGTGCCCCCCAGGCCTGGGGTACAGAGTGGAGTGAGGCTGCCTTGTCCACCAGGAGTGGGAACAGTGGTGCTTACCCTCCATTTATAGATCTCCTTTCCTGTTTGGTTGTGCTTCCTTTTTTCTAGTTATAGACACCTCATGAAGCATACTAGTTTCCTGCTAGTTTAACAAATTTTCATAAACTGGGTAACTTAATCATCAGAAATTTGTTCTCTCCCATTCTGAAGGCCAGAGCTAAACTCAAGGGCTCAGCAAGACCACAGTCCCCAAAGCTTTGGCGGGGGTGGGGGGGAGATGGCTGGAACCCACCCTCTCTATGCTGGAGTCTAGCTTCTGGGGGAGATGGCTGGAACCCACCCTCTCTATGCTGGAGTCTAGCTTCTGGGGGATGGCTGGAACCCACCCTCTCTATGCTGGAGTCTAGCTTCTGGGGGATGACTGGAACCCTCTCTACGCTGTTTCTAGCTTCTGGGAGATGGCTGGAACCCACCCTCTCTATGCTGTTTCTAGCTTCTGGGGGATGGCTGGAACCCACCCTCTCCATGCTGTTTCTAGCTTCTGGGGGATGGCTGGAACCCACCCTCTCCATGCTGTTTCTAGCTTCTGGGGGATGGCTGGAACCCACCCTCTCCATGCTGTTTCTAGCTTCTGGGGGATGGCTGGAACCCACCCTCTCCATGCTGTTTCTAGCTTCTGGGGGATGGCTGGAACCCACCCTCTCCATGCTGTTTCTAGCTTCTGGGGGATGGCTGGAACCCACCCTCTCCATGCTGTTTCTAGCTTCTGGGGGATGGCTGGAACCCACCCTCTCCATGCTGTTTCTAGCTTCTGGGGGATGGCTGGAACCCACCCTCTCCATGCTGTTTCTAGCTTCTGGGGGATGGCTGGAACCCACCCTCTCCATGCTGTTTCTAGCTTCTGGGGGATGGCTGGAACCCACCCTCTCCATGCTGTTTCTAGCTTCTGGGGGATGGCTGGAACCCACCCTCTCCATGCTGTTTCTAGCTTCTGGGGGATGGCTGGAACCCACCCTCTCCATGCTGTTTCTAGCTTCTGGGGGATGGCTGGAACCCACCCTCTCCATGCTGTTTCTAGCTTCTGGGGGATGGCTGGAACCCACCCTCTCCATGCTGTTTCTAGCTTCTGGGGGATGGCTGGGACCCCCCTCTCCATGCTGTTTCTAGCTTCTGGGTGTGAATGCAGCCCTCTGGCCTCCGCCTCTCTCTATGTGGCTTCTCTGTGTTTCTGTTCCTTTTGACTCTTATTACGACGCTTGTCATTGGAGTTAGGACCCAGTGAGAAATCCAGGACTGTCCCATCTTCAGACCCTAATTACATCTATATGTCCTTTCCCCAATGCAGCCACATTCAGGTCAGAGGGTGGGATATGAGCGTATTTTCAAATACCACAACACCTGTTCTGGAAAACAAAATGTGGCCAACTCCCCAAATCTTATGGCCCCTTAGTAATAGTTTAGCATGTTTCCTTTGTCTTTTTCTACCAACTATTTTAATAAGGAACTATCTGTATATATACACTTATATCACTTGTTTTAGTTAACTTTGTTAGGGCATGATATTGCTCACGCACGCACACGCATGCGCGCGCACACACACACACACACACACACACACAGCGGGATGCATCTGCTATACGGGCAGCTGAGGAGCTCTTACATCTGTGTGCACTGTGACAACCACCCTATTCACATCCTGGAGCTTCCTTCTTGTCCCTGGCAGTCTCCTTTCTGTCTTGCCCAGAGCCATTTCAGCGTTTCCCTTGATACGCCACTGCTATTTCCATGCTCGGCAGACTCCTCCATGTAGGTTGCAGGTGCTGCACTTTATGATTCACCCTCAATCCTCACCATTACACTGAAGGACGCCGGGGAGTCACTGGTCACTGTTCTGATATCAGGGACTTCAGCATGTCTTGTTTTTCCTAATTATGAACAACACTGTGAGAACATGTTGTACACACCCTTTGTCTACTCCCTGAGTCTTTCCAGGGTGGAGTGCACAAGGGGGAAGGTGGGACTCTTCCCAAAAAATGATGCCTGCCACTCTGGCCCCACCTGGCTGCTCAGGGATTGTGTGGGCTCCAGAATGCAAGACATGACTGTTTTGCTTTGCCTTTCTTTGTTTTTTTCCCCCATGAATTTATTAGCCATTTGGACTTGAACTCTCTGAATTTATTAGGGTTCTGAACTCTATGCTTATGGTCTTTTCCACCTCTCTGTTGGGAGAAGTCCATGGTCTCTGGACCAGGAACTGAGGTTTTTAGGAAGAGGCTCTTCTAAGGACTTCAAGTGTACCTGATCCCAGGGAGACAGGTACCAACTAGACAGCTTCAGAGCCCGGGTGTCTTGCTCTCTCCAGGACCCTGTGAGTGTTCTGCCGGTGTGATGCCAGCCAGAGCACAGTTCTGTTCTCGAGGTCACGTTCTTAGAAGTGCCTCTGACTACAGCATTGACTATGTCTGCAAAGCAAGCAGGGAGAATATACAATCTGCTGGCACTAAGGATGTGAGCAGCGATGGCTATACTCATTTATGAGATCAAAGTCAAGTGTTTGGGCACCAAGTTCCCTTTCCCAGAACAAACCAGTGGGATAACCACGTGGAGACTGTGCTGGGTGACAGATGGTAAACAGCTGGAGGGGCCAGGCCTTCACCACCACAAAACTGCAAATCAGAAACCCACAAGTGTAATAAACAGATGTGAAAGGAAAGGAGGGGAACGAGAGCTGCCTTGGGCCCAGGGCTGAGGGCGGACACAGCGGTGTGGGCCCTTCCCGGGGCCAGGACACCATGGTTCCCAAGCTCAGGCCCACGACATGTGGCCCAGTCCACTCAGACAGGGTGAAGCGGGGGCCTCCCCGCAACAGAGCCCCAGGAAGGGCTGGGTGCACAGTGGGCCCTGGGAGTGGCCATTCCTGGTGCACAGTTGTTCCGAATAAATACAGGCACCCACCACGGAAGCGTGCTGGAGAGCGAATGCGTGCTGAGTGGCATCCAGACAGCCAAGGCCCGGCAGCTTCTCGACTCAGGAGAGCTAAGGGTCTGTGCCCAGGAAGGTCGGGGAGGGACACCTCCAGTGTGAAGGGAGAGGCTAGCAGCCAAAACGGGCCAGCAGGACCAATAACCGGGGCTGAACCCAACCCAGCCCCTGGCCAGCTTTGGGTCCTGGCCTTGAGAGCTGTGTGGTCGCCACTCTGGCCGAGGCCGGTGTGGACACACACTTGCCATGAGCTCCCAAGTGGCCCCCATTACCGGGCAGGGACGCTTTGTCCTCCCACAGCATATGTGAGCATCTTCTCTGGTCCCAGCGCAGATAGCTCCCTCCTCAAGGCCCGTCACCTTGCGCTCATGCCACCCCCAGCACCACCCCGCCCACTGTGGCCCTCTCCCTCCCCCCAGCAGCCCCGCCTGCCCCTACATCAACTCTCCAGGCAAGTTGAGGAGGGAAGGGTTTCAGCAAAGGTGGCTGGAGCCAATGGTCAAGACAATCAGGACAAGCCAGAGTGGAGAGGAAACAGCAAAGGCCATCCGTGAAAACCCACAGCAGGGCCCATCGCCTCTTACTACAGCGGGTAAGGCAGAGCCAGCAGCTACTCGAGGTAGCTGGGGCAGTCAGAGGGGCTGATGGACTAGTGGTCAAGGAGAGGTGAGCATGGACATCCTGTTCAGGGCCCGCGAGTCATGCCCCTGCTCAGTGGGAAACTCAGGTCTGAGACAATGCACTTGTCTTGAAAGTCTTAAAAGTTAAGAAGACAGACGGTGCAGGGCTGTGCCCTGAGACAAGGGCGTCAGCGGGTGGGCTGTCTGAGTCCCTGGCTCCCTTCCAGAGGCATGCGCTAGCCCGGCACAGGTAGCACAGCTTCAGCAGAGCCGAGGAGACACCGCTGCTGGGAGAGACGGAGGGAGAAGCAACAATGTGAGGGTTTCTGTGGAGCAAGAACTGCATAGCCCTGGGCCACAACTGTCAGCAATGCCACACACAAGGGAGACCTAAGAGTCTGGAAAAGAACAAGGAGAGAAGGAGAGGAGGGGGGAGGGAGGGAGAGAGAGGGAGAAGGAGAGAAGGGAGGGATAGGAGAGGGAGAGAGAGAGGAAGGGAGAAAGGGAGGGAGGGAGAGGGAGAGAAAGAGAGGAGAAAGAGGGAAGGAGGGAGGGAGGGAGAGAAGGAGAGGAGGGAGGGAGGGAGGGACAGGAGAGTGAGGTAGAGAGGGAGGGAGAGAAAGAGAGGAGAGGGAAGGAAGGAGGGAGGGAGAGAGGGAGGGAGGAGGGAGGGAGCGAGCTTCATCTGAACACTTTTCACTCCACAGGTCTAGAAGAGTAGAATGGACAGGCTTGGACAAGAAACAATGATTAGAATACCATTGGTCTTCAAAAATGAAGGCAAAATTATGTCATTCTTCAAACAAATGAAAGCCAAGAGAATTTGTCAATGGCAGACAAAAGACTCAAGAAATAAAAAATGTCCCTCATGATAAAGGAAAATGAATTCAGATGACAAATAATCCATCTGTCTAAAGTAGGAAGAACACTAGAATCACTCAGTAAAAGCCCTTCTCGCGCTTTTGGTTTGTTTAGAAGAAATTTATTTGTTTAAGTCAAAGGCAATTACATGTAGAAATAAATATATGACAATAACAGCACAGTTAATGGGAGAACATAGAAGACACTGACAAATAGTGTGACTGTGTTTAAAGCACTCTGTGTGTCAGGCAGGGCTCATCTAAACCCTAGAGAAGGCACTGTAAACATTGAAGGAAGAGGTCTTCCCACTGTGCTAACAAAGCAAGTAAGACAGGAAATTACAGAGATGCAATCAAAGCAGAAGAAAAGCATAAAGAAGTTTGCAGTCAGGTTGGTGCACGATAGACAGTCCAGAAGCTTCCCTGTGCAGAGGAAACCTGGCACGTGCCAGGCTGAAGTGCAGACGCGCAAGTGGGGCCAGGAGCTGGTTATGCTCACAGGAAAAGTGAAACTGGACCCGTCTCAAACCAGACAGAAGAGTGCGTCCAGATGGACATGTACTCGCTGCAGAGGACAAACCTTGGTGGTGGGCCCTACCTGAAGCTGAGAAGGGTTTGCTAGAAGATAAATTCTCTACGTTGAGACTTTGCATTAAAGATAAAAGGCAATGAGAAGGCAGGTCAGGAACGAGGAGGCCGCAAACGATTATGTGGAGCAAGTGCAAAAGATCAGGGAGAGAAAAAAGGGACCTCAGCCGACGGGTGAATGGTACCGATCAGAAAGCTCCAGGCAGGCTCCGCGCAAGGCCTTTTTACATGCACTGTGTTCTAGCTCTGCACCGGGCACCTGAGCAGGCTCCCAGCAGCACTGGATGGGGCCGCCCTGAGGCTCTGCTCTGCACGGGGCAGCTGCCACCCTCGAAGTGTTTACATTGGAATGTTGTATCATTGTATCTGTTTGCCTTATGTCTAAGCAGATACAAAATTCCACCACTGATAGGTAAGAAAAGAAGGTTAAAAATAATCTCTGGTTCTCTAGATCCCCATGTTTGCTTTTCTTCCTCAAACGATGAGGGTTATGTCCTTCTGTTTGTAGCACTTTCATTTCTGATACTTGTTGCATAACAGACGTTAAATAAACAGAGACGCTAAAACAGACAAGGAATCAATGGCAAAAAGAGCCTCTGACTCCAAAGGGAATTCTGGTCAGCTGGTCAGGCTGAACCGAGTGGAGGTTGACAGGATTTGGAGTCATCAAGGATGAAAATCTAAACACGGGTTTTGGGGGCTTCTCAGTACACAGGATCCTTACTGTAAAGATTTCCTATTAGCTTTGAGGATGACTTTTGTTTTTGTATTGAATAAGAGGAACATGCTTATTTGACCCTCAGGTGAATTCTGCTAAGGAGAAGACCTGACAGTGCCTCACTTTCTCCAAGGAAAAATCCAGAATTGAGGCAGGGCAGCCCTGAGCTTGCTGGGGAAGCCCAGCTGGCTGAACATGGAGCTCTTCTCTGGAGTGATCACACAGACGGTGTGAGGAGGGCTGAGAGGGCTGAGCCCTTGAGGGGTACACTGCCGTACCTCAGGACAGATTCTGAACAGACCCTCGGGGCTGAGAGTGTCTCGGGGAAAAAGTTCCTCACTGGGGGCTGGAGACATCAACCAGGAGAAGGCTGGGGGCCAGGGACAGGGAGGAGAGTCTGGAATCCACTTCACACACACACAGGAGGAGGAATTTTAATAACTGCCTGCCGTGCTCAACCTGATAGTGTGCATCACCAGTGCCAAGAACTGGTCCGTCAGTCTTCCCAAGCCCATATCCAGTGCTGGGGAGACAGGGAGAAGAGGCAGGAATGACAGGGACTTTTATCAGCAATTTACTGAAAACCAATTCTGTGGCCTCTCACCAGGGCCCAGAGGCCCTCCCAGTCCTCTGTCCGGAGATGTCTGTGTCATTGGTGTGCAGGCCCCCGGCTGGACCCTGCCCAGTCCAATCCCCTACTTTGCCTCAGAGCAGCAAAGGCCGAGGCTGCTGTGTCTGCATGCACATGGGTGCAGGGAGGGTCGAGAGGGAGACGTGGCGGGAATGGCGGGCGCTGTTGGTGCTGGAGAACCAGGCTGGCAGGGAGGCCAATCTGGATGCAGAATTGCTTTTCATGGGGTGCAGCTCTGCCTCAGCTGTTCTGTATGAGGAGAACCTTGTGGTGACACCACCAACTCCTCTGTGTTTCCACGGACAGCAGCCGCCGCAGCTCAAGCCCTGGCCACGCTGGACGCTTCAGGCCAGTGGGAGCTCCTCACCCAAGGAGCCACTGGAGGTGAGGGGAAGCGTGAGATGGGGCAAGGCAGGGGAGGGGAGCGGAGGGCCCGGGGGGGAGCCAAGAGGCCAAAGGGCAGCCTGGCCAGGTGACCCTCCCAGGGCCAGACCCATGGCCTGTGGAAAACCGGCTCCCTCCACCCCGTGGGGCCGGGAGGGGGGGGACACTGAGGGTCTCTGCAGCAGCCAACTTTGGGCACCAGCCATTCTCACATGCCATTTTGGAGTGAGTTAGCTAACAACTTTTCCAACAGCCCGCAGGCCGCAGCCTGGAGTCAGCACATGAGAAGAGTTAAAAGGAGCAGCAAGCCCTGGCTGAACCAGAGCAGACAGAAAAGGGAGACTAGACTGTGTGAGTTGGGTCTCGGAGTGTGCCGTGGGCCTGCGGTCACACCTTGGGAAAGCAAGGAGGCACGAGGACAGCATGGCTGGAAAGTCCGACTTCCTTGTGATGTGGGGATTTGATCCTCTGTTCAGCAGCATGGAGGCCTCCTCGTCCGTGTCTGGATGATGCACTAGTGGGCTCATCTTCCTCTTCTCCCCAGGCCTCAGTATCAACCTGAGTGGAGCACAAGGCCCTTCCTTGGTGTCAGGTCCTGCCCTGGCTCTGTGCCACCCAAGAGCTGGCATGTGCCCTGGCTCCACTGAATGATGGAATCCGCTGCCCACACAGGCCAAGCAGTGCTCCTCGCTGAGCCAGCAGCGCAGCTGGGCCCCGTGGGCTGAGGACCAGCCTCCAGTGGTATCTTCTTGCGTCTGACATGACGTAGGAAGGGAGGCTTCAGTGCGCGGTCCTCCTCCGGGCAGTGACCAGCTGCAGAGCTGCCTAGGTCCTGAGTACGCTGATAGGAACGTCTTCTCCATTCACAGCCTTCAAAGCACCACCATTTCCCAGTGGAAGGAGGCAGAGGTAAACCGGTCTCCTGCTCTGCCACCGTCCATGTCCAGCCCATGTCATATCCTCCATGAGGAGAGACTCTGGCCGGTCACCTGGCTCCGTCTGACTCACTGGACTTTACAGCAGGGCTCGACCATGGCCCTCCCCCTGCCATCTGATCTCAAGCCCCCCCTTGGGATACACTTGGTTCCCAGGTCAAACTCACACTGTTGGGACAAAGATCAAGCTTTCCTGCTCCTCCTTCCATTTGAAAAGGTCTGGGGCTGAACCTCTGCCCCCAATCCCAACTTGTGCTGTCATCCGGCAGCCACCCCGACCTCCTGGTCCCTCCACACAGCCTCCCTCTCTCCCCTCCCCATTGCTTGTCTGGCCGCTCTCTGTCTCCGCCCTCACACAGGGTCTCTGCGCTCCAAGCATGACCACCCTATATCCACACAATGGGCCAGGCCAGGACAGAGGCATGCTCTGCTCTGGGCCGAGGCTGGGAGAGAAACTCAGCCACCTCACTGGGCCCTTTTCACCCCTGAGAGGAGACGCAGGATGACTGCTGACCCTGACCACCGTAGGCCCCGCCTCCCAGATGCCAGGGCAGAGGAGACCCGCGGTCCCCCGCACACCCCATGCTCCATCACCAGCTTGTTCTGCCCACTGTTGCTCAATCTGGGGAGCCCACAGAGCCCCAGTGTTCCAGATAAATGCCGAGTGGTGACTGCATAGACTTGAGGGGGAGGATTGAACTTCTTGCTAATGCCACTCAGTTCCCAACAATCTGAGGAATGCTGACGGTCCCTGGCTGGAATGTAAACCATACATCATCACAGCCTCCACTAAGGTCAGCGACCCTCAGGATGACCTGCAGCCGGCCCATCATCAGCCTCAGCCCCAGGTCAGTGACCCCATGCTGAGCTGCCACCCGACACATCATCACAGCCTCTGCCTGCGAGCAGCAGCCGCCACTCTGAACTGCAGCCCCGCAGAGCCTCGTGACAGCTACACGTCCTCAGCTCAGATTCTACCCACAGTAACTTCACATCTGAAGAAATAGCTTTCAAGTCGCAGAAAAACTTCCTCCTGGCAACGTTCCTGGCTGCACTCTCTTCTTC
This sequence comes from Dipodomys spectabilis, assembly GCF_019054845.1. NCBI lineage: Eukaryota > Metazoa > Chordata > Mammalia > Rodentia > Heteromyidae > Dipodomys > Dipodomys spectabilis. Next base: position 669,132 of record NW_024870885.1, on the reverse strand, counting down.
CACTGGCTGAGAAAGGCGGATTGTCTCAGTATATGAAAGTCAGCAACAAGTAATGGCTTCTATACCAAAAGACCTGGACACTTGTCTATCCTGGAGCCAGCCTAATGGAGGCCATGGGATAAGCTTTCTGAGGAACATTGCACAAAGGCCATTGGGAAAGAGAAGGAGTCCTAATTTACCTAACAACTCCATGATTATGCCGTAAGAAAAGTTCTTATAGAAACATGTACACAAGGGACACAGAACCCACGGAAGGTGAGGCGGTGTAAGCACACGGCTTCACAAACGTCTGAACCATCCACTATCAGCATCAGTACCGCTGTCTGGCCTGCCTGGTGGAGGGGCAGCCTTCACCCCAGATGCGGTGCCCGGCTACCTGGTGCGTGCTGTGCTGCACGGGCCTCTGCTACCACCGTCCCCGCTGCTGGTCTCTGGGAAACCCCCTTCTGTGACTGAGGTCTTAGACGCCAGGAAGAACAGTCGCCCCGGGAGCCTCACAGGACCAGACGGGCTGCACTGGCTCCTTGTAGACCACACTTGGACTGGGGGCATCCTCGGGCTGCACTGGCTCCTTGTAGACCACACTTGGACTGGGGGCGTCCTCGGGCTGCACTGGCTCCTTGTAGACCACACTTGGACTGGGGGCGTCCTCGGGCTGCACTGGCTCCTTGTAGAACACACTTGGACTGGGGGCGTCCTCGGGCTGCACTGGCTCCTTGTAGACCACACTTGGACTGGGGCGTCCTCGGGCTGCACTGGCTCCTTATAGACCACACTTGGACTGGGGCGTCCTCGGGCTGCACTGGCTCCTTGTAGACCACACTTGGACTGGGGGCATCCTCTGGGATGCAGGCAGGGCACTTGTAACCTGGGGCTGTGGATAGGACTAGTGAGCTCAGCCACTTTAGAGATCACATTAGCTTTGCTGGACTCCAAGCAAGGTTCCAGAGGGATTGTCATAAAGCCAGTAGGCCTTCCCAATCTGTACAAACTCTCAAAAACAGGGTTACTTGAAAACTCGGCACCTGAACAAGACCCGTTTCCTGAGTTACATCAAAGTATTTCTGCTCTTGCAAAACAATTAGATGAGTTCTACAGACCAGGTCTTCTGCAGCCATTTCAGGGTTCTACATCTACCCAATGCCTCCTGCCTCATCATGTCAGATAAGAGCAACGTGAACAAGGAGCCAGGGCCACGTGGTTCTAACCACTCCATAAGTACTGTGGGGCCTGTTTCTATGCCAGAGCATAGAACACCTTTCTTCCTCGTGGCCTTTTGAAAGGTAGAAAATGGAGAAGCAGAGACTGGAGTGTCAGTCTAGGTAGCCCTCGAGGTCTGCCTGAGATTCACTGTGACCATTGGGCAGCCAATGTGGAGAGCCCAGGGGCTCATGCAGGCCCATGGAGAGACCCCGTGCAGGATGCCCCAGAACTGCTGAAGAAGGAGGCACGGGCCTTAGCCTGTGTTCCGTACGTTCTGCTCCTCACCTGTCCTCCCCATTCCCCAACCTGCACCACGCTGTGCCTCTGAAGGTAACTACCCCAAGCCATCAGGACTGCCACGCTAGTGCTGCCCCAGCCTGCCATGGCATCACTCTGCATGACGGAAAGAACTCCTGGCGATGCATCCAGCACGGCGAGGTTCTCTGTAGTCACCTGTGGTCTCGGGTGACCGCTTTCTGGGCCACGTCTGAGAAAAGAGCTTGGAGACTGCCTGCCTAGACCACGTAGGGAGCAGACACAGGGCCAAGGACGACAGACCAGAAGGGACACTGAGCACCCTCTGAGCTCATCTAACATCAAGTGGGGCTATGGCTCAAGTGGTAGAACGCTGGCCTTGAGCACAAAAGCTCAGGGACAGCGCCCAGGCCCTGAGTTCCAGCCACAGTACGGCGCCGTGTGCACCATGTGCACTGTGTGCGGCTTGCCCGCAGCCCTGGGTGCTCTTGAACCTGAGCTGGCTGGGGTCAGGGCCAGAGGGCCTTGCAAGTTTGTGTGCACTTGAATCTCCTCCCCCAGGAGCACTTCACCTAACAGTGCTTTGATGTAAGCCACAGCTGCAGACTGGCACACTCAACCTCTGGGATGCTTTCTTCCAAGTCTCTTCTGAAAGCCAAATGGGTACAACACAGAGTCATCAGCACCATATCCAAGGTTTAGGCTTTACCCAAGGCAGTGCCCAGGAGGACATCTGAGGGGAGCTGGCAGTCAGACCTGTGGGTGAGCACTGACACGGGCAGTCCTGAGCTGTGAGATCACAGCTGGCTCTGCATGTCCACAGACAGGCAGGCTGGTGTTGATGGTGGGTCCAGAGCTACTGGGTCCGTGTGAGGCTCCTAGGAGCTATGGTCACATTACCAAGCATGGCCCGGCCTTCCTGCCTGGTCCCTGAGTCCACAAAGCTGGTGCACACCAGGCCTGGCACCAGCAGCAGCCACACATTTCCTCCTGATGGCATGGCCGGGCTCTGCATTGTCATCGGGCCACCCAGGGAAAACATGACTTAGTGGCTGCAACAGCGCTTGGGCTTGAGCCCCACACAGTGCTCCCGACTGCCAAGGGCAGCCACTGGGGCCCCCGCGAGGCTCCCAGGCCCCCTCTGAGCAAGAAAACGCCTCAGGGTGCGACGCTGGGCTCCCAGCCTGACTCACCCAGCCTTGCAGCCCCTGCAAAGCTGAACAGAGAGCCATGGACTGACACAAGCTCAGGAGGGCCATTGCTGGGCTCCTGGAAGAAGCACACAAAGAGCCTGGAGGGGGCCAATAGGAGGAAGAAAGGCCAACAGGACCCCACAGCCTTTCCCACTGGCTTTGGCAGGGCCGGGGAGAACAAGACAACTGCAATTCGGAAGCCCTACAGGCTCCAAGTTGTATTTGGTAAGCTTTGGAAATGAGATTGCTCTTTTTTTTAAAATTAGAAGCGGAAAAGAAAAAAGCTTTCAAAATACAATACACAATTAAGGCCAGTTAAGGATAAGGGATAAGAATAGGCAAAAATAAAAGAGAAGGAAGGGAGGAAGGGAGGGAGGGAGGGAGGAAGGGAGGGAGAGAGGGAGGAAGGGAGGGAGGGAGGGAAGGAGGGAGGGAAGAACGAAGGGAGGGTGAGTTAAAGAAGGTAGGGTGGAAGGAAGGGAGGGAGGAAGGAAAGTAGGGAGGGAGGGAGTGAGGAACAGAGGGAGAGAGGGAGGGAGGGAAGGAGAGAGGGAAGAAAGAAAGAAAAGAAAAGAGAAAGAGTGATTAAAGGAGAAAGAGAGGAAATGAGCAGGTGGTAGGCAGAGCACTAGAGGAGGAGTCCCGGTGCAGAGACCATCAGTGGCAGAGCCCTGGAGGAGGGGACCTGGTGCAGAGACCATCAGTGGCAGAGCACTGGAGGAGGGGGGGACCCGGTGCAGAGACCATCAGTGGCAGAGCACTGGAGGAGGAGTCCCGGTGCAGAGACCATCAGTGGCAGAGCACTGGAGGAGGAGGGGACCCGGTGCAGAGACCATCAGTGGCAGAGCACTGGAGGAGGAGGAGTCCCGGTGCAGAGACCATCAGTGGCAGAGCACTGGAGGAGGAGGGAACCTGGTGCAGAGACCATCAGTGGCAGAGCACTGGAGGAGGGGACCCAGTGCAGAGACCATCAGTGGCAGAGCACTGGAGGAGGAGTCCCGGTGCAGAGACCATCAGTGGCAGAGCACTGGAGGAGGAGGAGTCCCGGTGCAGAGACCATCAGTGGCAGAGCACTGGAGGAGGAGTCCCGGTGCAGAGACCATCAGTGGCAGAGCACTGGAGGAGGAGTCCCCGTGCAGAGACCATCAGTGGCCGAGCACTGGAGGAGGGGTCCCGGTGCAGAGACCATCAGTGGCAGAGCACTGGAGGAGGAGGAGTCCCGGTGCAGAGACCATCAGTGGCAGAGCACTGGAGGAGGAGGGGACCTGGTGCAGAGACCATCAGTGGCAGAGCACTGGAGGAGGAGTCCCGGTGCAGAGACCATCAGTGGCAGAGCACTGGAGGAGGAGTCCCGGTGCAGAAACCATCAGTGGCAGAGCACTGGAGGAGGAGTCCCGGTGCAGAGACCATCAGTGGCAGAGCACTGGAGGAGGAGGGGACCCGGTGCAGAGACCATCAGTGGCAGAGCACTGGAGGAGGAGTCCCGGTGCAGACACCATCAGTGGCAGAGCACTGGAGGAGGAGTCCCGGTGCAGAGACCATCAGTGGCAGAGCACTGGAGGAGGAGGGGACCCGGTGCATAGACCATCAGTGGCAGAGCACTGGAGGAGGAGTCCCGGTGCAGAGACCATCAGTGGCAGAGCACTGGAGGAGGGGGGGACCCGGTGCAGAGACCATCAGTGGCAGAGCACTGGAGGAGGAGTCCCGGTGCAGAGACCATCAGTGGCAGAGCACTGGAGGAGGAGTCCCCGTGCAGAGACCATCAGTGGCAGAGCACTGGAGGAGGAGTCCCGGTGCAGAGACCATCAGTGGCAGAGCACTGGAGGAGGAGTCCCGGTGCAGAGACCATCAGTGGCAGAGCACTGGAGGAGGAGTCCCGGTGCAGAGACCATCAGTGGCAGAGCACTGGAGGAGGAGACCCGGTGCAGAGACCATCAGTGGCAGAGCACTGGAGGAGGAGTCCCGGTGCAGAAACCATCAGTGGCAGAGCACTGGAGGAGGAGTCCCAGTGCAGAGACCATCAGTGGCAGAGCACTGGAGGAGGAGTCCTGGTACAGAAACCATCAGTGGCAGAGCACTGGAGGAGGAGTTCCGGTGCAGAGACCATCAGTGGCAGAGCACTGGAGGAGGAGTCCCGGTGCAGAGACCATCAGTGGCAGAGCACTGGAGGAGGAGTCCCGGTGCAGAGACCATCAGTGGCAGAGCACTGGAGGAGGAGTCCCGGTGCAGAGACCATCAGTGGCAGAGCCCTGGAGGAGGAGGAGTCCCGGTGCAGAGACCATCAGTGGCAGAGCAGTGGAGGAGGAGTCCCGGTGCAGAGACCATCAGTGGCAGAGCACTAGAGGAGGAGTCCCGGTGCAGAGACCATCAGTGGCAGAGCACTAGAGGAGGAGTCACGGTGCAGAGACCATCAGTGGCAGAGCAGTGGAGGAGGAGTCCCGGTGTAGAGACCATCAGTGGCAGAGCACTGGAGGAGGAGTCCCGGTGCAGAGACCATCAGTGGCAGAGCACTGGAGGAGGAGTCCCGGTGCAGAGACCAACAGTGGCAGAGCACTGGAGGAGGAGGAGTCCCGGTGCAGAGACCATCAGTGGCAGAGCACTGGAGGAGGAGGGGTCCCGGTGCAGAGACCACCAGTGGCAGAGCACTGGAGGAGGAGTCCCGGTGCAGAGACCAACAGTGGCAGAGCCCTGGAGGAGGAGTCCCGGTGCAGAAACCATCAGTGGGAGAGCACTGGAGGAGGAGGGGACCCGGTGGAGAGACCATCAGTGGCAGAGCACTGGAGGAGGAGTCCCGGTGCAGAGACCATCAGTGGCAGAGCACTGGAGGAGGAGTCCCGGTGCAGAGACCATCAGTGGCAGAGCACTGGAGGAGGAGGGGTCCCGGTGCAGAGACCATCAGTGGCAGGGCACTGGAGTAGGGACCCGGTGTAGAGTCCATCAGTGGCAGAGCACTGGAGGAGGAGTCCCGGTGTAGAGACCATCAGTGGCAGAGCACTGGAGGAGGAGTCCCGGTGCATAGACCATCAGTGGCCGAGCACTGGAGGAGGAGGAGACCCGGCGCAGAGACCATCAGTGGCAGAGCACTGGAGGAGGAGTCCCGGTGCAGAGACCATCAGTGGCAGAGCACTGGAGGAGGAGACCCGGTGCAGAGACCATCAGTGGCAGAGCACTGGAGGAGGAGTCCCGGTGCAGAGACCATCAGTGGCAGAGCACTGGAGGAGGAGTCCTGGTGCAGAAACCATCAGTGGCAGAGCACTGGAGGAGGAGTCCCGGTGCAGAGACCATCAGTGGCAGAGCCCTGGAGGAGGAGTCCCGGTGCAGAGACCATCAGTGGCAGAGCACTGGAGGAGGAGTCCCGGTGCAGAGACCATCAGTGGCAGAGCCCTGGAGGAGGAGTCCCGGTGCAGAGACCATCAGTGGCAGAGCACTGGAGGAGGAGTCCCGGTGCAGAGACCATCAGTGGCAGAGCACTGGAGGAGGAGTCCCGGTGCAGAGAACATCAGTGGCAGAGCACTGGAGGAGGAGTCCCGGTGCAGAGACCATCAGTGGCAGAGCACTGGAGGAGGAGACCCAGTGCAGAGACCATCAGTGGCAGAGCACTGGAGGAGGAGGGGACCCGGTGCAGAGACCATCAGTGGCAGAGCACTGGAGGAGGAGTCCCGGTGCAGAGACCATCAGTGGCAGAGCACTGGAGGAGGAGTCCCCGTGCAGAGACCATCAGTGGCAGAGCACTGGAGGAGGAGTCCCGGTGCAGAGACCATCAGTGGCAGAGCACTGGAGGAGGAGTCCCGGTGCAGAGACCATCAGTGGCAGAGCACTGGAGGAGGAGTCCCGGTGCAGAGACCATCAGTGGCAGAGCACTGGAGGAGGAGGGGACCCGGTGCAGAGACCACCAGTGGCAGAGCACTGGAGGAGGAGTCCCAGTGCAGAGACCATCAGTGGTAGAGCCCTGGTGGAGGAGGGGACCCGGTGCAGAGACCACCAGTGGCAGAGCACTGGAGGAGGAGTCCCTGTGCAGAGACCATCAGTGGCAGAGCACTGGAGGAGGAGTCCCGGTGCAGAGACCATCACTGGCAGAGCACTGGAGGAGGAGGGGACCCGGTGCAGAGACCATCAGTGGCAGAGCACTGGAGGAGGAGGGGACCCGGTGCAGAGACCATCAGTGGCAGAGCACTGGAGGAGGAGGGGACCCGGTGTAGAGACCATCTGTGGCAGAGCACTGGAGGAGGAGGGGACGCGGTGCAGAGACCATCAGTGGCAGAGCACTGGAGGAGGAGTCCCGGTGCAGAGACCATCAGTGGCAGAGCACTGGAGGAGGAGGGGACCCGGTGCAGAGACCATCAGTGGCAGAGCACTGGAGGAGGAGTCCCGGTGCAGAGACCATCAGTGGTAGAGCACTGGAGGAGGAGGGGACCCGGTGTAGAGACCATCAGTGGCAGAGCACTGGAGGAGGAGTCCCGGTGCAGAGACCATCAGTGGCAGAGCACTGGAGGAGGAGTCCCGGTGCAGAGACCATCAGTGGCAGAGCACTGGAGGAGGAATCCCGGTGCAGAGACCATCAGTGGCAGAGCACTGGAGGAGGAGTCCCGGTGCAGAGACCCTCAGTGGCAGAGCACTGGAGGAGGAGGGGACCCGGTGCAGAGACCATCAGTGGCAGAGCACTGGAGGAGGAGTCCCGGTGCAGAGACCATCAGTGGCAGAGCACTGGAGGAGGAGGGGACCCAGTGCAGAGACCATCAGTGGCAGAGCACTGGAGGAGGAGTCCCGGTGCAGAGACCATCAGTGGCAGAGCCCTGGAGGAGGAGTCCCGGTGCAGAGTCCATCAGTGGCAGAGCACTGGAGGAGGGGTCCCGGTGCAGAGACCATCAGTGGCAGAGCACTGGAGGAGGAGTCCCGGTGCAGAGACCATCAGTGGCAGAGAACTGGAGGAGGAGGGGACCCGGTGCAGAGACCATCAGTGGCAGAGCACTGGAGGAGGAGGGGACCCGGTGCAGAGACCATCAGGGGGAGAGCACTGGAGGAGGAGTCCCGGTGTAGAGTCCATCAGTGGCAGAGCACTGGAGGAGGAGTCCCGGTGCAGAGAACATCAGTGGAAGAGCACTGGAGGAGGAGTCCCGGTGCAGAGACTATCAGTGGCAGAGCACTGGAGGAGGAGTCCCGGTGTAGAGTCCATCAGTGGCAGAGCACTGGAGGAGGAGGAGTCCCAGTGCAGAGACCATCAGTGGCCGAGCACTGGAGGAGGAGTCCCAGTGCAGAGACCATCAGTGGCAGAGCACTGGAGGAGGAGTCCCGGTGCAGAGACCATCAGTGGCAGAGCACTGGAGGAGGGGGCCCGGAGCAGAGACCATCAGTGGCAGAGCACTGGAGGAGGAGTTCCGGTGCAGAGACCATCAGTGGCAGAGCACTGGAGGAGGAGTCCCGGTGCAGAGACCATCAGTGGCAGAGCACTGGAGGAGGAGGGGACCCGGTGCAGAGACCATCAGTGGCAGAGCACTGGAGGAGGAGTCCCGGTGCAGAGACCATCAGTGGCAGAGCACTGGAGGAGGAGTCCCGGTGCAGAGACCATCAGTGGCAGAGCACTGGAGGAGGAGTCCCGGTGCAGAGACCATCAGTGGCAGAGCACTGGAGGAGGAGTCCCGGTGCAGACACCATCAGTGGCAGAGCACTGGAGGAGGAGGGGTCCCGGTGCAGAAACCATCAGTGGGAGAGCACTGGAGGAGGAGGGGACCCGGTGGAGAGACCATCAGTGGCAGAGCACTGGAGGAGGAGTCCCGGTGCAGAGACCATCAGTGGCAGAGCACTGGAGGAGGAGGGGTCCCGGTGCAGAGACCATCAGTGGCAGAGCACTGGAGGAGGAGTCCCGGTGTAGAGTCCATCAGTGGCAGAGCACTGGAGGAGGAGTCCCGGTGTAGAGTCCATCAGTGGCAGAGCACTGGAGGAGGGGACCCGGTGCAGAGACCATCAGTGGCAGAGCACTGGAGGAGGAGTCCCGGTGTAGAGACCATCAGTGGCAGAGCACTGGAGGAGGAGTCCCGGTGCAGAGACCATCAGTGGCAGAGCACTGGAGGAGGAGTCCCGGTGCAGAGACCATCAGTGGCAGAGCACTGGAGGAGGAGTCCCAGTGCAGAGACCATCAGTGGCAGAGCACTGGAGGAGGAGTCCCGGTGCAGAGACCATCAGTGGCAGAGCACTGGAGGAGGGGGCCCGGAGCAGAGACCATCAGTGGCAGAGCACTGGAGGAGGGGACCCGGTGCAGAGACCATCAGTTGCAGAGCACTGGAGGAGGAGTCCCGGTGCAGAGACCATCAGTGGCAGAGCACTGGAGGAGGAGGGGACCCGGTGCAGAGACCATCAGTGGCAGAGCACTGGAGGAGGAATCCCGGTGCAGAGACCATCAGTGGCAGAGCACTGGAGGAGGAGTCCCGGTGCAGAGACCATCAGTGGCAGAGCACTGGAGGAGGAGTCCCGGTGCAGAGACCATCAGTGGCAGAGCACTGGAGCAGGAGTCCCGGTGCAGAGACCATCAGTGGCAGAGCACTGGAGGAGGAGTCCCGGTGCAGAGACCATCAGTGGCAGAGCACTGGAGGAGGAGTCCCGGTGCAGAGACCATCAGTGGCAGAGCACTGGAGGAGGAGGGGACCCGGTGCAGAGACCATCAGTGGCAGAGCACTGGAGGAGGAGACCCAGTGCAGAGACCATCAGTGGCAGAGCACTGAAGGAGGAGTCCCGGTGCAGAGACCATCAGTGGCAGAGCACTGGAGGAGGAGTCCCGGTGCAGAGACCATCAGTGGCAGAGCACTGGAGGAGGAGTCCCGGTGCAGAGACCATCAGTGGCACAGCACTGGAGGAGGAGTCCCGGTGCAGAGACCATCAGTGGCAGAGCACTGGAGGAGGAGGGGACCCGGTGCAGAGACCATCAGTGGCAGAGCACTGGAGGAGGAGTCCCTGTGCAGAGACCATCAGTGGCAGAGCACTGGAGGAGAGGACCCGGTGCAGAGACCATCAGTGGCAGAGCCCTGGAGGAGGAGTCCCGGTGCAGAGACCATCAGTGGCAGAGCACTGGAGGAGGAGTCCCGGTGCAGAGACCATCAGTTGCAGAGCACTGGAGGAGGAGTCCCGGTGCAGAGACCATCAGTGGCAGAGTACTGGAGGAGGAGTCCCGGTGCAGAGACCATCAGTGGCAGAGCCCTGGAGGAGGAGTCCCGGTGCAGAGACCATCAGTGGCAGAGCACTGGAGGAGGAGTCCCGGTGCACAGACCATCAGTGGCAGAGCACTGGAGGAGGAGTCCCGGTGCAGAGAACATCAGTGGCAGAGCACTGGAGGAGGAGTCCCGGTGCAGAGACCATCAGTGGCAGAGCACTGGAGGAGGAGACCCAGTGCAGAGACCATCAGTGGCAGAGCACTGGAGGAGGAGGGGACCCGGTGCAGAGACCATCAGTGGCAGAGCACTGGAGGAGGAGTCCCGGTGCAGAGACCATCAGTGGCAGAGCACTGGAGGAGGAGTCCCCGTGCAGAGACCATCAGTGGCAGAGCACTGGAGGAGGAGTCCCGGTGCAGAGACCATCAGTGGCAGAGCACTGGAGGAGGAGTCCCGGTGCAGAGACCATCAGTGGCAGAGCACTGGAGGAGGAGTCCCGGTGCAGAGACCATCAGTGGCAGAGCACTGGAGGAGGAGGGGACCCGGTGCAGAGACCACCAGTGGCAGAGCACTGGAGGAGGAGTCCCAGTGCAGAGACCATCAGTGGTAGAGCCCTGGTGGAGGAGGGGACCCGGTGCAGAGACCACCAGTGGCAGAGCACTGGAGGAGGAGTCCCTGTGCAGAGACCATCAGTGGCAGAGCACTGGAGGAGGAGTCCCGGTGCAGACACCATCACTGGCAGAGCACTGGAGGAGGAGGGGACCCGGTGCAGAGACCATCAGTGGCAGAGCACTGGAGGAGGAGGGGACCCGGTGCAGAGACCATCAGTGGCAGAGCACTGGAGGAGGAGGGGACCCGGTGTAGAGACCATCTGTGGCAGAGCACTGGAGGAGGAGGGGACCCGGTGCAGAGACCATCAGTGGCAGAGCACTGGAGGAGGAGTCCCGGTGCAGAGACCATCAGTGGCAGAGCACTGGAGGAGGAGGGGACCCGGTGCAGAGACCATCAGTGGCAGAGCACTGGAGGAGGAGTCCCGGTGCAGAGACCATCAGTGGCAGAGCACTGGAGGAGGAGTCCCGGTGCAGAGACCATCAGTGGCAGGGCACTGGAGGAGGAGGGGACCCGGTGCAGAGACCATCAGTGGCAGAGCACTGGAGGAGGAGTCCCGGTGCAGAGACCATCAGTGGCAGAGCACTGGAGGAGGAGTCCCGGTGCAGAGACCATCAGTGGCAGAGCACTGGAGGAGGGGACCCGGTCCAGAGACCATCTGTGGCAGAGCACTGGAGGAGGAGTCCCGGTGCAGAGACCATCTGTGGCAGAGCACTGGAGGAGGAGTCCCGGTGCAGAGACCATCTGTGGCAGAGCACTGGAGGAGGAGTCCCGGTGCAGAGACCATCAGTGGCAGAGCCCTGGGGGAGGAGGGGACCCGGTGCAGAGACCATCAGTGGCAGAGCACTGGAGGAGGAGTCCCGGTGCAGAGACCATCAGTGGCAGAGCACTGGAGGAGGAGGAGTCCCGGTGCAGAGACCATCAGTGGCAGAGCACTGGAGGAGGGACCCGGTGCAGAGACCATCAGTGGCAGAGCACTGGAGGAGGAGGGGACCCGGTGCAGAGACCATCAGTGGCAGAGCACTGGAGGAGGAGTCCCGGTGCAGAGACCATCAGTGGCAGAGCCCTGGAGGAGGAGTCCCGGTGCAGAGACCATCAGTGGCAGAGCACTGGACGAGGAGTCCCGGTGCAGAGACCATCAGTGGCAGAGCCCTGGAGGAGGAGTCCCGGTGCAGAGACCATCAGTGGCAGAGCCCTGGAGGAGGAGTCCCGGTGCAGAGACCATCAGTGGCAGAGCACTGGAGGAGGAGTCCCGGTGCAGAGACCATCAGTGGCAGAGCACTGGAGGAGGGGGGGACCCAGTGCAGAGACCATCAGTGGCAGAGCACTGGAGGAGGGGACCCGGTGCAGAGACCATCAGTGGCAGAGCACTGGAGGAGGGACCCGGTGCAGAGACCATCAGTGGCAGAGCACTGGAGGAGGAGAGGACCCGGTGCAGAGACCACCAGTGGCAGAGCACTGGAGGAGGAGTCCCGGTGCAGAGACCATCAGTGGCAGAGCACTGGAGGAGGGGACCCGGAGCAGAGACCATCAGTGGCAGAGCACTGGAGGAGGGGTCCCGGTGCAGAGACCATCAGTGGCAGAGCACTGGAGGAGGAGTCTCGGTGCAGAGACCATCATTGGCAGAGCCCTGGAGGAGGGACCCGGTGCAGAGACCATCAGTGGCAGAGCACTGGAGGAGGAGAGGACCCGGTGCAGAGACCATCAGTGGCAGAGCACTGGAGGAGGAGTCCCGGTGCAGAGACCATCAGTGGCAGAGCACTGGAGGAGGAGTCCCGGTGCAGAGATCATCAGTGGCAGAGCACTGGAGGAGGAGTCCCGGTGCAGAGACCATCAGTGGCAGAGCACTGGAGGAGGAGGGGACCCGGTGCAGAGACCATCAGTGGTAGAGCACTGGAGGAGGAGGGGACCCGGTGCAGAGACCATCAGTGGCAGAGCACTGGAGGAGGAGTCCCGGTGCAGAGACCATCAGTGGCAGAGCACTGGAGGAGGAGTCCCGGTGCAGAGACCATCAGTGGCAGAGCACTGGAGGAGGAGTCCCGGTGCAGAGACCATCAGTGGCAGAGCACTGGAGGAGGGGACCCGGTGCAGAGACCATCAGTGGCAGAGCACTGAAGGAGGAGTCCCGGTGCAGAGACCATCAGTGGCAGAGCACTGGAGGAGGAATCCCGGTGCAGAGATCATCAGTGGCAGAGCACTGGAGGAGGAGTCCCGGTGCAGAGACCATCAGTGGCAGAGCACTGGAGGAGGAGTCCCGGTGCACAGACCATCAGTGGCAGAGCACTGGAGGAGGAGTCCCGGTGCAGAGACCATCAGTGGCAGAGCACTGGAGGGGGAGGGGACCCGGTGCAGAGACCATCAGTGGCAGAGCACTGGAGGAGGAGTCCCGGTGCAGAGACCATCAGTGGCAGAGCACTGGAGGAGGAGTCCCGGTGCAGAGACCATCAGTGGCAGAGCACTGGAGGAGGAGGGGACCCGGTGCAGAGACCATCAGTGGCAGGGCACTGGAGGAGGGACCCGGTGTAGAGTCCATCAGTGGCAGAGCACTGGAGGAGGAGTCCCGGTGCAGATACCATCAGTGGCAGAGCACTGGAGGAGGAGTCCCGGTGCAGAGACCATCAGTGGCAGAGCACTGGAGGAGGAGTCCCGGTGCAGAGACCATCAGTGGCAGAGCACTGGAGGAGGAGGGGACCCGCTGTTGTTGGTAGATTTTAGCAGACTCTCAGTTTCTCACATTATCCAGCTGTAGCCAAATTCATACCTGCTCATTTCACGAAGCACAAATGGGCAAAGTATTCAGGTTAGTTCTGTTAGGCCACACCAGTGGATCTATTGGTCAGGTTCTTAGACCCCACCCCTAACCTGATCACAGTTGATTGGGACTTGCTCAGACTGACAGACACTTGGTGGAAAACTACCTGCATCTTCTCAATTAACCCAAAGCTATCCTGTGAAAAGCCTCTTCAGATTAAGCAGCCTGCCAGAGGTCATTGAAAAGAGCCTCACAGACACAATCCCAGGAAAGTCTTCTGATAAGTTCAGGAATGTCACCTGCTCAGTACAAGGAGCAGAAGACCGAAATTGTAGACACTTTTAGGGTGAAAGTGGGTAATTTCAAAAAGAGAGGTCAAGAATGACAACCACTTCCACCGTCAGACTTTCCTGATGCTCAGGGGGCTTGGAGTGCTGGTCCCCCACGGCGGCTGCGAGAGCGACACGCGATTGACATAGAAGTTACCAGGACAGGTCTCCAGAATCACTTCACGCAGGTGTTTACCATGACTGACCACCCAAGAAAAACCTATGGGGCCGGAGACACAACAGAAAAAACTTAAAATACGTGGGAAGTATAACAACTTGGTAATGGCCAAAAGGCAGCTCCTAGTCAAAGTAACCCTTAAACCTGAACCTGTTTCTCACTTGGAACCTTGCACAGAGAGATATACTGATGTTTATTCTTCCCAGAGCAAGGTTGATCCTGAGAGTGTCCCGTAGCATCAGACTTGCTCTTACTGATCTACACCAAACTTGCTCCCTGTCCGTTATACTGGGGTCTCTTTATGTTCTGCAGGTCTCTTGCAAGGATGTGAAACCATAAAGCAAGATGAGAAAAGTTTAGCATGCAGCATGTAAACAAGGAGAGAGAGAGAAAGGTAGGGCAAAAGGTTGAGAGAGGGAGGGCGACAGTCGGAGTGGGCTGGGGCTCTCAGGAGCTGACCACGAAACCAAGGAGCCCGTCACCACGCTTACTCCCACAGGTTGTAGTAGATGACGGTGTTCAGCCGTCTGCCATTGGTAGGATGTTTATTTTGGACGGTATCCTGAGCTGACAGTGTTTTCTTCTCTTTAGCACTGGAAGAATGGCACGCCGCTGCTTTCTGGTCTCCCACTCCTGAGAAGTTAGTTATCACCTCTCTTGCCGCTTTTCCCCTGAAGAAGGAAAAGCGGCAAGAGAGGCGATAACTAACTTCTCAGCCCTTCCCGCTGCCTTCAGGTTGCCACTTGGTATTTTGTCTTCAGTAGCTTGGCAACACTGAACCTAGGCATGCCCTTGTTTGTGTTCATCCGGCTTGGAGTTCAATAGACTTCTTGAGTTTATAACTATTTTTCCTTTAGTTTTTTTTAGTGGACAAGGCCCTTGGTCCTGGGTCTGCTCACTCTCATTTATATTGATGTCTTCCATCCAACCGTGTTAGCTAGTTTCCTTTTCACGTTTCAATCTTAACACAGTGGCCCGGCTTATGGGACACCTTCAAAGCAGAGATTCACGCCCTCCCACTCCACCCTGACAGGAACCAGGCAGAAAGGCCCTGCTGTCAGTCTCCTCGCCAGGGCGCCACTGTGAGAGGCACTGTGCCACACGGAAGTCGGCCTGACACCCAGCTTCCTCTTTGAACAAAAGTTGAACTGGAGGTTTCCAAAGAGACTGTGGCTACAATGGCCCACATCTCACGATGTCTCACTTCTACTCCTGCCCATGACATTGAACTTAGGGCCCGAGTAACAGGCAACACCACAAGAAGACCATTACTGGGCGTCTGGGCCCACCACGCACACTGAGCTCCACGGCTCCCAGGCCTTCGTGGGCTGGGAGCCGTCCCCTTACCTGCGGCCGTCTATCCAGAGCTTCAGGACCCCAAGTGACCGGCCTCTGAGGCCTTCCAGGGTGACGTCAGCATAGGCTGAGATGCAGGTGGATTTGCTGGGATAAATTTACACCTGACAAGGAAGATCTTAAAACCTTGAGCAGCTATGTCATGAGTAACCCTAGCTTCTGTTTCCTATCTGGAATCAGATTTGATCACTCCTTTCTGGATCAAATGAGAAACACAAACCAAACATGACATTGTCTCTGGTTCAGACTGTACAATGCAAACGTTCATACTTCAAGTAGCTTAAGAAATTAGTAGAAGTGTCAGCAGTGCAAATGTAAGTCAGTGTCCTGATGGGCTTGTGAATGATTCTGTAGGGGCTGAAGGGTGGAGCTCAGCATCTCCCAGCATGGTTTATGCAGCAGCGCCTACTGAGAGAAGCAAAGACACCGGCTAGAATATGATTTGTAGTTAGTATGTTTGAGGGAAACTTATGAGACACTCATACGATATAGAAACCTTGTGTTGCGGCTCTTCTTTACCTTGTGCTAAGCAGCAAGTAGACTCATGCCCTGCCTTGTTGATCTCATCTCCCTGGCAGACTCCAGCCCTAATTCTTTCTCTTTTTTTAATTTTTATTTTTGTCAGTTGTGGGGCTTGAACTCTGGGCCTGTGCACTATCCCTGAGCTCTTCAGCTCAGGGCTAATGCTCTACCACAGCACCGCTTCTGGTTTTCTGGTGATTTATTGGAGATAAGAGTCTCTCGTATGCCAGGTGCTAGTGGCTCACGCCTGTAATCCTAGCTGCTCAGGAGGCTGAGATCTGAGGATCGCAGTTCAAAGCCAGCCCAGGCAGGAAAGTCCATGAGACTCTTATCTCCAATAAACAACTAGAAAACTGGAAATGGTGCTGTGGCTTAAGTGGCAGAGCACTCACCTTGAGCTGAACAACACAGGGACAGCGCCCAGGCCCAGAGTTCAAGCCCCGACACCGACCAAAAAAGAAAAAAAAGAGTCTCAAGGACTTTCCTGCCAAGGCTGGTTTTGAAGCGACCTCAGATCTCAGCCTCCTGAATAGTTAGGATTAGAGGCGAGAGCCACTGGCACCCGGCTCCAGCCCTAATTCTTTTGTGCAAGAATTCTTTCTCTGTTTAGAAAAATTCTACCAGCCCCAGAATGAGGAAAGCCTCTTTCTGTTCCCAGTCCAAAAAGCACAAGAGCACCATACATTTCAACCTCGGCTGAGCGGTCAGCACAGGGTGAGGCAGCAGACGAGGAACTGCAGCCCCGTGCCCCCCTCTCCTAAGAACACCCTGCCAGCCACCATCACCCCACGGTCTCCTGTCCTAGGATGCTGGAAGCTTAGTCAACAGGCCCAAACCCAGTTGTTCCCTTCAGCCCCCAGGGCAATCCCCAAACAGTAACCACTAAGACATGCTTAACCACACCCCACTTCAGTTCCCTCAGGGCTCATGGCAGCTGTTTTCCCTGTGCTTCTTGTGTATTACCCCGTACCCTGCAGGAATGGAGCTCTTGGAGTGGCAGGGACAGACCACCTGCTGTGTCTCAGTAAGTGCAGCCCTGAGCAGACTCAGCATGGCTCCCCATGAGGGGCAGCCAGCGGGAAGGCCGGGACTTCGGTGGCTTCCATCTGGGATCAGAAAAACTCCCTGACTGAAGATGACGACACAGCTCAGGCTCGGTCCTCAGCCAAGCCTGCCCACACTGCATCCCTCCACAGCTCCACCCTCTGCCCCAGTCCGCTCTCACAGCCTCCTGCTCTTCTCTCCTCGGGCCCTGTCCTCTCTTGGTGCCCTGCCCTGGCTCCTCACTGCTGGTCCTCCTCCTCCTCAGGACACGCCGTGACTCACGCATGGGAAGGGGACGCAAGGAAGCGCCGCAGGGCAGGAGGAAGAGTCCTCAGACTCAACGTGCGCACCCGAGGATCAGGCATCAAGGTCGCCTCCCGTCCCAGACTAATGTATTCCATTTGTCTTCATCTGATTCAGGCATTCTTAGCATGTAAGTCATTCAACAAAGCAACATTCATCAGGAAAAGTGTGTTCTGTTCCTGTTTCACTGCACGGACCCTCTGATGGCCACTTTGGTTCTCTGACATTTGAGTCATTCAAGTTACAGAACGGGAAGTGAGAGGAGAGAGCGGCTGCTGGGCCCAGGGAGCCCCGCCCAAGCCCAGAGCAGCGCAGCGGCCACCAGCCAACAGGGCCACAGCCCCACCCGGTCCCCAGTCAAACTGCGGCACACGGAGCCCCAGGCCTGAAGGCCGGGCGGGTTCCCCTGGGAAGGACTGTCACTCCTTTACGCTGCATGGTATTTTGAATGTGGCTGACTGTCATTCTCTAGTAAGATAAAGCAGTGACCAAATTCACTGTTCTATCAAAACAGCAAATGGCAGCACAGTTCATGCTGCTAGACTTCAAAACTCTGCTGCCCCACAGGGGGCACAGGGTAACATGGCCACAAAGTAGTCTGAGGACCTTGTGGTTCAAATAGAGAAGTTACAGTCATACATTTTACAGAAGTATTTCCACTGGTGTGTCCCTGCAGGCCTCTCTGACACCACACTGGGGCAGGCCACTGTGTGTGACCACAAACTCTGGCCACCCCCGACCTGTGCATTCAGCTGGTGGCCCATACACATCAGAATGATAGGCCTGGCAGACTCCTATAGTAACACAAAGTCAAAGTGTCCTTTCCTTTTGTTCCATCTAAAACTTTTGGAGAACACTGAGCAAGCGCAGACATTCATGTCTGCCATTTTAACCTTTCCAGTGTGTGGTCCGTTACTGTGAGGAAGCATGCCCAAAGGGTCTATCATGTTTCTTTCTTGAACTATAATCTTCCTGGGCAAGCCAGTTACATATAACTTAATGAAGCACGCTCAGGAATCTGCTCCCCCCACAGTGGGCACATACCATGAGTATGGGTGAGATCCCTGAGCAAAGCCCTCCATGCTTGCTTTGGTCAGTGGTGGCTTTGCTTTGGATGTAACTCCTAAGCTTTCCTGACCTGCTGAAGAAGTCTTTCTCTGCTCTTATTTCTTGACCATGCTTGTTCTTGGTTTGCCCTTACCAAGATGGGTTTACCAGGGTTTCTCATGAAGAATCCATGGTGTGGGTCCCATGAGGTAGCCTATGGACCCCACTACTTGTATGACTAGTCCCCCACCCCCCGGCCATGCTGTGGCTCATGACAAGAGACCACAACCAGCTTCTGATACTAGGAAGTGTCTTGTCGAATGGTATGGAGGAACCATGTCTCCTCAATGGTCCCTGAACCCAGCGACAGTTGTGGCTTTCAGCCTTCAGGAACTCTGTGGGCTCATCGCACTCATGAGGCAGACGGTGAGGGAAGGGTGTCCCCCAAGGACCTTGGAGGCCTTGACTTCACCAACATCAGTTGCCAGAGAACCAGGCTATCATCTTACTGATTTTCTAGAATCCCCTGTGATACGATTGTCCACCATGAAGAAGATTAGCCCACCATAAACAATAGAAAAGGAATGGGCCACACTCCCACCTGTCCACCAAGCCTGGGCTGCTTCCCAGGCCAGGCAGCCCACAGCACTGCCTGGGCATGTCGGAAAGGCCAGGCACTGCATCCCCTGCGCAGCATGTCCTAAGCAATGCAAACACTGACCCAAACACACCAAGTCCCTGGTCCTCTCAGCCACCGATGTCAGGATGATTCTGTTCTGAGAGAATGCCTGGGTGCTGCCCGGCCAGCCACGGCCACCGCCAGTCTCGGTGCAGGCCAGAGGGGCAGCCCCATGCTGGTGGGCAGACTGCAGGAGTCTGCTGTCTGGGTGCTGCCCTTGTGGAAGGGTGGTTCCTAGACCACATGCTGCGGACAGGACTGACCGCCGCGTGGACATGGGTGCTGAGTCTGTGACCGTGGCCTGTCCTCTCCCCTTTTGGCTACTCCCACTACATGTCCTGCTGGCTGGGTAGGATGAGGGAAGTGTGCGCAGGAGGCGTGGCTAGCCCTTCAGCACCCACCAGGGGAAGGAAGCTGAGAGGGGCAGATGGAGCCAAGGGCCCGACCCGGGCTCCAGTTCCTGAGATGCCTCTAAGGAGCAAGCGTTTGCCGCTGCTCTCCCCCACCCCGGCCCCACGGCCAGCTGCGTCCAGTGCACAGGCTCAGTAGCCGCTATGGACACTCTAGAAAAGGCTCTAGACGCAGTGGTCAAGCATGGCTCTAAAGGACAACTGTGCCTGCCTGCTCTCCTTTTTAGTTCCTGAGGGTGAGGAGGACAGTGTTTGCAAGGGGCGTCAGGCCACCAGGATGACACCCAGAACATGCCAGAGTCAGTGCACACACGAGGACCTGACGTCCACATCACACGCATGTGTGGTGTGCGAGTGGTGTCCTCTCTGATGTGATGACCTCGCACAGTGCACACACGTGTATCTGACGTGCACATCACACGCATGTGTGGTGTGTGTGAGCGGTGTCCTCTCTGATGTGATGACCTCGCACAGTGCACACACGTGTATCTGACATCCACATCACACGCACGTGTGGTGTGTGAGTGGTGTCTTCTCTGATACGATGACCTCATACAGTGCGCACATGTGTATCTGACGTGCACATCACACGCATGTGTGGTGTGTGTGAGTGGTGTCCTCTCTGATGCGATGACCT
Source organism: Dipodomys spectabilis (assembly GCF_019054845.1). Classification (NCBI taxonomy): domain Eukaryota; kingdom Metazoa; phylum Chordata; class Mammalia; order Rodentia; family Heteromyidae; genus Dipodomys; species Dipodomys spectabilis. The sequence goes on along the minus strand of NW_024870885.1, from coordinate 649,476 downwards.
CGTACAGTGCGCACACGTGTATCTGACGTGCACATCACACGCATGTGTGGTGTGTGTGAGTGGTGTCCTCTCTGATGTGATGACCTCGTACAGTGCACACACGTGTATCTGACGTGCACATCACACGCATGTGTGGTGTGTGTGAGCGGTGTCCCTCTGATGTGATACTTTGTACAGTGCACACACGTGTCTCTGACATGCACATCACACGCATGTGTGGTGTGTAAGCGGTGTCCTCTCTGATGTGATGACCTCGCACAGTGCACACACGTGTATCTGACATCCACATCACACGCATGTGTGGTGTGTGAGTGGTGTCCTCTCTGATGCGATGACCTCGCACAGTGCACACAAGTGTATCTGACGTGCACATCACACGCACGTGTGGTGTGTGTGAGCGGTGTCCTCTCTGATGCGATGACCTCGCACAGTGCACACACGTGTATCTGACGTCCACATCACACGCATGTGTGGTGTGTGTGAGCGGTGTCCTCTCTGATGCGATGACCTCGTACAGTGGACACACGTGTATCTGACGTGCACATCACACGCATGTGTGGTGTGTGTGAGCGGTGTCCTCTCTGATGTGATGACCTCGCACAGTGCACACACGTGTATCTGACGTGCACATCACACGCATGTGTGGTGTGTGTGAGCGGTGTCCTCTCTGATGCGATGAACTCATACAGTGCACACACGTGTATCTGACATCCACATCACACGCATGTGTGGTGTGTGGGAGCGGTGTCCTCTCTAATGTGATGACCTCGTACAGTGGACACACGTGTATCTGACGTGCACATCACACGCATGTGTGGTGTGTGTGAGCGGTGTCCTCTCTGATGCGATGACCTCGTACAGTGCACACACGTGTATCTGACATCCACATCACACGCATGTGTGGTGTGTGAGCGGTGTCCTCTCTGATGTGATGACCTCGCACAGTGCACACACGTGTATCTGACATCCACATCACACGCATGTGTGGTGTGTGAGTGGTGTCCTCTCTGATGCGATGACCTCGCACAGTGCACACACGTGTATCTGACGTGCACATCACACGCACGTGTGGTGTGTGTGAGCGGTGTCCTCTCTGATGCGATGACCTCGCACAGTGCACACACGTGTATCTGACGTCCACATCACACGCATGTGTGGTGTGTGAGCGGTGTCCTCTCTGATGTGATGACCTCGCACAGTGCACACACGTGTATCTGACGTCCACATCACACACATGTGTGGTGTGTGTGAGCGGTGTCCTCTCTGATGTGATGACCTCATACAGTGCACACACGTGTATCTTACATCCACATCACACGCATGTGTGGTGTGTGTGAGCGGTGTCCTCTCTGATGTGATGACCTCGTACAGTGCACACACGTGTTTCTGACATCCACATCACACGCACGTGTGGTGTGTGAGCGGTGTCCTCTCTGATGTGATGACCTTGTACAGTGCACACACGTGTATCTGATGTGCACATCACACGCATGTGTGGTGTGTGTGAGCGGTGTCCTCTCTCATGCGATGACCTCGCACAGTGCACACACGTGTATCTGACATCCACATCACACACATGTGTGGTGTGTGAGCGGTGTCCTCTCTGATGTGATGACCTTGTACAGTGCACACACGTGTATCTGATGTGCACATCACACGCATGTGTGGTGTGTGTGAGCGGTGTCCTCTCTGATGTGATGACCTCACACAGTGCGCACACATGTATCTGACGTGCACATCACACGCATGTGTGGTGTGTGAGCGGTGTCCTCTCTGATGTGATGACCTCGCACAGTGCACACACGTGTATCTGACGTCCACATCACACGCATGTGTGGTGTGTGTGAGCGGTGTGCTCTCTGATGTGATGACCTTGCACAGTGCACACACGTGTATCTGACGTCCACATCACACGCACGTGTGGTGTGTGAGCGGTGTCCTCTCTGATGTGATGACCTCGTACAGTGCACACACGTGTATCTTACATCCACATCACATGCATGTGTGGTGTGTGTGAGCGGTGTCCTCTCTGATGTGATGACCTCGCACAGTGCACACACGTGTATCTGACGTCCACATCACACGCATGTGTGGTGTGTGTGAGCGGTGTGCTCTCTGATGTGATGACCTTGCACAGTGCACACACGTGTATCTGACGTCCACATCACACGCACGTGTGGTGTGTGAGCGGTGTCCTCTCTGATGTGATGACCTCATACAGTGCACACACGTGTATCTGACATCCACATCACACACATGTGTGGTGTGTGTGAGCGGTGTCCTCTCTGATGTGATGACCTTGTACAGTGGACACACGTGTATCTGACGTGCACATCACACGCATGTGTGGTGTGTGGGAGCGGTGTCCTCTCTGATGTGATGACCTTGTACAGTGGACACACGTGTATCTGACATCCACATCACACGCATGTGTGGTGTGTGTGAGCGGTGTCCTCTCTGATGTGATGACCTCCTACAGTGCACACACGTGTATCAGACATGCACATCACACGCATCTGTGGTGTGGGAGTGGTGGCCTCTCTGATGTTTACTTCCTGGTGTTTTTTTTTTTTAATAAATGTATTTTTTTATTGTGAAAATGCCATACAGAGGGGTAACAATTACATGGGCAAGATAATGAGCACATTTCTTATCAAGCATTTCAGCCTCCTCCTTTGTTTCCCCTTCCCATCCCTTCGCATCCTCCCCCCCATCCCTCCCCCAAAGTTGTAAAGTTCATTTTTTGACATAACCACTTGTATATCTCATTGTTGCAATGGGTCCTCCTGTATCCCTGTTTTAACGATTTGTTTTTTCCCCCGTCCCCTCCACATATACCAACATCAAATACAGTGAAAGCAGGGGTTATACCATGGGGGAGGGACATACAAAGCAACAAAGAAATCATCTTATAAATGTGTTAGAAACAATCACATGAAAGATCTCTTTTTTTTGTGTGTCAGTCATGGGGCTTGAGCTCTAGGCCTGGGAGCTAGCTGTCCCTGAGCAATTCAGCTCAAGGCTCATGCTCTACCACTTGAGCCATAGCACCACTTCTAGTATTCTGGTGCTTTTTTTTTTTTTAAATTAAGTGATTATATAATTTCCCAAATTTCACAGTATTGTGGGATAGTGATGCTCATTTAAAGTCAAAAACTCATTCTAACTTTCCTGGAGCAAATTGTCTATCACGGTCTATAACATATAATGGTGTACACATATACACCATACATGTGATCAGCAGCATGGGGATATTTAGTAGTGGTTGGATCAGATGAGTGGAAGTTCTTTGTTTCTTAAGTCCTGTTAATTTTGTCGTATCACCTAACATTTTGGATTTAGCATCTGCTTATCAGGGAGACCATGTACTGTTTGTCTCTTTGCTCTTGGCTTACCTCGCTCAACATGATTCCTTCTAGCTCCATCCATTTCCCTGCAAATGCCATTATTTTGTCATTTCTAATGACTGCATAATATTCCATTGTGTATAGATACCACAATCTTTGGATCCATTCATCTGTGGTGGGGCATCTGGGTTGTTTCCATATCCTAGCTATTGTGAACAGTGCTGCAATAAACATGGAGGTGCACGTGTCCTTGTATATTGGTTCCTGTTGTTCAGGGTAGATGCCTAGAAGTGGTATGACTGGGTCGTAAGGGAGGTCAATATTTAGCTTTCTGAGGACCCTCCAGACTGCTTTCCAAAGTGGTTGTATAAGTGTACATTCCCACCAGCAGTGTAATAGGGTTCCTCTTTCTCCACATCCCCTCCAGCATTTGTCATTGGCTAACTTGAGGATGTGGGACATTCTGACTGGGGTAAGGTGGTATCTCAGGGTTGTCTTTATTTGCATTTCCTTCACCACCAGGGTTGGTGAACATTTCCTCCTGTGTTTCTTTGCCATTTTTATCTCTTCATTTGAGAAGTCCCTCTTTAGTTCCCTTGCCCATTCAGTAATTGGTTTGTTAGGTTTGGGAGGGATTAGTTTCTTGAGTTCCCTGGATATACTGGAATTTAACCCCTTGTCTGATATATTGCTGGTAAATATTTTCCCCCAATTAGTTGGTTGTCTTTCTAGCTTGGTTGCAATAGCTTTATCTGTGCAGAAGTTTTTTATTTTAAGGCAGTCCCATTTGTCGAGTCTCTCTAATTTGTTGTGACCCTGGGACTCTGTTCAGGAAGTTCCTTCCTGTGCCTATAAGTTCAAGTGTCTCTCCTACTCTGTCCTGCAGTAGTTTCAGAGATTCAGGATTAATGTTAAGGTCTTTAATCCATTTTGAGTTGATGTTGGTGCATGGTGATAGGCTGGGGTCCACTTTTAGTTTTCTGCATGTGACCGCCCAGTTTTCCCAGCACTAGTGGTTGAAGAGACTGTGTTTCTTGCACTGTATGTCTTTGGCTCCTTTGTCAAATATCAGCTGGCTGTAGGCATGTGGATTTATTTCTGGATCTTCTATTCTGTTCCATTGGTCTTCGGGTCTGTTTTTGTGCCAGTACCCTGCTGTCTTTGTTATTATAGCTCTGTAGTAGAGTTTGAAGTTCGGCATGGATAGCCCTCCCATATTATCCCCTAGAATTGTTTTGGCTATTCTAGGTCTTTTGTTGTTCCATATGAATTTTTGGACTGTTTTCTGTATTTCAGAGATGTATGTCATTGGGATTTTAATAGGAATTGCATTGAATTTGTATATTAATTTTGGCAGTATTGCCATTTTCACTATATTAACTCTGCCTTTCCAAGAGCATGGGAGGTCTTTCCATTTCCTAGTCTTCTGCAATTTCTTTCTTTAACTTTTTATAGTTTTCATTAAATAGTTCTTTTACATCTTTGGTTAGGTTAATCCCTAAATATTTTATTTTTGGGGAGGTTTTTGTGAATGGGGTTGCTCCCTTTATTTCCCTCTCTTCTTGTACATTGTCAGTATACAGGAAGGCAACTGATTTTTGTGGGTTGAGTTTGTATCCTGCTACTTTGCTGAAGTGATTTATGATTTTTAAGAGTTTGGGGATGGAGTTTCTGGAATCCTGAAGGTATAGTATTATGTCATCTGCAAAAAGGGATAGTTTAACTTCTTCTTTCCCTATGTGGATCCCTTTAATGCCTTTTTCTTGCCTTATTGCCCTGGCTAAGGGTTCCAGGACTATATTGAAGAGGAGTGGAGACTGTGGGCATCCTTGCCTTGTTCCTGATTTTAGGAGAATTGGTTGTAGCTTTTCCTCATTAAGTATAATATTGGCTATTGGTCTGTCATAAATGGCTTTTATTGTTTTAAGAAATGTTCCTTCTATTCCTATTTTGTCAAGAGCTTTTAGCATGAATGAATGTTGAATTTTATCAAAGGTTTTTTCTGCATCTGTGGCGATAATCATGTGATTCTTGACCTTGGCTCTGTTGATGTGTTGGATTACATTTATTGACTTATGTATGTTAAACCATCCCTGCATCTCTGGGATGAAGCCTAACTGGTCATAGTGTATGATTTTTTTTTAATGTGTTTCTGGATTCTGTTAGCTAGAATCTTATTAAGGATCTTTGCATCTGTGTTCATCAAGGAAATTGGCCTGTAATTCTCCTTTTTGGTTGGGTCTTTGTCTGGTTTGGGGATGAGTGTGATATTGGCTTCGTAGAATGAGTTTGGGATAGCTCCCTCCTTCTCTGTTTCTCTGAAGAGCTTGAGGAGTATGGGTATTAGTTCTTCTTTAAAGGTCTTATAGAATTCTGCTGTGAATCCATCTGGTTCTGGGCTTTTTTTTTGTTGGAAGACTTCTGATTGCTTCCTGTATCTCGTTGTAAGATATTGGCTTATTTCATTGATTTACTTCTTCTTTGCTCAGTTTGGGCAACTGGTATTTCCTAAAAATGCATCCATTTCTCTCAGGTTTTCTTCCTTTAGAGAGTATAACTTTTGAAGGTAGTCCGTTAAGATTGTTTGGATATCTTGGGTACGTGTTGTGATTTTCCCCGTGGCATCCCTAATCCTGTTAATATGGGTTTCCTCTCTTCTTTTTTAAATTAATCTTGCCAATGGTACATCAATTTTATTTATTTTTTCAAAGAATCAGCTTTTTGTTTGGTTAATTTTGGCTATGGTTCTCCGATTCTCTAATTCATTTATCTCTGCTCTTAGTTTGGTTATCTGGCTCCATCTACTAACTTTAGGTTCCATTTTTTCATGTTTTTCTAGCTGTTTTAATTGCAACATGAGATTATTTACTGGTCTGTCTCTATTTTCTTGATGTGGGCACTGAGGGCAATAAATTTGCCCCTCAGGACTGCTTTTGCTGTGTCCCACAAGTTTATTTGTGAGGTGTTTTCATTTTCATTGAGTTGTAGGAAATTTTTTTTATTTCTTCTTTGATCTCTTCCATTACCTAGGCATTGCTAAGGAGTGTGCTGTTCAATTTCCATGTATTAGAGTAATTTCTGTGGTATGCTTTGTTATTGAGAACTAGCTTGATTCCACTGTGGTCAGATAGGATACAGGGGATTATGTTGATCCCCTTGTATTTGCTTAAGTTCCTTGCATGAACTATGATAATGGTCTATTTTGGAGAAAGTTCCATGAGCTGCTGAGAAGAATGTGTACTGTGTTGTTTTAGGGTGAAATACTCGGTAGATGTCAGTTAATTCCGCTTGAAGTATGGCCTCACTTAATTCGGTAGCTTCTTTGCCAATCCTCTGGTTGGTAGACCTGTCCTTTGGTGAGAGTGGTGTGTTAAAGTCTCCTAGTATTATCGTATTGGGATCTATTTTATTCTGTAAGTTTGAGAGCATTTGTTTAACATATCTGGGTGCACCGATATTTGGGGCATATAAGTTGATGATGGTTATATCCTCCTCTTGGATTGTTCCCTGTATTAATATGTAGTGTCCTTCCTTGTCTTTTTGTATTGATTTTAATGAAAAGTTTATTTTGTCAGATATCAGGATAGCTACACCTGCTTTCTTACTGGGGGCATTTGATTGGTAGATGCTTTTCCAACCCTTCACTCTGAGTTTGTTTGTATGTTTGGCTGAGAGGTGGGTCTCCTGAAGGCAACAGATGCATGGGTCATGTTTTCTGATCCAATCTGCATCTCTTTTTTTTTTTTGATTGACGAATTAAGCCCATTAATATTACGAGATAGTATAGAGAGATGCATTGTGGTCCCTGTCATTCCCTGTTTTCCTCAGTTTTTCTTCTTTCCTTTCCTCCTGTGCTTGCTCAGTTAGACTTCTATTAATGCCTGTCTGGTGCGGGTCCCTGTTCCTGGTTGCTTTCTACAGGTTGTGTTCCCCCTCTTAGTATTCTTTGTAATGCTGGCTTAGTGTTTTGTATTCATTTAGTTTTTCTTTGCTATTAAAATTTTTCAGCTCTCCATTGAATGTGAATGCTAGCTTTGCCGGGTATATCAGTCTGGGTTGGCAGTTATTGGCTCTCAGGGCTCATATGGTACTTTCCTAGGCCTTTCTTGCATTCAGTGTTTGTGTGGAGAGATCTGCAGTGATTGTAATTTGTTTCCCAGTGTAGTATAGCTCTTTCTTCATTTTTGCTGCATGCAAGATTGTTTCCTTATTATTCAGACCTATCATTTTTACTATTATGTGTCTAGAAGTGTTTCTCCTGGGATCTTGCTTGTTAGGTGTTCTATATGCTTCTGTTATGTAGGTAAGATGTTCTTTTTTGAGATGGGGAAAATTTTCACCGATTATCTTGTTGAATAGGTGTTGCATTCCCTTGCTTTGATATTCCTCACCTTCGTCCACTCCATTTATACAAAGGTTAAATTTCTTGGCACTATCTGCTTGCTCTTGAATTTCCCTTTGGCGTAATTTGAGTGATTTTTCCATATCTGTCACTTTTTGGTCCAGTTGGTGTATTCTGTCTTTTGTATCTGACCCTCTACATTCCATTTCATTCACTCTGTTAACTGTGGCTTCCATTGTGGTTTGCATGGAGGAAATGGACTCATTTATGGATTCGATGTTGGTTCTCAAAGTACTGCTCTCACCTCTTAATGAGGTGTGTACTGCCTCTATTTTGGCATTTATCTCACTTCTTAGTGAGGTATGTACTGCCTCTATTTTTGCATATATCTTGTGTTTGAGATCCTGCATCTCTTTCAATAGTTCATCCCTGTGTTCTTTCCATTTCTGGTCTATTTCTCGCTTTATTCCTTGAGTTATTGCCTCCAGCATCTCTTAGATGTAGCTTTTGTCTTCCATTCCTGCTTTGCTCCCACTGGGGCTCTCCCCTGGGTGGCTGCTGGCTATTGGGGATAGCTTGCTATCCTGGGTGTTGATAAACCTTGTAATTTTTTCTCTGTGATTTTCGCATGGGGGTTCAGGGATTATTGGAGACTAATCTGAAATTTTGTTTTGGTCAATAGGTGTCTGTCTTTGCTTGGTTGCTGTTTCTGTATTGGTAGAGAGAGTCTGTACCTGATCTGGTTCTGTTGGGGGCCTACCTCCAACTGCTGGTCTGACCTACATAGGATTCTCGGTTCTCTGCTGTAGATCACTGGCAGTTTCTGCCTTTGGAAGGGTTGAGCAGCCTCGACTGCTCCGGTTTGCTCCTACAGGTGCTCTTGGCGAGATCAGATGTGCTGGATGCACTCTCCCAGATTCTGGAGTCTGCTATGGGCTCCTGGTGTTTTGTTTGTTTGTTTTTTGGCCAGTTGTGGGCTTGAACTCTGGGCTTGGGTGCTATCCCTCAGCTCTTCAGCTCAAGTCTGGCCCTACCATTTGAGCCACAGCACCACTTCTGGCCCTTTCTGCTCATGTGGTGCTGAGGAATCAGATCCAGGGCCTCATGCACCCAAGACAAGCACTCTACTGCTGAGCCACCTTACCAGCCTGAGCTCCTGCCTACTATCAGGTGCTGGCGGCCTGTGTTGTCCAATTCCCAGCCTAGGATATATGGGTCAGGTTCTGGTGGGGTTTGGGCTTCTCTTGTCCTGAACCCCCGGGTCTTTTGTTGTCACAGGTGTGCTTCCCAGGGGGTGCAGTTCCCTGTTTTTCTCCCCTCTGCTGAGGCGTATGCTCAGCTTCTGACTTCAGTTGGGAGGAGTTGGTTGTGTTGCTCTGGCACCGGATCCCCAGGCCTGGTCCCGGCCCCCTGCCTGGGGCACGCCGGTTGGGTGTATACACAGCCTGGGGTACACAGTTTAAATTTCTTCTACTGTTGGGTGTCTTGACCCAGGGGTGCTGTTCCTGGCTTGGGTGTTTAAGCTCCCTTCCAGGGGCGCTTTTGCGCTAGCCTGGCCAGCTGAGTGTGCTCTGCAGGCTGGTGGAGCTCTCGAACAGTTCCCAATTTTAGTGGGTCCTGTGGTCCAGGTGTTGGGGTAGGGAGTCTGGGTCAGGGTCTGGGGATTCCCACCAGCTCTGGTCTCCCTTGAGGGATACACTGTCCCCTGTGGGGTACTCACCCTGGAGCTAGTTGTTTCTGTGTGATGTAGGTTGTTGGTTGCTGTTGCAATCAGAGTTCAGTTGGGGTGGTTGCGGGCTGGGCTGGGCGGTGGTGGCTCTGAGTGATTCTCTTCTGTCTCTGCCTCGGTCGACCCTGTCGGGTCCGTGCAGCAGGATGGACCTCCGGCCTCTGCCCGAGGGGTGGGGGCTGGGCCTCCATACAGGTTCTAAGCGCTGGGGTTTGTCTCTGTTTGTGCTCTCTGGATCAGCACCAGATCATTGAAGGTCTGCGGCGGACCGGCTCTGTCGGGATGACAGAGGACACCTAGGGGAGGAACTGGAATAGGTGGGGAGATGGCAAACAGACAACCCACACACAAGAGGAGTGGATGCTGAGTGTGATTTAATGCAGAGGATAACAAACTTTTATAGCAAAAAGTCTCCATAAGAAAGGGCAAAAGGTTACACAATCTTGCTGCAGGGCTTCATTTTTGGGTGGTCACCAGCTGGTCGCCTGATAGGCACTTGTTTCCGGTTTATCTCTAAGAAATATAATGGGTTTCGATGTTTGTCACCAACTAACCATTACCTTATTTCTATAGAGGCCTTAACTGTCCCATAAGATCTTTCCTGTTCCTTCTTTAATAGTAAGGTCACAGAGGCCTAGATCTAGCAAGTCTCTTAGTAAGTGAAAGAGAGTAACAAGAAGTTCTTTCTCCTAAGTAGTTCTCCCAGCAATTGCCATACATTCTTTCTGTTCTAGCCACGCCTACAGCTTCTTGTAAATCTCTTACAAACAATTCCTTCTGCTGAAGTGGTGTCGTGAAACCCCCAATACTTTTATATTTACTTATGACTTGTCTACTAGCCTCCATAAGAGGGGCTTTCAGGGTAGCACTTAACTCTGGTGAGTTAGTCATATTTTTAAGACACTCATCAGATATTGGAGTCGTCAACACTCTTAAGAAAGAGCTTTGAATAAGGAAACGTTGAGCATGAGTAAGTACAATGAGCAGCAGGAACAGTAAAAGATTAATAGGCACTCCTATACAGTGAAGAAAAGAAAAGCAGAAACACATCTTTCCCAGGGGCTTGCCAGCCTTTCCAGGAGGTAGGCCACTTTGAAGCCCTATTCTCTGAGGTAGACTTCGGTGAAGTCCCAATACTCAGAGATAGGTCTCTTTGAAGCCTTATTCTCAGGTCTGAAAGCTGGTTTCCCATGCTAAGCAGACTCCACTAGAGTAGGTGTGGCATTTGCCCCTTTTTTATTTATTTATTTTTATTTTTTTTTCACCAGTCCTGACTCCGTGTATCACAGTTAACTCAATTTTATACCAGCTGTACTTGTAAGCTCCAATTTTAAGACATACTCATACCATTTGCGACATACTCATACCATTTGCGACATACTCATATCATTTGCGACATACTCATACCATTTGCGACATACTTAAACTTTCTGAGGTTTGTCTTAAAGACAATCCTTACTTTTTAAATCCTTTCTTATCCAAAGGGGATATCAATTTTTCCCCAATTCCTTTCCCAAGGCTTTCTTTACTACCTTCTTTTTTTACAATTCCTTGAGCATCTTTGTGGCTGGAGTTTAAAACTGCCCAATTTTCCTTTGGCTTGTGGAACCTTTATCTTAGAACAGCCTTAAGGCACCATTGTGATGCAGAAGCTTGCTAGATTTTAAGGCTAAGTGTATTACCTCCATTGATAACACACTCAGGTTATTACCATACCAGAGCCAAACTAGGCTGTGACCATAGAGTGGATTTCCAGTCACTGTGCACTTAAGTGCCTAAGACAAGCAAGCCAGTGATATCCTTGTCCCCAATATCCACTGTGGGAAGAGAGGGTTTCTGGATATCACCCAAAAGAATGTCCCACAAGGTCTTAGATTTAGCAGCAGTCAACCAGGAAGCAGACTCAGGTGATGGAACCAGGCAGGAGTTCCTCCAGGTGACTGTTAGGCTGTCATTGAACTTTACCCATTAAGGTGTCCAGCAGCAGCAGCAGCAACAGGGTCTCTCAGTGGCTCCAAGGGTCTGTCATACCTCATGCTGGGCTGCAAATTCCTACACAGACTGGCTAAGGATGCAAGTAATATATAGGTTTGGCAGGCCATGACCCCGTTGGTTTTTAAGAACATTTAGACAATAGCCCAGGACAATTTACCAAAATAACAACTTTTTTTTTTTTACTAACCAGATATTTTTGTAAATAGACACAGAAGACTTAGTCTTGTAACCATCTCTGACAGATGAATTATTTTGCCTCATTTTTCCAAAACTGACTCTGGACTCTTGATCTTAAAAGGGGGTTGATGGGCAAAGGTCCATCTTCTGTAACTTCTTCAAGCTGACTTCAGGGGCGTTGATCCTACCTAGCCAGGAACCTATAACCTTAGCCTATTTTACAAAGAGGTTATCAGGATTAGATGTCACTAAGAACAATATTTTAACTTCTGACAACTGCACAGACCTTTTCTCTGGCTACAGCAGTGTAGCTTGTTTAGCACTCCGGTTTGTGAAAGCATCTTTCTAGATGGCTTAGGAATATGATCTCTAGTGACCCTAACAATGCCTAAATTACCTTTGCAGGCCTTTAGACAGATATCAATAGAAACACACTCTCAGGTTTACAAACTTTTTCCTGAGAAGAATTTCACGTAGCTGGTGTCAGCTCAATATTACTGCCAATTAGAGCTTTTGGCACATAAAGTGGTTAAGATTTAAGCTATCCCCCACATTTTATAACATTAGCTTTTTACTATCACAGAGGACTAGCAAGTTCCTGTCCCTTACAAGGTAGTCATGAACATTAGGCATGCTTCCAAACTATCTTCCTATGACCTCCCGGCTCTGACCAGTTTTGAAGGGCCACGCACAAATGACTCTAGGATCTGACATTTCTGCCATCCAAGCAGTGGCTTGCTGCCTCTGGATGCTCCTCCATTGCTTTTGTCCCAGGAGTGTCTTCTCCACACTGGGATAAATGCCTCATTGGCATTTCCCTTTAGCTGGTTGCTGGACTCGAACTCGGGGCCTGAGCACTGTCCCTCAGCTCTACAGCTCAAGGCTAGCACTCTGCCACTTTGAGTCCCAGACTCGGGGCTTGAATGCTGTCCCCTAACTCTTCAGTCCAGGGCTAGTACTCTGCCACTGTGAGTCTCGAGCTTGGGGCTTGAGTACTGTCCCCTGACTCTTTAGTCCAGGGCTAGTACTCTGCTGGCTGAATAGAGGTGACAGTCTCCCAGGGACCTTTTTCTGCCCGGGCTGGCTTTGAACCAGTTTGCAGACCAATGAGTCTTATAAAAGGCCACTTTACTCCAATTAAAAGCAACAAGGTGGTCAACATAGAAGTAGCTTTTAAGCATGCTCTTACCTGAAACTTATTAAGAGTCAAAGTTACATCTGACAAACTTGTAAGAATCCTCTGTGCTTTGCTCTGGACTTTGCTGGAAACTTAAAAAAACCTATAAGAGCAAACTAGAATAGCAATCATTTTGATAATCCTAATTTAATTTTTTTTTCTGTGCACATTGAGGCCAATGTTAAGAACAATTTTACATTTAAACTTTATATCCAAAAATCCATTCCTAATTTTTTAAAACCTCTTATTAATCCTTTTATACTTTAGTTTTCATTTGCATTTTGGAAAGATCCCTTGAAATCTTGAGGCCAAGTGTCACTCATTGCCTCTTGGCTGCTTGTTTTAAAACAGATAAACATTAAAATTTTTAAACTCAAATGACAATTTTTCCTTAATGCAAAAATAACAATCATCATAACTGAACCAAAAAGCTAGACTTAGCGTCTTTATGACTTTTAAAAACATCCTAATTGTAAAACATTAAATGAAAGTCACATTATACAAATAACTTTTTAGCCCTCTTTTTAAGGCCTTCCTAATTTTAATGTTAACACATCCAAGGGGAAGTTTTGCCAATACTAATCAGATCATCACATCACTCATTTTAACCATCATGTTTTCAGTGTCTGTCTGCAGGGAAAAGAGAACAAAGATGGGCCACTCAGCCCCTTCTATGGAATGGGCACACACCCAATCCGACTCTAGGGTTAGATGAACTGCGTTTGTGCCAGCTTGCCCTCTTTCACCATGCGTGGACTCCTCCCAGGACCTGTCCCACCATGCATGACCAGCTGAACTGCACTTCTGCTTGTTCACCCCTTACCCCTAAAGATAGGTCTTCTGTTGGCTTCTAAGTTTTTCCCCCTGTCTCTTCTCTTGGTTCTCGAATGAAATATACAGTTTTAGACAGACAGAACAGGTAACATCTTTGACAGTGTTAAACTAACCTTTACATTTAAATTTCTAATATTTATCCCCAAATTTTAGCCAAGGGAATTAAATCCCAAACTGCCAATGCATTTTTATTAAGCCAGATGACTTGATTACAGTATAAACAGTCTTATGCATTTTAAAATATTAGTTTTTAAAAATACCAGATTTTCTAATTTGCAAGTTAAAGAATCTTTAAAAAGCCATTTAAAACAATGTGAAGATTCTTTAAAATTTTTGGTAATGTCCAAACCTCATAAGCTTTTGAATTTTAAATTTAAACTCACCCAATTGTTACAGGATGCTGACAATTCTCATCTTTGAACATGTTCACAAACACACACAAAACACACAGATCTTAAAGCGCGCAAAAATCAAAATCAGTTGTACGTACACTTTCTAAAGGTTTTAAACAAAAATTTAAGACAGTATTTCTTTTAAACTAGGTACCTTTGTTGGGCTTCATTTTCCCAGAGCTTACTTGTTAGCAAGGCAATTCACAAATTAGTCTTTTGAATCTCTTCTGTTGGAGGAGGACTGGGGGAGGGGGTCACCTAAAACTAAACTGACCTGATTTTTTTTTTTTTTAGACAAGAGCACTTTACAAATGGTTACATTGTCAGAACTAGCTGAAAAGTCCAAACCAGACACACAGCCTTCTACACCCTCGCCTCTCCTCCAGCAGCCTCCACTGGGAGAAGGTGCACCATGAGGCTTGTCCATGCCCTGCCTCTTGGCTGCTGTAACACAAGGGGGGCACTTAGCAGGTCTGTGACCAAGCCCAGTGGGAGGCTGGAACTTTTATTCCCCCAGAGATGTTCAAAAACACAGATAAACACAAAAACCAAGAATCCACATTTAAAACTGGTACCAATTCTAAAACAGAACTAGACAAGACAACAAAGGCTGAGTTGGGGACTAATGGGCCCCAGTTTATCCCTACCGGAACTCTGTGCTGCTCCCACTCAGCAAAGGTCTTCTGCTCTGGTGTTCTGTGGGCATCCCGTGTAGCTCTGGGGTTCCCCATTGTGGGGTTGAGTGGCTTTGGTGGGATGGAGCCTCTCTGCTCAGATGGAGAGTGAGGGTGGGAGTGGGATCTTTGTGCAGACTCCCAGCTTGAGGTTTCTCTGTTTGTGGCAATCAGCGGGTCTGCAGACCGGTACATCAGGTGGCTTCTACACGGGTGATCTGCAGGCTGCCCCCTGTGTCTCTGGGACTCCGACAGCCCATGCTGGGCCAGCTGGCCGGGGCTTGGTTGCTGCTGTGTGGCCAGTAAAGGTTGGGGGAGGTCTTCACACTTCTCTGTTCTAAAATTCTTCTTTCTCTCTCTTTCTTTTTTGTTATTTCCCACCTCCTGTTTTTCTCTCGGTGTTTGTCTTTTTGTTGTTGGTGGTCTCTTGGGGAGATTAAGCGTTGGAACTCGAGTTCTCTTTTTGGTTGGGGAGAGCTGTGGCGTTTCCCTACTGCCCCGTTGCCATCTTGGTCCCCCCTCCTGGTGTTGTTTTCTTTGTTTCTAAAACGTTTTGCCAAATTTAAAAGTAAATTTAATTTAGTCCTCAGATATGGGAGATGCTGAACTGGCCTATGGAAACCAAAGCAAACAAACTTACATCCTAGATTTGTGGCTGAACCTATGCCAAAAGCCAACTCCGAGGTCCCTCAACCTCTTTTTATAACTGTCCAGCAGAGCAGAATCACTTATAAAGTAATTGTTCAAAGTCCAAAACAAAATTTTGTAGAGACCACATGACAAATGAATATTTAACGAAGTATATAAGTATCAAAGAGGCAATAGCAATGTAAATTTATACATCTTGCAAGAATTTCAAATTGTCAAAAACTTCTTTATCTTTCAAAAAAGAAAAGCTTCAGAATTCCACAAGGACAATAACAAATCTCTTTTATAACAAACTTAAATATTTAGACAAGAGAAACCAGTAGGGTATTTCCACGGACACAGACGCCCAGGTGTTCAGCAACCTGCACAGAGCACTTTGAACAGACCGTAGGAGAACTGGCAACTCCCTATGAACCACATCCTAAGCAGAAAACTTTCCCCTGAAGATGGGTTGTGATGAGCAAAATCCTCTGCAAATGCCTAAACTCAACTAGCTGATACGGGGCCCAAGTTCCTACTTGACGTTCATCCTCCTTCTCTGAGCTCATTGACGGAATGCACAGCCTCAGAGACTGTGTCCAGAGTCATAGCCTCTGCTGGCCACCAGCTTAAACAGTGATCTGGAATAGAGTCAAGTGCCAACCAGCTGAACCACTGAGGGCCAGAGCACCTCAACCACCACCACAACGTCCCATCACCGTCCTCAGATCCTTATCTGTGAAATGGGGAAGGGGCTATCTCAAGCAGAAGATTCTCCCTGGCCACACTGCCAAAGTAAATCTACCCCCAGAGCCTTTGGGCATTATACAGGCTGGAGCTCCTTGCGAACCCAACGTCAGGCAAAGCAAATGAGGGACAGACTAGGTCCTCGAGAGCTTACCTCTGAAGGGGCAGATGTGTAATCCAGGGTGTTAGCAGGCTGCCAGCCTGAAGAGCACGCTGTCTCCGTCACAGGAAATCCCTCCCACCAGTCCACAGGCTGTCTCCATCACAGTAACCCCTCCCACCAGCCTACAGGCTGTCTCCATCACAGTAACCCCTCCCACCAGCCCACAGGCTGTCTCCATCACAGTAACCCCTCCCACCAGCCCACAGGCTGTCTCCATCACAGTAACCCCTCCCACCAGCCCACAGGCTATCTCCGTCACAGGAAATCCCTCCCACCAGCCCACAGGCTGTCTCCGTCACAGGAAATCCCTCCCACCAGCCCACAGGCTGTCTCCGTCACAGTAACTCCTCCCACCAGCCCACAGGCTGTCTCCATCACAGTAACCCCTCCTACCAACCCACAGGCTGTCTCCATCACAGTAACCCCTCCCACCAGCCCACAGGCTGTCTCCATCACAGTAACCCCTCCCACCAGCCCACAGGCTGTCTCCATCACAGTAACCCCTCCCACCAGCCCACAGGCTGTCTCCATCACAGTAACTCCTCCCACCAGCCCACAGGCTGTCTCCATCACAGTAACCCCTCCCACCAGCCCACAGGCTGTCTCCATCACAGTAACCCCTCCCACCAGCCCACAGGCTGTCTCCATCACAGTAACCCCTCCCACCAGCCCACAGGCTGTCTCCATCACAGTAACCCCTCCCACCAGCCCACAGGCTGTCTCCATCACACTAACCCCTCCCACCAGCCCACAGGCTGTCTCCATCACAGTAACCCCTCCCACCAGTCCACAGGCTGTCTCCATCACAGTAACCCCTCCCACCAACCCACAGGCTGTCTCCATCACAGTAATCCCTCCCACCAACCCACAGGCTGTCTCCATCACAGTAATCCCTCCCACCAGCCCACAGGCTGTCTCCATCACAGGAAATCCCTCCCACCAGTCCACAGGCTGTCTCTGTCACAGGAAATCCCTCCTACCAACCCACAGGCTGTCTCCATCACAGTAACTCCTCCTACCAACCCACAGGCTGTCTCCATCACAGTAACCCCTCCCACCAGCCCACAGGCTGTCTCCATCACAGGAAATCCCTCCCACCAGTCCACAGGCTGTCTCTGTCACAGGAAATCCCTCCTACCAGCCCACAGGCTGTCTCCATCACAGTAAACCCTCCCACCAGTCCACAGGCTGTCTCCATCACACTAACCCCTCCCACCAGCCCACAGGCTGTGTCCATCACAGTAATCCCTCCCACCAGTCCACAGGCTGTCTCCATCACAGTAACCCCTCCCACCAGTCCACAGGCTGTCTCCATCACACTAACCCCTCCCACCAGCCCACAGGCTGTCTCCATCACAGTAACCCCTCCTACCAACCCACAGGCTGTCTCCATCACAGTAACCCCTCCCACCAACCCACAGGCTGTCTCCATCACAGTAACTCCTCCCACCAACCCACAGGCTGTCTCCATCACAGTAACCCCTCCCACCAGTCCACAGGCTGTCTCCACACTAACCCCTCCCACCAGTCCACAGGCTGTCTCCATCACAGTAACCCATCCCACCAGTCCACAGGCTGTCTCCATCACAGTAACCCCTCCCACCAGCCCACAGGCTGTCTCCATCACAGGAAATCCCTCCCACCAGTCCACAGGCTGTCTCTGTCACAGGAAATCCCTCCTACCAACCCACAGGCTGTCTCCATCACAGTAACTCCTCCCACCAGCCCACAGGCTGTCTCCATCACAGTAAACCCTCCCACCAGTCCACAGGCTGTCTCTGTCACAGGAAATCCCTCCCACCAGTCCAAAGGCTGTCTCCATCACAGTAACTCCTCCCACCAGTCCACAGGCTGATGATTTCTCCCTGACAAACTCCCAGAAACAGACACAGACCCTCCAGCCCGAGCAGCTGAACTTGCAGGTCACCAGGTCATGCAGCTCTGCCAGGGTGTCCCTCACTTGGGCACCTGGGCTGCACCTGTGGCAGGCAGAACCAGAGACCCAGGCCAGCAAGGCTGCCGTCTGAATGCTGACCTGGCACACGCCTGTTCTTGCATTATTCGTGTGTGGTGAAAGCATGCCAACACATTTGTCTTGCTGTGCTGTGACCCACGGGAGCCACCAGGCTGAGCTGGAACCACGGCCTCGGCCTGTACGTGGAGGGGTCCAGTTGCCTGGGGAGCTCTGGCAGCAAGGCGGTGAGGGAGGGCCTGGTGGTGGTGTCCAATGTGAAAGCTTGCTCATAAAATGTTCTGGCGCCTGCACAGAGAGCTAGAATGGCTCCTGGCATCTGCTGCAGCAGGTTTCAGGAGGCTGCAGCACCTGGGCACCTGAAGAGGAAGCACAGTCAGCTCCACACCTGGTATTAGGGGCGGTGGGCATGGCCCTGGCAGGACAGAGGAAGCACAGTCAGCTCCACACCTGGTATTACGGGCGGTGGGCATGACCCTGGCAGGACAGAGGAAGGACAGTCAGCTACACCTGGTATTACGGGCGGTGGGCACGACCCTGGCAGGACAGAGGAAGGACAGTCAGTCAGCTCCATACCTGGTATTAGGGGCGGTGGGCATGGCCCTGGCAGGACAGAGGAAGCACAGTCAGTCAGCTCCACACCTGGTATTACGGGCAGTGGGCATGACCCTGGCAGGACAGAGGAAGGACAGTCAGCTACACCTGGTATTACGGGCGGTGGGCACGACCCTGGCAGGACAGAGGAAGGACAGTCAGTCAGCTCCACACCTGGTATTAGGGGCGGTGGGCATGGCCCTGGCAGGACAGAGGAAGCACAGTCAGTCAGCTCCACACCTGGTATTAGGGGCGGTGGGCATGGCCCTGCAGGACAGAGGAAGGACAGTCAGTCAGCTCCACACCTGGTATTACGGGCGGTGGGTATGGCCCTGGCAGGACAGAAGAAGGACCCAGGGAGCCAAAAGGCTCATCTACTTGGAGCACCTTTGAAGAAGTTTAAAAGCAAACACTCCAAACCTATGTTCATTTCCATCCCTGATCAAGGCACCAGGCTAACCATCTGGCTCTGCCAAACACCTGTTAACCCTGGCCCACTGGTCTGCCGGTCCCAAAACAGCCTCAGGCAATCTTGCACCAGGCTAGACCTCCAGGTACCACCACTTGGAGCCTATCTAGGTTTCCAAGTCCAGTGAGGGGCTGTAGCCCATTTCAGACAAGCATGGCTAGGTGGGGATGGTGTGCACACCTCCTCTTGTGTGTATGGAGCTGTGTCTCTTCACGCCTCCTCCTCTGTGTGTGTGTGTGTGTGTGTGTGTGTGTGTGTAGCTGTGTCTCTGCACACCTTCTCCTCTGTGTGTGTGTGTGTGTGTGTAGCTGTGTCTCTGCACACCTTCTCCTCTGTGTGTGTGTGTGTGTGGAGTTGTGTCTCTGCACACCTCCTCCTCTGTGTGTGTGTGTGTGTAGCTGTGTCTCTGCACTCCTCCTCCTCTGTGTGTGTGTGTGTGGAGCTGTGTCTCTGCACACCTCCTCCTCTGTGTGTGTGTGTGTGTGTAGCTGTGTCTCTGCACACCTCCTCCTCTGTGTGTGTGTGTGTGTGTAGCTGTGTCTCTGCACACCTCCTCCTCTGTGTGTGTGTGTGTGTGTAGCTGTGTCTCTGCACACCTTCTCCTCTGTGTGTGTGTGTGTGTGTGTATACCTGTGTCTCTGCACACCTCCTCCTCTGTGTGTGTGTGTGTGTAGCTGTGTCTCTGCACACCTCCTCCTCTGTGTGTGTGTGTGTGTAGCTGTGTCTCTGCACACCTCCTCCTCTGTGTGTGTGTGTGTGTGTAGCTGTGTCTCTGCACACCTTCTCCTCTGTGTGTGTGTGTGTGTGTGTGTAGCTGTGTCTCTGCACACCTTCTCCTCTGTGTGTGTGTGTGTGTGTGTGGAGTTGTGTCTCTGCACACCTCCTCCTCTGTGTGTGTGTGTGTGTAGCTGTGTCTCTGCACACCTCCTCCTCTGTGTGTGTGTGTGTGGAGCTGTGTCTCTGCACACCTCCTCCTCTGTGTGTGTGTGTGTGTGTAGCTGTGTCTCTGCACACCTCCTCCTCTGTGTGTGTGTGTGTGTGTAGCTGTGTCTCTGCACACCTCCTCCTCTGTGTGTGTGTGTGTGTGTAGCTGTGTCTCTGCACACCTTCTCCTCTGTGTGTGTGTGTGTGTGTGTGTATACCTGTGTCTCTGCACACCTCCTCCTCTGTGTGTGTGTGTGTGTAGCTGTGTCTCTGCACACCTCCTCCTCTGTGTGTGTGTGTGTGTAGCTGTGTCTCTGCACACCTCCTCCTCTGTGTGTGTGTGTGTGTGTAGCTGTGTCTCTGCACACCTTCTCCTCTGTGTGTGTGTGTGTGTGTGTGTGTATACCTGTGTCTCTGCACACCTCCTCCTCTGTGTGTGTGTGTGTGGAGCTGTGTCTCTGCACACCTCCTCCTCTGTGTGTGTGTGTGTGTGTGTGGAGCTGTGTCTCTGCACACCTTCTCCTCTGTGTGTGTGTGTGTGTGTGTGTGTGGAGTTGTGTCTCTGCACTCCTCCTCCTCTGTGTGTGTGTGTGTGTAGCTGTGTCTCTGCACACTTCCTCTGTGTGTGTGTGTGTGTGTGTGTGTGTGGAGCTGTGTCTCTGCACACCTCCTCTGTGTGTGTGTGTGTGTGTGTGTGTGTAGCTGTGTCTCTGCACACCTCCTCCTCTGTGTGTGTGTGTGTGGAGCTGTGTCTCTGCACACCTCCTCCTCTGTGTGTGTGTGTGTGTGTGTGTGTGGAGCTGTGTCTCTGCACACCTCCTCCTCTGTGTGTGTGTGTGTGTGTAGCTGTGTCTCTGCACACCTCCTCCTCTGTGTGTGTGTGTGTGTGTAGCTGTGTCTCTGCACACCTCCTCCTCTGTGTGTGTGTGTGTGTGTGGAGTTGTGTCTCTGCATACCTTCTCCTCTGTGTGTGTGTGTGTGTGTGTGTGTGTGTGGAGTTGTGTCTCTGCACACCTCCTCCTCTGTGTGTGTGTGGGGGGGGGAGTTGTGTCTCTGCACACCTTCTCCATGTAGAGACCTGCTTTCTTGAGAAGGGGCCTCTAGGCCCAATGCCCACACCTCCCCTGTGTTATACTTAAGATGATACAGTTTGCTAATTATTTTTTGTCTTACAAACACGCATGGGTGCACCAGAATATAAGCTCCAAGAAAATGTGGCTGACTATGCTTATTAGGAAAATCTCAAATGTAACACAAAAGAGGAGGGCCTCTCACAATGAACCCAGTGTCTACACCACCATGTGAGCAGCTGTTGACCCATGCTGACCACTTCTTTTTTGTTGGTGGTGGTGGTCGTGGGGCTTGAACTCTGGGCCTGGGTGCTGTCCCTGCACTCTTCAGCTCAAGATGAGCATGCTACCACTTGAGCCACAGCGCCACTTCCGGTTTTCTGTTGGTTTATTGGCGATAAGAGTTTCATGGACTTTCCTGCCCGGGCTGGCTTTGAACCGTGGTCCTCAGATCTCAGCCTCCTCAGTAGCTGGGATGACAGGCGCAAGCCACCGGCGCCGGGCCATGCTGGCCACTTCTATCTCTTCCTGCAACACTTGTGTTCCACACATGTTGTACATGATGTTCATCTGTAAGTGCTGCTGATGCACGAAGACTTTTAAAGTTTGACACTAATACCCCTATCACACCTAGAAATTCAGTAGTTTAAAATGTGCATCAGATTGCCAGATCCCGGTGGCTCACGCCTGTAATCCCAGCTACTCAGGAGGCTGAGATCTGAGGATCACGGTTCAAAGCCAGACCAGGTAGGAAAATCCATGAGACTCTTATCTCCCATAAATCACCAGAAAACCAAAAGTGGCGCTGTGGCTAAAGTGGTAGAGTGCTAGCCTTAAGCTGAAGAGCTGAGGGACAGCGCCCAGAGTTCAAGTCCCACAACACACACACACACACACACACACACACACACACACACTCACACACACACACAAACTCTATGTCAGATAAACAATTGTGTCCAGGTTGTACCAGTTCATACTTCTATTTTTCCCACAAAACTTAGAATCCAAGCAAGATCTGTGAGTTGCAGTTCATTGTCTTGAATTTTGTTACACTTGTCCTCCTTTCTTATTCCTGTCGAAAGAACTGTATCATTCACCTGTGACCCCACACACCTCACCTCTGCTAACCTCACCCCTCACCTGCTAACCTCACCCCACACCTGCTAACCTCATCCCACACCTGCTAACCTCACCCCACACCTGATAACCTCACCTCACCTCTGCTAACCTCACCCCACCCCTGCTAACCTCACCCCACACCTGCTAACCTCACCCCACCTCTGCTAACCTCACCCCTCACCTGCTAACCTCACCCCACACCTGCTAACCTCATCCCACACCTGCTAACCTCACCCCACCCCTGCTAACCTCACCCCACACCTGCTAACCTCACCCCTGCACCTGCTAACCTCACCCCACACCTGCTAACCTCACCCTACACCTGCTAACCTCACCCCTGCACCTGCTAACCTCACCCCACACCTGCTAACCTCACCCCACCCCTGCTAACCTCACCCCAACCCTGCTAACCTCACCCCACACCTGCTAACCTCACGCCACACCTGCTAACCTCACCCTACACCTGCTAACCTCACCCCTGCACATGCTAACCTCACCCCACACCTGCTAACCTCACCCCTGCACCTGCTAACCTCACCCCTGCACCTGCTAACCTCACCCCAGACCTGCTAACCTCACCCCACACCTGATAACTTCACCCCTACACCTGCTAACCTCACCCCACCTCTGCTAACCTCACCCCTGCACCTGCTAACCTCACCCCACACCTGCTAACCTCACCCCACACCTGATAACCTCACCCCACACCTGCTAACCTCACCCCTGCACCTGATAACCTCATCGCACACCTGCTAACCTCACCCCTCACCTGCTAACCTCACCCCACCCATGCTAACCTCACCCCAACCCTGCTAACCTCACCCCTGCACCTGCTAACCTCACCCCACCCCTGCTAACCTCACCCCACACCTGCTAACCTCACCCCTGCACCTGCTAACCTCACCCCACCTCTGCTAACCTCACCCCACCTCTGCTAACCTCACCCCACACCTGCTAACCTCACCCCACACCTGCTAACCTCACCCCACACATGCTAACCTCACCCCACACCTGATAACCTCACCCCACACCTGATAACCTCACCCCACACCTGATAACCTCACCCCACCTCTGCTAACCTCACCCCTGCACCTGCTAACCTCACCCCTGCACCTGCTAACCTCACCCCACACCTGCTAACCTCATCCCACACCTGCTAACCTCACCCCACCCCTGCTAACCTCACCCCACACCTGCTAACCTCACCCCTGCACCTGCTAACCTCACCCCACACCTGCTAACCTCACCCCACCGCTGCTAACCTCACCCCTGCACCTGCTAACCTCACCCCACCCCTGCTAACCTCACCCCTGCACCTGCTAACCTCACCCCACACCTGCTAACCTCACCCCACCCCTGCTAACCTCACCCCACCTCTGCTAACCTCACCCCACACCTGCTAACCTCACCCCACACCTGCTAACCTCACCCCACACCTGCTAACCTCACCCCACACCTGCTAACCTCACCCCACACCTGATAACCTCACTCCACCCCTGCTAACCTCACCCCACACCTGATAACCACACCCCACACCTGATAACCTCACCCCACACCTGCTAACCTCACCCCACACCTGCTAACCTCACCCCACACCTGCTAACCTCACCCCTGCTCTTCCTAACCTCACCCCACACCTGCCAACCTCATCTCACACCTGCTAACCTCACCCCACACCTGATAACCTCACCCCACCTCTGCTA
Source organism: Dipodomys spectabilis (assembly GCF_019054845.1). NCBI lineage: Eukaryota > Metazoa > Chordata > Mammalia > Rodentia > Heteromyidae > Dipodomys > Dipodomys spectabilis. Next base: position 625,418 of record NW_024870885.1, on the reverse strand, counting down.
ACCTCACCCCACCTCTGCTAACCTCACCCCACCCCTGCTAACCTCACCCCACACCTGCTAACCTCACCCCTGCACCTGCTAACCTCACCCCACACCTGATAACCTCACCCCACCCCTGCTAACCTCACCCCACCCCTGCTAACCTCACCCCACCCCTGCTAACCTCACCCCTGCACCTGCTAACCTCACCCCACACCTGCTAACCTCACCCCTGCACCTGCTAACCTCACCCCACACCTGCTAACCTCACCCCTGCACCTGCTAACCTCACCCCACCCCTGCTAACCTCACCCCACACCTGCTAACCTCACCCCACCTCTGCTAACCTCACCCCTGCACCTGATAACCTCACCCCTGCACCTGATAACCTCACCCCACCCTTGCTAACCTCACCCCACCCCTGCTAACCTCACCCCACCCCTGCTAACCTCACCCCTGCACCTGCTAACCTCACCCCACACCTGCTAACCTCACCCCACCCCTGCTAACCTCACCCCACCTCTGCTAACCTCACCCCACACCTGCTAACCTCACCCCTGCACCTGCTAACCTCACCCCACACCTGATAACCTCACCCCTGCACCTGCTAACCTCACCCCACCCCTGCTAACCTCACCCCACACCTGCTAACCTCACCCCACCTCTGCTAACCTCACCCCTGCACCTGCTAACCTCACCCCTGCACCTGATAACCTCACCCCACCCCTGCTAACCTCACCCCACACCTGCTAACCTCACCCCACACCTGCTAACCTCATCTCACACCTGCTAACCTCACCCCTGCACCTGCTAACCTCACCCCACCCCTACTAACCTCACCCCACACCTGCTAACCTCACCCCACACCTGATAACCTCACCCCACACCTGATAACCTCACCCCACACCTGCTAACCTCACCCCTGCACCTGCTAACCTCACCCCACCCCTGCTAACCTCACCCCACACCTGATAACCTCACCCCACCCCTGCTAACCTCACCCCACACCTGATAACCTCACCCCACACCTGATAACCTCACCCCACACCTGATAACCTCACCCCTGCACCTGCTAAGCTCACCTCACACCTGATAACCTCACCCACCTCTGCTAACCTCACCCCACCTCTGCTAACCTCACCCCACACCTGCTAACCTCACCCCACCTGTGCTAACCTCACCCCACCTCTGCTAGTGTCACTACCACTGGCTCCCCGACCCCGGCCCCACACCGGATGGCTGGGTAACTACAGGAACTGTCTGAGCAGCTCCCGGGCGCCAGAGTGGTGGACCCCACATCAATGCTTTTCTTGACCCTTTCCAGCCATCTCTCCAAGCTTGATATTCAGCTCTGTTTACACCCACGTCAGCTCCTGTGGGCTTCAGCGCTTCCCTCTCGAACTCGTCCGACCTACAAGCCCGGCCTCTCGGTGCCTCAGGAAATGAAGGCTGAGCTGCTGGCTCATGCTGTCCCCGCGGCAGCACTCAGTACCGAGGCGACACCCGAATTAAGCGCTCGTTTGCAGAGGAAGTGGCCAGCCCCACTCCCAGGCCCTGCGCCGACACGCCGGATCTGGCTGCTCACACAGGGTCCTTCACGCTCTGTCAGCCCAGCGCTTCTCAGCGCTTGGAATTACTATAAAGCAAGGCAGCTTGGGTGTTCGTCACCCCTACCCGTAACCCTCACTGCTCAGGAAGGGTATGCTGAAGCTAGAAGCCGAATCACACAGCAAGTCACAGGGTCCTGGCCACCCAGGAGCTGGAGCGTGGAGCGGCCGTCTTCCCTGGCTGGACGTGGAGCGGCCGTCTTCCCAGCCATGAAGGAGCTGGAGCGTGGAGCGGCCGTCTTCCCAGGCTGGACGTGGAGGGGCCGTCTTCCCAGGCTGGACGTGGAGCGGCCGTCTTCCCAGCCATGAAGGAGCTGGAGCGTGGAGCGGCCGTCTTCCCAGCCAACCAGGAGCTGGAGCGTGGAGCGGCCGTCTTCCCAGGCTGGACGTGGAGCGGCCGTCTTCCCAGGCTGGACGTGGAGGGGCCGTCTTCCCAGGCTGGACGTGGAGCGGCCGTCTTCCCAGGCCATCTTCCCAGCCGTAAAGGAGGCTGACACCACAATTTCAAGCCAGCTCAGCAGAAAATTTTGAGAGACGTCATCTCATGAGCAGAAGAGCTGGCGATGGTAGCACACACAGTGCGAAGCATAAAATAGGAGGATCACCCACCAGAGCAGCTTAGACAAACAGTGAGAGCTATTGCAAAATAATGACAACAGCCGAGGGCTGGCAGCTCGTGCTGGGGGGCCGGCTGCTCAGAGCCAGCCCAAGTGGAGAGTCTGGGGAACTCTGTCTCCAATCAACTGGCAAGATGCCTGACTAAAGGTGTGGCTCCAGTGACAGCGTGCCAACTGTGGGCGAGAAAGCCAGCCAAGAGCACAAAGGTCCCGAGTTCAAGCCCTGATACTGGCGCACCCGCATAAACAGCCAGAGCAAAGGGGCCGTGGCTGGTACGCCCCAGGCTTCCTCCTCGGTGTGGAAGCTGTGCTTTGAATGTGCCATGACTTTCCTCCTGGCTGTGCCGGGGACGTGGGAACGTCTCCCTCTCCACTGTCCCGTGGCTGTCCCTCCTCTGCTGACAACGCCCTGGAGCCCCGGACAAGTGCCACATTGCCCTCCACACCCAGTGTCACCCCTGGGAAGAGTGTGCGAAGAGGATCCCACCCTGCCTCCTCTGTTCCCTCCTCCACTTTTTCTGCGTGTAAACCAAGTCACCTTCACTGAGTGGCTAAAGTGATCGTCCATCCACATGTCCACACACTATAAGCTGCCGCAAGTCCATCCAATGGCCATCTTCCCACCTCCCAGAAAGCAGAAATGTCCCCCTACCTACCAGTGCCACTTTCCCAGGAAGACATGCAGCCTGCTCATGTGTGGGAAGGGTTGTGCATTCAGAAAGCAGACTGTGACCCCTTTTTAGAGCCAAAACCATTGTCTGGGCTATGTGGTACAGCCTTGAAGCATCCTCATCATCTTCATCAAACCAAATTACAACCTAACGCTTTACACACATCACAACAACCACATTCACCTCTTAAAACCTAACCATCTACACACATCACAACAACCACATTCACCTCTTATAACTTAACCCTCTACACACATCACAACCACCATTCACCTCCTACAACCTAACCATCTACACCACAACCACCATTCACCTCCTACAACCTAACCCTCTACACACATCACAACCACCATTCACCTCCTACAACCTAACCCTCTACACACATCACAACAACCACCATTCACCTCCTACAACCTAACCATATACACATCACAACAACCACCATTCACCTCCTACAACCTAACCCTCTACACATATCACAACAACCACATTCACCTCCTACAACCTAACCCTCTACACACATCACAACCACCATTCACCTCCTACAACCTAACCCTCTACACACATCACAACAACCACATTCACCTCCTACAACCTAACCCTCTACACATATCACAACCACCATTCACCTCCTACAACCTAACCCTCTACACACATCACAACAACCACATTCACCTCCTACAACCTAACCCTCTACACATATCACAACCACCATTCACCTCCTACAACCTAACCCTCTACACATATCACAACCACCATTCACCTCCTACAACCTAACCCTCTACACATATCACAACCACCATTCACCTCCTACAACCTAACCCTCTACACATATCACAACCACCATTCACCTCCTACAACCTAACCATCTACACATATCACAACCACCATTCACCTCCTACAACCTAACCCTCTACACACATCACAACAACCATTCACCTCCTACAACCTAACCATCTACACACATCATAACAACCATTCACCTCCTACAACCTAACCCTCTACACACATCACAACAACCACCATTCACCTCCTACAACCTAACCCTCTACACATATCACAACAACCATTCACCTCCTACAACCTAACCATCTACACACATCACAACAACCATTCACCTCCTACAACCTAACCATCCACACATATCACAACAACCACATTCACCTCTTATAACCTAACCCTCTACACATATCACAACAACCATTCACCTCCTACAACCTAACCATCTACACACATCACAACAACCATTCACCTCCTACAACCTAACCATCCACACATATCACAACAACCACATTCACCTCTTATAACCTAACCCTCTACACACTACAACATCCACCAGCCTCTTACAACCTAACCATCTACACACATAACATCTCTCGTTTGCCTTTTACAGCCTAATCATCTTCACACAATCATCATCCACCAGTCGCCTCTTACAACCTCACTATCCGAGGTCAGCAGGCTGCATGGCCATCCCCTTGTCCAGTGTCAGGGCACTTTTGTTTCCTACATGGGTCACCACACAGCATGACTAAGGCTGATGCATTCACAGGCACCAAACAGTGGCAGCGATATGAACAGCTCTCTCCCACGGGGCAGCTCCTCTGTGGGGAATGGAGAGGGGCTGACAGGAAGATACGTGCTTCCCGGGTCTCCTCTAGGGTCCCGCCCTGCCGCTAGCCTCACTGCCATTCCCCTGTTCCCCGCCTTCATGCCCTTGCTGCCCAGAGCTTCTCCAGGTCTCCATCAAATATGCTCCCTACACAACAACCTCCCAGGCCTCTCCACTTCCCTAGAAAAGGCAATTCTCTCACTGCAGAACAAAACACGCCAACTTACAACCGCAGTGAACATGGATGCCCCTTGTCTGAGGCTCACTGGAGGCCTAGGGGCTGGCCACTACGGCTGCACCTGTGAAGGCTGGAGCTCAGAATCCATGCTCCCTTGTTCTCTCCGCGAGGGGTCCCTCCCTGCCCACCCAAGCCCCCATAGCTCCGGGGGTCGTGCTGCAGTTTGAGGGCGCAAGGGGAATCCGGCCCTCGCTCCCCTGACGACTCCGGGTGTGGAACACCGTCTCCACCAGGTCCTCCCAGTCGTGTGTTACTTTGGAAGACCAAGGAATTTGCAGACATGCTTAAAATCATCCTGCCAACCCCCAAGAACATTTGCTCACAAAGCTCCTGACAGCCCTGCAGGTGAGAAGCCTGTCCAGCTCTGGGCCACTCCAGGTCCATGGGCAGGCAGAGAGGCCAGTGAAGCCAAAGGCTTCCGGGATGGGAATTGGAATTGGGCACTCTGGGAGCAGATGTGAGCTACATCTCTCTGTCCACACATTCCAGCCAACAGCAGTGAGTACGGAGCCTCTCCACGGGGTGGCTGAGTGACGATGTTTGCATAGTAGGGGACTTACAGACAGCACTGTTTCCAGGAGCCATGTCATACGAGGCCAACAACGCAGACAAAAAGCACGACTCTGATGCCCACAGCTGTTCCTATCGCCTCATGCTCCCCTCCCTCCAAGGGATGCAAGCAGTACGTGCCCAGGACAGGCCTGCTAACCACCCTCTTCCCTGTCGCTGGGAAGTAAAACCACCTCCTGGGCCTTAGACACTGGGCAAACACGTGAAGAGCCTGTGATCTGACAAGGCCAGCAACGCGGTCTAGCCTACGCCCTCTCAGCCTGGAGAGCATTTCCAGATCACGGGCCCTCTGACAGCACCACCCTTATGCTTTGAATCTCACCCCCAACTCCAAGAGACCCACAGCCTTCACAGACAGTACCCCATGTCTAGGTGGGCCTTGCCAGCACCTTTATTTATGTACCTGTCAGTGCCATGCTCCGGCTTGTCTCCTGCCCTTCTGCGACCAGCCCTCCATCTTGCTCAGGGGGCACCTGCTGCATCTGGCACCCTGGCACTACCCGAGATGAAGCCTGCCACACTTTCCCTGAAAGGTGACAGCATGGGGCTGCAGGCATCTCTGAGGCGAAAGCCTGGGCCTCCCTCCCTAGACCTGAACCCTGCACAGGGAAAAGGACCACACCTCTCTGTCCAGACGAGAAGCACAGCTTCCCACCAGTTCCCGCCAGGGCCAGGGGCCCCAGCACAGCCCACATTCCTCCTGTGTTTGTCCCTCTGCCCCTCTCAGGCTGGTACCTCCTCTCCCACAAGTCTCTCTCCTCCTGGTCTCCACTTCACTACTCTCTCCATGTTTGCCCAGCAAGCTGGCTGTCAGAGGCAGAAGCCCCACAGCACAGCTCATTCTTCACCCATTTTTAATTTACTTTGGACCCCAGGGCCTTGAGCCCCTGGCCTCCACCGGCCTGCAGTCTCAGCTCCAGGGCAACCCAGGCCATCCCCCAAACGAATGAGACGTGAGGGAGGCCAGGAGAAGGCTGCCACGGAGACCAGGGCACAGGAGAGCTGGAGGAGCCCAGCCATTGCCCAGCTCTGAGTGGCAGCAGAGAGGGGAAGACACCAGGGCATCAAGCTCAATGCCCTGGGGGACGGCCAGCCAAGGTGGCAGCGTCCCTGGACCACCCGTCCCTCATCACCTCTCCTTGCCTCCCTTCGCCCCCAGCCAACTTACTTCTAATCATCATCCCCCACTAAGACCCTGTACCACCTCCCCCAAGCCCTCAGGAAGACACCTACAGGTTAGATGCTGGTGTGAAGAGAGGAAAGCACTGAGAGCTGTGTGGAGAAGGGACTAAATGACCAGCACCCACCTTCCCAGATTCCTGGGGTAGGACTGTTTGCAGCGGAAGCCCAGAGACCCAGGACGCTTAGCCAACGTGGAAGAGCCCGAGGTGGTAGCCCAGTGTGAAAGACCATCTGTGCACTAAGTCAAGTGCTCTTGAACTCCTCTCCCCCCTCCCCATCCCTTTCTCTCTCTCTCTCTCTGTCTCCCTCCCTCTCACCCTCTCTCCCTCTTTCCCTCCTTCTCTCCCCTCCTTCTCTCTTCTTCTCTCCCTCCCTCTCTCCCTCCCCTCTCAGAGACAAGAGTCCGAAGTCAGTCAAGCAGAGTCTTGGACACACCTCTGACCGTCACGCCGACCCTACGGCTTGTTTGGGCCTGGACAGCAGGTGTCACTCTCCAGGGATCACAAGGCCTGCTGGCATGTGCATTTAGATCAGAGAAGTCCATCCACAGGGAGTTCCCCTGGAACATAGCTCATGGCGGCTGTTTTCCCTGTGCTTCTTGTGTAGTACCTGGTACCCTGCAGGAATGGAGCTCTTGGAGTGGCAGGGACAGACCACCTGCTGTGTCTCAGTAAGTGCAGCCCTGAGCAGACTCAGCATGGCTCCCCATGAAGGGCAGCCAGCGGGAAGGCCGGGACTTCACCCTCTCCGGTGGCTTCCATCTGGGATCTGACTCCCTGACTGAAGATGACGACACAGCTCAGACCTCCGTCCTCAGCCGAGCCTGCCCACACTGCATCCCTCCACAGCTCCACCCTCTGCCCCAGTCCGCTCTCACAGCCTCCTGCTCTTCTCTCCTCGGGCCCTCTGAAGGGGAGATGCTGTCCAGTCATCCTATAGCTCCTGAATAGAGTTTTATGCCCCCCCCATACACACACAGGCCCAGTAGAATATCAGAAGCTAATTAGCAGCAAGCTGGCTTTCTGGCCTATTACCAGACTTCTCGTGTTTCAAAGGGAGCAGCCAAAATGAAATGGGACAGATGGCTAGGAGTCGATGAGAGGCCCCAAGAACAGGCAGGTGAGCTAGAGCCAGCTGTGGGGCCTTGCTGCGTGACTAAGGCCTCCGCTGTTCTCCCTCGTCAGCACAAAATCCCACACGCAGAGTCCCGAGGTCACGGGTCTACACACCATCCCACACGCAGAGTCCCGAAGTCACGGGTCTACACACCACCTCCAAACGCAGAGTCCCGAGGTCACGGGTCTACACACCATCCCACACGCAGAGTCCCGAGGTCACGGGTCTACACACCACCTCCACACGCAGAGTCCCGAGGTCACAAGTCTACATACCACCTCCACACGCAGAGTCCCGAGGTCACAGGTCTACACACCATCCCACACGCAGAGTCCTGAGGTCACAGGTCTACACACCATCCCACACGCAGAGTCCCGAGGTCACGGGTCTACACACCATCCCACACGCAGAGTCCTGAGGTCACAGGTCTACACACCATCCCACACGCCAAGTCCCGAGGTCACGGGTCTACAAACCACCTCCACACGCAGAGTCCCGAGGTCACAGGTCTACACACCACCTCCAAACGCAGAGTCCCGAGGTCACGGGTCTACACACCATCCCACACGCAGAGTCCCGAGGTCACAGGTCTACACACCGTCCCACACGCAGAGTCGCGAGGTCACAGGTCTACACAGCATCCCACACGCCAAGTCCCAAGGTCACGGGTCTACAAACCACCTCCACACGCAGAGTCCCGAGGTCACAGGTCTACACACCACCTCCACACGCAGAGTCCCGAGGTCACAGGTCTACACACCATCCCACACGCAGAGTCCCAAGGTCACGGGTCTACACACCACCTCCACATGCAGAGTCCCGAGGTCACGGGTCTACACACCACCTCCACAGGCAGAGTCCGGAGGTCACAGGTCTACACACCACTTCCACACGCAGAGTCCCGAGGACACGGGTCTATACACCACCTCCACACGCAGAGTCCCAAGATCACAGGTCTACACACCATCCCACACGCAGAGTCCCAAGGTCACAGGTCTACACACTACCTCCACACGCAGAGTCCCGAGGTCACAGGTCTACACAACACCTCCACACGCAGAGTCCTGAGGTCACAGGTCTACACACCATCCCACACGCAGAGTCCCGAGGTCACAGGTCTACACACCACCTCCACACGCAGAGTCCCGAGGTCACGGGTCTACACACCATCCCACACGCAGAGTCCCGAGGTCACAGGTCTACACACCGTCCCACACGCAGAGTCCCGAGGTCATGGGTCTACACACCACCTCCACACGCAGAGTCCCGAGGTCACGGGTCTACACACCACCTCCACACGCAGAGTACCGAGGACACGGGTCTACACACCACCTCCACACGCAGAGTCCCAAGATCACAGGTCTACACACCATCCCGCATGCAGAGTGCCAAGGTCACAGGTCTACACACTACCTCCACACGCAGAGTCCCAAGGTCACAGGTCTACACACCATCCCACACGCAGAGTCCTGATGTCACGGGTCTACACACAATCCCACACGCAGAGTCCCGAGGTCATGGGTCTACACGCTGTCCCGCCCGCAGAGTCCCGAGGTCACACGTCTACACACCACCTCCACACACAGAGTCCCGAGGTCACAGGTCTACACACCGTCCCACACGCAGAGTCCCGAGGTCACAGGTCTACACACCACCTCTACACGCAGAGTCCCGAGGTCACAGGTCTAAACACCACCTCCACACGCAGAGTCCCGAGGTCACAGGTCTACACACCACCTCTACACGCAGAGTCCCGAGGTCACAGGTCTAAACACCACCTCCACACGCAGAGTCCCGAGGTCACGGGTCTACACACCACCTCCACAGGCAGAGTCCCGAGGTCACAGGTCTACACACCATCCCACACGCAGAGTCCCGAGGTCACGCGTCTACACACCATCCCACACGCAGAGTCCCGAGGTCACGGGTCTACACACCGTCCCACACGCAGAGTCCCGAGGTCACGGGTCTACACACCGTCCCACACGCAGAGTCCCGAGGTCACGCGTCTACACACCTCCACACGCAGAGTCCCGAGGTCACGGGTCTACACACCGTTCCACACGCAGAGTCCCGAGGTCATGGGTTTACACACCGTCCCACACGCAGAGTCCCGAGGTCACGGGTCTACACACCATCCCACACGCAGAGTCCCGAGGTCACGCGTCTACACACCTCCACACGCAGAGTCCCGAGGTCACGGGTCTACACACCGTTCCACACGCAGAGTCCCGAGGTCATGGGTCTACACACCGTCCCACACGCAGAGTCCCGAGGTCATGGGTCTACACACCACCTCCACACGCAGAGTCCCGAGGTCACAGGTCTCCACACCACCTCTACACACAGAGTCCCGAGGTCACGGGTCTACACACCACCTCCACACACAGAGTCCCAAGGTCACGGGTCTACACACCACCTCCACACACAGAGTCCCGAGGTCACGGGTCTACACACCGTCCCACACGCAGAGTCCCGATGCCACGGGTCTACACACCGTCCCACACGCAGAGTCCCGAGGTCACGGGTCTACACACCATCCCACACGCAGAGTCCCGAGGTCACGGATCTACACACCTCCACACGCAGAGTCCCGAGGTCACAGGTCTACACATCACCTCCACACGCAGAGTCCTGAGGTCATGGGTCTACACACCTCCACACGCAGAGTCCCAAGGTCACGGGTCTACACACCTCCACACGCAGAGTCCCGAGGTCACGGGTCTACACACCTCCACACGCAGAGTCCTGAGGTCATGGGTCTACACACCTCCACACGCAGAGTCCCGAGGTCACGGGTCTACACACCTCCACACGCAGAGTCCCGAGGTCACAGGTCTACACACCATCCCACACGCAGAGTCCCGAGGTCACGGGTCTACACACCTCCACACGCAGAGTCCTGAGGTCATGGGTCTACACACCTCCACACGCAGAGTCCCGAGGTCATGGGTCTACACACCATCCCACACGCAGAGTCCCGAGGTCACAGGTCTACACACCATCCCACACGCAGAGTCCCGAGGTCACAGGTCTACACACCATCCCACACGCAGAGTCCCGAGGTCACGGGTCTACACACCTCCACACGCAGAGTCCTGAGGTCATGGGTCTACACACCTCCACACGCAGAGTCCCGAGGTCACGGGTCTACACACCTCCACACGCAGAGTCCCGAGGTCACAGGTCTACACACCATCCCACACGCAGAGTCCCGAGGTCACGGGTCTACACACCTCCACACGCAGAGTCCTGAGGTCATGGGTCTACACACCTCCACACGCAGAGTCCCGAGGTCACGGGTCTACACACCATCCCACACGCAGAGTCCCGAGGTCACAGGTCTACACACCATCCCACACGCAGAGTCCCGAGGTCACAGGTCTACACACCATCCCACACGCAGAGTCCCGAGGTCACAGGTCTACACACCATCCCACACGCAGAGTCCCGAGGTCTCAAGGCCAGTCTTCCTGGTGCTCCCAGGTGCTCTTCCTCAGTTTTCCTTCATGAAATGCACATGCTGGGGTCGGCCCGAAGCGCCACCTCTGCAAATATCTTCTGAGCCCAGCTGGAGACCACAGGGGCTGTGGGTCAAGACTGGGGGTGAATTTGGCAGAAGAGTGAAAAGACAGGCAAGCAGGACAATCTCGGACCCCAGCTCGGAGCCTCGGGTGCGAGGGCCCAGCAGGCCGGCAGCTCCCGCACCTGGGCCCGCAGGCCGGGCAGCTCCCGCACCTGGGGCCCGCAGGCCGGGCAGTTCCCGCACCTGGGGCCCGCAGGCCGGGCAGCCCTCGTCCTCAGGGGCGTCCGACGGTTCCCTTGACAGGCTTTGCACCTCAGCAGTGCATCAGAGGCTAAAGCTGCACAGCACTGTGGTCTGAGTCCCCTTCTGAGAGACCATCTAGGGGCGGGCCCAAAGGCAAGACGAGAGATACACACTGACATGTACACAGTGACCGTGTTTACAACCTAAGCCTTAGGTAGCCATCAGCCACACTGACTAAATGAAATCCTACGTCCTTGTGACTGGTATAAGGCCCCATCTATGATGCTGGAACTCTGTTCCCAAGAAACCTAATTTTCAAAAATAAAACTAGACCGACTTGGACGGAAAAGTCCCTGTGAGACGCTTATCTCCAACTAACGATTCAAAAACTGGACATGGCGCTGTGGCTCAAAGTGGTAGCGCACTCGCCCTGAGCAAAGTTCTAAGAGTTCACCCAGGCCCAGAGTTCAAGCCCCAGGGCTGACAAAAAAAAATCATCCAACTAGAATACAATGCATGTGAACACGACCTGAGTTTTGGATGCCTGACAGCATGCCTTTTGTGTTAAATAAGCAGAGAAATGTTCACCATGACCTATAGGCTCAAGTCCAACCCTGGGCTTCGCTGGGCACTCCGGTAAATAGCTGTGCCCCCCCTGCTGTCTCCCAGCTTCCTAACTCAGTCCTAAGATCTGTTGTGTTCGTTGCTGCTTCCATCTCAACGTTCTGTCTTCCATATGGCTCAGTTTAAAAAGGAAAAGGAAAATGAACCTCTCAAATTAGGGCCCGTCCCCTCAAGAACTGACCATGCTGTATGTGCAGACACAGCTCAGGGAGCTGTGGGCTGTGATCCTCCTGGGGGGCCCTGGCTGACGCCAGCCCAGGCTCGAGGCTCAGGGAAGAGCCACCGTGCAGCCAAGCGGGGAAAGTGCCCAGGAACTCCGTGTCTTCCCTGCTCCCGGGCCCTGGGATAGCCAAAAATCTCCATCACCCTCTCTTCTCACTCTCAGATATCAAATAGACAGAGGAAAGAGCCACACCACCCCTCATCCACTAGGATCTGTCTGCCGACCCAGCCTTGATGTGCACTGGGCAGCCTACAACCACTTCCCTTCTGCGGTCAGGCTGGCTGCAGAGCGCGGCTCTTCCCCAGCGGACCCTGGAGTTGACTGAGCAACAAAGCGCCAGCCAGGGTCGGGGGGTTCAGTGTGGAGCTCACCCTGCAGAGGCCGGGGGTGGTTCAGTGTGGAGCTCACCCCGCAGAGGCCAGGGGTGGTTCAGTGTGGAGCTCACCCCGCAGAGGCCGGGGGTGGTTCAGTGTGGAGCTCACCCCGAGGAGGCCGGGGGCGGTTCAGTGTGGAGCTCACCCCGAGGAGGCCGGGGGTGGTTCAGTGTGGAGCTCACCCCAGGGAGGCCAGGGGTGGTTCAGTGTGGAGCTCACCCCAGGGAGGCCAGGGGTGGTTGAGTGTGGAGCTCACCCCAGGGAGGCCGGGGGTGGTTCAGTGTGGAGCTCACCCCGCAGAGGCCGGGGGTGGTTCAGTGTGGAGCTCACCCCGAGGAGGCCGGGGGTGGTTCAGTGTGGAGCTCACCCCAGGGAGGCCGGGGGTGGTTCAGTGTGGAGCTCACCCCGCAGAGGCAGGGGGTGGTTCAGTGTGGAGCTCACCCTGCAGAGGCCGGGGGTGGTTCAGTGTGGAGCTCACCCCGAGGAGGCCGGGGGTGGTTCAGTGTGGAGCTCACCCCGAGGAGGCCGGGGGTGGTTCAGTGTGGAGCTCACCCCAGGGAGGCCGGGGGTGGTTCAGTGTGGAGCTCACCCCAGGGAGGCCGGGGGCGGTTCAGTGTGGAGCTCACCCCGAGGAGGCCGGGGGCGGTTCAGTGTGGAGCTCACCCCGAGGAGGCCGGGGGTGGTTCAGTGTGGAGCTCACCCCAGGGAGGCCGGGGGTGGTTCAGTGTGGAGCTCACTCCGCAGAGGCTGGGGGCGGTTCAGTGTGGGCTCACCCCGCAGAGGCCGGGGGTGGTTCAGTGTGGAGCTCACCCCAGGGAGGCCGGGGGTGGTTCAGTGTGGAGCTCACCCCAGGGAGGCCGGGGGTGGTTCAGTGTGGAGCTCACCCCAGGGAGGCCGGGGGTGGTTCAGTGTGGAGCTCACCCCAGGGAGGCCGGGGGTGGTTCAGTGTGGAGCTCACCCCGCGGAGGCCGGGGGTGGTTCAGTGTGGAGCTCACCCCGCGGAGGCCGGGGGTGGTTCAGTGTGGAGCTCACCCCGAGGAGGCCGGGGGTGGTTCAGTGTGGAGCTCACCCCGCAGAGGCCGGGGGTGGTTCAGTGTGGAGCTCACCCCGAGAAGGCCGGGGGTGGATCAGTGTGGAGCTCATCCCACAGAGGCGGGGGGTGGATCAGTGTGGAGCTCACCCCAGGGAGGCCGGGGGTGGTTCAGTGTGGAGCTCACCCCGCAGAGACCGGGGGTGGTTCAGTGTGGAGCTCACCCCGCAGAGGCCGGGGGTGGTTCAGTGTGGAGCTCACCCCAGGGAGGCCGGGGGTGGTTGAGTGTGGAGCTTACCCCAGGGAGGCCGGGGGTGGTTCAGTGTGGAGCTCACCCCAGGGAGGCCGGGGGTGGATCAGTGTGGAGCTCACCCCGCAGAGGCCGGGGGTGGTTCAGTGTGGAGCTCACCCCGCAGAGGCCGGGGGTGGTTCAGTGTGGAGCTCACCCCAGGGAGGCCGGGGGTGGTTCAGTGTGGAGCTCACCCCGAGGAGGCCGGGGGTGGTTCAGTGTGGAGCTCACCCCAGGGAGGCCGGGGGCGGTTCAGTGTGGAGCTCACCCCAGGGAGGCCGGGGGCGGTTCAGTGTGGAGCTCACCCCGAGGAGGCCGGGGGTGGATCAGTGTGGAGCTCACCCCAGGGAGGCCGGGGGTGGTTCAGTGTGGAGCTCACCCCAGGGAGGCCGGGGGTGGTTCAGTGTGGAGCTCACCCCGCAGAGGCCGGGGGCGGTTCAGTGTGGAGCTCACCCCAGGGAGGCCGGGGGCGGTTCAGTGTGGAGCTCACCCCAGGGAGGCCGGGGGCGGTTCAGTGTGGAGCTCACCCCAGGGAGGCCGGGGGCGGTTCAGTGTGGAGCTCACCCCAGGGAGGCCGGGGGCGGTTCAGTGTGGAGCTCACCCCAGGGAGGCCGGGGGAGGTTCAGTGTGGAGCTCACCCCAGGGAGGCCGGGGGCGGTTCAGTGTGGAGCTCACCCCAGGGAGGCCGGGGGTGGTTCAGTGTGGAGCTCACCCCGAGGAGGCCGGGGGCGGTTCAGGGATAGGCCCTCACCAGTCCCAGGTCCCATGGAACACAAGCATAGTTGTAAGAAAATATGTTGTTTTGCTCTGCACAGGACAACTTATCAATATTTGTACACAAACGCTCACAGCAGTGTTCTTCACAATAGCCACAATGTGGAAATGAGCCAGGTGTCTACTGACCCTAAACATACAAAGGAATAGCACTGGGTCCCAAAGAGGAGAGAAATTATGAACTGAAGACACTACACCCAGAGAAATTAATCGTCACAGAAAGACAAGCCCTGTGTATTTCACCCACACGTGTCCCTAAGCTGTCACACGCACAGACAGAAAAATACCCGGGCGGCAGTCACTCAGCCGGGGGACTCCATGTTCAACGAAGAAGGTTTCAGTTTGGAAAGACAGGAAATTTTAGTGCTGGACAATGTGACAGCTGCACAAATGTGTGTGTGCTTAATGCCACCAATGGTGCACTAAAATGGTCACTTGTGTGCCATTTGTATTATCTACAACTAAAAGCAGATATATGTACATATATCTACGCAACCCCACCCTGCTTTGGTGTGTACATTTGGTGTGTGCACAGACCATATAGGTATGTTCACACACACACACACACACACACACACACACACACACATATGCACAGAGTGGATTAAGCCAGTTCTGACAAAATGCCTGGAAGAACACCAGAGACCCTGGAAGAGACCACACTGGTGTCTGACAGGTCCTGGGTGGACGTCCAGGTCTTCTGGAGACATGACACTTGAGCCTGCCCTTTGACCTTTCACCCCCACATCACTCTGCTGCCCGCCCCTCCCCTCCAAATGCTGAGCTCAGCGCTGGGGGTGCTGAGCCGGGACGGGCACCCCAAGCCACCCCCACCGTGACGGACAATCCCTGCTGGACACCAGCCCCGGCAGAGGGACACGGGCACCCGAGCCCCTCTTCCCCAGTCTCCCTTCCCTGCTGCCCCTGCTTTCAATGAAATGAACAGAACCAGGGAGTCCACGCGACTCATTAGCTGTTCTCCCAAACGCTTAATTCTCGCTCTACGAGGCACATTCTTGGGACACTGCCATGCCTCGTGCCAGATCCCAGACTTCTTCCTGCATTCCTGGGCCATGACACCAGCCCCGGGCTACGAGCACTCCTCCAGATGTGCGTGGAGCTGCCTGCCGGTCTCGCTGACCCCAGGCAAAGACGGTAACCGCAGAGCCTAGGAGACCTTGGAGCCCGGCCTGGACACATCCCACCTTAATGCAGGACCAGGCCCCCTGGGGTCCCCGGCTAGTGGCCCTGAGGTCACGGACCCTCAGCATTCCTGGCAGGGACGGCCAGCGGGAGGCAGGACCCCTTCCCGGCAGGTTGTGACCACAGGCCATCACGGTGCTCTTTGGGTTCTCTGAGGTGAAACCAGCACACTGGGACAGGCCAACCTGCAGAAGAGTTTGGCCCAACAAACCTGTGGGAAGGGCCTCAGGCCGGCCAAGCCCTGGGCAGGGACCACCCTGCCAGCAGCGCCCGGCCCCACAGCCCTGAGCTGTGGGTCTGCAGAGCGGGGGACTTCCCGCGTGCCAGCGTGCAGGTCAGTTATTAGGGTCTCACAAGGCCTTTCCCAGCTTGCAGGTAATTCCTGCCTGGCTTCCACGTGGGGGCCCCCACAGGCACGTGGGGGGCTCGGTCCCGGTGAGGGTACCTCCTACTTCAGGAAGTGAGAGGAAGCAGTCCTTAAAGGTTGCACCTTGTCCCAATGCGCCCCTCCTATTTTTCTCCTTCCCCGTCTCCCTCCCTCCCCCCTGTCTCCTCTCTTCTGTCTTTCCTCTCTCTTGTCTTTCCTCTCTCCCCCTCCTCTCTTCTTCTCTTCTCTCTCCTCTGCCTCTTCCCTCTCTCTTCTCTCTCCTCTGCCTCTTCCCTCTCTTCTCTCTCCTCTTTCGCCCCTTCCCCTCTCTCTCCTCTCCCTCTCAGCTTCTCCGTCTCTGCTTCCTGCCTGCCATGAGGTATACAAACCCACTCTTGCTACCCATGACCACGACCTTGTTCTGCTTCACCAAAGCCCAGAAACAGCCAAGGGCTGTGGACTGAAACTCTGAAGTCATGAGCCAAAATGAACACTTCCTCCTTAACTTGTTGTGCGCTTTAGTCACAGCTACGTGAGCGTGAGTGTAGTGCAGACCCCGTGCCAGACAACAGCTCGACGCAGCCTGCTCACCCGCCGTGGCTTTGGACAGGGGCTCAGCCTTTCTCAGCTGTGATGAGGAGGAGGAGGAGGGCACAGGTCTCCCTGGGGTGGGAGCCTCCCCTCCCTGCCAGCAGTGTCACCTCCAGGCCCCAGGCTGGGACCTGGGGAGGGACCTGGTGTGCCCAGCTAACAGAGGGCCTCAGCTCTCCATCCTTGTTCTGTCCTTGTCCCAGGCCCTGGGCCCAAATCCCTACCTCGTGGTCCCTACCTCTGCTGGCCACATCCTTCTTCCAAAACACCGGCTTCACCACACAATCCCTGCCCAGAAGACAGGAGTCGGGTGTTCAGAGACTGACTCAGGAAATTACGGGGTGGAGCACTGTTTGTCTCCATGATGATGCATTTAATTTTTCTGACCTTTTTTACTGCATCTCACTTTGAAAATGTTGTCTAAAAGTCCAAAGCCCAGTTGCTTCTTTTTAATCTTTCAGCGTCTCCCTCTGACATTTCCTTGCAAATGCTCCTGCATTTGCTCTTAATGTATTCGTAGCTTTTCCCACCCAGCAGATCTGCCCTCCCTTGAGGGGTCCACCCAGGCTTTTCCACGATCTTCACAGCGGCCCCGGGGTGGCAGGTCCCTGGGGACCCCAGGTTAGGGTAGATCAGGACAGCCCAGGTCCGGGGTAGCTGCTGGGGGGGCGGGGAAAGGGAAGGGGTCCCATAGTGACACCTCTTGCAGCCCCACAGCTCCAAGCCTAAACTCGAGGGGTCTACAACCTGCAGCGAGTGGACCACGTGTGAGTCCTGGGCTGCCGTCACAAGGGCCCACAAGCAGTTGACCACAAAGAACCAGCGTGCACCATCTTTGAGTCTGAAGGCCAACGTCTGCATCAAGGTGGCCTGGCTAGGGAGGGAACCGGAGCTCTGCGGCTCTGCAGGCCAGCGCCTTGGCATGGCGTCCAGCCCTGCCCTGCCCAGCGAGGGTCCTCCAGTGTCTGTGCATTCTCCTCAAAAGCATGCCTGTGTCTTACCTGCACGGCTCACCAGGACTCCAAAATCCCAATGTTTCATTTCCTTCAAATGTGACTTTGTCTATAGTGCTTATTTTGCTTCCCTAGTGTTTCAGGGACATTTTAGCTAAGTAGGTGTAAAGGGAGAAAGGATGAGCTGCAGGCTCTTTGGGGCAGGGCTGGTGGAGGGTCCCGGGAGGGGCTGGTGGAGGGTCCTGGGAGGGGCTGGTGGAGGGAGGGTCCCGGGAGGGGTTGGTGGAGGGTCCCAGGAGGGGATGGTGGAGGGTCCTGGGAGGGGCTGGTGGAGGGTCCTGGGAGGGGCTAGTGGAGGGAGGGTCCCGGGAGGGGTTGGTGGAGGGTCCCAGGAGGGGATGGTGGAGGGTCCCGGGAGGGGATGGTGGAGGGTCCCAGGAGGGGATGGTGGAGGGTCCCAGGAGGGGATGGTGGAGGGTCCCAGGAGGGGATGGTGGAGGGTCCTGGGAGGGGATGGTGGAGGGTCCAGGGCAGGGATGGTGGAGGGTCCTGGGAGGGGATGGTGGAGGGAGGGTCCCAGGAGGGGCTGGTGGAGGGTCCCAGGAGGGGATGGTGGAGGGTCCAAGGCAAGGATGGTGGAGGGAGGGTCCCGGGAGGGGATGGTGGAGGGTCCTGGGAGGGGATGGTGGAGGGAGGGTCCCAGGAGGGGCTGGTGGAGGGTCCCAGGAGGGGATGGTGGAGGGTCCAGGGCAGGGATGGTGGAGGGTCCCGGGAGGGGATGGTGGAGGGTCCAGGGCAGGGATGGTGGAGGGTCCTGGGAGGGGATGGTGGAGGGTCCAGGGCAGGGATGGTGGAGGGTCCTGGGAGGGGATGGTGGAGGGAGGGTCCCGGGAGGGGATGGTGGAGGGAGGGTCCCGGGAGGGGATGGTGGAGGGTCCTGTGAGGGGATGGTGGAGGGAGGGTCCCAGGAGGGGATGGTGGAGGGTCCAGGGCAGGGATGGTGGAGGGTCCTGGGAGGGGATGGTGGAGGGTCCAGGGCAGGGATGGTGGAGGGTCCTGGGAGGGGATGGTGGAGGGTCCAGGGCAGGGATGGTGGAGGGTCCTGGGAGGGGATGGTGGAGGGTCCAGGGCAGGGATGGTGGAGGGTCCTGGGAGGGGATGGTGGAGGGAGGGTCCCGGGAGGGGATGGTGGAGGGTCCTGGGAGGGGATGGTGGAGGGTCCCGGGAGGGGATGGTGGAGGGTCCTGTGAGGGGATGGTGGAGGGTCCCGGGAGGGGATGGTGGAGGGTCCTGTGAGGGGATGGTGGAGGGAGGGTCCTGGGAGGGGATGGTGGAGGGTCCAGGGCAGGGATGGTGGAGGGTCCTGGGAGGGGATGGTGGAGGGAGGGTCCCGGGAGGGGATGGTGGAGGGAGGGTCCCGGGAGGGGATGGTGGAGCCTCTGGGAGGGGAGGCAGCAGGTAGCTGCAGCGTGGTCTCCTGACCTGGGTCTGCTCCTGCGTGGCACCAGCTCCCTCCCACACACCCTTGGCTGGCTGGAGAGCCCATCCCTCCCACACACCTGAAACTCTGAGCCCTAGAAAGAAGGGGTCCAACAGCGGTGACACCACGCGAGAGCAATGGCTGACAAACGCAAATGTGCAGCTCCCTGAGTGCTGGGCAGACCTTCACTCCCCTCCTGCACCCTGTTCCCAGGAGCACTCTGGAGATGGCTCTCCTCTGTGCCCCAAACAGTGACCGCAGCCCTCTGGCTGGCCTGGCCCAGCTGACTAAGCTCACCCTCCCAGTCTTCTCTCTGCTCCTCCCTCCAGAGGTGCCTCCTCAGAGCTGCACCCCCCTGCCCCCCTGCCCCCCTCAGCCAACCGTGGGGGGGCCTTCGTCCAGGCCGTGACCCAGGCAGGGAAGGCACACCCCGGGGCTGCTGGCCCGTGGGTGTCAGGCGAGGAGGTCCCCATGGCAGGGCGATCGGCATGGGGCTGCTGGCCCGTGGGTGTCAGGCGAGGAGGTCCCCGTGGCAGGGCGATCGGCCCGGGGCTGCTGGCCCGTGGGTGGGTGTCAGGCGAGGAGGTCCCCGTGGCAGGGCGATCGGCACAGGGCTGCTGGCCCGTGGGTGTCAGGCGAGGAGGTCCCCGTGGCAGGGCGATCGGCACAGGGCTGCTGGCCCGTGGGTGTCAGGCGAGGAGGTCCCCGTGGCAGGGCGATTGGAGCGGGGCTGTGGGCTGAGGGTGCCTCCTGGCTCCTGCCCGCGTGGTCAGAGGCTGGAGGCCTGGAAGGGGCACCCGTGGGATTCGAGAGGATGGTGACCCGCCCCGCATGGACACCGAGGGCCACAGACTGCTCCTAATCAGGCACACAGAGTTGAACACAGAAACTAGCACACTCATGTACACAGACACCGACGCCCAGACACACACATGGGCACACTCAGACTCACACCTACCAAGACACAAATGTGCCCCAGGCCCTTGGTGCTGCCCACCTGTACCCACCACTGGCACAAGCCTCTCATTTTTCTGCCGTCTTCTCCAGGTCCATGGCCCCGCCCCGCCTCCCTCCACACGGAGCCCACAGAGTGCTTTTTGTTCCTTAAAAAAACATATAGCTATTTTCCATCTTGCCCCCGTTCTGACTGTCGGCTAGGGAAGTATGTGGCTCAGTGAGCAAGTCTTCTGAAGACGAGACTCCAGAGCCCCTGGCTGCCGTGACTCACCACCCGGCCACCAACCAGCCCTCCGCCGCTTGTATACACCACGGCCGCCAACCAGCCCTCAGCCGCTTGTATACACCACCCGGCCACCAACCAGCCCTCCGCCGCGTGTATACACCACCCGGCCACCAACCAGCCCTCCGCCGCTTGTATACACCACGGCCGCCTGGGCGGCAGCGCACAATAGCCCAGTGTGGACCCTGGCTCCTGGCGCTCCAGCAGCTTCTGCATGGAGTGAGCAGCCTCCTCCCAGAGTCCTGCACCAGGGGCCCCTCAGGGCCGGCTCCCTCAGGGTGCGGTCCTCCCAGGCCTTGTCCACCCAGCCTGGGTGTACGGTGTGCACCGCGCCCCGGCACTCAGTGAGCACCGTGTGCACCCCCGCCCCGCCCTGCACTGAGCGAGCACCGTGTGCACCCCCCCCCGCCCTGCACTCAGTGAGCACCGTGTGCACCCCCCCCGCCCTGCACTCAGTGAGCACCGTGTGCACCCCCCCCCGCCCTGCACTCAGTGAGCACCGTGTGCACCCCCCCCCGTCCTGGCACTCAGCACCGTGTGCACCCCCCCCCCGTCCCGGCACTCAGCACCGTGTGCACCCCCCGCCCTGCACTCAGCACCGTGTGCACCCCCCCCTGCCCTGCACTCAGTGAGCACCGTGTGCACCCCCCCCGCCCTGCACTCAGTGAGCACCGTGTGCACCCCCCCCCCCCGCCCTGCACTCAGCACCGTGTGCACCCCCCCCGCCCTGCACTCAGTGAGCACCGTGTGCACCCCCCCCGCCCTGCACTCAGTGAGCACCGTGTGCACCCCCCCCCGCCCTGCACTCAGTGAGCACCGTGTGCACCCCCCCCCGCCCTGCACTCAGTGAGCACCGTGTGCACCCGCCCCGCCCTGCACTCAGCACCGTGTGCACCCCCCCGCCCTGCACTCAGTGAGCACCGTGTGCACCCCCCGCCCTGCACTCAGTGAGCACCGTGTGCACCCCCCGCCCTGCACTCAGCACCGTGTGCACCCCCCCCCGCCCTGCACTCAGCACCGTGTGCACCCCCCCCGCCCTGCACTCAGTGAGCACCGTGTGCACCCCCCCCCGCCCTGCACTCAGTGAGCACCGTGTGCACCCCCCCCGCCCTGCACTCAGCACCGTGTGCACCCCCCCCCGCCCTGCACTCAGTGAGCACTGTGTGCACCCCCGCCCTGCACTCAGTGAGCACCGTGTGCACCCCCCCCCCGTCCTGCACTCAGTGAGCACCGTGTGCACCCCCCCCCCGCCCTGCACTCAGTGAGCACCGTGTGCACCCCCCCCCGCCCTGCACTCAGCACCGTGTGCACCCCCCCCCGCCCTGCACTCAGTGAGCACTGTGTGCACCCCCGCCCTGCACTCAGTGAGCACCGTGTGCACCCCCCCCCCGTCCTGCACTCAGTGAGCACCGTGTGCACCCCCCCCCCGCCCTGCACTCAGTGAGCACCGTGTGCACCCCCCCCGCCTTGCACTCAGCACCGTGTGCACCCCCCCCGCCCTGCACTCAGTGAGCACCGTGTGCACCCCCCCCCGCCCTGCACTCAGTGAGCACCGTGTGCACCCCCCTGCCCTGCACTCAGTGAGCACCGTGTGCACCCCCCGCCCTGCACTCAGTGAGCACCGTGTGCACCCCCCGCCCTGCACTCAGCACCGTGTGCACCCCCCCCCGCCCTGCACTCAGTGAGCACCGTGTGCACCCCCCCCCCGCCCTGCACTCAGTGAGCACCGTGTGCACCCCCCCCCGCCCTGCACTCAGCACCGTGTGCACCCCCCCCGCCCTGCACTCAGTGAGCACCGTGTGCACCCCCCCCCCCCGTCCCGGCACTCAGTGAGCACCATGTGCACCCCCGCCCTGCACTCAGTGAGCACCGTGTGCACCCCCCCCGCCCTGCACTCAGCACCGTGTGCACCCCCCCCCGTCCCGGCACTCAGTGAGCACCGTGTGCACCCCCGCCCTGCACTCAGTGAGCACCGTGTGCACCCCCGCGCCCTGCACTCAGTGAGCACCGTGTGCACCCCCCCCGCCCTGCACTCAGTGAGCACCGTGTGCACCCCCCCCCGCCCTGCACTCAGTGAGCACCGTGTGCACCCCCCCCGCCCTGCACTCAGCACCGTGTGCACCCCCCCCCGCCCTGCACTCAGTGAGCACCGTGTGCACCCCCCCCGCCCTGCACTCAGTGAGCACCGTGTGCACCCCCCGCCCTGCACTCAGTGAGCACCGTGTGCACCCCCCCCCCCCGTCCCGGCACTCAGTGAGCACCATGTGCACCCCCGCCCTGCACTCAGTGAGCACCGTGTGCACCCCCCCCGCCCTGCACTCAGTGAGCACCGTGTGCACCCCCCCCGCCCTGCACTCAGTGAGCACCGTGTGCAGCCCCCGCCCTGCACTCAGTGAGCACCGTGTGCACCCCCCCCGCCCTGCACTCAGTGAGCACCGTGTGCACCCCCCCCCCGTCCCGGCACTCAGTGAGCACCATGTGCACCCCCGCCCTGCACTCAGTGAGCACCGTGTGCACCCCCCCCCCCGTCCCGGCACTCAGTGAGCACCATGTGCACCCCCGCCCTGCACTCAGTGAGCACCGTGTGCACCCCCCCCCGCCCTGCACTCAGTGAGCACCGTGTGCACCCCCCCGCCCTGCACTCAGTGAGCACCGTGTGCACCCCCCCTGGCACTGCACTCATTGAGCACCGTGTGCACCCCCCCGCCGCCCCCGGCACTCAGTGAGCACCGTGTGCACCCCCCCCCCTCGCCCTGCACTCAGTGAGCACCGTGTGCACCCCCCCCCGCCCTGCACTCAGCACCGTGTGCACCCCCCCCGCCCTGCACTCTGCACCGTGTGCACCCCCCGCCCTGCACTCAGTGAGCACCGTGTGCACCCCCCCCCCCGCCCGGCACTCAGTGAGCACCGTGTGCACCCCCGCCCTGCACTCAGTGAGCACCGTGTGCACCCCCCCCCCCGTCCTGCACTTAGTGAGCACCGTGTGCACCCCCCCCCCGCCCTGCACTCAGTGAGCACCGTGTGCACCCCCCCCCGCCCTGCACTCAGTGAGCACCGTGTGCACCCCCCCCCGCCCTGCACTCAGCACCGTGTGCACCCCCCCCCCGCCCTGCACTCAGTGAGCACCGTGTGCACCCCCGCCCTGCACTCAGTGAGCACCGTGTGCACCCCCCCGCCCTGCACTCAGTGAGCACCGTGTGCACCCCCCCCGCCCTGCACTCAGTGAGCACCGTGTGCACCCCCCCCGCCCTGCACTCAGTGAGCACCGTGTGCACCCCCTCCCGCCCTGCACTCAGTGAGTACCGTGTGCACCCCCCCCGCCCTGCACTCAGTGAGCACCGTGTGCACCCCCCCCCCGCCCTGCACTCACTGAGCACCGTGTGCACCCTGCCCTGCCCTGCACTCAGTGAGCACCGTGTGCACCCCCCCCTGCCCTGCACTCAGTGAGCACCGTGTGCACCCCCCCCCCCGCCCTGCACTCAGCACCGTGTGCACCCCCCGCCCTGCACTCAGCACCGTGTGCACCCCCCCCCGCCCTGCACTCAGTGAGCACCGTGTGCACCCCCCCCCGCCCTGCACTCAGTGAGCACCGTGTGCACCCCCCCCCGCCCTGCACTCAGTGAGCACCGTGTGCACCCCCCCCGCCCTGCACTCAGTGAGCACCGTGTGCACCCCCTCCCGCCCTGCACTCAGTGAGTACCGTGTGCACCCCCCCCGCCCTGCACTCAGTGAGCACCGTGTGCACCCCCCCCGCCCTGCACTCACTGAGCACCGTGTGCACCCTGCCCTGCCCTGCACTCAGTGAGCACCGTGTGCACCCCCCCCCTGCCCTGCACTCAGTGAGCACCGTGTGCACCCCCCCCCCGCCCTGCACTCAGCACCGTGTGCACACCCCGCCCTGCACTCAGCACCGTGTGCACCCCCCCCCGCCCTGCACTCAGTGAGCACCGTGTGCACCCCCCCCCGCCCTGCACTCAGTGAGCACCGTGTGCACCCCCCCTGCCCTGCACTCAGTGAGCACCGTGTGCACCCCCCCCCCGCCCTGCACTCAGTGAGCACCGTGTGCACACCCCCCCCCGCCCTGCACTCAGTGAGCACCGTGTGCACCCCCCCCCGCCCTGCACTCAGTGAGCACCGTGTGCACCCCCCCTCCGCCCTGCACTCAGCACCGTGTGCACCCCCCCCCGTCCCGGCACTCAGCACCGTGTGCACCCCCCACCCTGCACTCAGCACCGTGTGCACCCCCCCCTGCCCTGCACTCAGTGAGCACCGTGTGCACCCTGCCCTGCCCTGCACTCAGTGAGCACCGTGTGCACCCCCCCCCCCGCCCTGCACTCAGTGAGCACCGTGTGCACCCCCCCCCCGCCCTGCACTCAGTGAGCACCGTGTGCACCCCCCCCCGCCCCTGCACTCAGTGAGCACCGTGTGCACCCCCCCCCCCGTCCTGGCACTCAGCACCGTGTGCACCCCCCCCCGTCCCGGCACTCAGCACCGTGTGCACCCCCCACCCTGCACTCAGCACCGTGTGCACCCCCCCCTGCCCTGCACTCAGTGAGCACCGTGTGCACCCTGCCCTGCCCTGCACTCAGTGAGCACCGTGTGCACCCCCCCCCGCCCTGCACTCAGTGAGCACCGTGTGCACCCCCCCCCGCCCTGCACTCAGCACCGTGTGCACCCCCCGCCCTGCACTCAGCACCGTGTGCACACCCCCCCCCGCCCTGCACTCAGTGAGCACCGTGTGCACCCCCCCGCCGTGCACTCAGTGAGCACCGTGTGCACCCCCCCCCGCCCTGCACTCAGTGAGCACCGTGTGCACACCCCCCCCCGCCCTGCACTCAGTGAGCACCGTGTGCACCCCCCCCCGCCCTGCACTCAGTGAGCACCGTGTGCACCCCCCCCCCGCCCTGCACTCAGTGAGCACCGTGTGCACCCCCCCCCGCCCTGCACTCAGTGAGCACCGTGTGCACCCCCCCCCCGCCCTGCACTCAGTGAGCACCGTGTGCACCCCCCCCCCCGCCCTGCACTCAGTGAGCACCGTGTGCACCCCCCCCCGCCCTGCACTCAGTGAGCACCGTGTGCACCCCCCTCCCGCCCTGCACTCAGTGAGTACCGTGTGCACCCCCCCGCCCTGCACTCAGTGAGCACCGTGTGCACCCCCCCCCCGCCCTGCACTCACTGAGCACCGTGTGCACCCTGCCCTGCCCTGCACTCAGTGAGCACCGTGTGCACCCCCCCCTGCCCTGCACTCAGTGAGCACCGTGTGCACCCCCCCCCGCCCTGCACTCAGCACCCTGTGCACCCCCCGCCCTGCACTCAGCACCGTGTGCACCCCCCCCCGCCCTGCACTCAGTGAGCACCGTGTGCACCCCCCCCCGCCCTGCACTCAGTGAGCACCGTGTGCACCCCCCCTGCCCTGCACTCAGTGAGCACCGTGTGCACCCCCCCCCCGCCCTGCACTCAGTGAGCACCGTGTGCACACCCCCCCCCGCCCTGCACTCAGTGAGCACCGTGTGCACCCCCCCCCGCCCTGCACTCAGTGAGCACCGTGTGCACCCCCCTCCGCCCTGCACTCAGCACCGTGTGCACCCCCCCCGTCCCGGCACTCAGCACCGTGTGCACCCCCCCCCCGTCCCGGCACTCAGCACCGTGTGCACCCCCCACCCTGCACTCAGCACCGTGTGCACCCCCCCCTGCCCTGCACTCAGTGAGCACCGTGTGCACCCTGCCCTGCCCTGCACTCAGTGAGCACCGTGTGCACCCCCCCCCCGCCCTGCACTCAGTGAGCACCGTGTGCACCCCCCCCCCGCCCTGCACTCAGTGAGCACCGTGTGCACCCCCCCCCGCCCTGCACTCAGTGAGCACCGTGTGCACCCCCCCCCCGTCCTGGCACTCAGCACCGTGTGCACCCCCCCCGTCCCGGCACTCAGCACCGTGTGCACCCCCCCCCTGCCCTGCACTCAGTGAGCACCGTGTGCACCCTGCCCTGCCCTGCACTCAGTGAGCACCGTGTGCACCCCCCCCCGCCCTGCACTCAGTGAGCACCGTGTGCACCCCCCCCGCCCTGCACTCAGCACCGTGTGCACCCCCCGCCCTGCACTCAGCACCGTGTGCACACCCCCCCCCGCCCTGCACTCAGTGAGCACCGTGTGCACCCCCCCCGCCGTGCACTCAGTGAGCACCGTGTGCACCCCCCCCCGCCCTGCACTCAGTGAGCACCGTGTGCACCCCCCCGCCCTGCACTCAGTGAGCACCGTGTGCACCCCCTCCCGCCCTGCACTCAGTGAGCACCGTGTGCACCCCCCCGCCGTGCACTCAGTGAGCACCGTGTGCACCCCCCCCCGCCCTGCACTCAGTGAGCACCGTGTGCACCCCCCCCGCCCTGCACTCAGCACCGTGTGCACCCCCCCCGCCCTGCACTCAGTGAGCACCGTGTGCACCCCCCCCCACCCTGCACTCAGCACCGTGTGCACCCCCCCTGCCCTGCACTCAGTGAGCACCGTGTGCACCCTGCCCTGCCCTGCACTCAGTGAGCACCGTGTGCACCCCCCCCGCCCTGCACTCAGTGAGCACCGTGTGCACCCCCCCCCGCCCTGCACTCAGCACCGTGTGCACCCCCCCCCGTCCTGCACTCAGTGAGCACCGTGTGCACCCCCCCCCCGCCCTGCACTCAGTGAGCACCGTGTGCACCCCCCCCCGCCCTGCACTCAGTGAGCACCGTGTGCACCCCCTCCGCCCTGCACTCAGTGAGCACCGTGTGCACCCCCCCCCCCCGTCCCGGCACTCAGTGAGCACCGTGTGCACCCTGCCCTAGGTGTCAAGGCCCTCGGAGTCCTGCTCCATCTTGGGGCTCCAAGCCTGCAGACCTCCATCCCAGCTTAGCTGCTGGGTGAGGAGGCCGGTGGGGAGAAGGGGGCTCAAGGGTCCTCACAGAAGAGAGAGTCACTAGAAACACAAGCAGAGAATCCCAGGAAAGACTCCCCGGACTCTTTCAAGAAGGAGGGGTGTTGATTCCTCCTGCCTTTCGCTGGCAGACTTCCCCTGACACAAAGCAGCAGCCCAACCAAGCACCAGCCACTCAGGAGGCTGAGATCTGAGGACCCCAGTTCAAGGCCAGGCGAAGCAGAAACTTTGAGACTCACCTCCAATTAACCAGCAAAAAGCCAGAGACGGAGGTGTGGCTCAAGTGATAGAGCACCAGCTTGGAGTGGAAAAGGACAAGCAAAAGAGAGACCCCAAGCTCAAGCTCCCGCCTCCCATCTGTGCACGCACACACACACCCACGCGCACAATGTGCACACACACACACACGAGAAGAAACACACCAAGGACCCGGCTCCTGCAGCCTTCCTGAAACAACCCTGTCCTTATCAGCACCATGATGACATGTGTGTGCTGTGGAGCAGGCTGTCACCGTAACACACCTGCGAGGTGCGGGCACTGTGGGCCTTAGCAGGCCCAGGTGCCATAAGCCCCGTCTAGGGACATTACCACCACAGAGCAGCAGAGATGGGGCGGGGCACGGGGGCATGGGGGCGGCGCTCACCCAGGCCAGGCCAGGCCTGGACACCCCCACCCCACCGACAGGCTCTGGGGCACTGTCCTCCCAGAAGCTGCTCCGAAGGGAAGTGAGCGGCCTGGCTGGGCACTGGTCCCACCACGGTGGCCGGCGTTAAACAGTTTAATCAATTCGCAGGGTGGCAGCTTCGGTGGCAGCTGCAGCCCTAATGAGACCGCCCTGCCCCCACCCGTGGGACCACCGCTCATCTCCCGCCCTGGCAAGTCGGCCCAGGATGCCGTGATCCGGGGTAGGTGTGGGCACCTGGCTGTGGCCCACTGGATGCTCTGCAGCCAGCTTTCCTTCCACAGACAGTGCTCTCGGCTGAGGAGGCTTGCCTACCGGAGATTCAGGAGGAGAGGGCCTCACCGCACCATCTGGAGGAGGAGGTGAGCAGGGACTCTCCCTGTGACCCCAGCGACCTGGCTGAGACCTGACCCCAATGACCTGCCCCCCACACACACAGGTACACTGGATGATGAACAGGGGTACAAACCATGGAGAAAGCCCAGTGGTACCGTCTGTAGGGGATCATGGTCCACGTTGAGATTCTGAGCCTCTTCTGCAGACATGCAAAGCATTAATCCAGCTGTCCCGGGGCTGCTGTAGCCCGTCGCCATTAACCTGGGGCCCTAACAGTGCGGATATGCCATTGTCCATTACTGAAGTCAGAAGTCTGACCTGACCGTGTTCACCGCCTGAAATCAAGGCCATGAAGCTGGCCTTGCCGGCCCCCCCAGGCGGCCCAGGTCTGCCTCGCTGGCTTCCAGGTGCCAACACTCCTGGGCTCATGGCTCCTTCCAACGAGCCCTCTAAACCTGGCGTCTCTCCTGTCTTCCTCTTGTACTCTGCAGGGTCTGTGACTACTCTGAGCCACCAGAAGATCCAGAACTATCTCCCACACGGGAGTAACCATAATTCCCCTTTGCCCGGTAGGGCAGTGCATCTTGGACTCCCGGGGTCAGGGTAGGACATTAGGACCAAACATACCGTGTGCCAGATTCAGACCAGAGATGGACACTGCGCTGACCAGGAAGCTCTCAGAAACTTCTAGTAGCAGGACCCAGGGGCTGTAAACCAGAGACAACCTAGTCTCCCGTGCCAGAGATGGTTACAGCACACATGTCTGGACAAGCCAGGATTTAAAGCCAGCTCAGTTCTGGCAGAAGGAAGGGGAAGGACAGAAGCAGGGCTTCACTACAGGCTCTGAGCCACCCAGAGGGCTGTGGAAGCTTCCAGAAGGCTGTGTGCCGGCATCTCTAAGGGAGGTGGTAGCACCAGTGGCACCTGCTACTGATGGATCAAAGGACCGCACCTCTGGCCCTGCCGGCTTCAGATGTTGAGAGCCACACCGCGGCACCTACTCGGGCAGGAGGGGCGGTCCTCAGCCTGCTGGGACTGGCACCTGTCCTAGTGGGGCTTTTGCTCCTAGGTCTCGCTTGTGGACCAGAGGCCTGGACCGGGACCTTCCACATGAAATAGCCGAAGTTCCCTGGTCCTAGCAGACCTCAGGCAGGGACAGGCAGTGGTCACCGGTCCCCCAGTCTCTGGAAGGCCTCCTAAGGCAGGAAGTGAGCCTTGCACCATGACAAGGGGCTTGCTGGAGCCTGAGTCACCTGGCTGCCGAGGAGAGGGGAGGGGAGGGGAGGGGAGGGGAGAGGAGGGCCACCGCGGCTCACTGCACCCTGGCGGCCTGCGCCTCTGCCTGTGGAGAGGAGAGGCACCGCGGCTCACTGCACCCTGGCGGCCTGCGCCTCTGCCTGTGGAGAGGAGAGCCACCGCGGCTCACTGCACCCTGGCGGCCTGCGCCTCTGCCTGTGGAGAGGAGGGCCGCCGCGGCTCACTGCACCCTGGCGGCCTGCGCCTCTGCCTGTGGAGAGGAGGGCCGCCGCGGCTCACTGCACCCTGGCGGCCTGCGCCTCTGCCTGTGGAGAGGAGAGGAGGGCCACCGCGGCTCACTGCACCCTGGCGGCCTGCGCCTCTGCCTGTGGAGAGGAGAGGCACCGCGGCTCACTGCACCCTGGCGGCCTGCGCCTCTGCCTGTGGAGAGGAGAGCCACCGCGGCTCACTGCACCCTGGCGGCCTGCGCCTCTGCCTGTGCAGAGGAGAGGAGAGGCACCGCGGCTCACGGCACCCTGGCGGCCTGCGCCTCTGCCTGTGGAGAGGAGAGGAGGGCCACCGCGGCTCACTGCACCCTGGCGGCCTGCGCCTCTGCCTGTGGAGAGGAGAGCCACCGCGGCTCACTGCACCCTGGCGGCCTGCGCCTCTGCCTGTGGAGAGGAGAGGCACCGCGGCTCACTGCACCCTGGCGGCCTGCGCCTCTGCCTGTGGAGAGGAGGGCCACCGCGGCTCACTGCACCCTGGCGGCCTGCGCCTCTGCCTGTGGAGAGGAGAGGAGGGCCACCGCGGCTCACTGCACCCTGGCGGCCTGCGCCTCTCGGGCACGCAGCCAGCGGGATCCACATGTCCCCACATCCCCATCTGTGGCAGGGGTTCCACTGGCCTACCGAGTGAGATGAGGGTGTGACTGTTCAACAGCGCAGCCCCAGGGTCCCAGCGAGGCTCAGCCAACCCCTGCTCTGGATAAGCGGGGCTTCCCACCAGCATCACTGACCTCAGAGGGGAGGGGAGGGATGTGTGTGTGTGTGTGTCGTGTGTATGTGTGTGTACTGTGTGTGTGCATGCGTGTGTGTCGTGTGTGCATGTGTGTCGTGTGCGTGTGTGTGTGCGCATGTGTGTGCGTGTTGTGTGTGTAGTCTGTAGTGTGTGTAATGTGTTTATTATGTGTGTGTGCATGTGTGTAGTGTGTAGTGTGTTTATTGTGTGTGTTGTGTGTATATGTAGTGTTGTAGTGTGTTGGTGTGTATGTAGTGTGTGTGTGTGGTGTGTGTAGTGTATGTGTATGTGTGTGTGTAGTGTGTGGTGTGTAGTGTGTGTGTAGTGTGTAGTGTATGTGTAGTGTGTGTTGTGTATGTATGGTGTGTGTGGCATGTATGTGTGTTGTGTGTAGTGTGTGCGCATGTGTGTGTGGTATATGTAGTGTGTGTATTGTGTTGTGTGTGCGGTGTGTATGTGTGTTGTGTGTAGTCTGTGTGTGTAGTATGTGTGTAGTGTATGTATGTTGTATGTAGTGTGTGTATGTGTAGTGTGTGTAGTGTGTAGTCTGTGTGTGTAGTGTGTATGTGTGTAGTGTATGTATGTTGTATGTAGTGTGTGTATGTGTAGTGTGTGTAGTGTTTTGTGTGTAGTGTGTTGTGTGTAGTGTATGTGTGTATGTGTGTGGTGTATGTAGTGTGTGTGTAGTGTATGTGTTGTGTGTAGTGTGTATGTGTGTAGTGTGTGTGGTGTGTGTATGGTGTGTGTGTGGTGTGTGTAGTGTGTGTGTGTATATGTGTTGTGTATAGTGTATGTGTGTGTGGTGTGTGTGTGTATGTGTGTGTATATGTGTTGTGTGTAGTGTATGTGTGTGTGGTGTGTATGTGTATGTGTGTAGTGTGTGTATGTGTATGTGTGTGTAGTGTATGTGTGTGTGGTGTGTGTGTGTATGTGTATGTGTGTAGTGTATGTGTATGTGTGTGTAGTATATGTGTGTGTGTAGTGTGTGTGTAGTGTGTGTATATGTGTGTGTAGTGTATGTGTGTGTGTAGTGTATGTGTGTGTGTAGTGTATGTGTTGTGTGTAGTATGTGTGTAGTGTGTGTGGTGTGTGTGTGGTGTGTGTGTGGTGTGTGTAGTGTGTGTGTATGTGTTGTGTGTAGTGTATGTGTGTGGTGTGTGTGTGTGTATGTGTGTGTATATGTGTTGTGTGTAGTGTATGTGTGTGTGGTGTATGTGTGTAGTGTGTGTATGTGTATGTGTGTGTAGTGTATGTGTGTGTGGTGTGTGTGTATGTGTGTGTGTGTAGTGTGTGTATATGTGTGTGTAGTGTATGTGTGTGTGTAGTGTGTGTGTAGTGTGTGTGTGTAGTGTATGTGTGTGTGTGTGTGTGTGGACTGGGCCAGGAGGAGGCCAGGCAGGGGTCCAGCAGGGACTTGTGTGGGAACATGGCCTGGGAGCCAGGAAACATGGAAAACACAGGCCAAGGAGATATAAGCAACGGTGAGCTCTGGTCCACCAGCTTAGCAAAGAAGAGAGGAAAGAACAGGAAAACCCTGCATCCTACAGCACGACAAAGGAAAAGGGGGGAAGGGGGCCGGGGGACAGGGAAGGAGCACACAGACAGGATAGGGGACAGTGCAGGGGTGAGGTCAGCACAGGACAGCGCAGGGGTGAGGTCAGCACAGGACAGCGCAGGGGTGAGGTCAGCACAGGACAGCGCAGGGGTGAGGTCAGCACAGGACAGCGCAGGGGTGAGGTCAGCACAGGACAGCGCAGGGGTGAGGTCAGCACAGGAGGACAGCGCAGGGGTGAGGTCAGCACAGGACAGCGCAGGGGTGAGGTCAGCACAGGACAGCGCAGGGGTGAGGTCAGCACAGGACAGCGCAGGGGTGAGGTCAGCACAGGACAGCGCAGGGGTGAGGTCAGCACAGGACAGCGCAGGGGTGAGGTCAGCACAGGAGGACAGCGCAGGGGTGAGGTCAGCACAGGACAGCGCAGGGGTGAGGTCAGCACAGGACAGCGCAGGGGTGAGGTCAGCACAGGACAGCGCAGGGGTGAGGTCAGCACAGGAGGACAGCGCAGGGGTGAGGTCAGCACAGGACAGCGCAGGGGTGAGGTCAGCACAGGACAGCGCAGGGGTGAGGTCAGCACAGGAGGACAGCGCAGGGGTGAGGTCAGCACAGGACAGCGCAGGGGTGAGGTCAGCACAGGACAGCGCAGGGGTGAGGTCAGCACAGGAGGACAGCGCAGGGGTGAGGTCAGCACAGGACAGCGCAGGGGTGGGGTCAGCACAGGACAGCGCAGGGGTGGGGTCAGCACAGGACAGCGCAGGGGTGGGGTCAGCACAGGACAGCGCAGGGGTGGGGTCAGCACAGGACAGCGCAGGGGTGAGGTCAGCACAGGACAGCGCAGGGGTGAGGTCAGCACAGGACAGCGCAGGGGTGAGGTCAGCACAGGACAGCGCAGGGGTGAGGTCAGCACAGGACAGCGCAGGGGTGAGGTCAGCACAGGACAGCGCAGGGGTGAGGTCAGCACAGGACAGCGCAGGGGTGAGGTCAGCACAGGGGGACAGTGCAGGGGTGAAGTCAGCACAGGACAGCGCAGGGGTGAGGTCAGCACAGGACAGCGCAGGGGTGAGGTCAGAACAGGACAGCGCAGGGGTGAGGTCAGCACAGGACAGCGCAGGGGTGAGGTCAGCACAGGACAGCGCAGGGGTGAGGTCAGCACAGGAGGACAGCGCAGGGGTGAGGTCAGCACAGGACAGTGCAGGGGTGAGGTCAGCACAGGACAGTGCAGGGGTGAGGTCAGCACAGGAGGACAGCGCAGGGGTGAGGTCAGCACAGGACAGCGCAGGGGTGAGGTCAGCACAGGACAGCGCAGGGGTGAGGTCAGCACAGGACAGCGCAGGGGTGAGGTCAGCACAGGACAGCGCAGGGGTGAGGTCAGCACAGGACAGCGCAGGGGTGAGGTCAGCACAGGGGGACAGTGCAGGGGTGAGGTCAGCACAGGACAGCGCAGGGGTGAGGTCAGCACAGGACAGTGCAGGGGTGAGGTCAGCACAGGGAGACAGTGCAGGGGTGAGGTCAGCACAGGACAGTGCAGGGGTGAGGTCAGCACAGGAGGACAGTGCAGGGGTGAGATCAGCACAGGACAGTGCAGGGGTGAGGTCAGCACAGGACAGCGCAGGGGTGAGGTCAGCACAGGACAGCGCAGGGGTGAGGTCAGCACAGGACAGCGCAGGGGTGAGGTCAGCACAGGACAGCGCAGGGGTGAGGTCAGCACAGGACAGCGCAGGGGTGAGGTCAGCACAGGGGGACAGTGCAGGGGTGAGGTCAGCACAGGACAGTGCAGGGGTGAGGTCAGCACAGGGAGACAGTGCAGGGGTGAGGTCAGCACAGGACAGCGCAGGGGTGAGGTCAGCACAGGACAGCGCAGGGGTGAGGTCAGCACAGGGAGACAGTGCAGGGGTGAGGTCAGCACAGGACAGCGCAGGGGTGAGGTCAGCACAGGACAGCGCAGGGGTGAGGTCAGCACAGGACAGCGCAGGGGTGAGGTCAGCACAGGACAGCGCAGGGGTGAGGTCAGCACAGGACAGCGCAGGGGTGAGGTCAGCACAGGACAGCGCAGGGGTGAGGTCAGCACAGGACAGCGCAGGGGTGAGGTCAGCACTGGACAGCGCAGGGGTGAGGTCAGCACAGGACAGCGCAGGGGTGAGGTCAGCACAGGACAGCGCAGGGGTGAGGTCAGCACAGGACAGCGCAGGGGTGAGGTCAGCACAGGACAGTGCAGGGGTGAGGTCAGCACAGGACAGTGCAGAGGTGAGGTCAGCACAGGGGGACAGTGCAGGGATGAGGACAGGCAGAGGGGGTCTGGGGTGGAGGGGTGGGGTGGGAGGGGGCCTGCTGCTCTGATGGGGGAGGCGCAGGGGTGAGGACAGGCAGAGGGGGTCTGGGGTGGAGGGGTGGGGTGGGAGGGGGCCTGCTGCTCTGACGGGGGAGGCGCAGGGGTGAGGACAGGCAGAGGGGGTCTGGGGTGGAGGGGTAGGGTGGGAGGGGGCCTGCTGCTCTGACGGGGGAGGCGCAGGGGTGAGGACAGGCAGAGGGGGTCTGGGGTGGGGGGTCTGGGGTGGGAGGGGGCCTGCTGCTCTGACGGGGGAGGCGCAGGGGTGAGGACAGGCAGAGGGGGTCTGGGGTGGAGGGGTAGGGTGGGAGGGGGCCTGCTGCTCTGACGGGGGAGGCGCAGGGGTGAGGACAGGCAGAGGGGGTCTGGGGTGGGGGGTCTGGGGTGGGAGGGGGCCTGCTGCTCTGACGGGGGAGGCGCAGGGGTGAGGACAGGCAGAGGGGGTCTGGGGTGGGGGGTCTGGGGTGGGAGGGTGCCTGCTGCTCTGACGGGGGAGGCGGGGTCTGGATAGCTGGGCTCACAAGGCTGCCATGGGGCCAGGGCGTGGTGCAGGCTGTGGCCGGCCGCCTGGGGTCCCCACTGACGTGGCCCACAGGGGCTGTGCCGCAGAGACCACCGTGGGTCTATTGAAGGACCTGCTGGCCTCTTCTCCGGGGAGCGTTCCCACAGAAGAACGTGGATGGGAGGGCACCATTTTCTGTCTGGCAGTGGGAAGGGGCCCAGGGAAATGACAGACAGCAGGGTTCTGCGGTCAGTCAGGACACTGCACACAGGCCTGGCCACTCCGAGAACACTTCTCATGGGTCCTGTACAGGAAGTCCCAACTCCTAAGCACTCGTCTAAAAGCTGAGGCCTGCCAAGGGGTTTCGGCCAATTCACCTGAATCTCAAGGCCAATCTTAACTGATGACGGAAGGCCTGAGGCTACCACACCGGCCACTCCTGTTCTACAGCTTCCTTGAGCCCAGGAGGTGGGAACAGGATCCAGCTCTCTCCGGCCATGGGCTTGGCGCCTCAGTGCTGTGACCTCGGTACGGCACCACCAGCCACAGCGGGGCCTGGCCCACCACACAGGCCTCATGTCCTTGCCCACGAAAACTGCTGCTTGTGACCATGCCAGTTCCTGCGCCTGCACCAGCACCAGCACACACCTGAGCCAGCACACCGCTGAGCTGGTGTGTGCCTGAGCCAGCACATACCTGAGCCAGCTCACACCTGAGCCAGCACACACCTGAGCCAGCTCACACCTGAGCCAGCACACACCTGAGCCAGCACACACCTGAGCCAGCTCACACCTGAACCAGCTCACACCTGAGCCAGCTCACACCTGAGCCAGCTCACACCTGAACCAGCTCACACCTGAGCCAGCTCACACCTGAGCCAGCACACACCTGAGCCAGCTCACACCTGAGCCAACACACTGCTGAGCCAGCTGCCACCTGAGCCAGCTCACACCTGAGCCAGTACACCGCTGAGCCAGCTCACACCTGAGCCAGCTCACACCTGAGCCAGCTCACACCTGAGCCAGCACACACCTGAGCCAGTGCAGCTTCTACTCAGACCACCCAGTGTAACCAGGTCCTCAGTGAGTCCAAATGGCTCCCTGGCTGCCCTGGCCTCTCCTAGAGTCCCCTTTGCTTCAGCTGCTGCACAAGAAGAAACACCTGATTCATAGGGAGAAGCAAGGTTTGGGAGTTTGGTTGCCCACTCCCTGCTGCCCAACCCCCTACACTGGCTTCGTGAAAATTCTCCCCACCAAGTTTCATGTCCACCTGTCTTAGTTGGAAATGAGGTCCTGGCAGAGGTAATCACATCAATTGGGAGGTCACCCCTAAATCCAATTCTTGTGATCTCGTAAGAGGGAAATTTGGGAAACAGATGCACACAGGGCGGAAGCCGTGTGAGAGGGAGGCCAAGACTGGAGGAGGTGGCCAAGAGCCGAAGACGCCTGAATCCACCCTCAGGGCTAAGGAACCCCTCCATTCCTGCCCTCACCCTGACTGGACCTGGGACTCCAGATGGTACAATAAAGGTCTGCAGTTTAAACCCTAGTTTGTGAAAAAGTAACTCTCTGAGGACACGAAGGACACTGACCCTAGCCCGACCCAGGAACTCGGTGTCCAGAGACTTGCTGTGGGCTTGCATGCTTTGGGGCAGCTGGGTCAGGACGGGGTCAACACAGAGGGAAGTGCTCACACAGCCGCCAGCCCACATGCCCGCCTGTGCCAGGCAAGGGCCGGCCTGACGGACGCCTGGCTGGTGGGTGGACGCAGACACTGGGTGTGGGCAGAACCTGACCTTTATTCTCTGCAAGAGAACCTGCCTGCAGCCCAGGAGGACACAGCTGCAAAGCTCATTCCTTAAGAGCAAAACCAAATGAGAGAAAAAATGTGTTCCCCCTGTCACGGCGTTGGAGGGCACCCAGGCTTCCACAAAGCCTGGTGACCATCGCCGGCACTGGCCCACCCCCAGTGACACCCACACCAAACGGTTTGAAAGTGCAGGAAGTGGCCGCCAAGGCATCTTCAACACACGTTTGTTTCCTATGCACATTTCTTTTTTACAAAAAAATATAATAACTTAGTTTGCACTTCACAGCATTTCCACATCGGTCAGGGCACCCGTGGCTGGGCCCTCCTGGGGTCAGGGCAGCCTGTACCTCCGAGGCTTGAGAACTGGGCCAGGCTGAGCCCCTGGCCTTCGGCGCCAGCCTGCGGCCCACACCAGGATTCGCGCGATGGCACGTGAGGAGAGGGCTCCCTGCAGTCACGCTGTGCTGATCTCGCAGGGGTTCAGCCCCTGCGCCTTTGCGTCCCTGTACATCCTTTGGAAGTCACTGAAGCGCGGGGCACAGCCAAGCCGGGCCTCTCCAAAGTGCACGTGGCCAGTAAAGAGGAAGTCTCCGGGCCCTGGCCGCACACCACATTCCAGCAGTGTTGTGACCAGGCCCTGCCAGGGGCCACTGCCCTCGGGAGCTGGCTGGAAAACCCTGCTCTTCTGCCGGTGGAGTCTGTTCACCTTCAGGTGGATGATGGACTCCTGGTGCTCTGGCACGTGGGTGACATCCTGGATAGAGCCACGGACCACTGTGGAGGAAGGAGAGACAGGTCAGCAGGTCCCCTGGGCAGGGCTAGTCATGGAGGCTCATGGCTCTGCACACATCCTGGGGCCACCACAGGCCTCAGAAACCAGGAGCTGCACCTGAACTCTGCTAACGCTGTTGGGTGCTAGCAGCTCATACCCTGGATCCTTGCTACTCAGGAGACTGAGATCCAGGGGATCACCATTTGAAGCTAGCAGGGCAGAAAGGCCCATGAGATTTCATCTCCAAAAACACTGGGCTGCAGGTGTAGCTCGAATGACAGAGTGCCAGCCAAGTAAGCGTAAGGCCCTGAGTTTAAACTCCAGTCCTGGGGGATAGGACGCAGGGAGAATCCGCTGTCCTGATGCCGGTACCATCAGGTACCAGAGACAACTCTCCATCAGGGCCATGGCTTGAGTCATGCTGCATATCTAGGCTGCTGATAAGAACAAGAAAACACACACAGTGGTTCACAAGACTCGGCAGCTCCGTGTCCTGTCAAATGACACAGTGCATCTCCCAAGACAAGGTTACAGGAAGGGAGGGGGCAGGGTAGGGTCTACAGCAGGGCTTTACTGCGAGGCCCCTGCCCGGCTCCTGAGCCCAGACAGGCATGGAGAGCAGAACAGCAAGAAGCCTTCTTCTGCCCGGGCTCTGGAGCTGGCCCAGGGACAGCAGGTCCAGCTGAGCACGGCCACCACCCCAGCAGGACAGCGAGCACTACCCTGCCTGTCCCAGGCTGGTACCCACGTGGCAGGCAAGGGGCCTGTGTCCCGCAGCTGCCTGGCGACTGCAGAAGGGTGGGGCCAGGCTCTGACCAGCACGGGAGGCCCACAGGACGCCATTCACAGAATACTACTAAGAGGACTCTGACCGACAGCTCCTGGGCACAACTGAAGCACACTTGGGAATGGCTGACACCAACTCCAGCTCTCCCTGCCCTGGTGATGTGCAGAAAAGCATCTTTCCCTGTGATTACGAGGGGACCACACATCCAGTGGCATGAGCCAGTGCCAGCCAGGGAAGCCTCCAGAGCTCTGGCTGGAGACCCTGCATGCAGATGGAGCCCTCCCTCCCCCCCAGAATGAGAGGAGGGCCAGGAAGGCCTACTCACCGAAGTCACTGGTGCAAATAGCAAGGAGGACCTCCGTGTCACTGCAAGGTCTGCACGGAGCTAAGGAGGAGAAAACAGAGTGAGGACATCGCTGGACAACACAAGCCACGCACCCTCTCGGCCCCAGCACGGCAGAAGGTGGCCACCAGGGCCTGCACGTGGCGCACAGCCACCACAGACACGTCAGACCTCTGTGGCCAGCTCCAGCCCACCGGCGCTCAAGGGCACACCACAGAGGGACCCTGCCACACCAAAGACTGACTCCCGGGGAACCCTTGGCCCTACCTGCCCAAAGGGCCAGCTCTGCGGCCATGTGACCATGTGCCCTAGAAACAAGGAAGACTTCAGAAAGGAGGGCTCTGTGCCTACTCCCACCTACCTTGTTAGCATACTTGTGCCAGAGAGGCAACACCACCACTCACTTAGAAGTCACTTTTACTTGCCTGGCCCAAACTAAAAACCAACCCAAAGCCAACACCAACTCCAAGACGCAGTCTCTAGATCAGCCAACCAAGTCCCCCTCTCCAAGACCCCACACTCACTTCACCAACACCAGCAGCTTCCTCAAGAGTAGATATCAAAAGCATCAATGTGCACCCCTGCAGAGCCCCTGCGGCTACAACCCAAAAGGAGGGTCCATTAGCTCCGGCTCTGCTTAGAAGGACTGACAACAACATGGAGGTCCACAAAGAAGGTCATGAACCTGGAGGTATCTCCTTGCCACTAGGCACAGGCCCCGGACCGGGGCCTCAGCTCAGCCCCTTCCCCAGGCTCTGCCTGGTCTCAGAAAGCCTTTCACACTGAGCTCTATGCGCAGAGCCCCCTGTGACCCGAGACCTGACTTCCTGCATAGCACCCAGAGAAGCTTGTGTCTTCTCCGAAGAAGCCCCCTTGCCAGTCAGCCCCTTACACCACACCCTGCTGGGATGGACGGCCTCCCCTGCCCCTTCCTCACCCTGCCGTTTACCTACCTCCCCTGATGCGGAACAGAAACTCCAGCTCCACCTCTCCTGAAACAGGGCCTCCCTGTGCTCCAGAGTAGATCTGACAAAAACACACATTTTCTAGTTGCTCTGGTTTCAATTGCAAGGCCTCTGCCTTCTGTTTCTAGCTTAGGGCCCAAACTCTCTTGAGAGAGACTCTGGGGAGTGGAGTCAGTGAGACAAGGTCCCCGCTGCAGGGGCCACCCTCACCTTAGGGCTCCCAGGCCCTCAGAGAAGCCCACCGGTCAGCTCACGGGCTGGACAGCCACCTCCCCAGCTGGTGACGGGGTTCGAGGGACCCAGCTCAGCCCACATGTGGGCACCTCCATGTTCCTACACCAGCAAGAGCTCAGGGGGCCTTCCAGGTTCTGAAGTGGCCAGGATCCGTGGGGCAGAGGAGACCAGAGACAAGGCCCTGGCGTTGCAGTGCCGTGGGCAGCCATAGCGCACGGTGGTGGCCTGGGATCGTGTGTCCAGGCCCCCGCCTCAGGTATTGCTCCAGCCAGCAAGGGCGGTGACTCCTGGCCTGAGCCTTGCTGACTCACCCGCTTCCCACCTGCCAGCACTTTGCTGTTATCAGAGAAAGGAAAAGCTGCAGAACAAGAACAACCTGCTGGCGTCAGTGCAGCCTATCAGTCTCACCACAGCCCCCAAACGGACAGTTCTCTCTGTGGTGTGGCCACAGCTAGCCCCTGGAAACCTAGTTATGCCAACCTTCCACGTCCCAGCACACGAGAACCCCTTCCTGCAACTTCTGCTTGGGGCGCACAGGGCAGGGATGCAGGGAGCCGGTCACGGGAGGCTGCTAGAGGTGGTCTCCTTTAAGCTGGAGGTGTGGCCTCTGGGCAGGCTGTTCACCTGATTGCTGGAGGCCCTTGCAGATGTCAGTCAGGAGCCAGAGCACAGACCACTGCACGGGTGATCGGAGCAGGCAGCACTGCAGGCTCCAGGGCCTTCCACCTTGGATGGCATCTTGAGCTGGGACATGAGACCTGGGAGAGCCACCTGCCCTGCTGGCACCTGCCAGGTGCTCAGTGTCTACCACGCACGTGGGCAGCCTCAGCTGCACAAGGATAGGTCGGTGCTAGGTTCACAGTAACCATGGCCCACCCGAGTGCGGCAAGCTGGGCAGATCCAGGGGTGGAGGTTCACAGTAACCACGGCCCACCCGAGTGCGGCAAGCTGGGCAGATCCAGGGGTGCAGGCCGGGTAACACTACAAGGGAGGAGACAGCAGGCCCAAAGCACTTCAGGTTGTGGGTTAGCTGAGTCAGGTCGCATAGCCCTTCTACAAGGAAGGAACCGACAGGCTCAGGTCCCACATGAGGTCTGGAGCCCGGGCACAGCAGGCCTGGGAGCCATACACTCTGGGTGAAGGTGTGGAGACCCTGCACTCGCACCCCAAGGGTGTTCAGCAGGCCGCGGGCCCTCTGGGCCTCGGTGTGCCGGTGCCACGGGCAGCTGAGCTAACGAAGTGCACCCTAGGCCCGTTCCTCTTCTGAGCCTCAGAGTGCCATGCAATGTCACAGAAACTCAGTGTGGACTCCAGAAACGTGAACGGAGCTGGGTTCACAAGGGCAATGGAGTGCTAGTTGTGGACACCTGGTATCACATCTCCTAGATGCCCAGGTAGACACGTCAGAAATTACTCAGGAACGCGCATATCGTGAAACAAGCCAGGAGAAAGGCAAGTCGGAGGGACCTCCCGGAGACACCTGCCAACCCAGTGAGGGCAGAGGACGGGATGAGGAGGAGAGAAAGCAGGGGCAGAAGGGCTCGCAGGCCGAGGAAGCCAGCGGCCGGGCGGCACTGCAGAGCACAGCCAGGTGATTAACACACACAAGTCCCAAAGGGAAACTCCGCGTGGCAATACCCCATGGGGCTCCCAGGGCAGCCACTGACCGGTGATATGTGCAGCTACTTTACCGGAGTGAGGTGAGATGTAGGCAGCGGTGGAAGGCAGCCTAGCAATCTGAGACCCAAGCTCTTCAATGGCCACCAAAACACGAGGATAAACCAAGGATAGTCAGCCCCCTGCCTGGAACCTGCATCCTGTGAAGGAAGCCAACGCTTCCTCAAAAAAGGTTTAAAATGAAAAGTAATTACAGGATAATTGCACCCTCCTGAAAGCAGCCCGAGACCAGGAAGAACTCAATGACCAGAGAAGCACCAGGCTTTGGGAAGAATGAACAGTGAGATTTCTTTTCTATGTTGAGGCTTGGCCACTAGCCCTCACTGCCACCGAGGCCACCCCGATGGGACTCTGAGCCCCTGAAGGAGAACTTGTGCCAAGCAGTCTAAGAGGCTCGGCTGGTCGCGCAGGCACAGCAAGCAGAGCAGGTTTGCAAGGGGTTGGGGAGGCAGCAAGCAGCTGCAGGACCAGCCCTCCCAGTAAGTCCGTGAGTCAGCATAGGCAATGAAAATGCAAAGAATGTCGGCTTCCTGCCCCCTGCCTCTCTGGCCACTCTGAAATGCCACTGTCACTACAACCTCCTTCATTAGGAGTGAGCCGAGCCTCTCAAAATGCCAGCCACAAACCCCAGCACACAGTAGAAGTCAGGCCTGGAGCCAACACACAGCACTGCACACAGCAGAAGTCAGGTCCTGAGCCAACACACAGCACTGCACACAGCAGAAGCTGAGCTCCTGAGCCGACACACAGCACTGCACACAGCAGAAGCTGAGCTCCTGAGCCGACACACAGCACTGCACACAGCAGAAGCTGAGCTCCTGAGCCGACACATAGCACTGCACAGCAGAAGCTGAGCTCCTGAGCCGACACACAGCACTGCACACAGCAGAAGCTGAGCTCCTGAGCCGACACACAGCACTGCACACAGCAGAAGCTGAGCTCCTGAGCCGACACACAGCACTGCACAGCAGAAGCTGAGCTCCTGAGCCGACACACAGCACTGCACAGCAGAAGCCGAGCTCCTGAGCTGACACACAGCACTGCACAGCAGAGGTTAAGCTCCTGAGCCGACACACAGCACTGCACACAGCAGAAGCTGAGCTCCTGAGCCGACACACAGCACTGCACAGCAGAAGCTGAGCTCCTGAGCCAACACACAGCACTGCACAGCAGAAGCTGAGCTCCTGAGCCAACACACAGCACTGCACAGCAGAGGTCAAGCTCCTGAGCAGACACACAGCACTGCACAGCAGAAGCTGAGCTCCTGAGCCGACACACAGCACTGCCCAGCAGAAGCCGAGCTTACCTCTGCTGCACCTGTTCCTGGAGCCAGCAGCCACCCTCATTTCCCCAGGGGGCTGGCCCAGGGCAAAGGGAGGGCAACCCCAGCTGACCTTGGGCCAGCCTACTGGCCTGGTTTTCTGGAGCTGGTGGTGGGTGCATGCTGTCTAACACCCTGCTGACTGCCTCTCAGCATCAGAGGTGCTGCACTGCTCATGTGCTGTGACATAATAGGGCAGCACAGAGTTGACCACCACCTTCTGTTGGTGGCCAAATCCTATTTTCCGCAGGACCGGGTCACTTCCAGCGGGACCGGTGTCTGTGTCCTTGGAGGAGCAGTCTGCACCTGTGCTCTGGTCTTCTGGCGTCAGTGTGTCTCTGGAAGCCGACTATGCAATGCCAATTGGCACTCTGGGAGGACCATCAGGAACAACAGCAGGTTTCCTTCTCAAAGGGTGGGAAGCAAGGCTCATGGGAACACACCTGAACACACTCAAGCACACACACACAGTTGTCTGGGTTCAAGCCAATGGCAGCTCAGTTCTCTTGAGACAGCACAAGAGACTTCCTATTCATCTGCAAGTTCAGATGGGACCATCTAAAGCAATGTACCTAAGACAACCACGCATGCACTGTCTTGACAGGCTTGTACTTCCCGGGCTCTAGATTCTATCAAGTCTCCTGCAGCTGAAATGGCCAGAACAGATGAGGGAAAGCCTGGTGCTGGACAATGAGTGCTCAGGGGCCAGCCGGGCCCGGGGAGGGCGATGTCCTGCTGCCAGATGGCTGGCGCCAACATTCCACATTACATACCCATTCCTTAGGCATT
This sequence comes from Dipodomys spectabilis, assembly GCF_019054845.1. Taxonomy (NCBI): domain Eukaryota; kingdom Metazoa; phylum Chordata; class Mammalia; order Rodentia; family Heteromyidae; genus Dipodomys; species Dipodomys spectabilis. The sequence continues at coordinate 581,658 of NW_024870885.1, read as the reverse complement.
AGAGGCTTAGTAACCCCCAACCCCACATCAAATGCCCTGGGGAGAGAAGCCTATGGGCTTCCCTGACCCAAGACCAGTAGGAAGAGGCCCTGACGGTGCCCCCAGCAGGAAAGGTGACCCCTGGGAATGTGGGAGAGATGCCAGGGCTAGGCCCAGCCCCCAAAACCTGTAGTACACCTGAGCCTGGGTCCCTGTCCTGTAGTACACCTGAGCCTGGATCCCTGTCCTGAGTTCTGAGGGTCACCACCTGGTTGTGACCTTCAAACAAAGTCAAACACCCTCAGGACTCAGAACCATGTAAGGCTCAATTTCAGGCACTCTCGGACTACGGGGGAAGCCTGCAGGTAACAAGAGAACCCGAGTTCCTGGCTCAGACATGGCCGAGTAACAAACACAGATTCGACATAGCTCACTTGGGGGTGCTGTCCTGTGAAGGGTCTGCAGTGTGGGAGACCCCACAGACAGAACAGAGACCAGTTGCCCATTCCTTCCCTGAGACCCCCCAGCTCCCCTGGGGGGGGGGCAGGCGGCAAGGGACAGGCACAGGAGAGGAGGAGAGCCCCTCAGCTCTGCCAGTCATCCTGGGCGATAAGAAATGTCCCCTACAGACAGGAGTGTCCAGGTGTGCAAAGCAATGGAGTATACCCGGAGCTACTACAAGTCATGTTGCACAGAAACAGAGCTCAGCTGCATAGAGCACATGACCAGGAGAAAGTCTGTAGGATCAGTGAGCACTTCCATCAGCACAAGTAAAGCGCACAAGTTCTGAGGGTCTGATGCAGCACTTGCTGCCTACAGTTAACAGGCTCACTTCAGAGACTGAATGACGCACTCAGATTATTCCAGATTTTGTTTTTATTGTGAGTCTATCTCTGGGTGCCCAGAGCAAGGCAACCTCCTCTCCTCCAGCTCATCCACCCACCATAGCTACTGACACATGACAAAACACGGCCTCTGATGGGTCACACAAGGAATGGCCCTCCCCTCCCCTGCTGAAGGCCAAGGCTGCTGACCCCTGGTGTCCTCCCACATAGTTCCTATAGCGCAACCGTCCGCAGATGCCATGTAACACACGCACTCCCCATCTGCCTGTCCACGATCTCTTGATCCACACGCGTCCCATCAAAAGCTACATCGGCCACGCGGCCTTGGAGTGGCTTTCTGAACTGGCCCTCACCTGGGTCCCCACCTCCTCCCGGGAGGCTCCCCACCACATCGGTCTCTCTCCACTGCCCACCTGTTCACACCAGGACCCGGCACTGTTGTCCCTCCTGCACGTGGGAAACCCTTCATACAGACTCAGACCTCTGTTCCGCAGACCAGGAGCAGACCTGCTTTCCCTGAGTCCTCAAGTCAGTTTGATTCCTAACAAATGTGCATCCACAGAAAGCCCCTGGGGGCTGGGAAGGTGGCTCAGTGGTAGAGTGCATGCCTTGCATGCATGAGGCCCTGGGTTCGATTCCTCAGCACCACATAAGCAGAAAAGGCCAGAAATGGCCCTGTGGCTCACATGGTAGTGCACTCGCCTTGAGCTGAAGAGCTGAGGGACAGCGCCCAGGCCCAGAGTTCAGGCCCCATGACCGACAAAAAAAAGAAAGAAAAGAAAAGAAAAGAAAGCCTCTGGGACCTGTAACTGGCCCCATACTCAGGGATATCACAGCTCTGGGCTGTAGATCAGCCTTGGTCTCTACCCAGAACTCAGTATTTCAGGGCTGTGGCAGATACAAAAATACACAGCCAGTGTGTAGGCCAGATGGAAGGGGAAAAGGCATCACCTCAAATAAATTATAGCCAGTCCCTTAGGAGCCAGGATACTAAGCCATTCTCAGGATCACTGTTGGTCCCACACATACATGCATACTTTTGGATGATCAACACAAACAGGTTCCTAAAGCTGGCGTGGCCCAAAGTAGACCATCGATCAGATATGGTGTTATTTTCAAATGGGATTTTGGTTGGAAAGGCTGTATTTCAAAAGTGGTTTCATTTGTAAGTCCAACACCCACACACAGACCTCACACCACCCCATGAGGGGTCACTCACAGGGATCTAGAGGCAAACCTGCATGGCCAAGCCACAGACAGGAAAGTGTCTCAACGGGAGCAGAGGAGAGGGCAGGAAACAATTGGAATGCTCCTGAAAATCCACAAGGCACAGTGAGCCCAGGCAGTCACTTCATAAGCCACTCACCAGAGTGTGTGTGTGTGTGTGTGTGTGTGCGCGCACGTGTGCATGTGTGTGCATGTGTGTGAGGACGGCCGTGCCACTCACCAGAGCGCGCGTGTGTGTGCACACGTGCATGTGTGTGTGTGCGTGTGTGTGTGTGAGGATGGCCGAGCCACTCACCAGAGCGTGTGTGTGTGTGTGTGTGTGTGTGTGTGAGGACGGCCGAGCCACTCACCAGAGCGTGTGTGTGTGTGCGTGTGTGTGTGTGAGCACGGCCGAGCCACTCACCAGAGTGTGTGTGTGTGTGTGTGTGTGTGTGTGTGGACAGCTGAGCCACTCACCAGAGCGTGTGTGTGTGTGTGTGTGTGCACATGTGCGTGTGTGTGCACGTGTGTGCGTGTGTGTGTGTGTGTGTGTGTGTGTGTGAGGACGGCCGTGCCACTCACCAGAGCGCGCGTGCAGGTCAGGGCTGCTGTGTCTGCTCATCAGTTCATACTGGAAGCCTGTGGTCCTCCTGCTAATGTCCTGCTGGGGTGTGGCCTCCACAAACAGGCCGCCCTGCTGCAGGCCGAAACACTGCACCTGGCCAGCCTCACTGGCCCCGTCCTGTACCAGCAATCTCAGTTCTCCAGTTTTTTCCAAGTAAATATTGGCGCCTGAGGAGTCCCTGAAGGGCTTGATGCACACCGTGAGGGGTCTGGAGGGCAAGAAGGTGTTGGGCCGCAGGTTGACGATGAGGGCCCCGGTCGGGTACATCCACTCCACAGAGCCAGCCGAGCAGCGCAGATACACCTGCTCCACATCCTTGCTGTGCGCCTCGTGGGTCAGCCCACTGTGGGAAAAGGGGACAGCGTAAGCTCAAGCCCTCGAGTCAAGGCTCCTGACATCCTGTATGGAGCCTTCCCCAGGGGAGGACTGAGAGGGAAATGACCACAAGAACCATTCACACTCGCCTGCCACCTGCCTCAGGAGCTCAGGCCCCAAGCCAAGATGGAGACAGCAGCATGGTGCTGCTCATTGCTATATGGCCTCTCCCAGTCAGTCCCTTCCAATGAATCTGCTCCAAGAGTCAAACCACCCAAAAGAGCAGAACAGCAGAACGATGATGCAGATTCCCAGGATGGTCAAGAAAAACAAAGGCTTGGATTCTTGTTACTGACGCTCTATGTTATGGGTACTATGCATTATGGCTGCTATAGGAGGTGACCAGTAGCAATGACACTGCTCCACAGAACAGCTTCTACACCACCTGGGAGGGCCAGCAATGGGGAGAGGATTATTCCTAATGTCCTCAAGGTGATAATCTGACCATTTTTCATTCATTTCTAAGCTGTAAGTCCTTGCATTGCCAATCATAATATTTAAATAAACTCAAATGTCATTAAGACAAGATCCACTATGAGAACAAAGGAAATGTCCTCCCTTAGGTGGGGACAAGGAGAATTTCCAGGACAAAAGGAAGGAAGATCTTCTGACGGGAATTTCTAAAGTAACAAGGTGATTCCACTCTTAAATGCTAAGGATTCTTAGGATTTTTATGTGAAATAAATAAGGCTAAATCCAGAGCCCAGCCTGAGTGAGATCCCAGAAACGCATTCTACTTGGGAGAAAATGCACAACATATGGTATGCATTTACTGCTAGTGACTCAGCCAGGCCCCTAAATCTCACTTTTAATACAAGAACGGCTGCAAGCTGGGGCTGCAAGTTACCTCACAGACCACATCAGAAGGAAGCCTGGAGGGAGAACTCCCTCCTGACCTTCTCTCCTCACCCTCACAAGGCCCTGGGTCATGAGCAGCAACTTGGCTACTCAGGCCACACATACAGAGCAAGCTTACTAATTACAGTCCATAAAACTCACACAAACTTATCTGACACCTATGTTGGGATGGGTGCGATTATAGTGCTATGTGAAAATTAGACTAAATGTTGAGTGGCTGACACACACGGCTATAATCAGCCCTGTCCTTTTGCAGCCAAAGCAAACCTAATTGTTGTGCTCCTCCTCCTACCTCCAACATCAAGGGACAGCTAACACCCAGCCTAGGCCCAGACTCAACTCTCCCAAATAAGGCACCGGCCACAGGCCTCTCCTCCCTCTCAGAGGTCCTGAGGACACTACATCAGAGGCTCTATACACTTTTGAGGGCATCCGTGACCTGTACAATGAAGGAGAAGCAGAAAAGCCCAGTCTCCCCCCATACCCAGTCCAACGGACCCTGGGGACAAGGAACTTAGTCTGAGGGCTGCTGTCCCAATAGCCACATGAGCCTACAGCCACGTGCATCACATGGGATGTCCAACAGGCTCCATTTATGCAGGAGGAACAAAAGAAGGGACACCCACAAGAACAGAGGCCTGTTACCTAACTTATACTTGCATCTAGAAAGGGCCTGTGCCCGTCCCAGCACCAGTGGTTCTTCCTCTTCCATCAGAATTGACTTAGATACTTGGCTGGAGAGCTTTGCGCATTAAGTCCAATAGCACGTGATGCACATGACCTATTCTGACAGACAACCCCTGGGAACTGACCAATCATTGACAAATGGTCCATGCTGGTTCCCTGCAGCACCTACTGCGCCCAAATCTCTCGACCCAGATATATCTAGAATCACAGAAGACCGGAAAAAAATGTCTGTTACAGTTGCTACAACTGCAAAAGGGAATACAACTTTAACAGTCGTGTGCAAGATTTTACCATCTTTTATGAGGTGCAGGTGATGTGCTAACTACCCCCAAATAAGGTAACTGCATTCCGCTGTCGATAAAACTACAGACAAAACTCATTCTAGTCCACTTTATAAAACTGAAAATGCAGATTTGATTGTGGATTAAGCTAAATGAATGCTGCATTTGCATGCATGTACACACATGTGTGCATATACAAGGGATCAAACATGCCCTGGCACACACCAGACAAACACTATACAACTCAGCTATATCCCAGCCCAAGGTACTTCTTTAAAGTTAGCCAGGATGGTCTGGATCCAGGTGGACACACACGTTGGTGCTGCATGAGGAAGTGGTTCAGTGGTGTGAGGACTCACACCCATCCCCAGCCCAGCAGCCCCAGTCACCAGCACAAGATGAAGGCCAGAAAGGCTTTCTGTCAAGGGTGAAACCAAAAGGTTCTGCTGACAAGGTTTGCCACTCCAGTCCCCACCTAGCCGGAGAGAGCCAACGTGTGACCACACCTACTGTGCTCTTGCTGATAGAGTGGAAAGTCCATAGTCCACCTTTATGGCCACCAGCTAATAAAGATTGGGGCACTGAACCTGTTCCCTAGGCCAAGATTTCAAAATCTCACACCTGATTTCTTGGAAACACCCAGAAGCATCCACACATCTGATGTGAGTGGCCAAAGCCATGCGGAGCACCTCCCTTCCTAAAAGAGGCTAGAATCCACCAGCATTTTGAGGTTCGCTCCACCCTGTGTTGGCTTCAGGAACAGATCATAAAAAGTCATAAACACCATGGAGCTGGCTCACCAGCTCACTCCTCAGTAAGTCAGCTGATGTGTGAAATATTCTGATAAGTGGGTTTGTGGCTTCAAGACAAGGGAGCCTTATTTATGCCCTCACGTGTGCCCAAAGCTCCAAGGTCCCCTGCAGTTGCCCTCTGCCAAGCTCTGGGTTTGTAAGAGAGCAGGAGCGTGGTGAAATCCAGGTAGACTGGATGCAGGCTGCACAGGTCCTGGGCTGGGACGTGCCTCCTCCCACTGAAGACACCTGCTGGTGTCTTCAGGATCTGACCTGCTTCTGGGGATAGAGGGCAGCGTCCAACATCCCTGAGCACAGACTCCTGGAAGGTAGCCTCCAGCCACACAGGCTTCTGACAGCACAGAAAGGAGGTCAGCTCTTGCTGGAACCTCTGGCTCACAGGACAAGGATTAGATTTCTGTTTCTGATTCACTAGGGCAGGGCACTCCAAGGCCCTGGGACGGAGTGCACTGGTTCACCAGCAGAGGCTGTGAGAAGGCAGCTAACTGCCATTAAGGGAAGGGCAGTCCCCAAACAGAGGCATCAGAGGCTGGCAGCCAGCTCTGTGCAGGCACCAGCCCTCCCCCAGAGCACCACCTCCACCCCACTCAGAAGCTCAGGCTCTGCCAGCCAGGGGGATTTCTGCTGGGGGAGATGGCAGTGTTGGAGCCAGGGCTCGATCTCACCGTTCAACCCCACTGGCAGGAGTCTCGGGGAGGAAGGGGGGAGGGAGGGGGATTGTGGTTTTATGGTTTCCTCAGAAACCTGGGCACTGCTGACCTAGAGCCTGGACACTATATCAACTCAATCCCCAGCCTTCTTGGAAAACCGGCTTCACTAAAATCCCCTCTCTCCCTTTCTCCCTCTCTCTCCCTCTCTCTGTCTCTGTCTCTCTTTCACACACACATCTTCCCATCAGACCAGGACCCTGGACTTTAGAGGCACCCTGCCGATACGGTACCCTGTACCAAATGCAGGCGGACCCACACACACATCAACACACAGGACCCTCAGAAAACCACAGACCTGGCAACTTCCAAGGCACAAAACTAGCTTCACACAGGATAGGGCCAGCAGTGCCAGTATGCTAGGCGTCCATCCCGAGTAACGTAAACAAACTAGAGGGTCCCCCCAAGCACACTTGTGACTTGTGCTCCCTTCCACGTCCATGTGACCGTGTCCTTCCACGTCCACATCCACGTGACCGTGTCCTTCCACGTCCACGTGACCGTGTCCTTCCACGTCCACGTGACCGTGTCCTTCCACGTCCACGTCCATGTGACCGTGTCCTTCCACGTCCACGCCTGTGACCGCGTCCTTCCACGTCCATGTGTCTGTCCTTCCACATCCATGTGACCGTGTCCTTCCACGTCCACGCCTGTGACTGTGTCCTTCCACGTCCACGTGACTGTGTCCTTCCACGTCCACGTGACTGTGTCCTTCCACGTCCACGTGTCTGTGTCCTTCCACGTCCATGTGACCGTGTCCTTCCACGTCCACGCCTGTGACCGCGTCCTTCCACGTCCACGTGACCGCGTCCTTCCACGTCCACGTGACCGCGTCCTTCCACGTCCATGTGACTGTGTCCTTCCACGTCCACGCCTGTGACTGTGTCCTTCCACGTCCATGTGACTGTGTCCTTCCACGTCCACGTGACTGGGTCCTTCCACGTCCACGTGACCGCGTCTTCCACGTCCACGTGACCGCGTCCTTCCACGTCCACGTGACCGCGTCCTTCCACGTCCACGTGACCGTGTCCTTCCACGTCCACGCCTGTGACTGTGTCCTTCCACGTCCATGTGACCGCGTCCTTCCACGTCCATGTGACCGCGTCCTTCCACGTCCATGTGACCGCGTCCTTCCACGTCCATGTGACTGTGTCCTTCCACGTCCATGTGACTGCATCCTTCCACGTCCATGTGACCGTGTCCTTCCACGTCCACGCCTGTGACTGTGTCCTTCCACGTCCATGTGACCGTGTCCTTCCACGTCAATGTGACTGTGTCCTTCCACGTCCACGCCTGTGACTGTGTCCTTCCACGTCCACGCCTGTGACTGTGTCCTTCCACGTCCACGCCTGTGACCCTGTCCTTCCTTGTCCACGCCTGTGACCGTGCCCTTCCTTGTCCACGCCTGTGTCCTTCCACAAGTCCTGGCTGCCTGCGCGGAGGCCGGCGGGGGCTCGGAGCGGGCGCGTGGCTGCCAAGGGCGGCCTGACCTTCACGGCAGGCGGGGGGCTCTCCGCCAGCCGCGCCCTCCGCCCCACGCACGGGCCCGGCGAGCCCCAGCCCGGCCCTCCCGAGTCTCGTCAGGCGCGGCCCGGCTCCTCGCGGCCGGCCGGGACGCGCGATTCCCGCCGCGGGCAGCGACCCCGAGGTCCTCCACCCGCCGGCCTCGGCGGCCGCGGGGCGAGGAGACTCGCGGGTGGGGAGCGGGGCGCGGGCCGGGCCGGCAGCGGGCGGACCCACACCGCGGACGCGGACGGCGGCCGGTGCCGGCCCCAGCGTCCCGGGTCGGGGCGCAGGGGCCGCGGGGCTCTTTTGTTCTGGGACCGGGGCGGGGAGCGAGGCCCCTGGGCGCCGGCCCCGGCCGGCTGACCGCCATCCCGCCGCCCCGGCCCCGCCGCCCCGGCCCCGCCGCCCCGGCCCCGCCGCCCCGCCGCCCCGGCCCCGCCGCCCCGGTCCCGCCGCCCCGGTCCCGCCGCCCCGGTCCCGCCGCCCCGGCCCCGCCGCCCCGGCCCCGCCGCCCCGCCGCCCCGGCCCCGCCGCCCCGCCGCCCCGGCCCCGCCGCCCCGCCGCCCCGGCCCCGGCCCCGCCGCCCCGGCCCCGGCCCCGCCGCCCCGCCGCCCCGGCCCCGGCCCCGCCGCCCCGCCGCCCCGGCCCCGCCGCCCCGCCGCCCCGGCCCCGGCCCCGCCGCCCCGCCGCCCCGGCCCCGCCGCCCCGGCCCCGCCGCCCCGCCGCCCCGGCCCCGCCGCCCCGGCCCCGCCGCCCCGGCCCCGCCGCCCCGCCGCCCCGCCGCCCCGCCGCCCCGGCCCCGCCGCCCCGGCCCCGGCCCCGCCGCCCCGGCCCCGCCGCCCCGGCCCCGGCCCCGCCGCCCCGCCGCCCCGCCGCCCCGGCCCCGCCGCCCCGGCCCCGCCGCCCCGCCGCCCCGGCCCCGCCGCCCCGGCCCCGCCGCCCCGCCGCCCCGGCCCCGCCGCCCCGCCGCCCCGGCCCCGCCGCCCCGGCCCCGCCGCCCCGGCCCCGCCGCCCCGCCGCCCCGGCCCCGCCGCCCCGGCCCCGCCGCCGCGCACTCACCTCCCCTTCCAGCCGCACCGGTCGCTGGAGTACTGCGCCCCCGCGCCGCGCAGCAGCGCCAGCAGCAGCAGCAGCCGCGGCAGCGGCGGGGACGGGGACGGAGGTTGGCCGGGGGCGGCGTGGCCCCCGGGCGCCCGCACCGCGCCCCGCATGCTCCGGCGCGTTCAGCCCTCGGCCCGCGGCCGCCGAGCAGTCCCGGACCCGACGGGCGGGCTCCGCGCGCAGGCCGGTCACGTCGCGCACTCCCCGCGATCCCCGCGCGGCCGCCCGCCCATCCCCGCCCGCCGGAGACTCAGGAGCCGCCGCGAAACTGCGCTCGGCGCCGCCGCCGCCTCAGCCGCTGGAAGCTCTGAGCTGGCGAGTCCCGGGCCCGCGGTCCCCGCTCAGCTGGGAGGCGGGCCGGACGACCGCCCCGCCCCCGGGCCGAGCCCCGCCCCCGGGCCGAGCCCCGCCCCCGGGCCGAGCCCCGCCCCCGGGCCGAGCCCCGCCCCCGGGCCGAGCCCCGCCCCCGGGCTGAACCCCCCTTCCCCCCAGCCGAGCCCCGCCCCCGGGCCGAGCCCCGCCCCCGGGCCGAGCCCCCCTTCCCCCCAGCCGAGCCCCGCCCCCGGGCCGAGCCCCGCCCCCGGGCCGAGCCCCGCCCCCGGGCCGAGCCCCGCCCCCGGGCTGAACCCCCCTTCCCCCCAGCCGAGCCCCGCCCCCGGGCCGAGCCCCGCCCCCGGGCCGAGCCCCCCTTCCCCCCAGCCAAGCCCCGCCCCCGGGCCGAGCCCCGCCCCCGGGCCGAGCCCCGCCCCCGGGCCGAGCCCCCCTTCCCCCCAGCCGAGCCCCGCCCCCGGGCCGAGCCCCGCCCCCGGGCCGAGCCCCCCTTCCCCCCAGCCGAGCCCCGCCCCCGGGCCGAGCCCCGCCCCCGGGCCGAGCCCCGCCCCCGGGCTGAACCCCCCTTCCCCCCAGCCGAGCCCCGCCCCTGCCGGCTACCAGGGCCCGCCCCCCGCGCCGGGCCCCGCCCCCGCCCTGGCGCCTCTCTTAGCCCCGCCCTCTGACCCTGCGCAGTCCTGCCCCGCCCCCCCGCCCGGGCCCAGCCTCCGCACCCGAGCTCCCCCCCCACCCCACTACCCCGCCCGGGCCCAGCCTCCGCACCCGAGCTGCCCCGCCCCCCCGCCCGGGCCCAGCCTCCGCACCCGAGCTCCCCCCCCACCCCACTACCCCGCCCGGGCCCAGCCTCCGCACCCGAGCTGCCCCGCCCCCCCGCCCGGGCCCAGCCTCCGCACCCGAGCTGCCCCGCCCCCCCGCCCGGGCCCAGCCTCCGCACCCGAGCTGCCCCGCCCCCCCGCCCGGGCCCAGCCTCCGCACCCGAGCTGCCCCGCCCCCCAGCCCGGGCCCAGCCTCCGCACCCGAGCTGCCCCGCCCCCCCGCCCGAGCCCAGCCTCCGCACCCGAGCTGCCCCCCCTCCTCCCCCCCCCGCCCGGGGCCAGCCTCCGCACCCGAGCTGCCCCCCCTCCCCCCCCCCCGCCCGGGGCCAGCCTCCGCACCCGAGCTGCCCCGCCCCCCGCCCGGGGCCAGCCTCCGCACCCGAGCTGCCCCCCCTCCCCCCCCCCCCCCCGCCCGGGGCCAGCCTCCGCACCCGAGCTGCCCCCCCTCCTCCCCCCCCCCGCCCGGGGCCAGCCTCCGCACCCGAGCTGCCCCCCCTCCCCCCCCCCCCCGCCCGGGGCCAGCCTCCGCACCCGAGCTGCCCCGCCCCCCGCCCGGGGCCAGCCTCCGCACCCGAGCTGCCCCCCCTCCCCCCCCCCCCCCGCCCGGGGCCAGCCTCCGCACCCGAGCTGCCCCCCCTCCTCCCCCCCCCGCCCGGGGCCAGCCTCCGCACCCGAGCTGCCCCGCCCCCCGCCCGGGGCCAGCCTCCGCACCCGAGCTGCCCCGCCCCCCTCCCGGGGCCAGCCTCCGCACCCGAGCTGCCCCCCCTCCCCCCCCCCCCGCCCGGGGCCAGCCTCCGCACCCGAGCTGCCCCCCCACCCCACTCCCCCGCCCGGGGCCAGCCTCCGCACCCGAGCTGCCCCCCCACCCCACTCCCCCGCCCGGGGCCAGCCTCCGCACCCGAGCTGCCCCCCCTCCTCCCCCCCCCGCCCGGGGCCAGCCTCCGCACCCGAGCTGCCCCCCCTCCTCCCCCCCCCCGCCCGGGCCCAGCCTCCGCACCCGAGCTGCCCCCCCTCCCCCCCCCCCCCGCCCGGGGCCAGCCTCCGCACCCGAGCTGCCCCCCCTCCCCCCCCCCCCGCCCGGGCCCAGCCTCCGCACCCGAGCTGCCCCCCCTCCTCCCCCCCCCCGCCCGAGCCCAGCCTCCGCACCCGAGCTGCCCCCCCTCCCCCCCCCCCGCCCGGGGCCAGCCTCCGCACCCGAGCTGCCCCCCCTCCTCCCCCCCCCCGCCCGGGGCCAGCCTCCGCACCCGACCTGCCCCCTCCTCCCCCCCCCCACCCCCGCCCGGGGCCAGCCTCCGCACCCGAGCTGCCCCCCCTCCCCCCCCCCCGCCCGGGGCCAGCCTCCGCACCCGAGCTGCCCCCCCTCCCCCCCCCCCCGCCCGGGGCCAGCCTCCGCACCCGAGCTGCCCCCCCTCCCCCCCCCCGCCCGGGGCCAGCCTCCGCACCCGAGCTGCCCCCCCTCCTCCCCCCCCCGCCCGGGGCCAGCCTCCGCACCCGAGCTGCCCCCCCTCCCCCCCCCCCCGCCCGGGCCCAGCCTCCGCACCCGAGCTGCCCCCCCTCCCCCCCCCCGCCCGGGCCCAGCCTCCGCACCCGAGCTGCCCCCCCTCCCCCCCCCCCCCCCGCCCGGGGCCAGCCTCCGCACCCGAGCTGCCCCCCCTCCTCCCCCCCCCCGCCCGGGGCCAGCCTCCGCACCCGAGCTGCCCCCTCCTCCCCCCCCCCCACCCCCGCCCGGGGCCAGCCTCCCGCACCCGAGCTGCCCCCCCCTCCCCCCCCCCGCCCGGGGCCAGCCTCCGCACCCGAGCTGCCCCCCCACCCCACTCCCCCGCCCGGGGCCAGCCTCCGCACCCGAGCTGCCCCCCCTCCCCCCCCCTCCCTCCCGGGGCCAGCCTCTGCACCCGAGCTGCTCCCTCCTCCCTCCCCCCCCCACCCCCGCCCGGGGCCAGCCTCCGCACCCGCACCGAGCTGCTGGTCCCAGTCCAGAGTCCCGCCCCGCCCTGGACCCCCGCAGGGCCGACCGCGGAGGAGGCACCCAGGCTGGGCGCCCGCACCCAGCCAGCCGAGGGGAGGGGGAGGATGGGGAGGGGGAGGTGGGGAGGCAGAGGGGGAGTGGTGAGGAGGGGAGGGGGAGGTGGGGAGGAGGGGAGGTGGAGAGGAGGGGGAGGGGAAGGTGGGAAAGAGGGAAGGTGGAGGGGAGGGGGAGGGGGGAGGGGGAGGGGGAGGATGGGGAAGTGGAGAGGAGGGGGAGGGGGAGGTGGGGAGGATGGGGGAGGGGGGAAGGGGAGGTGGAGAGGAGGGGGAGGGGGAGGGGGGAGGGAGGGGCGGGGAGGAGGGGGAAGGGGAGGAGGGAGTGGCAGGGAGGAGGGGAGAGGGGGAGGGGGAGGAGGGGGCAGGGGAGGGGGGAGGAGGGGGCAAGGGAGGAGAGGGAAGGGGAGGAGGGAGGGGCGGGGAGGAGGGGGCAGGGGAGGGGGGAGGAGGGGGCAAGGGAGGAGAGGGAAGGGGAGGAGGGAGGGGCGGGGAGGAGGGGGCAGGGGAGGGGGAGGAGGGGGCAGGGGAGGGGGAGGAGGGGGCAGGGGAGGGGGAGGAGGGGAGGAGGGGGTTCCTTTCTGCTAGCTGAGCTCGGGACCCCTACATAGCCAGGGCCGGGCCTGTGGTCTCTTTTCCAGGGAGGTCTCTTTTCCCGCGTGCAGATGGTTAGGGAGTCTGGTGCCGCCTGGGCTGATGGCTGCGCCAGGAGCTGGGAGAGAGAGGACAGTATGCATCTCTGGGACCCTGTGGGATGCTGAGGGGGAAAGCGGGAGCCCCAAGGACACCACTCCATCTCCTGGAACTGACCAGGCCAGCCTGCCAGTCGAAAGCGCCGGAGCTGGGCTCCTGCCTGGAACACAGGGTGACACCGCCGGGGTCCAGCCAGGTTTGAAGCTCCAGGCTCACTCCAGGGAGCCACTCCCCCACCAGCCCACCTCCCCCCACCTTGGCACTAGACCAGCGCTCCACCGGGTAGGGGTGTGAAAGAGAGCCTAGCCAGCCCCTGGGCCACGGTAGAAAAATACCTGCTGGTTGCACATTTGCAGCCACTCTGCCAGCAGTGTCTGGGTGTGCTGTTTTCATGCAGATCAGCCAGCTCATCAAAGATGGCTTGTCACAGTCCCAGGATGGGGCTCTGTGATTTGGTGGGGTACTCAGTGGGTTGTCCTTCTACTGAGACTATGGATGGATAGAATACAAGCCTGTGAGCATCTGTGAAAACCCATGGAGCACGTAGTACAAGACTGAACCAGAATATAGACGTTGGCCTTGATAGTATTTACTGTCAGACCTACACAGTCATGCAGCATGATAGTCACAGGGCACCTGGTGTGGAAGGCAAAGGTAGGTATTGAGGAATTCTCTCTACTTGCTCCGTTTTTCTGTAACATAAAAATATACTAATTTTTTTAAACAAAAAATAATCTGGATAAGAACAAATGCTTGCCTCGGAAGGGTTCTTGGTAGAATCTTATGGGACACTGGGAGGGAGGCCCTGCTTCCAGGACATAGGATCCTCCTATAGGGTCCCTAAAACAAGAATTTCCAGATTCCATCTTGCTGAGCCTTTAGCAGCATGGGGTGGGACAGCAGCAGAACTGGTTTTCGGACCTGTCCCTGGGATCCTGCACCCTTCTGGCTCCTGGGAAGGCTGCACATCCTGATACTTCTGGTCCAGCAAAGCCCTTGGCCAAGGAGATGTTCCCACAGATGGGGCTCATGGCCAGTGATGTCAGGCTCCTGGAGAAGAAGGATAAGGTGGGTCTGAGGGTGCCCACCAGCCACTGTCCCCTTCAACTCCCGGATCCTGGTGAAATGACTCTGAACCCACATGGGTCTAGCCAGCCCCAGTGTGAGCTCTCCGGAGGTCCCTGTGGGAAGTTGCTTGAGAATGGAGTCTGAGGATAGCTGAGAAGCCAATTCCCAGGCAGCGTTCCACAGGCTAACCCCAGGAAGGAGTCCCATCATACCTCTCACCCCACTGTGGGAGACATGAGTTCACAGTGGTCCTCACGACATTGGCAAAGGGTTGGTGTTCCTTCTCCACCATGGCCCATCAGTTAGAATGCTGGGGCTGGGTGGCAGAATGGAAGAGTTCCATTCTCTCAATCAGGGAATCTGGGGGCAGGAACAGGAACTTTCCCGTCTAGTGATTATCTTGCCGGAGTCCCAAAACCAGGCTCAGTGGTGTTGACAGCAGATCCCCACACTCGTCCCAAGTGTGTCCTCACTACCACAGAGGAGGAGGCCCATGAGTCTGAGTTGAGGCATGGCTCAGAATGGCCACAGGGCTTTGACTCAAGTGGGCACTGGATCCTGCATTTGTGCCCTTCTCCATGTTGCCTGAGTCACTTGCCACCCACACCAAACCAGTAAGTCCATGGCCCAAAGCTGGGGCCAGTCCCTCAGCTCCACACCTTCCACATCCACCTGTTCACTCAACACCTCCTGGACAGAGATCTGCAGCTTTTCCCTGTAGGGCTCTGGGTGGACAGTTACTGCTCGGCCCCTACACTCATGCTGCTAGCTCTGTGCACATCTGACAGCCCTATCTAGCGTCTAGCTGCATGTCAAGCTATTACCTCCATGAACAGATTCACCTGCCACAGTTAGTCCCCTCCTGAAGAGGGTAGGATAATTCCCGCTGCATACCCTGACCTGTGCCCAGCCAAGTCCAAGACAGAGATGTCAAGACATGAACTTCCACATTTAGGGATCAGAGTGGCATCTCCAAGCTGTGGGGGAGGTGGGGGGCAGGGTGTGGGTATGTGTGCCTGTCTGTCTGTCTGTCTGTCTGATCTGTGTGTCTGAACTGCAGGCTGGCACATTTCATGGGGGCTAAGCCTAGGGAAGTAAACCTCTTAAATACTTTCTGTATACTAGGATACACATAAGCCCTGTGGGCAGTGGGCAGTAGGGCTCAGATGTCTGGATCCCACAGGCTGTGGGGTTGGGGGTCTATTTCTAAAATGTCAGCTACCTACAGAAGAGCAGCTCTCAGTTCCCAAGTGATACGGAATTCTCCATATCGAGGAACTACACCTTATTCTCAGATGGGAGCTAGTAATTGGAGATCTCTCAGAGTTCCATCCAGCTATTTCTCCACACTCAAGGGTGCTCACATGTCCCCCAACAGCAATGAGACCTTGATTCACAGGCACAGCCCAACAGATGGCAAGTGCTTTGTAGGTTCTGATGTCTTGAGGCTTGAAGGTATACTGACGGCTCTTCTGTTATCCAAAGTGGCAGTCATCTGAAGCTGCTCACTGAGCATCACTGTGCTCCCTTAGGCTTGTCCACAAAAATGCGGAGTTTCTCCCAAATGAGGACAGTAGTTTCCTTCTTCGCATTTTAAAACCATGAGAAGGCCTGCCGGCCGCGGCTCTTGCTTTCCCTTGGCATCCGTGTGAGGACACCCATCCTACTGTCTTGCTCAGCCCTGACCCCCAGTCCTCTGTCACTCCAGTGGTCCCCTTCCAGGCCACTTGTTGACCTTCTCACAGGGACGTGTTTATCAAGACCGTGGTCAGATGATGCACCCAGAGCCAACGCTTGTAATTTAACATTTAGCAACTACAGTAACGTGTAATTATGACATGAAACAGCTCATGGAGGCCCAGCCAGCTTCAACCCAGTAACCTTCAATGTGTAATTCTTCACCTAGCTCCTCCCTAACCTCATTTGCCAGCATGTTTTGCTGTCTGAGTCAGAGAAAAGGGGGAGAGAGTTGCAGCTGGAGCAGCTAACCAAAAAGCTCCTCAAGTCATGAGCCTGAGCCTCAGGCCCTGTCATGGCCCCAGATTAGACTTCAGGCCTACTCTGACCGGCATGCACCCTTGGAGTGCACACTCGGTGCCGTCTCTGTAGTCTGGGCAGTTCAAGTGGTATTATCCCTGTCATCGCTGTGGTGTGTGGCCACTGCTTCACCAATCCCAAACTTGGCCCCTTCCTTTTCCTGGCCACTTGGACTCTCTCCAAGCATCTGCCACAATTAAGGAGGGGTAGCGACGGCAGAAGGTGATACCACATGTGGAGGCAGCAGCTTGACACACAAGTGGACCCTAGATACAGCCTGCCAGGCACACACAGAGGCCGGGACCAGGAGTGCATGGAGGAGTGCTCGGCCATCTGTGCGCCCAGTCCTTGGGAATCAGTATCACTGTCCTGAACCAGCTGATGACACAATCCACAGGCCAATGGTAAAGTTCCAAGCTAGAAGGTTCTGCCCTAGCCAGACATGTAGAGAGTTGAGCGCTGGGGCTGGAACTGAGGATAAGTTCCCTTCCCAAGGATGCTCATGGGCACCTGGCCCTGGAAAAGCTAAGAATATTGGTAAGCAGAGGAAGGCAGCAAGAAGTGAGCCCGGGGAACAGAGTGGAGTGTGGTGAGGCCGCTGGAAGACAGAGACTGAGAGCTGAGGTATTTCCGGCTGGCCTGGCAAGACACCAGGCAGGGGTCCAGCTCTCTCATTCCAGTGGAGAAACACAGCCGACGTGTCCAGAAGGAATGAGCCTCCCACTCTCCCAGGGAACAGGACTGTCTCCTGCCAGGTGCCCTAGGTGTGTGCCTGAAACATCAGAACCTTGTACATTCTCATCTCACAGGTAATAAGGGCTGTGGTCGGTGCATTTGCTTGAGTAAACACAGATATTTTCCCCAAGCCACTTAGGGGCTGTGAAGTTTATGACTCTTTGGTCCTAAACACTGGGCAAGAACCGTGTCTACAAGAGTGATGTATCTTGATCTAACAGCGCATGCCACAGACAAGGAGCCACACAGAGATGCCACCATCAGTGTGGGAAGCGTGTTCTGTGGCTCATGTTCTCAGTGTGGGCACTGGGCCATCTGGGAGTCTCCATCTGCTCTTAATCAGCTGATGAGTGAGAGGGCAGCAGTCCCCAAGGGTTTACAGGGGCATGGGGCCTTATGTCTGGCCTTGGACCATCCCGAACAGGTGCTGGCCCGAAAGGGAGGCAGTGACTTTATCTGTATCCTGGAAGCCAGTGATGCCGGGACCCACCTGTGGAAGACGGCCCTGGGTCCAGATGGAGGACTGGCGATCACTGCCAGGCAGAAGCCCCTAATTTCCTGCAAGTTTCTAGATACAAGGAAGACTCCTGCCAACCCTAGTCTTTGGTTCTTTTTTTTTTGGGGGGGGGAGGGGGTCCGGTCATGGGGCCTGAACTCTGGGCCTGGGCGCTGTCCCTCAGCTCTTCAGCTCAAGGCTAGCGCTCTACCACTTGAGCCACAGCGCCACTTCCAGATTTTTTCTTTTTGCTTATGTGGTGCTGAGGAATCAAACCCAGGGCCTCAGGCATGCAAGGCAAGTGCTCTGCCACTGAGCCACCTTCCCAGCTCCCCTAGTCTTTGGTTCTATGCAGAGGAAGATACCTCTTAGACACAGCAGAGACTATGGGTAGCCGGGGATGTTGGTTTCTGTGCCTAGCACTATCCTGAATAAGGCCATGAGGGTCTCTACAGCTCATTACCCTCACTGGACAGAGCCAGAGTGCTCTGGACCAGTCATTTCAGGGAGCCTGAACCCTACAACTGAGCAGTCATCTGCCTGGAGCACAGCCAGGAAGCTGCCCATACACAGAGGAGGGCCTGACGCCACCTCCCTCCTCCATTCTGTGGGTGTGGACCGGCTGAAAGGAACTGGATGGGCGCTCCACAGCAGACAGAGGCAAGCCTGAGCACTGGTGACTCAGGCCAGAGGTGGTGGCAGCTGTAAACACCTTCCACGGAGAACCTGTCAGTGAGGTCTGTCCCCACCCATGTCATCAGCCCATCTGGTCCTGTCCTGGGAAAGAGGCCAGCCCAGGCCAGGGCGGCTCAAGGTCTCCCCCACCTGGAGGACTGACAGCAGGCCTGCAGCCCTGGGGAAAGTGAGACCAAGAAGAGGGTGCCCTGAGGACAGGCCCTCGACAAGTATGCTGAGACCGGGAGAAGGCAGGAGCCTCGCACCCACTTCCCCAGGGCTCCCCTGGACAGTTTCACCCCAAACCAGGGCTCAGAGGACAGAGAGGCTCAGCGTGTCCCCAGCCCCATAGCCATGTCACCGGTGTGTATGCCGAAGGTCTCAGGGGAGGGGAGCTCAGGCTGACCCTCCGGATAGGGCTTCTCCTCAGCATCCCCCCCTCTCTAGAGAAAAGGGGACCTCAGGGCAGAGGGCAGGTGATGAGGCCCCTGAGACGTGGCCCTAGAAAAGGTGTCCAAGTCACACCCCAGCTCTCCCCTGCTCTCCCCATGGTTGAAGGGTTCTGCGTCCCCGGTGTCCCACAGAACCTTCTGGAAGCGAGAGAGCACAAAGATGCCCCTTTGTCTGAGGATCGTGGACTAAGCATTCAGCTCTTAGTTCAGACTCAAGACAGGCACAGGAGAGGCTGCTGCTGCGGTCTCACGCCTGGAATCCTAGCCGCTTGGGAGGGTGGGGTCAGGTGGTGTGGGAGTCCATGAGACCCTTCTCACCTGATGTCTGGGCAAGGTGGCTCACACCCGTCACCCCACAGTGACTGAGATAGGAAGACACCTAAAAAACACGGATCCTGGAAGCAACACCTTATCTCAAAAGTGACCAGTACAAGAAAGGTGTGGGGGCCTGCCTAGCAAGCACAAGGCCCTGAGTTCAAACCCCAGTATTGCAAAAAAAAAAAAAAAAAAAAGACAAAATAAAGACAACCAAGCCAAGTCAACGGAGCCATTACAGACCCCAGCCCTCTACTCCTCATACCCACGCAGTGCCCTGTTCCCTCACCCGACTGGGTCCTCCACAGATGCTCTGCCTGGCCCAGGCTAGGCAGGAGCTGGACCTGCCCAAGGGCCTTCGGGCCTAGACCCCAGTGTTGAGCCTCCCTGCAGCCAGCATTGATGGGCACACACCTGCAGGGCTCCTGGTGGAGTCTGGGGAAGGGCAGCATATGCCACAGAGCCACAGGAGGAGGAAAACGATGAGGCCACGCCAGCCAGAACAGAACTACACATTCTGACACCAGTGCTGAACAACCAGTCCGTCTTCCCAAAGACTGACCCGTGGCTTATACGTGATGCAACCTAAGGGCCCCTCAATTTTTCTGCAATGGGTAGGCTTTACTGTGTGGCAGGAAACAAAGTTCGAAAGGAGAAGGGGAGATAAGGGAGAAAGACTGATTATCCAGGTTCTGAAAGGAAAGGCTACTCCGGCCGGGGCCCTGCCTACGATCAGGCCTGGGCACTGCTGACAAGTGAGGAGCATGCAGGACCCCAAGAATGCCCACCACTGGGGAGTCACGGGGGACCTGGTGGGCTGATGAGGTCAGAGAGCAGCTCCAGGGCAAATGGAGGACTCAACTACTCGCCCAGCAGCAAGGTGAGATTTCCATTTGTCTGTGGCACTTGGAGCACAGATGCCCTCCGCTCCCAACGTCTCCCCTGCCCAGCCGTAACCCCAGAGCCCTGGCCCATCACCCCAGGCTGAAGCTAAGCTGCTGGGGCCAGCCATTTCCTCACTACTTGCTGGAGTCGCTTTATCCTCAGCCAGTCGAGCGCCCCCCTCCCCCACCCCGTCCTGTATGTCTGTTGAGTCTGGTACTCTCTCTCCTGCCCGAGAAAACAAGTAGAGATATTAGGATTTGAGTCTGGAGCTTTATCTGAAATGCTTTTTTTTTTTTTTTTCCAGCTATGGGGCTTGAACTCTGGGCCTGGGCGCTGTCCCCCAGCTCTTCAGCTCAACGCGAAGAGCTCTACCGCTTGAGCCACAGCGCCACTTCTGGTTTTCTGGTGGTTTATTGGAGATAAGAGTCTCACAGACTTTCCTGCGCAGGCTGGCTTTGAACCACGATCCTCAGATCTCAGCCTCCTGAGTAGCTATCATTACAGGCCTGAGCCACCAGCGCCCAGCTTATCTGAAATGTTTTGGAGTATACTTCCTAACTAGAAACAGGAATATGCCTATCAATAACAGGGGAGGACAGTCCTTCTGGAGGTGTGGGGAGAAAGGAGGCTTTTCCTGATGATTTCCCAGCTGGCCCTGTGACTGGTATCTTCTTGGGCCTCCCTGTGCTGCACTCACGGGGCCTGTTTAGGGTTCCTATGGGGTTTGGTCCACACGGTTCTCATTCACCTTCAACTTACAGCGTGGTCTCTGTGGAGCACCAGTGGGCTTCATGCTGGTACTGGTTCATGGGGCAGGATCTGGACTTCAAACTCAGTTTCAAAAAGCACATCGCAAAGTTGGAGGATGGATGGCATGGTTTCACGAGCCAGGGTCCAGGTCTGACCCAGGGGTGCAGAGCCCAGCAAGGTGCTGGCTGGCAGCACAGTGGAGGAAGGAGAGAACAGTGCCAACAGAAAGCCTCCCCGTTGTGCCCTTACAAATTTAGTTCTTTTTTGTTATTATAAAGGTGAGGTGCAGAGGGGGTTACAGTTCCATTAGTCAGGTGGTGAGTACCTTTCTTTTTGTACAGTGTCATCCCTTCCTTCTCTCTCCCAGTTTTTCCCTCCTGTCCCTGCCCTCAAGTTGTACAGTTCATTTTCCAGTGTCTAGTGAGTACCACTGCTCCCTTTGCTCAGCCTTCGTCCCATCATTTCTGTGCCGTCCCAATGAACAAACATGACAAAAAGAAAAGAAAGGAAATACAGCAACAAATAAAAAAACCCCGTGTTCATTTCCTGGAGCTCATTTCGACAAATATTTTTTTATATGCTCAGAGGCATACAGGCATTGAGTCTTTGTGATCCTCTCCTAGGAGTATCCTCCTTCGGTCTCACTGTGTGAGTGCCTAAAGTCCGGTATAATTTATTATGCCCTCCATAGCTTCCACATATGAGAGAAAACATGGGCCGTTTGAGCTTGGCTTACCCCACTTACCATGAGGTCCATCCATTTCCCGGCAAATGACGTACTTTCTAATGGAGGTGTAAAATCCCACTGTGTAGAGGTACCACATTTACAGGAAGTCCTCGTGTGGGTACTTGGGAATGTTGTCTGTCCTCACTTCCTTGAGTCAAGTTAGGGTGGGCAGGGCGGCTGCCATCTCCTAGTGACTAGCATCTAAATGTCCACAGGCCATTTTCCTGGCCACCTTCCAGGCCTGCACACCTCATCGTCCCCTTCCAGATTCTGGGGCCCCATGGACCCTACATCATCAGTTTAGCCAGTGAACTGGGAGGCTAAAGGCCAAACTATCCTCAGGAAGGTGGTCAAGCAGTGCGGATCAATGGACGGTCTGTCTCACCTCGCCTCTGCACTCTTCACTTTTTCTACCAGAAGGCTTTGGAGCTGCATCCCCTCCCCCCTCCTCTGTCCCCTAGAGGGTGTGTCCTGGTCCCTGGGGCCCAGCAAGGCCTTATCAGCCGCGGGTTTTAACCTCAGCTCAGCCCCCAGGGTGATGTCCATGAGGAAGATGTGCTGCTGGTCTCACCTGGCCCTGGGGCCCTGAGTCTCTTCCTAGTGCTTGGGCCCCATGGCAGTATTCTCTCTGAGGAAGTGCCCTAGTCTGAGCTGGGAGGTTCTGTGCTCACAGCCCACCCGAGGGAAAGGCCAGCCCTGGCCTTCCTGACTTGGAGGGCAGGGAAGGAGCCACTGGGCAAGCCAGCCTGGCAGCACGTGATGCCGCGTAGAAGCCTGTGCAGGCAGGTACTGGTGTGCTTGAGGGCCAGGCGGTGGGAGGAAGGACTGGTTATGGGCCT
This sequence comes from Dipodomys spectabilis, assembly GCF_019054845.1. Taxonomy (NCBI): domain Eukaryota; kingdom Metazoa; phylum Chordata; class Mammalia; order Rodentia; family Heteromyidae; genus Dipodomys; species Dipodomys spectabilis. Next base: position 559,840 of record NW_024870885.1, on the reverse strand, counting down.
GGTTCCAGGCCGATGGTACGCCAGTACTCTAGCACCCACGTTAACTTTGTGCCAGAGAAGAGTAGTTGCCAGGGTCTGATCCTTTCCCAGAAATGTCCAGCTCAGAGAGCCCTGGGCAGGACTGCATGACAGCACTTGTAAGAGGGGAGGGCCACCAGAGCCCTCCCTGGGGTGACAGTCATGGCCCTTGTCGTGGGGCTGTTTTCCCCACACATTGCCAACTGTGTGGGTTTTACTCAGCATTTGTTCCCTATTTTCTCTACTTGTGCACACATAATTTCCACACATCATAAGCAACTCTGGTCAGTTCCCGTTTTAAGATCTGGTTTTAGGCAAACTTTAGCAAAGCTTTCCTCCTGAAAAGGGCTAGCTGGGAACGATGCCTCTTCTGTGTGAAGAGGGCCCTGCTGGTCTCCTCAACACGGCTACTGTGGAAGGGACTTCAGCCTCTTTCATACCCATGGCAGGCTCAGGTTTCGGGAAGCTCTTTCCTTCAGCTAAACCTCATGTGTTTCCTGTACTTCCAAAATGGTCCAAGCAGGAAGTACTAAACCTCAGAAGGCAAAAATAGCTGAGATTTTCCCAACCTCTGTGGTTCCAAGATACAGATCCACCCTGTGGACAAATGCCTCCATTGTGGGTTTACTGTGTCTTGTCATTTTAAATCTGACCTAAGCCTGCTTCATGCCCCAAAGAACTACGTTAGACTTTTCTTAGCTGGGCCAAGCAAGAGGCTCCAGTCTTCAGCCGACCTCACTCAAGTGACAACCTCCAGCAACAAGACTTGGCTAGATAGAAGGTGTGAAGCCAGTTTCTAGCAGGCCTCAAACACTTAGGCCCAAGCCCCATGCAACCAGAGAGGCTGGTGAGGTGGGATGCCATGGACTCTCTGTGACCACAGTATGGAACAACTTGGAGGAGAAGCAGGTTCCAAGAGAACCCTGCCTGGCCTTCTGATGCAGAGACCTGACCGCACATCCTACCCCAGTCATCCACTGTTTCCAGCACACAATCCGGAGGTGGAAGACAGGTCAGTCTGTGCTGCACTCAAGCATGCAGGTCCAGCCTATCACCTCCTTGACAGGGAAATTGGTCCAAAAATTCACTCTGAAGGTACACACCCGAGGGCCGCCCATGTCATGTGGCCCAGATAAGGGATCTCCAGCAGCATGTCTCCCCCTCTTGCTGTGGTAGCAAGTGGCTCTGAGCAAGAACACCCGTGCACCGTTGGTGGGTGGACGAGAACCAAGAACACTCAGATGGAAACCTCGAGCATGTGGTACCCTGGGCCAAGCCTGAGATGAAAACATGTTTTCTTTGTATATGCACATATACGATATATATTGGCAATAGTATCTGAAGCAGGTGGAACCCTGCAGGCCCGAGTCCTCGGTGATGGCGTCTGCATCAATTCTAGGCAGTACAGCTCAAATGGGACAGGAAGACCTGGCTAGAGTCCATGGAGAGGTGGAACACTGATGGGCAGGAAAAATCCCGCTTCTCTAGAAAAACAGCAAATTGCTCGGCGTATACATCATGTTCCTTTGGCCCAGGAACCCTCTTAGGTCCAAATACCAGCTATGCCCTTGTTCTCCCCTTGGGTGGCTGGGTCTCAGTTCTACCTGCCCACTCCCCATGCTGACATGATGACTGTGCCATGTCCCCTGGTGTAGACTGTGCCCAGGTCCTTTGCTGGCTGCTGGGCTCACTGCCCAAGACCCAGGAGCTCTGTGGATTTAAGATCTTCTGTACTAAAACTAGGCAAGTTCCAGGTCAACCTGGGTGAGCTGGTCAACAGGTCCACAGTCCCATAGGAGGAGGAGTTCAGTCTCTGATCTGCGCGAGCTCACCAGGCTGGCAGGGAGCTTACCCATCCCGGTCACAGATGAAACACACTGGAACAAGAAGTGTCAAGAACAGAGACAGAACTCCCTCCCTGGTGATGTCCTGTCCACCTTCCCACAGTTCAAGTGGCTGGAAGCCCTGACTAATGCATCCTCCAGCACCCTGCGTCAGGGTGATATCCCAGAATGACTCCCAGATGTGAGCCCCATGCCAGCTTGGCCCAGAAACATGATCGCGAGGCTCCACCAGCTGAGTTCCCCACGACACTTTCCACCAACAGTATCTACTGCCATTTGTTGTGCTGAAGTCGGCACTTGGAGGGTGGGTTCTCATGAAACCCTTCATTTGTTCAGATCTGCAAAGATCCCTCTCAGCCTCCTCCAAATCTCTTGCAACTCTCGGACTCACCAGTACAGATAAAACCGGGGTCCTCATACCAAGGAACCTAAATTCCTAGACACTACTATAGAGTTTATAGCACATCCAGGGTTTTGACCAGTGCTGGCAATATTTTTTAAAGGAAAAATGCAAACCTGTCCCTCAACCAGTATAGTGAGTTGTGCTGTGGTTTGGGTGTGTCCCCAAAACCATACATTTGTTGGTGCTATTTGGAGGTGGGTCCTCTGGAGTAATTAGGGTTCCACGAGGTTGTCCAAGGATGTCATCAGAAGCTTATACGCAGCAGGAACTGGCTGTGCTGCCACGTGTTCGTAGGACCAGGTACTTGGGAGGCTGAGATAGAAGCGTCATTTGAGCCTCGGCACTCAAGTCCTACCTGGGCAACATGAGATCCTATCTCAGAAGGAAAAACAAATTCAGATGAAAAAGAAAGAAGTAAAAAAACAAACCTTACTAATAGCACACTCTACATGTGATATACTTTCCAGATTATAGCCTTCCCAGACGCTGGTGCGACGCACTCAGGTTTCTAGCCTCCAGAACCATGTGCTAAATAACTTCTTTATACATCATCCAAGCTGTCGTGTGTTCAGCTGTAGCCACAGAAAACCCAGACAGGTAGACAGAGAACAAACAGAAACCTGTTAGTGGTTGATTGAAACTTGTAGCTTGCTGAATGGCTGAGACAGACTTCCAGGAGCCACAGGGTTTAGGGAATGACATCCCTTTCTTCCAGTCTGGTAGTGCCCAGTGCTGCCTATTACTTATGACCTCTTATTCTAATACATTCTCATTTGCAAAGCACAGTGGCAGGCATGTTCTGAGATATCCCCATAGCTGAATAGTGTGTGTGCGCGCATACGTACACGCGTGTCTCCATGGGCACATGAGGCTTGAACTCAGGGCGCAGGCCCTGTCCCTGAGCTTTCTCTAGGCTAGTGCTCGCTCTACCCTGAGCCACAGCTGTGCTTCTGTTTAAATTAACTCGGCCTTATTTGTTTGGTTTCATTCATCCTTGAAGACTATGAAACATTTTAAATTTGCACTGAGTTCACCTCTTCAGGAGTGACAACCAGTGCTGCTGTGCGTGAGTGTGCATGGCCATCTGAGAGAGCTTGAGTGACAGTCCATGTGTCCAGAGAGAGAGGACAGCCCCCGGCCCCCAGTCTCCAGTGTGGGTGGGTTCCAGGAGTAGACAACATGAGCTGGGAGAAGCCAGAAACCCATCCACATGGGACTGCCTAGTGGCCACTGCTGCCCAGCATAATGGTATGAGGATGGGTGCCAGGGCAGGGGCACCGACCCGCAGCCCCATGGACCACAGAATTATACAGTGTAGACTCTGGGAGAGCAAAGACTATTATTTTTTATCAACCCTGCTGATCAAAATACCGAGGCAATCTAAGTCAGCTTATAGACAGACATGGGCAGCATTTTTCTATACTCATAACGTGAATTAAATCTAAAAAGCACTTTGGACATTTTGAGCTATTTTGTTTATTGTAAAAAGTGTACAGAGGGGATACATGAGTATATTACATTTCCTATATTTTGAGCTACTTGATAACACCTTTTGTCTCTAGCTGGATATAAGTGCAGATGCAGTCTTAGTTTCTAGGTCTGGTTACGCAGGTAGATTACCCTGACATGTTTGTTTGAGGAACTCTGCCTCGTGACCACAGACTGTGTGAATGGGGCCACCACTGCCTGAATGTGAAGCTGCAGATGACTGCTCCGAGGGACGAGCATTCTCAGCTGCTGCTTTTCCAGAAGCTAGCCCAAGACGTTAGCTCCAATGTCTGTCTTCCAACCTGCTGCCTATGATGTGTGCTGGCTCCAGTATTCTGGCCCTTCATCAGCAACCAGCTCACATGATCACTGGTTTCTGCCAGCTACAGGGACTTGGCAGTGCACAAAGAAGACCCTGTCCCTGCCCCCACAGAGACAGTAGTTTAGCGATGGTGTTGGGGGCACTGAGCAGGACTTCCTGCAGAGGGGACAAACGGGCAGAGGCTGGAGGAGCAGAGTCAGAGGTAGCCTGAATCAACTCACAATGGGGTTGGGGCAGATATGCTGCCTCTCTGTGGCAAGTTTCACAGACATATTTAATTCACATTTTGGAAAGGCAACCCAGAAAACTGTAAGCATAGGGGAGGAAAGAAGCAGGAATACCCGAGAATACCCAGGGATACCCAGGGAGGCTACGCCCAGCTGACCCATGGCGTGAAATGACTATGGCTGGAGGGGGTGGTATAAGATGGCGGGTGCTTAGGTATGAGCTGGCAACAGATGGGGGATTCCAGGGGTAGCTGCTGGTATAGGACACTGGGAGACACCATCAGCGCACAGGGAAGGTGGCTCAGGTATGCAAACTGACTCCAATCACACTGGTGTCTTGAGCCTAGGGGCTGAAGGATTGTGCCTCCATTTGCAAGTGTCTGAGCTGAGTCCTCACAACTGGGACCTGAGGTTTGGTGAGCACCACAGCAAACCCCAACCACAAAGATCAGACAGGGCCTGCTACACATTTGCTAAGGTTTTGGAACACAAAGGAGGTGTTTCCACAGAGAGCCAAACTGGCTGTGGAGTTTTACCCTAGCCTGCAAGAATCAGTGCACCTACTAACTCGGCCACGGGCTATCCAGGCTACCTAGGTAAGCCTAGGTAGGGGGAACACTGCAGGTGCCCAGGTCAAGAGTCAGCTACGGGTGCTCCACAGACCACCTCATCCCAGAGGTCCGGAGGCGCTGCACGTAGAGGCAGGAGCAGCATGGGTCCCTCTGAGGGCACAGCGGGACTCACGACCACTCTTTGGGCCATGCAGGGTCTTGAGAGTGAGCCCTTGGTTCTGCATGTGCACGGTGACAAACGCATTCTTCAGCCCCAGCCGGGCTTCCCCACCCTGCCACCATCCCATGAGGAGGCTCCTCTGTGCTCCCAGAACTCCCTGTAGGAGAGCTATCTTGCCACACAATGTCTTAACTACAGCCCTCTCTTTGCCTCTAGACTGTGGTGGTAACCACCGAGAGAAAAGTGCTTTTATCCATTCACAGTGCAGCACACACTGCATGAGGACATGCAAGACAGCCAGAGGCACTCAGTGTAGTGCCGCACCACTCAGGTTAGACTCAAGCTCTCAGAGCCTGAGCTCTCCTGCTTGAGACTGCCTTGGGCTCAGAGCTGTGTCCCAGGACCTGGGCTGGATATCCACTACTCTGCATAAACAGGTGCACAGCACAGAGCCCGGTCGTTCAGGGTTCACGCAGGGTCACAACAGAACCCCAGATAGAACCAGGTTCACAACTAGTGTCATAGCACACAGTACTACTAGTACACTGACATCCATGGCCCAGAATAAGGCTCACAGCAAACGAATCCATGACTGGGCATTTCTTGAGGCTCATGGCCCAGTGCCCTAGCATTCTGCAACTCAAGTCCACAGCCAATACTTTATAACTCTGCATAAAGTCAGGCTCCTCACAGTATCCTGCTGAGAATACTCCAATTTTTTTCTGTGGACACTGTGACCTTTGTGGCTTACAACCTAGTGTGGAGATGGCTCTAGGCCAGGGCTTTTTGGAGCAGAGATGAGAGGCCCACTGTTGGTGCTTCCCAGAGCATGCTGATGGTCTAGTTTGATCTACCTTCTCCTGGCTTGGTGAATCAGGTAGGTACCTACTGTATCCAAACAATCCAGTAGTCACATGTACACACTGAGAACAGCATGAGAATGTGTAATATACCACTGATCGTGGACATCAAGAAGCCAAAAAGGCCCACGTCGAAACCAGTGCTGAGGGGGGCGTTGTGGCTGTACCGGCAAGAACCGCGCCATCTACATTTGCCTGGCAGTAATGGCTAGGATGAGCAGCATGGTAGGTGTATCCCTGCATGTACTGATTTAACTCGTCCAAGGAACAAATGAGGCCCCCATTTTGTGCAAGTGATGCAGGCTGATATGGGTGCAGTGGCTGTGCTGGGCTAGGGGTACTGGACAGGACAACGCAGAGCTGAGAGGCCACACTACCGGCTTTATTCCTAACCGGGCTACTGTGCAGAGGTGTCAGGGAACATTTCAATAAACAGGCATGCCATGCCCTGGGATCGTAGTGGCTGAAGCTGGGCCGAAGTTGTCTCAATACTGACACTTCTATCTCCACCTCGTCTTTCTTCAGCAAGCTGAAAGTCAGCTGGGGAAGGCCCGTATAGTCACCCTGAGAAGTCCTGCTAGGAATGAACACAGGACTCCTCACAAGAGTAAACTCTGGCAGCTAAATCAGTAGCTCTATGGCTTCTCTTCAGGTCTTGGAGAATACAAGTTGCCCCTGGTATTTCCAGCCTCTTGCCCCCATCTGCGTTCTCAGATGTGGACTGGTTTCAGCTCCTTCTCCCACATATGGATGTTTTTGGACATGTCATCTCATGCCAGTAAGTCCCATAAAGTTGCCATTACAACCAACGTTGAGACATTTTTCTGTTCACAATTAGGGTGACATTTCATTGAGCACCAAAGGTTACTCAGCCAGAGCTGCTCCTGCCCTAAGTCAACTGGACAGCTTGGCTCACTGGGCCAAACCCACTGCAGCCCTGATGTGACCTGCCATCCACCTGGACGTGGAGCAACCTCTGGTGCTATGTATACAACATGGAGGTTTATTTTGTTTGATTATTTTTTTTCCTGGAAGTTCTTGTGGTTTTATCGTCTTCTTCCTGCCCTGTCAGGCTCATCCAGCACATCCTGTCCACCCTGGTTCTGGGGGTGACCTCCACTGACTGAGCTGGCCAGGAATCAGGACACCTATGGATGTTGCCACCCAAAGGGCAACCTGGCTACGGAGCTGTGACTTCCTGCTTCCCTACTAAGATGGACGATTTCCTGGGATTCTGGGGAAGGCTCTGCCTCTGGCCTCAGTGGGGATACTGCCAGGAGAGCCCACAGGTCCTGGCCTCTGCCCCTTGTCCCTCTCCCTCTCTCCTCAGTCTCTTGGAACACCAGCATTCCATGTGCAAACCCGACTTGGGCTCTGTTTTCTGGCCTGATGGGGAATCCAGGCCAAGACAAACATTCTCCCCGAAGCTGATGCTCACATGAGATCCAAATGTCTGCTTCACTGTTAATTAAATGCTTCCTGCAACAGGAACCTCATCCCTTCCTGCCCAAGTCAGGGCAGGCGTCCAGCCTCTGGCTTTAGGTCATTTGGGTTGTGCAGAGCTTTAATGATGATAATACTTATGAAGTGCCTGGCATTTAGAAAATTCTTAGGCAGGGCTGGGAAGGTGGCTCAGTGGTAGAGCACTTGCCTTACATGCATGAGGCCCTGGGTTCCATTCCTCAGAACCACATAAGCAAAAAGAAAAAAGCTGGAAGTGGTGCTGTGGCTCAAGTGGTAGAGCGCTAGCCTTGAGCTGAAGAGCTGAGGGACAGCGCCCAGGCCCAGAGTTCAGGCCACACCACCAGACCCCCCCAAAAAAAAAAAAGAAAAGAAAATGCTTAGGCAGTGGGGTCTCTTGTCCCTGTCAGAATTTCTGACAACGCAGGCAGTTGTCACCTTGGGCAAGGTGCTGGGTAGCATCTTAATCCTTACGGAGAGCCACAGAACTGCCCCATTCTTCTGTCCTGAGACAAAACTTTAGGGATCTGCCGTGTCACCACCTGCAGTCCAGGCTCTGTAACTCAGCTTCCTGCCCACAACCCCAGGAACACCTGCTGCATGTCCAAACCAGTGCCTGTGGCTCCCAGGAGCTCTGAGTGGGAGGGTCCTTCTTCCAGAGGCCAGCCTCAGAGTCAGAGCTGCCTACCACAATGGCTGTGTAGAGAAATGAGATGGGCTGGTGGGCCCACAGTAGGATCTGTCCCTCAGTGTTGATGTGGCCACTCCTAAAAGAATGGCTGAGGTAGGACAATGTTCAGGAATAAATGGAAACCATTCGGAGAGCAGGGGATAAGGCCTCGCCGGCCGCCTGGGTTCTCCTGAAGGGCTATTCCAAATCCCACCTTCTCTGATGGTCCAGCACTATGCTTGTGGCTGGAGGTGAGCAGCAAAGGGTTTGGCACACACCAAACCCAAGGGGCTGGCCCCAAGTCAGGTGCACACCACAGGAGAGTCACTTCCCTAAGTGTGCCACAGGAGTCCCTCATAGCCACTGCAATTCCCAGGTCTAGACTGAAGGAGCGTGTGCTGGGACAGAGTTCATGGGACTACATCCACCTTGGGTCTATTGGCCTAAATCCAGAGCCAGTCACCACCACAATGTAGAACAGCAGAGGCTGCCTTGTGCACCGGTTGGTTTTCTCCTCAACCACTAGTATATTCTCTGGATCAACTGGCTGCATGTGCAGTCTCCTGTGGTCCAGGCCTTCATTACCTCCAAGCAGTACCCACTGCCCAGGGAAGTTGTGTCAGAGTTGTTTAGATTTGTCCCAACTGCAAACTTGAGGACACATGAAGTTTTGGAGCTTAGATTGTCACAAGAATCCGTGTGGCTCCATGTTAAAGCTTGAACTCAGTCCTTGATGACACTGTATAGGTCAGGCTTTCACTCCCAATCCAGGAGTGCTACACACACACACAACACCATGAGCCTTCACCAAGTCTCTGCCTCCTGTACCAATACCATTTGGTGTAGCTCTTAATTTAGACAGATGGTGTGTTAGTCCATTAGGGCTGCTACAGCAAATTACTTTAGTTCAGATAACTTATAAATGGATTTAAGTTCTCACAGTTTGGAGGCTGGGAGTTCCAGATTAAGACACAACAGATTCAATGTCCAGTGTGCATACCTTCCTCACAGATGGGACCTCCCAAATGTCCTCACAAGGTAGAAGACAGGTGAGGCTCCCTCATGCCTTACACTGATCTTGTTAAGTGTAAGACACCATGACCTGAGCACTCTCTAACATCTCCTAAACCCCAGCATCAAGACATGGGTTTGGGATGTGACATTCAGATCCCAGTGCTGGTGCTCCCTACCGTGGACCACATGGGCAGATGGCACTGAGTCCTCTGAATGCAGCTTTCTTTGCCAGTATTTGCTCAAATGGCAATTAAAAATTAATAAGCTCCCCACTCAATATTCCCAAAGCTTCTGGAGTTTTGTGTCACTTCCCTTTGGGTGTCTATGCAACTGTTTGTCCTTTATCTGTTTGTCTTTTATCACATCCTTCTTTTCTGACTTAAGACCCCAAAGTTTCAGTCCAGTAAACTCGAATACACCTCATCCCCCTGGTTCCTTACCAGAGCTGTGCCAGTCCCGAAGGCCAAGTCTAAGTCTCTCGGTTGGCCTTTCCAGAAGACTCTACCTTAATTAGAATGACCCCAGGCCCCAAACACCCTTGGATTTTTAAACCATCACCACCTATCACTGTGAATTTCTAGTGCCTTCTGGTACTCTGTTTGCAAAAAGGAGATTCCAAGTTGTGTAGGGGAAGGTGTGAAAAGGAAATTTCTGGCTTCAAGAGATGTGCAGGAAGCAAGACACAAGCAGCCAGGCCCAATTCCAAACACCCCCTGCTGTGGGAGGGCCAGAAACCAGCTGCAGTACCTAATCTCTGACCCCTTATCTCCAGCTGGGATGCATTCTGTTAACTAGCAAGCTACTCTTACTAAATCATTTAAATGTAACAGTTCTTGATATGCCCAAGGCATGAGGTTCTTGAAAAAAAGATTTTCAGATTGTTTTCATCAGTCTGAAATAAGTAGTTATTGGTTACTCGGGCCTTGGCTTAAGGTTTTCAATTTGTAGTCTGTGCCTTGCAAATACAATGGAATTTAAGAAAAAAATATCGTTTTCAATTGGCACTTAAATAGAAACTGGGCTTTGTAAAAAACACTTTTTTTATCCTACTTGACGACTCAGTCGTCCTGCTGCGTTCGCGCCGTGGGAGCCGCGCCTCCACGCGGGCCGCGCCTCCACGCGGGCCGCGCCTCCACGCGGGCCGCGCCTCCACGCGGGCCGCGCCTCCACGCGGGCCGGGCACCTGGTTAGCTGACTGGAGGGGCGTCTCGCCGGTCTCGTCTCTGCTGGCTCAGAGCCTCCGCCTACGGAGTAACCAGATTACAGGCCGGCCCGCCACTAGCCTTACTAATTCAGAGCACCTGGAACAACGGTTAGCCTTCATCTGAGAGCACAGAAATCCCTGCTCAGATTCCCGAAGCCCAGCGGTGCTCGGGTGTCTGTCCTCGATCCGCAGTGGCCCGGGCTCGGCGGGCTCCGCCGAGGGGGTGCGGCCCGGGCTCGGCGGGCTCCGCCGAGGGGTGCGGCCCGGGCTGAGCTATGGGATCGGGCTCCGCCGAGGGGGTGCGGCCCGGGCTGAGCTACGCGGGCTCCGCCGAGGGGTGCGGCCCGGGCTCGGCGGGCTCCGCCGAGGGGGTGCGGCCCGGGCTCGGCGGGCTCCGCCGAGGGGGTGCGGCCCGGGCTGAGCTATGGGATCGGGCTCCCCCGAGGGGGTGCGGCCCGGGCTGAGCTACGCGGGCTCCGCCGAGGGGTGCGGCCCGGGCTGAGCAATGGGATCGGGCTCCCCCGAGGGGGTGCAGCCCGGGCTGAGCTACGCGGGCTCTGCCGAGGGGTGCGGCCCGGGCTGAGCTACGCGGGCGGCGGCGTCTGTGCCCTGAGCACCAGCCCGGGACGGTTCCGGAGCCCCGGGAGCTGCTCTCCCACCTGTGCCCTCGTCCGCTTCGGTTTTCAGCAAGGCACGGAGGCCCGCCAGGGCTCGGGGCGGCTCTACTCGGGCTTCCTCTGAAGCTGGCGAGACGCACGCGAGCCCTCGGCCCAGCGGCGGGTCACGCGGGGTCACGGCCGGCCCCGGGCGCCCTGGGGAGCGCGTCCGCGTCCGCTCCCGCGGGGTGCGTGCAGGTGACCGCGACGCGCAGGTGCGGGCCAGGTCAGAAACGCCGCCTCTGCCTGGGGCGGCGCTCTGGGGCCCGGCCCGCCGCTCACCTTCACGAGCCGGCGCAGGGCAATCCCCCCAGACGGCTTTGCAGGCCGGGGCGCCGCTCGCCGACTCCTCCCCAGGGCGGCCGCGCGGCCGGCGCGGGGCGAGCTCCGGTCACGTGGCCTGTGCCCACGGCGCGCGCCCCCGCCCGGCGTCCGGAAGCGCCGGCTCCGCCAGGCCCCGCCCCTTCCGGCACGCCCCGACGTGTTCCTGCGCCAACACGGTTCCTGCACGCGGTCCTGCCCCGCCCCTCCCGCCGAACCAGCAAATCGGAAGCAACCTGGTCTCGGCCCCGCCTCCCTCCGCCGCCGCGCACGCGCGGGGAGGCGGGGCTGGCGAGCCCGAGCGGGAGGGGGAGCTCGGCCATGCTCGGCGCGGGCGGCGGCGTCGGGCCGGGCCGGCCACCCGTCGTGGTAGGTGCCGGGAGGGCGTCTTCGCGCTCCCTTCTCCTGCGCGTGCGCCCTTTTGGGGCGCGGCCCCGCCGGCGCCTTCCGGACCCCTGAGGGGCGCGGCCGCGGCCTCTGCGCCGGTGCCTGCGTCCCGGCGGACGGACCCGCGCGGCCGACCGGCCCGCCGTCTGCGGGGCCCCCCTCCCCGTGCGGGCAGCGCCGCCCCGCGCGCCCGCCCCGCCCGCCCCGCGCGCCCGCCCGCCCGCGCGCCCGCCCGCCCCGCGCGCCCGCCCGCCCGCCCCGCGCGCCCGCCCGCCCCGCCCCGCCCCGCGCGCCCGCCCCGCCCCGCCCCGCCCCGCGCGCCCGCCCCGCCCGCCCCGCGCGCCCGCCCCGCCCGCCCCTCGCGCCCGCCCCGCCCGCCCCTCGCGCCCGCCCCGCGCGCCCGCCCCGCCCGCCCCGCGCGCCCGCCCCGCCCGCCCGCGCGCCCGCCCGCCCCGCCCCGCCCCGCGCGCCCGCCCCGCGCGCCCGCCCGCCCCGCCCCGCCCCGCGCGCCCGCCCCGCGCGCCCGCCCCGCCCGCCCCGCGCGCCCGCCCGCCCCGCGCGCCCGCCCGCCCCGCGCGCCCGCCCGCCCGCCCGCTCGCCCCGCGCGCCCGCCCCGCGCGCCGCCGCCGTCGTTTCTCGCGGCGGACGCTGAGCCCCCCTGACGGACGTTCACCCGCGTCCTGAGGAAGTACGAGCCGACGCCGGCGGCTTCCCTTCAGAAGCAAAGCCCCGCCCGCGTCGGGGACGCCGCCCGGAGGCAGCGGGTGCGGACCCTCGCGTGCTGTGAGGTGTTCTGCCCGAGTAGGGTCCAGGCCCCGAGGCCTGTCTAAATGGCACGCGGGCGCCCACCGAGGCGTAACCCCGCACGGCGTGTGCGACGCGAGTACTTGGGCGCGCACGAGGGGTCCCTCAGGGCCAGCCCGGGACCGCGCGGGGCGCGGCGGGGAGGGGCCCGGGGAGCTCGGGCGGGGCCGGCCGGGGGCGGGAACGCCGGGGAGGCGAGGGGGCGGGGCCGGCCGGGGGCGGGAACGCCGGGGAGGCGAGGGGGCGGGGCCGGCCGGGGGCGGGAACGCCGGGGAGGCGAGGGGGCGGGGCCGGCCGGGGGCGGGAACGCCGGGGAGCTGGGGAGGGGCGTGGTCAGCAGGGGCGGGGACGCGAGGGGGCGTGGTCGGCCGAGAGCGGGCGAGCTGGGGCGGGGAGGGGGCGTGGTCAGTCGAGGGCGGGAATGCCGGGCCGGGGAGGAGCTGAGGACCCAAGATGGGCCGAATGCCAGCAGCTGTACACGCACCTGCTTGGTCTACATACCAAGAAAGCCAGAAGTCTGTCCACTTTTCTTTACTCAGAAATGAGCACAACCTAACTTCTGTGGCTGCTCTTTAGTGTGATAATTACAAAGTTATAAGATAGTTGCTTTGGTGGTAGTCAGGTCCACTGATTTTATTCCATACCACCTGAGAAGTTCTCAGTTTTGCAGGATTTGTGAAAAAGACAGAGTTAGTGCCAGCCACCAATTTTAGGGAAAACTAAAACATTATAGGTGTTATAGAACAAAAGGATGTCAAGAGCTTGCATAGAAGGAATAGACATTTTTGTCAGGGAGTGCCTTGTCCAGGAAGCCTCTGACTTAGGCTTCTGTAGGTCAGGAGCATGATGTGGCTGACAAAAGTCCATTAAAGCAGGGGGAGGGGAATTCAGCTCCTCACATTTGTTTATTGATTCATTTCTCTGAATTGCAGTCTATTATTCTCCCAGTCCACAATGCTGAAAATTGGTTGGATGAATGCTTGAAGTCTGTTTTGCAGCAGGACTTTGAAGGTGCTATGGAGCTCTCCATTTTTGATGATGCCAGTAAGGTATTTATGGATCCGCTGATTGGGTGGTTTAGCCCTCCTACAAATTAGCTTTCAGGAAAGTTTCCTGACCTGCAGTGTTCACTTCTAGGACAAGTCTATGACTATCATTGAGAAATGGAAAGTGAAGCTGGAAGATTCTGGCATCCCTGTGGTCATTGGAGGGCATGTTTCTCCCTCTCCTCGAGGAGGTGAGTAACATACTTAGGTTATTAAACTGCAGTTTAGCTGGGCATGGTGGCTCATGCCTGTAATACTAGTTATTTGGGAGGCAGAGATCAGGCACAAAAGTCTCACAACTCCATCTTAACTAATGGCTAGACACAGTGGCACATAGCTGTTACCCCAAGCACAGTGGCTGGGCTCTTAACTTCAGTTAACTCAAAAGTCAGAAGTGGCACTGTGACCCAAGTGGTAGAGTGCTAGCCTTGAGCAAAAAACTCAGGGATAGTCTACTCAGGCTGAGTTCAATTCTAGGATCAGGACAAAAGCAAACTACATTTCTTCTAAAATGTGTGAAGTAAGCTGTTATCTGAAACTGGTTAAACATTCTTTAATATTCTTTTATTAAAAGTGATTTGTACCCAGACATCAGTGGCTCATTCCTGTAATCCTAGTTACTCAGGGGGTTGAGATCTGAGGATCATGTTTCAAAGCCAGCCCAAGCAGAAGAGTCCCTATGAGACTCTTATCTCCAATTAAGCACTGAAAAACCAGAAGTAGTGCTGTGGCTCAAAGTGGTAGAGTCCTAGTCTTGAGCAAAATATCCTAGGGACAGCACCCAAGCCCTGAGTTCAAGCCCCACAACCAACAAAAAAATTTAAAAAGTGACTTTACATTTTCTACAGTTGAATTAGAAAGACATTTTATGGTCACAAAATGTGACACCTTTTCTGGCCTCCATTTTAGAAACATTTTGCCTTTCATAAAACACTATTCTGTCACAGAGTTCATTGTGTCTGTACTCATTGTCAGTAACACAGCTGATTGGTAGCACACTGAAGGACCAAGGTGGAATGCTATGAGACGAAGTTGTCCTGCTGTCCTTGAGAAATGGTGAGAATTCATGAGAGTCCTCTACTATACAGTAACACCATAGGAACTTTGACTCTATCTGAAAGGACGTATTTCCTATAATATATTTTCTTAAACAGGACACGTTCTATTGGCTAGGGTAGATTCATTGTCTGTTTCCAAGAGTGCTGTGTTTATTGAAAATTGATTGTATAACCTCTTGCTAAAGTAAGAATTCAGCACAGCCCATCTCTCCTCTCCAGGAATGTGTAATGGGACTTCTCCATGGAGCTGAGTTTTTCCTGCTGTGGCCATAGAAACCTGCCCCCTTCACTAAGGGATGGGCCTCCCCAAACATGGAACCCCATACAAACATTTGACTTTCTCAGAGGCAGTAATATTAAAGCAAATTCCTTGTCTTTGCCAAACACAAGATTCATTGTGAGAAGCTTCCAGCTTTCTCAGTGAGATATGCCTGCCTTCATTACACAAATTCAAGGATTCAATTTCTCTCTTAAAACCCAACACCAATAAGCAACTTTTGGAACAGAACTCCTGCTTATTTCAATGTGCTTGTAGAAAATCACTTTTTGTTTCCCAAGCAGTTCTTTGGTTGAGTTCTCATGAGATGTTCTCTCTGCCTGCACATCGTAAGGATGGCAAAGATTAACTACAGTTATTTTGTGATGGCTTATGATTCCACCCCAGTGGCGGAGCTAGGTGCTTTGTCTTCCCTGGTCATTTCCTCCTCTGCTCATGCTTACACTTGTCATCCTTTGAAATGTGGAGTCATTCTGCTAACTGGTTTGGGTTGGTTAGCTCTAGGGATTAATGCTAGAAATGAAACTGCTACAATATTTGAACCCCTTGCAGAAGGGCGCTTGCACATCTGTTTTACCTTGCATGACTTTTCTCAGTGGCATCAAATCTGTGACCAGCTGGTTAATATGATTCAGGTATTGGCAACCTGTTTTTTTAGGAACACAGTTGTTGCCTCATGAAGCTCCATCAGTGCCCTGTTCTTGGCTAAATGCCCCTCTAAGGACCCTTGGCTGGGTACTTAGGCTGAGCTCTTGTATATCAGACTGCATACTGCTTCTGTTGGTAGCCTGACAGGGTGATGTTGAGCCACCTCAGCTCCGTGGTCAGTTCTGTGGGAGGCTTGTGCTGGCCTTCCCAAACACATGCCTGCCTTAAAGAGTTAGGTGTCCCACAGAGATCTGTTCTGCATGATTATGTTTCACTCTTCTAACATTTACATTTACAGTTCTAACACAGTGCCCTCTGAATCTCCCTTTGCAGTGATTTTTATCTGTTAAGCTTTTCATACCTTTTAAATTTTTATTTATTTATTTATTGTCAGTCATGGGGCTTGAACTCCGGGCCTGAGAGCTGTCCCTCAGTTCTTTAGTTCAAAGCAAGTGCTCTACCACTTGAGCCACAGCACCACTTCTGGTTTTCTGGTGGTTTATTGGAGATAAGGGTCTCATGGACTTTTCCTGCCTGGGCTGGCTTTGAACCGTGATTCTCAGATCTCAGCCTCCTGAGTAGCTAGGATTACAGGCGTGAGCCACTGGCGCCTGGCTACCTTTTTTATTTTTTTAAAGCACCATTTGGTGCTTTACTGTGTTCTGCTCAGCTATAAGTATCATTGCAGACAAAGATTATTTTTAAAGAGCTTTTAATAAAATACAAAGTTCATCCATACTCATACAACTGGGTTATTGTTCATGAACTGAATACATCATTCACCCAGCACCCTAATGGAAATGTACTACTGGTCCCTCAGAGTCCCCAACCTCTGGTCCCTTCCTCACTTCCTAAGCACAGAACTCTTGTTTCCTAGGCCCCCTGCTGTGTGTCCCAGAAGCCTCTGCTTTGAGGCTGTTGTCCTTCACTGGACACTGGTGTGAGACACCCACATTGCTGTGTTTGCTCAGTGTTGAGTATCTCATTTCTTCAGTCTACATTTAGGCAGCTCTACCTTTAGGTTGTTAGAAAGGGCACCACTCTCTGTGACAACTGAGCTCAAAGTTCTGCTGGATCTATACCAGGCAAGGTGTAGTGAGCACACTCAGGTGACAGCAGGAGCTGAGTGTGCTCATACTCAGGTACAGCCAGCACCAGCAGTGATCTTACACTTCTCCATGGGTATAATGCTTGGATAGCTGCCCTCCAGGTTGGGAGTTGATCAACTCTGTGTAACCAGGTCCTGATTCATCAGCAGACTTACGGACTCCTCCCAGGGGGCATATTACGTTTGTTTTAATTTTATGGCAGATACTGGATATGCCTTTACTTGTACTCCCTTACATCGGTTACCAAATGTAGACATTGTTTTTCATTTACTGTCCTTGAATTCCGACTTTTCCATGTAGTGCCACGTGTCCCTAGTTCTCTTAGACTGTAAAGTACCCTAAACTTGATACTGTTGAAAACTGAATTATAAGAGGTTTTTATTTTTTCTCTTTTTTCCAACAGTTGGATATTCTAAAAATCAAGCAGTTGCACAGAGCTCAGGGACTTACCTCTGCTTTTTAGATTCAGTAAGTAACTCTGTTAACAACTATTTATATTTTGAATGATTATACATCTTAGTGTGGTTCCTTTAAAAAATTTTATTTATTTATTTATTGGTGCTGGGGCTTGAATTCAGGGTCTGAGCACTGTCCCTGAGCTTCTTTTTTTCAAGGCTAACATTCTACCAATTGAGCCATAGCACCACTTCAGGCTTTTTTCTGTTTGTTTGTTACTGAAGAATCAAACACAGGGCTTCATGTCTGGTAGGCAAGCACTCTACCACTGAGCCACATTCCCAGCCCTTTAGTGTGGTTCTTATAACTTATTTTTAAACATATTATGCTCAGCCTTAGAAGTTAAAGTTGATGGGTTATTGCCACTTAATTGCAATAGCACTTACTGAGTTAATTAACAAAGGATAAATGTCATAAAAACATAAACTGAGTTAATTAACAATGAATAAAATGTCATAAAAACATAAGACTGCATTGCAGAAAATATTATAAACAAAAAGTAAGCTAACATGATACTAGCAAATATGATACTTAAGAGATTAATAGCCAGAACTGGAAATAGCTTTTCACAATTGATAAGAAAACACAAACAGCTGGGTGCCAGTGGCTCATGCCTGTAATCCTAGGTACTCAGGAGGCTGAGATGTAAGGTTTGCAGTTCAAAGCCAGCCTGTGTAGAAAAGTCCATGATACTCTTATCTCCAATTAACTACTAAAAAGCTGGGCATGGAGTTCTGGCTCAATTGATAGAGCACTAACTTTGAGCACAAAAGCTGAGGGACAGTGCCAGGCCCCAAGTTCAAGCCGTAGGACTAGTGGGTTCATAGGCTGAGGCCAGAACTCAGGTGTAGCCATGCAGGCAACAAGCAGAGGTTTAAATCAGTCAAAGTTAAATTGCAAACATTTACATTTGTAATCATATAAATTAGTGAGATAATTTAAAAAAACAAAATAAAGTACTTTATGTAGATAGTATTTCAGAAAGTATGAGTTGGTACCACATTAACAATGTGACTGTATATTTTGTTCAAGAACTTTAAAAATGCTGTGTGCCTGACTCCTCTAAATTTCACCTCTAGGTATGTTGAAGAAAGATTTATGCAGAGATTGCTCTGGGTTGTTCATTATGACAGAATTAGAAATAAGTTGAGATGTCTGCCAGCATGTACTGGCACAGTGCTGGTGAAAGTGTTGTGTTGTGATTATGGGAAATTCCTGGGAAAGGACACAGGATTATAATGTGGAGGAAGAGTGTATGAGTGCACATACAGTCTGTCCCCAGCCACAGATCTATTTACCTTCTTTTTTTCCCCATGGGTTTCTGTTTAGAGAGAAAAAGACAAGCTTTGAGAACCTTCATTTGTGTCTGCTGTCCCCTGCCCAGGCTTCTAGCCTATCAGAATCCTACTCTGGTACTTCTGTGCTCTGGGGTCTCTTCTCTCTGTTTCTGTTGGGGCAAAATTAACTCAAAGAAAACCTCTTCTTATCTCATGTTTACTCAGCTTTGCACCTTGATCACCAAAACGCTCTGTACAGGACTTGAGGGATATAACGTTTGCAGTCCTGGTAAACCTATGCATCAAATAGCTCTGCTGTCAAACCATAACCTAGCATGTAGTTCCTGCTGCTCTTTCATTCTTCTTATTCTTTTTTTTTTGGTCAGTCTTGGGGCTTGAACTCAGGGCCTGGGTGCTGTCCCTGAGCTTCTTTTGCTCAAGGCTAGCGCTCTACCACTTGAACCACAGTGCCACTTCTGGCCTTTTCTGTGTATGTGGTACTGAGGAACCGAACCCAGGGCTTCATGAATGTGAGGCATGAAGCCACATTCCCAGCCCTCTTCTTATTTTCTTAAACCAAACACCAGATTTCTCCAGTTTCCTTCCATTGAACATGTAGTCTCCCTCTTGTTCTCTTAACACCTTCTGACCCTCGGGGCTCGTTTTTCATTCTCAGTCACTCTAATAGTTCCATGCAAAGACAGCCATAGCCATGATGGGTAAACATCTTGTTCTTCGCCAGAAGAGATATCCTTTATTCTTTTTCAGGAATGTTTTTCTTGAACTGGGGAAAGACAAAGCCTATCAAGGACTTATGAGAGTCGTGAGAAGTCTTAATGCTGGAGGTGCTCAACTTTCTGATGGTGTCTGCAATTCAGCACACTGTATTTTCCTCTTATTTGTATAGTGTATTATTTTTGGCAATCTGTAGATCTTGCCAAATGCCACTAAACTTGATTTTTTCCAAGGGACTAATGACTCAGACAATAGTGATCTTTGAAATGTTTTTATTTTTACAGAGTGTTTTCATTTTAAGCCTTAAGAAAAGGGGAGCACCGGCATTTGTTCAGCCGCTTCTTCAGAGCTCTGGCTCTGAAGCCTCTGATCAGGGAGAGGCCTGCAGAAACGATGCCTTCCAGTCACTCACTACAGATGCATGCTCTTAGGGTCTCAAGGCAGCTCTGTGTTTTTAACAAGCTTCAGAGTGACTTGCAGCTAGTGGGCGTTTCCTTTGCGAGCTGTGGGCCTTTAAACCCAGTCCAAGGAGAATTGCATTCAAGCTTACCTGTGAATTTTTCTCTGAGCAAGGTATTCCTAGATGCTGGGTTGAAGACTTTGCTTCCTGTCATAGTGGCAGGTAAGCCACTTCTCACCACCACTCAGCACGCTCACGTTGCTTCATTACTGGGCACCGGCTGTGCTTCCTGCCATGATTTGATCTGTCCTTATATTCTGGTCTGTCTCACTATGCTTCCACCCCACCAACTTGTGGGCTCAGAGAGAGGCGTGACACTTCTTTCTACATCCCTAAGACAGTGCTCAAGGTTAGACAGATCTATTACTGGAAGAGATGACCGGCACATGCTCCTGCTTGGGAGGTCTGTGTACCAACAGAAACTTCAAGAAAAACTCATTTTGGGGACAGCAATATCTAAACACATTGCCTGCCCTAGGAGGACACGCTGTTGGCAACGTACAGAGTCCAAAGAGGAGGACAGGGAGGGGAGAATGATTTGATCTTGCTGAGAACCCCAAGGAGAAAAATTAGAGAGTACCTCTGAAACATTTGTGCTTTCCTGCAACAGATTGGGAGCAGTGGTCAGCTCCAATCTCAGGCTACCTGTGCCTGAGAGAGGTTGCAGGTTGTGACCTGTCAGTGTGGATGGCACTGGGCTCATTCACCCAGTTTCCTCCTGGGTGGCGATGTTTATGCAGGAACTTGGCCCGGATCCTGTTCACAGATTCTTGCTCCAGTGGTGATAAGGGCAAAGTGGGCAGAAGATGAACAAAATTTCCCAAGGGAGATGACTCTGAATTTTGCCCTTGAGAAGGCTCAGTTACTATGTACTTGTGTTCCTGGTGTCGCCTGAGTCAGATTTCCAGTGCTCTGATATAAAATCATAGCTAGTGTCAGGTAGCAGCTTCTAGCTCAGGGTGCCTTCAATTGCTTGTTCTTCCTTCTTCCTCTGGAATCTTGCTGGTCAGAAGGGACTCTTGTTCTCTCTCAAATGAAAAGAAATTCCTTTCCTACTAGCTATGAGGTCAGAGCAAGCAGCCCAGAGATCCACGATCTAGCAGGGAAGGGAAACAGCAAGCGGCAGGGCCCAAGGACAGAACAGAAATCTACAGCAGGGGCTCAGGAGTTGAGGGGGCAGGGCCTCTGAGCAAGTGCAGCTCAGGGAAGTACCCAGGCCCACAGTTAAAGCCCCAGGACGGGCAAAAAAAAAAAAAAGTTGAGCTATGTAACTTAAGATAGAAACAAATAGATACAATTGGGAAAGTTAGGGGAGAACAGTGGAAAGGGTGACACTGTTTGAGATGCCTTATACTTACAGTCTGACTTGTTAAATTGAACTCCTTTTGTGTGGGTTATTTAAATTAAAAAAAAACTTTTTTAAAGGTCTAGGCCTGAAAGGTATTTCTTCTCATATCTTAGAGGCAGCTTATCTAGGCCCACAAGCTACTCTGCATACACTGGTTCTGATTGCCTAAGTTCTCCCTGACAGCTGAGTCTCCCTCCTGTTGTACAGGCCTGTTATAAATGTGTATCCTGAAGCTGACTGGAAAGGAGCAGGTCTCTGTATCAGCCTTTGGGTAATTCTTGTTATAAGGAGCAGTTTTTAGACCTATTTAATGACCAGGGTGATTCCACCCTTTTTTCTGATAACCAGGTCTGTGGGCTAAGGCTGCATAGCCACCTCAACAGTACCTTCTGTGGTCTGCATGCCTCCCCAGCTTCCTTCTCCTCCACATCAGGGCCCTTCCTTGGGCTTCTAGTGGCTCTGTGGAGCTTTTTAGCTGGTGTCTTGCTGTTTGAGTCTTCTCCTAGCTTTTCTTTTCTTTCTTTCTTTCTTTTTTTTTTTTTTGTCTGTCGTGGGTCTTGAACTCTGGGCCTGGGCACGGTCCTTCAGCTCTTCAGCTCAAGGCTAGCGCTCTACCACTTGAGCCACAGTGCCACTTCCGGTTTTCTGGTGATTTAGTGGAGATCAAGAGTCTCATGGACTTTCCTGCTCGGGTTGGCTTTGAACTACAATCCTCAGATCTCAGCCTCCTGAGTAGCTAGGATTATAGGCGTGAGCCACTGTTGCCCAGCTTCCTCCTAGCTTTTCTAAGTATTGATGTTGAGCATATCATCCCAACTCACACATCTCCTGGAATTGACTTTGCTCCTGGATTTTGTTTCTCTCTCTGACTTAGCATTTGTTGGGTTTGGTGCATCTAGGCTGGTGTCTTTCTGTCATAGAAATTCCTCACATGTGGACTCTCCACTCTTCTTCCTCACTCTCTTTTTGGGACTCCAGTTGCATATAATTTCCTTTCCCAGTTTGCCATCTTCATGTCTTGTTGTGCTGAATTCTGAAAAAGTTATTTTTACATATCTTCAGGCTCATTGCTTATTATCTCTCTAGAAATAACTACTCTGCTATCAAATTTTCCATATGTTTAATATAGATTTGGATTTTCTTGTGTTTCTAATTTAGTTTAATCCTCCTCCTGATTGCCTGGTCATTCTACAATGATGATTCCTTGGTCCTCATTGTAGAATTATAGACATATCAGGGAAAACCAGTAATGAGGCGTTAAACATACCTCTCACCATTAGAAGAGAGATCTTCACAAATTCTTTGGCATAAACTCTGAAATGGGTACACTAGCTTTCAAAGCTGGTGCTCACAGCTCTTTGCATCTCTTCTTTTAGTGTTTCTGCTTTGCGTTTGAAATACTAGCGGGCCTTGTTAATCAGCTCCTGGTTAATCAGCTCCTGGTGTTTTGCACCAGTTAGAGCACAATGGACCTGACTGGAGTAGGAGGCAGGGCCAGGGTAGGCAGGGAACTTTGCAAAAGGAATGGGATCATCACCCAGCTGAAACAGATCTGGCTTGTTATCAGAGCCTCCACCCCCACTTTAATGTGTAATAAAGACTTTTTCATTCTCCAGTCTTTCATCAAGTTTTTTTTTTTTTTTTTTTCTTACAGTGGCCTCCAGAGAACAAGGGACTTATTTATAGTCAAGAGAGTGGTCATAATTTCCAAAAGAAGTTGGTACCTGCTTTGCTGTTTATTTTTCGACTTGAATATTTGCTCACTGCCTCAGCCTTAGTTTCTTGGTAGTTTGGCAAGTGAGTCAATGCCTTCCATGTTCTCTTTGCTCCTGTAGATTCAGAGCGTTCAGAATCCCAGGGTGGGGGGCTGCTTCTAATAGAAGTGATGGAAATCATATTTGAATGTTGTTTGGGCTCTTTTGTGGGGGGGGGGGAGGCGGTTGTGGGGCCTGAACTCTGGGCCTAGGCGCTGTCCCTCAGCTCTTCAACTCAAGGCTAGTGCTCTACCACTTGAGCCACAGCACCACTTCAGCTTTTTTTCTTTTTGCTTATGTGGTGCTAAGGAATCGAACCCAGGGCCTCAGGCAAGGCAAACACTCTACCACTGAGCCACCTTCCCAGCCCCTGTTGTTTGGGCTCTTGAGAGCTGGGAAATACCAGGAAATTATACTTTTTACATAGAAAACTAGTACCTGGCAATTGTGCTTTTTTACATAAAACTCTTAATACAAAAAACACTAACCATGACCCCAACTTTGAATCTGATTAACCCTGTCTGTATTAGTCAGAATTCTTCAGAAAAGACATAGGGCATACAGAGATATATAGGTAGGGAGAAACTTGCATGATCATAGAGGCTGAGGAGTCCCATGTTCTTCTGTCCATAAGCTAGAGTCCCAGGAAAGCTGATGGTGTAACTTGCAGTCCAGAGCCAAAGGCCTGAGAGCCAGAGGAACCAATGGTGTACTAAGTACCTTTTTTCAGAGTCCCAATTTCCAAGAATGAGGAGTATCATTAGCTGGGAGGAGCTGAAGATAGGCTTCCTGGTTGAAGCAGAAAGAGGAAGAGGAAATCTCTTCTTCCACCATTTTGTTCTATCTGGACCTTGAAAAGGGTGGGTGTTCCTTACTAAGTCCTCGGATTCATAAGCTAGTTTCTCGGTGGGACAAAGGGTGAACCAATTCAGCAGTGAAACCCACTAGACGTTAGGTTGGAAAATGAATTCAGGAAGCTGAGATCTGAGGAACACTGTTCAAAGCCAGCCCCAGCCGGAAAGTCTGTGAGACTCTTATCTCCAATTAACCACCAGAAAACTGGAAGTGGCACTGTGGCTGAAGTGGTAGAGCACTCACCTTGAGCTGAAGAGCTGAGGGGCAGTGCCCAGGACCAGAGTTCAAGCCCCATGATCGACCAAAAAAAGAAAAAAAGAAAATTAACTATGCAACTTTGGGGAGAGGAAAGTCAGGCATCTGTACATCACCATTACAATAATTTTTTTTAAAAAGTTAATTTCTTCCAAATGCACCTTTATAGACACACCTATACCCCAAAACATTTACTAGTCCTTAGCCCAGTCAAGCTGGCGCAAAATTAACATCACAAGTTATGTAGGGTTTCACTTATTATGCTATATGAGACAGCCTTATTGTGTATAAAAAGTCTTTGAGTAATATTTACTTTTCTGATAGCTTGTAACTTAAGTACTGTGAAACAGAATTAGTAGTACTCAAATACTGATACAAAGTTTGCCTGTCTTAAGTTATATGATAGGTGAATAAGGAGATGTATATGTATGTGCTGCTATTGGGTCTTGAACTCGTCCTAGATGTTGCCTTTAGATTTTTTTGTTCAAGGCTGGTGCTCTACCACTTGAAATGTTTCCAGATTTTTGTTTTTTAGTGGTTAGAGGTAAGAATTTCATGAACTTTATACCACAGGCTGGCTTCAAACTACAATTCTCAAATCTCTTAGCTAGTATTACACATGTGACCCACCAGTGCCCAGCAAGACCCTCAGTGGGTCTTGTTCTTTATCTGAAGGGGGCCCATACCTTCATTCCTGAAGAATCGGACCTTAGTACAGAGGGCCTGGTGATCCTGTTCTGCATGGTAGACCTTCTTCCCTCCGTCATAGGGTGGCAGCCAGGTTTCCTCTTTGTGGGAGGGATCAGTCATCTCTGTCCACACGACTCCCTTCTCACACTGTTAGCTAGAGAAATGAAGACCCCACAGTGGCCAGGGCAGTCTTAACTTCCATTTGGTATGGTGTCTCCTGTAGAAGCATCCCCCACTCCCCCTGAAACTAGGACTTTTCGCACCCAGAGCATAAGGCCATGGGAAGAGGAGGCAAAATTTTGCTACTGGGTCACTTTTGGTGGTGGTGAATTGTATCATTCTCAGATCTACCCCTTTATTTCCTGGATGCATGAACTCTGCTATGGGAGAAACAGCACAATACATGGCTCCTTGATCTAGAGCAACCACAGTGTCTGGGGAACCTGGCCCCACCCCTGTACATGTGCACTTGGAAACCAGTTGGCTCTGTAGCTATGTCTTCAAACAGCCACTCCAGTGTTCTGTCAAGTCAGTTGCTCAGGGTGGTATAGCTAGAATTGCAGGCACCTGCACTGGGCTTTTCCCAAAAAAAAACTTTAAAGAGTTTTGTGAGGTGCCAGTGGCTCATGCTTATAATCCTAGCTACTTAGAAGCTGAGATCTGAAGATGATGATTCGAAGCCAGCCTGAGTAGGAAAGTCCATGAGACTCTTACCTCCAATTAATGGCCAAAGAGCCAGGAGTGGAGGTGTGACTCAAGTGGTAGAGTACTAGCCATAAACAAAAATGCTCAGAAATGGCATGTTGGTCCTGAGTTCAAGCCCCAGGATCAGCACCAACTGAAAAAAAAAAGTTTTTGGCAACACTAGTGTTTGAAATCAGGGCCTTGAACTTGCTATACAAGTACTATACCACTTGAGCCATAACCCTAGCCTTTTAAATACAATATTTAAATCTTTGCTTATTGATCTTCCACATAAATACTTTTTTGTTGTCATGAGATCAAACATACAGAAAAATGCACAGTGTGCACTTGAAAGCTCAGCTGTGAAGCTGTGCATAGGTAGCTGTCCCTTGGTCAGGCGGTGCCTATTGCCAGCACCTTAGGGAGCCACCTTGCTCCTAGCCCTCTCCTCAGAGGGACGTGGCTCTGACCTACAAGGTCATAATGCTCTTACTTTCCTTTATGATTTGCATAACATACATATTTCTTAAGTAATGCAATTAGTTTTGCTTTGTTTTGAATTATAATATATGGAATAATGTTTCAATCTATTCTTTCATTGTTGGTTTGTGTATTTATTGATATGAGCGGCTGTAACTGAGTCTCAGCACTAAGTAGACAAAGTTGTAAGGTGCCATTTGTTTTTCCATTTAACACTCAAGCAATTAATGCTCCATGTCCAAGCAAGGTTTCTGTGAGCATTCCTGTTTGTGTCTCATTTGGATAGGACTTTTCTATCCAGGTAGTAAAATTACCAGGAATACATACCTCCAGTTTGGACAATGCCAGACTGTCGCTCGGACAGCTGTGACACTTCTCACAGGAGAGTGAGTGTCTTTGTCACCCTTGGAATTGTCAGGATTTTCTATTTTCCCATCTGTTGCATGGCGACTGCCTTTCCCTGATGACCAGCAAGCGTTCTGGTGCTTAGACACCGGCTGAATTACCCTCTCACACCTCTTGCTCTGCCAGTAGCAGATAGGGTTGCTATTGTGATGGAGTTGCTTATGAGTTTAAAATGTATTCTTTACACAGGATGATGTGATGTTGCCCCAGAGAGTGAGGCTGCAACATGAAGCTGCCCTCCAGCGCCCAACAAGCGTGAGTACAGTGCCTTTCCTGTGTTGTCCCACCTTTGATGAGATTGTCAGTATGATTCTGTACACACAGACCTTTCCTCAGTGTGAAAAGAGTTTACGTATGATCAGGGTTCTGTGGCTGGCATGTCTCCAGTGCTCCAGAGTGGTTTCCTTTGAAGAAA
This sequence comes from Dipodomys spectabilis, assembly GCF_019054845.1. Lineage (NCBI taxonomy): Eukaryota > Metazoa > Chordata > Mammalia > Rodentia > Heteromyidae > Dipodomys > Dipodomys spectabilis. The sequence goes on along the minus strand of NW_024870885.1, from coordinate 533,477 downwards.
ATCATGCTTCTCATTTTGGATCCTGCATGACACTTCAAAATGCTTCTTTGTCATCAGCATTTTGAAGCTGAGCCTTGGGCTCTAGTACTGGCAGATTTAAAATCTCTCATCCTCTGAGCTTCATAGGTGCTTGACCACCCTGGGCTTTGTGGGAGGTTGGTTGGGCCCTGCCTGTCCTCACCTATCACCTTGGAGGAATGAGAGCATGTATGCCTCACTTGGCCCTTCCCCCCAGGGTCCTTGCTGCCATTTCTTTTTCTGTGTGTGTGGGTTCACTAGTACTGGTCTTGAACTATAAGCCTTGCGCTCTCATTCAGGTTTTTCACTGACACTGGTGCTGTATCTCTTGAGCCTTGTCTCCTGACCAGCATTGTGCTGACTAACTGCAGATAAAAGTCTTAGGACTCTTCTATCCAGACTGGCTTCAAAACACAATCCTCAGATCTCATACCCGAGTAGTGAGGATTACAGATGTGAGCTACTGATGCCCAATTTCTGTCCACTTTTGTCTGGGTACAAGGTGGAGGCTCGTCCCCATAGGAAATCTGAGGGCAGTCCCAAGTTCAAAGTTGTGGATCAGGGACACAACAGTATGTGCATAAGTGTGTGAAAGCAGACAAGAAATTCAGACGGAAGACAGGCTGCTGTCCTTGTAGCAGAGGAGTCCTGGTTGGTGTCCCCACTGTGGATTTGCAGGGTCCTGGGAGGCCCAGGGCCCCAAGTAGACTATAAAGGCTTCTGTGTGTGGCATGTGTCATCGAGGGCAGGATAACTTTGTGTCTTTTTCTGGATCCTGAATGGGTCCCGGGCCTACCGAGGAGAAGCCACAAATATGTGTAGCTGCACATTTTCATGGCAGTCTGTGACCACAGACTCCAGAAGTTGCTGTTCTAAGGTTTAAAGGCATAGAATACTTCATTTTTTTTCCCTTTATAGCCAGAGAGATATCAGAGAGTGTCTGACGGCACATCCCTCATGAAGCTGTGAGGGCTCTGTCTGTACTAGGCATTAGTACCCCTAGCCCAAGGACTGGCCTCATTGAGTGCCATGGCCTAGGCATTTCTATCCCAGCCTCCAAAAGTCCTGGTGGGCCTCTTAGTCACATGAAGGAGAGATTATATGCATAAAATGTGTTTCGGGTGCTGATTCCTTGTCAGGAAGAAGCAAGTCTGTCTTTATGGATTTCTGTGCAGTGTATGTAAGGACTAAGACTTTTAGAAAGCCCTCCCAATGGCTCTGAAAGGTGAGGAAAATTGCATCTGGAAGTTAGAGAAGAAAGAAATTATGATTATTAAAAAAAAGAAGCTTCTTTCCCAAAGTTGTGTGCTTGAGTGCTGAGAACACTACTAGTACTATTTCACTTGTTGTGAAACTGAAGAGACAGACTGTTGTGACCCGGGTGGAAAGTAGTGTCTGTGTAGCTGTGGTCTACAGCCCATGTTAAAGGCTACGTGTTTCCAGATGTTTAACTTACAGTATATACTGGAAACTTGTAAAAATTTTGTAGAGTGTTGACATTCGGAGAGCAAGATACTTGGAAATACGTTTTCATTTCCATCCTGAAACAGACTGGATGCAATTTTGAAGTCATTTTCTTAGGTCTCTTTGCCATTCATTCAAGCAAACTGCTAGCTAAGAATGTTTAGGAATTTGGAAAAATTATTAAACTGTCAGTTTGTTTTAATCAAAACAACCATTTCAAATTAAGATTTACATTTTATAGGTTGTTCACAGTCTAGACTGTGACTAGATCTAGAAGCTCCACTCAGCATGTGGTACAGAACCGTGGTCACATCTGTACACAGCTGCAAGGTGGGTGGAGCACCTCCATCCCTTCTCCCATACTCCTAGGATGGCGTGACCAATGGTTGTGTCCAACACAGCCCAAGGAAGGCTAATATTGTGACCCACAGAATCCTAATCTACAGTTGCTGGTCAGCAGCTGTGTCTGTTATGCTGCGTAGTTTGTTCTGAAGGAATGAAATGAATGTTCTTTATTCCTACTCTGTCATTATTTCCTTAAGGTCAAGAAAACCTTATAAGAAAATGACTTAGGAGGAAACACCTTAATGACTTGTGCCACTGTTAGTTTCACTGCAGAATTTTACATTTTGAGCAGTCCTGGGCAGCTGTAAGTGTAGTGTGTATTCCTACCTATCACTTGTTTCCCAAGTCCTTGCAACAGAGATGCATTTTGAAGCCTATGGGATGGAGTGAGGAGCTCCATGTTTGCTCCATGGGGTCCTTAGGTGGCCAGAGGAAGGGGCCACGGGATGCACAGCTTCAGGAAAACCAAGGCTAGTCAGGCTGGAGGCAAGATGTCATCACCCCACAGATGAGGCACCTTGTAGATAGGCATAGTGGTGCATGGAACTTACCCTTGGCTAAGTATAGGCCTTCCTTGTACAGAGGGTTACTGAGTGGATTTCTGTTCAGAACATCCAGTTACCTCTGGGAGTCGGGGCTAATGTCAGTAACAGGAACGTAGACATCAGCCACAAGCAGTGAGGACAAGAGGACTCAGGTGCCTGAACTCTCAGGCATCTCCATGAGGTTAGCTCCATTTCACACTGGGGAGAGCAAGCATTCAAAAATGACAGTGCCAGTGACTCCTGTCTTTTTAAACCCACATCTCCTAGAACCTTCAGCCATCTTGTTAGAAGGGATCTTTACCCCATATGCATTCTTGCCAACCTTCAACCACCCTGTGAGGCAGGAACTTCCCCTCTAAATACAGTCTCACTAGTCCTCATCCACCCTCGGAGGCTGAGTCAGGATCTTTACCCTGAGTATAGTCTCATCCACCTTCATCCACCCTGTGAGTGGAGTGCTTTGCCTCTAAATACACTCTTGTCAGCCTTATCCTCTCAGTAAGATGGCAGTCACCTCTAAGTACAGACTTACCTTTATCCATTCTGTGAATTTTTTTTTTTTTTGGGTCCAGTCGTGGGGCCTGAACTCTGGGCCTGGGCGCTGTCCCTCAGCTCTTCAGCTCAAGGCGAGCACTCTACCACTTGAGCCACAGCGCTGCTTCCGGCTTTTTACTTTTTGCTTATGTGGTGCTGAGGAACCGAACCTAGGGCCTCATGCATGCAAGGCAAGTGCTCTACCACTGAGCCACCTTCCCAGCCCAATCTTTTTTTTTTTTTTTGCCAGTCGTGGGGCCTGAACTCTGGGCCTGGGTACTGTCCCTCAGCTCTTCAGCTCAAGGCTAGCGCTGTACCACTTGAGCCACAGCGCCACTTCTGGCTGTGGTGCTGAGGAATCGAACCCAGGGCCTCATGCACCATTCTGTGAATTTTAAAAGGACATCCACTCTCTCCACTCTTTTTCAGTATGATTCTGGAACTCCTAGCCAGAGCAATAAGGCAAGAAATAGACACAAGCAGTGTCTATATAAACTACCCTCCCCTGTGCCATGCTCTAATTCCTAAAGTTGAGTGGAGCTGGCACGCAGGCACCCCCAGTATATATGTTGTATATCTGCATTGTCATACAAGTATGTTGTGTGCAGGGAACATATGCACATTGTATGTGCAGTTTTGAGGCATTTTGCATGCATAGTACTTTTGTGTGTATGTGGATAGAGATATACTAAGTATGTATGTGTTATGTCTCTCTGTAGGCTATTGATATGTGTACATATATGTGTTCTGTCCTTCATGCCAGTCACAGGCCAGCTGTGCCTGGAGTAGATTTTCCCCTGCCCTGGGTCCCACACACCACAGTTGACCATTTAAGTCCGATGTGTTAGTTATGCCAAAAGCTGGGTAAATGTAGATGTTCTGATGGCCCAGGTGAAAAGGAAAAGTCAGCTAGTCAGAGTGCCTGAGCTTCACAGTATTGGCTCTGGGTCCCTTGTGCTGTACCTTTATCCAAAGAAGTCCTGGTGAAGGGGTCTGTCTGTCTGAACACATGGATGCCCCAACTCTGTGAGCCCCACAACCAGGTCAATAGTCACTTCGCATGCATGCCTGGGTTAGAATTAGTAATACCCTTAGAGACCTAGAAGGTCCTAGAGGGATTTAATCTTACCCGAGTACTGAACTGTCTGCCGGTGTCCTTGGTTCTTGAGGGAAAAGGAATGGCAGTGTCACAAAAGGCAGGCGACTGAGTGCCATGGCTGCAGTTCTGCCTGGGGTTAGGAGGCCATGGCATGAGGAATACTCTGCTTACCTTCTCCAAGTGCCTTCCTAGAGACAGCAGTTGGTTCACTGATAGAGCAGTCTGGGCAGCTCATAGGTGGTTCAGAAATGATCCTGCAGATCCTCACCCCCTCAGAACATGGCCCTGTATCCCACACGAGGGTGCATCCATCCCCTCAGGTCACAGCCCCACCTCAGAATATATCTGTCAGTGGCCCTGTAACTCCCTCTTTTTGCTTCCTATCAGATATAATTTTGGATGGTGTCACATAAACTGTTGGCTTCCTTGGCCTTTAATACTGCTGGCTCTGAGCCTTCTGGTCTTGAACCTGACTTCGTTTCCCTCCCTTCCTTCCAGTTTTTCACCTCCTCTGGCAATAGCCCCAGCCACTGGAACCGTATTCTAGATGAACCACCTGCACTTTCTGCAGGATCTACCTGTTGTAGGTCTGAACACTTCCAAGGTGCTCAGAGGTGAGGATCAAGCCCTCTAAATGGTCAAAGGGGCCTGTAAATAGAGGCCAATCCCTGTGTGGACCTCGGGTCGTGCTCACATACTGGCACAGGGCAGAGGACTGGCAGTTACAGCATGAGCCCCATGGCAGGAGTATACCAGTTACACAGGAGGAGATGGGGACATGTTCTGTAGCAGGGCTGTATTTTGAGGAAATGGGGACTTATTCTGATGGGAGAACATGTTCTGCGATGATGGGGTTGTGTTCTGAGATAGAGAGGAGAGCCTGTTCTGAAGAGGGGACCTGTTTTGAGGAGATTGGGATACATTCTGAGATGCGACACACATCTTGAGGAAGTGGGCACATGTTCTGAGGGTCTGAGTATGCATTCTCACGTTAGGATGTGTCCTGAAGAGTTGTATTCTGAGGAGATTACGATAACCCTAAAGGAGACAGGCATGTATTCTGGAGTGGGGATATGTTCTGGAGAGATATGCTGCATTCTGAGGATGTTTTCTGGGAGTTGGAGATGGGTTCTGAGGAAATGGAGACACTTGAATTTTGAGGTGAAGTTGCCTTCTGAGGTGGAATATGTTCTGGCGTAGGGAGACGTTCTAAGGGGATGAAGCACAGCTGAGGTGGGCAGGAAGTCATGGCTGTTGAGGTGCTACTGTGGCCAATAAGAAGGAGAGTCTGGACAGAGGAGGCCGTGCTATAGGAAGCATGAGCTATAATACCAACTCATCATTACTTAGCGTGTTGTCATACCCAACTCATTCCTAGTAGCTACTGAGTTAACTGCCCTCAATCAGGCTGAGGGCAACACTAGCCATTGGCTACCAAGAAACTACTCAAGACCCCCATGTGAGTCTAGTGTTCCCCCTCCCCTCCTTTTGACAAGGACTTTTACCTAACTCAACCTAGGTCCCACAGATTTGAATTTGGTGTATAGATATTATATACTTAAAATAGCATGAAACATACTCATAAAAGATCACAAGATCATAGGTTTTAATTGTTGTTGTTTTACAGATCATAGGGTGCCAAGTGCAGAGAGATCCCCCAAACTCTACTGAGCGATACACACGTTGGATCAACCAGTTGGCATCCGATCAGCTTCTGACACAGGTACTGATCATTGGTTGTTTTTGTCCTTAGTGCAAACCTGGTTTTCTTAGGCTGGGGAGAGGAAATAGGACACGTTCTGAGGAGAGAGTGTATGTGTCCTCTCAGTGCTGTTGGTGTACTGTTGGGGTGTAGTTTCGATGTCTTCACTTGTCCACTGGTGATAGGACAGTGATCAGGTAGAGCACAGTTCCCCACCCTTTGGAGATTTGACAGTCAGGCTGATGCAGGCTCCCATTCAGGACACTAACTTGGAGGGGAAAGTTGCTCAGAATCTAGAGAGGGCATTTCAGAGTCTCCACAGTGTACCCCTCACACATCTGTTGAGCCTGCTGACATGCACATTGTCAACGGCCAAAGTGACCCTAGCCCTGGGGTAGGATAGCTGGGTGCTGGCCATGGTAGTGGATGAAGGATGGTTGTAGTACTGGGTAGAGGAAAGCCGTAACTGGGTGGAGAGGTGTAGAGATGGACAAAAGGCTGGGCAGAGGGTAGATGTGTCATGAAGGTGCCCGTGCCAGCAGATGGAGGTGACCATGGCATTAACTGACAATGTGAGACCAGCTGCTGCTCTCTCCAGTTTGAGCTGCAGTGTGGAATGAGAACCATGAGCGTCATTGGGTTGGTGACTATCTGTGGCCACCCTCCTTGGGTCCTTGGATGACCCTTGGGCCGGCAGAGACTCTCGTCCTCATGTCAGGACAGCCCTTGCTGTACGAGGAATGGCTGGGGAAGGCCTCTGCCTCAGAGACCTGGCTAAATGTTGCTGTCACTGGGTGACAGATTGTGCGTGGAATGCTGCAGTCTTAGTAAACTTGGAAGCATGCTTCAAACAGAGCTAACTGTGGCTGTTCAGGAGACTGTACCTGTGTGAGCTGGAAGACAGTTCTGCATTCTAAGTCATCAAAATGGCTGTAAGCCATCAGTCCCAGCATTTGTTCAGTTTTAGGCTGGCTTAGAATAGAAGTCAGTACTGCATGTCCACTGACAGCAACTTTCATGGAGACTACAAGTAAATACTCAATGGGTTTGCTTGCGCCCTCTCTCTCTCTCTCTTTCTCTCTCTGACTTAGGTTCTGTGTCTATGAAAAACTTGTTTCATTTTTATTTATGCATTTTGGTGGTACTGGGCTTTGAACTCAGGGACTTGTGCTTGCTAGGCAGGCATTGTACCACTTCAGCCACCCCACCAGTCTTTTTTATGTTGGTTGACTTTTGAGATAGGGTCTCAATTTATGGGCTGACTGGCCTAGACTGAAATACTCTTGTGCTTCTCTGCACCTCACCCCACACGCTCCGCACCTGTGCTTGCCTGTATTGTTGGGATGAAAGGTACATAATAACACTCTCAGCCATTGCTTGAGATTTAATCTCAACTTTTTTTGCCTGGCTGGCCTCAAACCCCCAGCTCCTAATTTCTGCCTTCCAAGTATCTAGGATTATAGGTTTGAGCTTCTGCTTGGCCGATTTTTTTGTTTTTAATGGAAAGAAATAAGTGTCTCTTCGTTGATAACATAACCTTAAACAATTTTTTAAAACACTATATTTGTACAAATTAGGGGGCTAATTTGAGTGAGAAAAAGTTACAAGAAGCATGTATGTGTGCAAGCCTGGCCTCTAGCTCTTTCAGCCATTGCTTGGACTCAACTCTTCCTTCTGAGGTGTGACCCTGGCCTTCTGACTGTAGAATGCCTTGTTTTGTAGGACCTTAGTTAAATGGAGTCCTGTCTCAGATAGAACGTTTACATTAGATTTAAGGATGTCTTTCCATTTCACCCTGGGACCATTTAAAATACCATGATAGAATCTATTTAGGATCTTCCTCATGGACTATTAGGGTATTGTTCTGTCTGTGAAGGTCTGGATTGGAATTAATTATTTTTAATGTGGATAATCTGTTAGTGCAGCCTCATTTGCTGCAAGGTGACGCTTTCTCCTTTGCATTCTGTCACAGGCCTATTGCTCACACACTGGGGAAAACTCTGTTTTCCCCAGTAACCATTTGTTGACCTTTACCTCCTGACATAACCACAACAGCTTCTAGAATTGTTCTTGAGTTGGCTGAGTAGCTCAGCTCTCTAACCTTGTTCTTCCTAGGACCTTTGCATTTGCACACAGTTTTGAAATCAGGTCATTGTTTTCTTCCCCCAAAGCATACTAACTACATACAAAAGAACACAACCAGACCCTTATTTTTACCAAATGCAAGAATGGTCTGTAAGTGTGTGTGTGTGTGTGTGTGTGTGTGTGTGTGTGTGTGTGTGTGTGTGTGTGTGTGTGTGTGTTCGTGTTCTGGTCCTGGGCTTGACCTCAGGCATGGGCACTCACTCTTCCTAAGCTTTTTCTGCTCAAGGCTAGCACTTTACCATGTAAGCCACAGCTCTACTTGTGGTGTTTTGGTTATTAATTAGAACAAAGAATCTCAAGGATTTTCCTGCTTGGGCTGGCTTTAAATTGTGGTCTTCATATCTCAACCGCCTAAGTAGCTAGGATTTTAGGTGTGAACCCCTGGAACCTGGCTTGTCCATGCTTTTATCTTCTGCTTGACATTCTTTGAGCTGCCCTTATAGAGTGAAGAAGAGCATGTCAGAGCTCTTGATGTGAGTCCTGCCAGTGGTCACAGTCAGTCAGCGTTGCTACAAGCCCTGTGGAGAGTGTCTAGTGGTCAGTGGGGCCACCTGGAGGCAGTAGGACCCTTGGCCAGTCAGCCAGGTTTGGAGGGATGTGTTGGGAAAGGCCATGCAGTACTGGTGGCCCAGTTGTTCATGGGGTGGTGGTGACTAACAGCTGGGCAGAAACTGTCCTGGAGCTTACAGAGGGCTGTGAGCTGAAGCTGTGGTGAGGCAGCCTGGAAAGAGAAGTCAGAGGTGGACGGAGGCAGAGGGTGAAGCCCTCAGCGCGAGTCGGCCCCATCCTCCTAGCCTCTGTACTCGGGCTGCACACTGAAGAGGCCCATCTTAGGTAAGTCAGAAATGGCCAAGCTGTTGGGAGATTGCTGTAGTAGACAGTAGCTGCTGGGTGGTCTCTAGCCATATAACCCTTATAGAAGTGGAAATAGCTGTCAGCTCCACAGGGTAGGCTTAGTCTGAACCCTCCTGCTCCAGACAGGGTCTCCAGTCCAGGCCAAGGTCGGGTTCTGCTGCGTCCTGCTGGACACCTGGGTCCCCAGGCCTCACCCAGTCAGTGGACCTAGCAAGCACTGGGAGGATAGCCATTCCCTCCTGTTCCTACACCAGACTGTGGGAAGACCTCTGTGCACTGTGGGCTTCCTGTGAGCCAGAGGTGATTGTTTCTTCAAGTAAGAAATGTTATTTCTCTAAACAATAGTTTTGAAATGCTATTTTGATCGTAGTTTCTTTAAGAAGTGTTACATATGATTTTGAGCTTGACCATTCCATTAACCAGATTAAAAATGATAGATGTGTCTCCTAATAGTTTAACAGTCCCTGGGAGAGACATCTCTTTTAGTGTGCCATTTAATATATTTCTTTGGCTATTCCAAATTGTTTACCTCTTTCAAATTGGCTTTGAGTCTCTCCTGCCAGCTGCTAGGACCTGTAGGTTTTGCTCCCTGCTGTCAGATCTGTACCACTGGCTTTAGGTTTTGTTTTCCAAAACAGATAGAGTAAAAGCACTCTTGCATTCAGATTTGATTCACATTTAAAGAGGATGAATATTCCACCAATGGCATTCTGCACCCTAGAGAAACCATTTTGTTCTCCAACTGCTCCTAGAAGGTCACACCACTTTCCAGAACTCAGGAACCCTAGGAGTGGGTCCGCAGGTCCTCTTCTGGGACCAGAGGGTGGGGTGGGAGTTGTATGTAAAGGTTGGCAAAATTGCCAGGGAATAAGTGGAGTCACTGCCTGCACGCTGCTTCCCATCTGCATGGTGCCTGATCCTAGATCTTAGGTCGTGGAGGTGCTCACAGCAGTTTGAGTCAGAGCCAGGGAGAGCTAGTAGCCTCCCAGCCAGCTGAGGAATTGCTGAGTCTGCTTTTGTGCACTTTCTAGTAGAATATGAGTCATATGAAAACTATGCACTAAACACGTAGGGCATAATTTAAATCGCAGTTTCAGCCAGAAGTGCGTTCCGAATCCAGGGGCAGCGGGGTTACAGCTGCTATGACAGAGAGTTTGGTAGGCCACTTAAGCACAGTCTCCTTTAGCAAAGGACCCTTAAGATAAACTCAGAGGAAGTTGCAACCATCACATTTGCAAAATCCCCACTATTTTACCAAGGTGAGTTGCCCCCAGTTGATGGTTTGAGCTGAGTCTGGCTTGTGATATGAAGACAAGTGCTTAGGTTTGATTTTCTTGTTGTTAGAGGCAGAGTCTCCCTAGGTAGCCCAGGCTGACTTCAGTCTCAGTCTTCTGAGTGCTGGGATTTGATTTGTCATGTCTGCCCAGATATTTGCCAAGTACAAAGGTAATGAGAGGACAGTAAAGTTAGCACCAAAGATTCTGAACTGAAAGGTGTCTGCACCAAGACATAGCTCCTGCAATGCTAGTCAAAAAGCCTGCTGGGTCTAAGGGTGCCCTGGGGTCCTAGCAGTATGGCAGTGGTGGGCTGGCTCTTGCCTTGGCGGGCGGGGTCTGGGTACTTGGAGTAACCTCCTTGGTCTGTGCTAGTCATAAGAGGGACAGCTGCAGGTCTGATGTGCACCTCTCAGTGTACCTGCCCTGGGCTCCACGTCTGCTCCTGCTCTCTTGGGAGGCTCTCAACACGTCTCAGTGCCGGTGCTGGGTGTCTGTTCCTGATGCCAGCAGGCTGGTTTCTCCTGAGGCCTCCAGACCCCCTTTGCCTGTATCATCAGCTTGCCTTTCCTGGGGCAGGCTCTTCCTCTGTGTATAGCACCCTTCTCTTGTAAGGACACCCATCCTGTGTGGTTATGGACTCACCTAATTATGTCCTTAAAGGCCTCATCTCCAAATACAGTCCCTTTAAGGACTAGAGCCTCAGTATGTGAATTTGGGGCACACAAATCTCAGTCCCCCAAGCTAGGTCATGTTAGTCACCTTAATGATTCCCCTCAGCCTCCAGGGCTGTCCTGCTCTTTATCCTCTGCCCCTGAGTGAATCTCGTGGCAGTTACTGGGTGACTTGGATGCCCTCCACCACTTCTGTGCCTGCCCCATCTGTGCTTGCTAGTTGTCATGCTGCACCTTTAACTCCCCCAGTAGCAGTTTGAAACAAAGGATAGCATGAATGAGAAGGAAAAGGCATCACATTATACCAGCATTAGTACATAAACCTTAGTTCACCCAGAGTGTCGAGGGTAGATAACTCAGACAAGCACATTTCCTAGTTAAGTTTACTCTTTAAACACAGAACCTTTACTGAAACTAGTGTTTCTCAAACTTCCTCAGTTGTAAGGATGGCTGTAGGATCTGACACAACACAGACGTCAGACCCACACTCATGCATCTTATGGTCTGAATATGCATTTCTAACAAGTGCCTGGATATTTGGATCAGCCCTTTGAGCTCTATCTTTCCCAACTTGGAAGAACAGAGATCAGACTGCTGGGTGCCTACACAGAAAAGGCTGCTTTTTCAGATAGTAGAGTTGTTGGCACAAACTCTCCCAGTTCCAAAATTCTGTGTTTTGAATTAATTCTGGAGTCATGGGAAAGTTGAAAGAAAAAAAAAGTTGAGTTCTCAGGCACTTTCCCTCTTCTGGCATCTTAGATGACCTTGCTGCATGATTGGACCAGGAGCTTTGGGGGAGGGGGCCACAGCGTGCCTTGGCCTCCTTGCAGTGCCTTGTTCAAAGCCGAGGGTTTGAGTGTTTTCACGAGCCTAGGTCAGCGCAGTCCTTCCCACTCGGGACACATGGCTGCTTCATCTCCAAAAGCGGCTGCATCAGAGTTACACGATCTCCCGACTGATCTCCTGCTGTAACAAAAATAATTATACATTTGTTAATTTATCAACAGCAGACACTATTTCTCATCCTGAAGATTTGCTGTCTGGTAAAAGGCTCCTGGCTCACAGATGATGATCCTCACAGGAGGATCCTGATTTTGTGGCCAGCCTGGGCAACTGCACAAGACCCTGTCTCAAAATAAAGAAGGGCTGGAGACACAGCTTCCAGACTCTTGCCTAGTATGCATAAAGCTGTGGATTCAATCACTAATACCACAAAAGCAAAATTCTGTCGTCCCTCCTTCTGTGGTATTCCTCGGAACTTCCTGTACTTTAATGACTGCTCTGCGTCTGTCACTCCCATGGCACACACTTCTGAGCACTGACTCTAAAAGCTGGTTTCTGTGATCCTTCAGCTGCATTCTTTTCAAAATTATCTTTGAGCCGGGCGCCGGTGGCTCACCTACTCAGGAGGCTGAGATCTGAGGGTTGCAGTTCAAAGCAGGCCCAGGCAGGAATGTCCGTGAGACTCTTATCTCTGATTAACTTCTCAGAAAACAGGAAATGGTGCTGTGGCTCGAGTGGTAGAGCGCTTGCCTTGAGTGGAGGGACAGCGCCCATGCCCAGAGTTCAAGCCCCACGTCCAACATCAACAAAATTATCTTTGACTATTGTAGTTCACGTGCCTGTTCACAAAAATCTTAGAACCATCTTGTCTATATCTATAAGGAGTCCAGCTGGAACTTTCATATAAAATGTGTTAAGCCTTAAAGCAGCTTGGGTGTAATTACGTCTTTACCGTGTTGTTTTCCAATTCAGGAATCTGATTTTCCCCCCTTCTCTCCTCACACCATCCGTTACATAATTTTTCTGTGATTCTTTTCTTTTCTTTTTTGAACCAATTCTGGGCCTTGAACTCAGGACCTTTGTTTTCATTCTGCTTTTTTTCACTGCTGGTTCTCTACCACTTGAGCCAATCCTCAAATTTCATCCCCATTCGAATGGGGATACCCAAATCTCAGCTTTCTGAGTAGCTAGGCTCATAGGTGTGAGCCACCAGTGCCTGGCTGCTATTACTTTCACTTGCTTTTTGACCAATTTTAAATGCTATTGTGTATTTAATTTTAGCTTCAGTTGTTTATTGTTAATATGTAGAAAAATATGGCTGATAATTATTGGACTATTCATATTTTCTAGTTCATCATAGTTTTGTGTCACTGACTTCTGAGGGATTGACTCACTTCATCTAAATTGTTAAATATATGTCTTTAGAGTTTTTACTTACTGCGTGTAGTGATACTTCTTCCTTTTAATTTCTCATAGTTGTTGTTTGGGTCCTTTCAACTTGTTATCTGTTAGTCTCCCTACAGGTTTATCTGGGCTGGTCATTTCTGACATCTTACGTGACATCTTATAAGCCTAGCTACTTATATGGTTAACTTTAGTCTTGCTTATCTATTTTTAGTTTAATGTCTCCCTTTTGCCTTCATGGTTCTTTTCTTCTGTTTGCTTTTGGTTTTGTCTTATACAGTTCTTTAAGGTGGGGCTTAGTTTTTGTCTTGGGACCTCTGTTCTCATAAAACAGTGCTGCCAACTCCCTTTACAGCTGCTTCAGTTGCATTGAATGGGTTTTGTGGCTCATTTCCATTCTGCTCCATTCTGCTTGATACATTTGTAACTTCCCTGGACACTTCCTCATCAATCCAAGGATTGTGTATGGCTACATGCCATCTCTTCCACATGCATCAGACTTTTAGGGACCAGTGACACTGTCTCTACCTCTCTCTCCAGACTCTTGCAATCTCCTCCTGTCCAGTCTGACCTGGACGTGTGCTGAGGAGAGGGTGCAGGGAGGGAATCCTAGTCCCCAGCTTTAGCTGGTTTGACATTTCACAATCCAGCATAATGAGGGTGACATGGATATAAATATACAGATATACAGAGAGAAACATAAATAAAGAGAAGTAAATTGCTAAGAATAATACAGAAAAAATTCCTAGAACTGCAGGGTGTGAGAGACCAGATGAGAAGGTGAGTCGGGTCCCTGGCGAGGGATGTGGGCAGGCCTGCAACAGACACAGGACGTCTTAGTTGTTCTCAGGTAAAGTGGGGAGCACGAATCAAAGTGACCTTGAATTTCTTGACTTACAGGAGCAGAATTTACAAGAAACAGGGGCACAGGCTTAAAATCCTCCCAGAAATGTTTTTGAATATAGAGTTCCATGTCTAACCAAAATGTCAGTCATGTGTAAAGATATAATAAAGACCTTTTCATATAAAAATTCAAAATGTCCATTTCCTACAAAACATTTTTTCTCAGATTTACTAGAAGAAAGCCCATAAGATTGGGAAGCAAATTAAAACAGGATGATACAAAGCAGAGAGGATAGGTCTGTGTCCTAGAGAGACATAAAAAGGATCAACATGCCAGACTTCAGAGAATAGGCTGCTCTGTTCACTTGGAGATACAAGAGGATGAACAAGGCCATCTGGCTGCTTCCTGGGATCATAGATCGGTGTGTGTTTTGAGGGGAGAAGGAGCTAAGAGGTTGGGAACTTAGATGCTTCTCTGGGCCTCTAAGCTGGCTTGCAAAGCTTCAGGGTGGCTGCCTGCTGCTCCACAGGAATCTGGCGGGCAAGATCTTGAGATAGTTCATAATGCAAGGGCCTGCGTGTAAACCATGCCTCTGGGCTCCTCTGGGGTGTGCAGTGGTGGTGGCCACTGTTTCCCCAGACTGGACTTAGGCTCTAGCAGAATTGCCTCCGTGGTGGGGATGGCTGGGTCTTCGCACTCTTCCTTACCGAGCAGTATCCGTTGGGTTCAGGGTTGATATCCTGAGCACTTGAATGCTCTGACTGTCTGCCCTGTGCTTGCTTCTCTTTGTCAGGCCCTTGTGTGTGGCCATGCTCCCAAACCTCTGCCTCCTCTTGGTAAATCTTGGTCATTGTGATGCACTGCATGTGTTGGTGTTGGGAAGAGACCCGGATGGACCATTGGGTACCCAGCTGCTCACAGATCACACTTTCTTTCCTGCTCACAGATCACACTTTCTGTAAAACAAATATTGAAACCAAAATTTCAGAACCCAAGCCCAAAGTCCAAGAGTCCCACATTAGGTCTGGCCGCTTGTCCCCATATGCCGAATAGACATATTACTCAAGGTAGATAAAGGAGTTACTAAATGGCAGCCATGGGAGGACCGCACTTGAGTACATTTCAGCCATCTTCACAGGTACAAACCCGACTGGACCCCACATCCTCACTGTTCACACCACACTGGGGGTGCCCTGGGAGGGGGCATCTGGATGCTTCACCAAGTGTAAAGTCATTGGAGTTATGCTGCACTTATCCTTCTCAGCATAGGATCCCAGCACTCCTACCTAAACTCTGTTCCTCCTATTTTTGAGTGTTGCTGGTAAAGATCCTAAATCCTCACTTCCAGTAGAAGAATATGTTACTGAACGTTCCCTGGGTCTTTTTTTTTTTTCAGCCAGTCAGCATGTATGTTGGCTGTCAAAAGTTTTTCCACTGTGTTAGTCACCTCTGTCTGGGCAGCCTTCTGGGACACTGGCACTCGTAGTCAGCAACCTCCACCTCTCATTTTCCAGCCTGTTCCCTGCAGCACTGGCTCAGCTCCCTTCGATGGAGGATCCTGGGGCTCCGTAGAGCATACCTGCCACGCACATGATCTGGTTGTCATTGTAAACCAGCCTGTTTCCAGCTTACCACAGAGGTTCAAGCAGAGTCCGGGCACTAGCAGTGGTTCTAGCCGTGGCATTTCCCTACACATCTCAGCTTTGATATAGAGCTGGAGATACCCTTCCAGGAGGCCATGGATTAGGGACACCCTGCCATGAAGCCAGAGGTCAAAGACAACCTGAGATTACACTTTTGTTTTACTGTACTTTTATTGGGCCTCTTTTATTGTTTTACCATACTTCCAGACCCACTCATTTGAGGATGACAAAACTAATAAAGGCAACATGGTGGTGGATTTGGAAGGCAGTGTTGGTCGCAGTGCTGTGCTCCCTGTGAGTGCCGGTGCAGAGCCACACCTACAGAACACAGTAGCCATCGGCCTGGCGTCTCGGTGACCACAACCTGCTCCTTACCAAGTCCCCAGAAGCAGGTCCACATACAAACAGTTTAGTACCAACTTTCACACAAAAGCATCTGTTGCCCAGTAGTGGAGGTAGTGCCTCCTTTCCTGCTGCACTCAGCTTTGCTGGGCCTGAGTCCTCACGTGCCAGTGGTGTGCATGTGTGTGTGTGCATGCTGGGTAGAGGGCTCTCCACTCTGGGCCTGAGTCCTCACGTGCCAGTGGTGTGCATGTGTGTGTGTGCATGCTGGGTAGAGGGCTCTCCACTCTGGGCCTGAGTCCTCACGTGCCGGTGGTGTGCATGTGTGTGTGGGCATGCTGGGTAGAGGGCTCTCCACTCTGGGCCTGAGTCCTCACGTGCCGGTGGTGTGCATGTGTGTGTGTGCATGCTGGGTAGAGGGCTCTCCACTCTGGGCCTGAGTCCTCACGTGCCGGTGGTGTGCATGTGTGTGTGTGCATGCTGGGTAGAGGGCTCTCCACTCTGGGCCTGAGTCCTCACGTGCCGGTGGTGTGCATGTGTGTGTGTGCATGCTGGGTAGAGGGCTCTCCACTCTGGGCCTGAGTCCTCACGTGCCAGTGGTGTGCATGTGTGTGTGTGCATGCTGGGTAGAGGGCTCTCCACTCTGGGCCTGAGTCCTCACGTGCTGGTGGTGTGTGTGTGCTGGGTACAGGGTTCTCTACACTAGGTCTGAGTCGTCACGTGCTGGTGGGGTGTGTGTGTGTGCGTGTGCACACGTGTGTGTGTGCTGGGTACAGGGTTCTCTACACTGAGTCTGAGTCCTCACGTGCTGGTGGGGTGTGTGTGTATATACACGTGTGTGCACATGTGTGCATGCTGGATAGAGGGTTCTCTACACTGGGCCTGAGTCCTCACATGCTGGTGGTGTGTGTGTGTAAATTGGATAGAGGGTTTTCTACACTGGGTTTGAGTCCTCACATGCCGGTTATGTGTGTGTGTGCACGTGTGTGTGCATGCTGGATAGAGGGTTCTCCACACTGGGTCTGAGTCCTCATGTGCCGGTGGTGTGTGTGTGTGTGTGTGCATGCTGCGTAGAGGGTTCTCCACACTGGGCCTGAGTTCTCAGGTGCCAGTGGTGTGTGTGTGTGTGTGTGTGTGTGTGTGTGTGTGCATGCTGGGTAGAGGGCTCTCCACACTGGGTCTGAGTCCTCACATGCCATTGGTGTGTGTATGTTTACGTGTGTGTGTGTGTGCATGCTGCTGGGTAGAGGATTGTCCACACTGAGCCTGAGTCCTCATGTGCTGATGGAATGTGTGTATGTGTGTGCAAGCGTGCATATGTGTGTATGCATGCTGGGTAGAAGGTTCTCCACACTGGGCTTGACTCCCCATGTGGTGGTGGTGTGTGTGTGCACTCGTGTGCGTGCTGGGTAGAGAGTTCTCCACTCTGGGTCTGAGTACTCACATGCCTGTGGTATGCATGTGTGTGTACACATGTGTGTGTGCTGGGTAGAGGGTTCTCCACTCTGGGTCTGAGTACTCACATGCCTGTGGTATGCATGTGTGTGCACACATGTGTGTGTGCTGGGTAGAGGGTTCTCCACTCTGGGTCTGAGTACTCACATGCCTGTGGTATGCATGTGTGTGCACACATGTGTGCGTGCTGGGTAGAGGGTTCTCCACTCTGGGTCTGAGTACTCACATGCCTGTGGTATGCATGTGTGTGCACACATGTGTGCGTGCTGGGTAGAGGGTTCTCCACTCTGGGTCTGAGTACTCACATGCCTGTGGTATGCATGTGTGTGCACACATGTGTGCGTGCTGGGTAGAGGGTTCTCCACTCTGGGTCTGAGTACTCACATGCCTGTGGTATGCATGTGTGTGCACACATGTGTGCGTTCTGGGTAGAGGTTTCTCCACTCTGGGTCTGAGTACTCACATGCCTGTGGTATGCATGTGTGTGCACACATGTGTGCGTTCTGGGTAGAGGGTTCTCCACTCTGGGTCTGAGTACTCACATGCCTGTGGTATGCATGTGTGTGCACACATGTGTGCGTGCTGGGTAGAGGGTTCTCCACTCTGGGTCTGAGTACTCACATGCCTGTGGTATGCATGTGTGTGCACTCATGTGTGCGTGCTGGGTAGAGGGTTCTCCACTCTGGGTCTGAGTACTCACATGCCTGTGGTATGCATGTGTGTGCACACATGTGTGCGTGCTGGGTAGAGGGTTCTCCACTCTGGGTCTGAGTACTCACATGCCTGTGGTATGCATGTGTGTGTACACATGTGTGTGTGCTGGGTAGAGTTCTCCACTCTGGGTCTGAGTACTCACATGCCTGTGGTATGCATGTGTGTGCACACATGTGTGCGTGCTGGGTAGAGGGTTCTCCACTCTGGGTCTGAGTACTCACATGCCTGTGGTATGCATGTGTGTGTACACATGTGTGTGTGCTGGGTAGAGTTCTCCACTCTGGGTCTGAGTACTCACATGCCTGTGGTATGCATGTGTGTGCACACATGTGTGCGTGCTGGGTAGAGGGTTCTCCACTCTGGGTCTGAGTACTCACATGCCTGTGGTATGCATGTGTGTGCACACATGTGTGCGTGCTGGGTAGAGGGTTCTCCACTCTGGGTCTGAGTACTCACATGCCTGTGGTATGCATGTGTGTGCACACATGTGTGCATGCTGGGTACAGGGTTCTCCACTCTGGGTCTGAGCACTCACATGCCGGTGGTATGCATGTGTGTGCACTCATGTGTGCGTGCTGGGTAGAGGGTTCTCCACTCTGGGTCTGAGTACTCACATGCCTGTGGTATGCATGTGTGTGCACACATGTTTATGTGCTGGGTAGAGGATTCTCCACTCTGGGTCTGAGTACTCACATGCCTGTGGTATGCGTGTGTGTGCACACATGTTTATGTGCTGGGTAGAGGGTTCTCCACTCTGGGTCTGAGCACTCACATGCCTGTGGTATGCATGTGTGTGCACACATGTTTATGTGCTGGGTAGAGGGTTCTCCACTCTGGGTCTGAGTACTCACATGCCTGTGGTATGCATGTGTGTGCACACGTGTGTGTGCTGGGTAGAGGGTTCTCCACTCTGTGTCTGAGTACTCACATGCCTGTGCTATGCATGTGTGTGCACACATGTTTATGTGCTGGGTAGAGTTCTCCACTCTGGGTCTGAGTACTCACATGCCTGTGGTATGCATGTGTGTGCACACATGTGTGCGTGCTGGGTAGAGGGTTCTCCACTCTGGGTCTGAGTACTCACATGCCTGTGGTATGCATGTGTGTGTACACATGTGTGTGTGCTGGGTAGAGGGTTTTCTACTCTGGGTCTGAGTACTCACATGCCTGTGGTATGCATGTGTGTGCACACATGTGTGCGTGCTGGGTAGAGGGTTCTCCACTCTGGGTCTGAGTACTCACATGCCTGTGGTATGCATGTGTGTGTACACATGTGTGTGTGCTGGGTAGAGTTCTCCACTCTGGGTCTGAGTACTCACATGCCTGTGGTATGCATGTGTGTGCACACATGTGTGCGTGCTGGGTAGAGGGTTCTCCACTCTGGGTCTGAGTACTCACATGCCTGTGGTATGCATGTGTGTGTACACATGTGTGTGTGCTGGGTAGAGTTCTCCACTCTGGGTCTGAGTACTCACATGCCTGTGGTATGCATGTGTGTGCACACATGTGTGCGTGCTGGGTAGAGGGTTCTCCACTCTGGGTCTGAGTACTCGCATGCCTGTGGTATGCATGTGTGTGCACACATGTGTGCGTTCTGGGTAGAGGGTTCTCCACTCTGGGTCTGAGTACTCACATGCCTGTGGTATGCATGTGTGTGCACACATGTGTGCATGCTGGGTACAGGGTTCTCCACTCTGGGTCTGAGCACTCACATGCCGGTGGTATGCATGTGTGTGCACTCATGTGTGCGTGCTGGGTAGAGGGTTCTCCACTCTGGGTCTGAGTACTCACATGCCTGTGGTATGCATGTGTGTGCACACATGTTTATGTGCTGGGTAGAGGATTCTCCACTCTGGGTCTGAGTACTCACATGCCTGTGGTATGCGTGTGTGTGCACACATGTTTATGTGCTGGGTAGAGGGTTCTCCACTCTGGGTCTGAGCACTCACATGCCTGTGGTATGCATGTGTGTGCACACATGTTTATGTGCTGGGTAGAGGGTTCTCCACTCTGGGTCTGAGTACTCACATGCCTGTGGTATGCATGTGTGTGCACACGTGTGTGTGCTGGGTAGAGGGTTCTCCACTCTGTGTCTGAGTACTCACATGCCTGTGCTATGCATGTGTGTGCACACATGTTTATGTGCTGGGTAGAGTTCTCCACTCTGGGTCTGAGTACTCACATGCCTGTGGTATGCATGTGTGTGTACACATGTGTGTGCTGGGTAGAGGGTTCTCCACTCTGGGTCTGAGTACTCACATGCCTGTGGTATGCATGTGTGTGTACACATGTGTGTGTGCTGGGTAGAGGGTTCTCTACTCTGGGTCTGAGTACTCACATGCCTGTGGTATGCATGTGTGTGTACACATGTGTGTGTGCTGGGTAGAGGGTTCTCCACTCTGGGTCTGAGTACTCCCATGCCTGTGGTATGCATGTGTGTGTACACATGTGTGTGTGCTGGGTAGAGGGTTCTCCACTCTGGGTCTGAGTACTCACATGCCTGTGGTATGCATGTGTGTGCACACATGTGTGCGTGCTGGGTTAGAAGTTTCTCCACTCTGGGTCTGAGTACTCACATGCCTGTGGTATGCATGTGTGTGCACACATGTGTGTGTGCTGGGTAGAGGGTTCTCCACACTGGGTCTGAGTACTCACATGCCTGTGGTATGCATGTGTGTGCACACATGTGTGTGTTCTGGGTAGAGGTTTCTCCACTCTGGGTCTGAGTACTCACATGCCTGTGGTATGCATGTGTGTGCACACATGTGTGCGTTCTGGGTAGAGGGTTCTCCACTCTGGGTCTGAGTACTCACATACCTGTGGTATGCATGTGTTTGTACACATGTGTTCGTGCTGGGTAGAGGGTTCTCCACTCTGGGTCTGAGTACTCACATGCCTGTGGTATGCATGTGTGTGCACACATGTGTGCGTGCTGGGTAGAGGGTTCTCCACTCTGGGTCTGAGTACTCACATGCCTGTGGTATGCATGTGTGTGCACACATGTGTGCGTGCTGGGTAGAGGGTTCTCCACTCTGGGCTTGACTCCCCACGTGATGGTGGTGTGTATGTGTGTTCATGTGCATGTGTGAGTACCCGTGTGTGTGTGTGTGTGTGTGTGTGTGTGTGTGTGACAGCCCACTGGGCAGCAGGGGACCAACTCTTTGAGGACCAGTGAAGTTCCTCTGAAGCTTTCGTACCCCTCCAGCTGGGCCGCATTCTGACTTGGAGATGCCCAGTCATAGTCTCACAGGCGGCAGCCTCATCTACTGGCCCCTCAGGAGCCAAGCAGGTACAAGTAAGTGTTTCCCTTTTTTTCTCTCTCTCCCTTTTTAAAGGGAGAACAATATCCTATTGTGTGTGTTCCATCCATGTTTTGATAGGCTGTTGGGAAGCTGCTGCTGTGCATCATCTAAGTTACTTTTTTTAATTCTCTTGGGTTTATACATAGGAATGGAATCGCTTGGTGATACTGTAATTCTGGCCATCTTGCCCTGCTGGTAGCCAGCTTGTGATCAGTACTTTGCACCTGAGTCTGGCCCCTCCCGGTGAGCTAGCCTAGGTTTCAGAGACCAAAGTCGATCATTTCTCTTGAGAGTCAGAAGTCTTACTGTCATGCCAGGGTAAGGCCAGACTACTCCCCATGGATGCATTAGCCGGGCATATTTTGACTGTCAGAATAAACATGGGAGCGTGTGGAGAGGAGGGTCCCTGTGTCACTGGGAGTGTGTGACAAAAAGGTCTGTGTGCTCATGGGTCCTGGGGAGTAGCAAGTGCAATGTCTCCCTTCTGATCATTCCCGAGTGCAGTCGTCTCCTTCTGATTATTCCCAAAGCTGCTGCCAGTACTGTTTGGCTGCTGGTTGGGAAGAGGTTAAAACAGTGGATGCTGCCCCACCTCTGATGGTGCACAGCTGTCTAGGACATGTGATTTTTGCAGGCTCTCCACCTACTGCCACTGCCAAGAGCCAGTAATTTTCATCGTAGATGAAACAGTTTCAGACAACCTTAGTCTTAGAAACATAGTCGTACTTCTGTTAGAAAAGAATTTTGGATCATTTGACATACTTACATCACTTTATGAAACAGTTTATTCTGCTCCTCACCAGGAATCCCATGTCTAATGGAAAGTCCAGATACAGCTCACCTGGAAACAATGTTAGTCCTGGGGTGAGCTGTGGGGAGCATTATGAAAACCTCACAGTGCTCACTGGAATGATTTTTCCTATTAAGGAATAAGTCAGAACGGAGGCTGAACCAGGAGAAGAAATCTGGTAAATTTTTCATCATTTCCATTTCTACTGGTCAACTTAGAAATAAGGAAGACAATAAAAGAGCGTAATGTGTTTAACATCTGTATACTTGTATTTAGGTTCCAACTTGTCATAAAAGATACAGGACTTTTTCCTGAAAGTACACAGGAGTCTGGAGAGGCAGGGCCAGAAGCCTGGGGACATGGCAGCTGTATCTCCCTGGAGAGCCTACTTCATTATCACTCAGAGGACTTGTCAGTCACATCTGTATTTCAAGCCTGTGACCTTGGGCAAGTTGCCTAATTACTCTGATCATCAGCCTCTATGTCTTCAAAGTAGAGAAAATAATGGCATTGCCTCTGGTGTCTGTGGGCACTGGCTTAGGGAGTAAGGTAGAGAGCGCCACTCTCGGCCCCCCAGGCAGACTGCACCATTCTCGCAGCTTGCAATGACAAACTGACCTTGAAATGACTCCTACCCTGCAGCCACAGCACTTATTTCAGCATCAGCTGAGATGTTCCCCTTGTGTGAGCCTGAGATTATAGTCCCTTCGGGGCATGAAGCAGACAAGCCAGAATCCCCATGAAGGTCCAGGAAATGAGACAGCATCTGTGGGCTCTTGATAAGCTCTTGGCATGTCCATCAGGAGAGATGTGAGAGCACTTGCTTTCTGCATACCCCTAGCTGGCCTTGCACGCGCATGCATCCACATAGATGTACAAGTGTGTAACAGAAAGTAAAACTTGCAGTGGGTTTGAGGTATTCTGATCTTTGTCCTCGCGTATACTCACAGATACTTGAGCAAGTGCATTATTTACCCATTTGTAAAAGAGGTAACCCTTTTTTCATAAGAAATAATGAAAATTAAAACTGAGCAAGATGTCAACAGCCACACATCTCAGATTGCACTGACTTCCTCCAGGCAAGTTAATAAAGCAAAAGGAGCCTCAGGAACAGACCTCCAAAGAAGGAATCAGAATTCAGAATAGCTGTAATGTGGGATTACCAGTCTGGAGTTCACCAGCAAGTACATAAAATACAAAGAAGTAGAAGACCCTGGCTCTCACTCAGCACAAAAAGCACTAGGTATAAACTGAGTGGGAGAAATGTCCTTTTGGGGTCTCCCTCATGCCCAGCCAGCGGTGAGCTTCACAGGCACACACTGAGGAACGGTGAGCCGAGGCCAGCCAGCTCCTCAGGCTGGGGGAAGTTTGCTTTGAGAACCAAGTAGACAGCGGTTTTTCTTTATGCCAACCCTATTCCCTTTGTTATTCACTCACTGTATAAAACAAGGTAAACTATGTATCAAAAATAATATTTTGAAATGTCCAGAATGTCTTAAAAAATAAAGCTGCTGCCAGGGTTAGTGGCTCGAGCCAGCCACAGCACTAGCTGCTTGACAAGGAGGGGTCGGTAGGGTGACGGCTCAAGCCAGCCTGGGCAGGACCTCGTTGGACTCCATCACAACCCGTGGATGGGTGCGGTGGCCTACAGCAACACAGAAGCATAGTGTCTGGGCACAGTGATGTTCACCCCTCATCTCAGGTATGTGGAAAGCACACATAAGAAAATCACAGTCCAGGCTGGCCCAAGCATGAAGTGAGACCCTATCTAAAAATAACCAACACTAAAAGGGCTGGTGGAATGGTTCAAGTAGTAGAGCTCCTGCCTAGCAAGTGCAAGGCCTGAGTTCAACACCCAGTACCACCAGAAATTAATCAAACAGAAGGCTGCAAGCTTTCATGTAATTTCAAAGCCTGGGAAGCCAGAGCTGGGTACACTGGCACATATCTATAATCTCAGCCCTTGGGAAGCAAGACAGAAGACTAGAGAGTCCCAAGCCAGGCTGTGCTACATACTTAGTGAGGCCTTGTCTCAAAAATAAAAAAGAGCCAGGCGCCGGTGGCTCACCTGTGTAATCCTAGTTACTCAGGAGGCTGAGATCTGAGGATCGAGGTTCAAAGCCAGCCTGGCCAGGAAAGACCGTGAGACTCCTATCTCCAATAAACTACTAGAAAACCAGAAGTGGCGTTGTGGCTCAAGTGGTAGAGCGCTTGCCTTGAGCTGAATTGCTGGGGGATCGGTGCCCAGGCCCAGAGTTCAAGCCCCACGACCAACAAAAAATACAATAATAAATAAAAAAGAAGGAAGGAGGGGAACAAGGAAGGAAGGAAAAGCAGCAAGGAAGCAAGAAAAAACCACTGAGAATTCTAGCTGTCTTCCTGTTGGGCTCATCAAGAGCCAAAGCTACTACTCTAAATGTTCTCAGGAACAAGGGAAGCTAAGGAAAGTTGAATGACAATGAGAAAGCAAGTCAAATGTTAACATTTTTAGTTTAAAAAATTAAAAATTACTTGAGTTAAAGAAATTTTAAAAATGTTAAATTACTTTTTAAAAGGAAGTTCTAGAGTTGAAAAAGTACAGTAACCAGAGGTGTCTGTGGAAGACATGCACAGCAAGACCCATTTCCAGAGTAACGCCCCTCCCCTCAACTGCTGTGGCAGCAGCAGTCCATGCAGTTACATGCGTGGTTATTCTTTTGAATAGGTCAGGACTGACCAGTGTAACTCAAAACGTATTAGCATAATTCATCAACATGGCTGAGTTGTAAAAAGTGAAGGATGTATAAAGAAAAGCACTTTAAAAATAGGAGGTAAAGCTGCACACCAGTAGCTCACGCCTATGATCCTAGCTACTCAGGAGGCTGACATCTTGGGGATTGCAGTTTGAAGCCAGCCCATGCAGGAAAGTCTGTGCGACTCTTAGCTCCAGTTAATTACAGAAAAAGCCAGAAGTGGCTCTGTTGCTCAAGTGGTGGAGTACTATCCCTGCCCCAGGACTGGCCAAAAAAAAAGAGGCCCACTCATGGCTGTGTGTGGGTGGGCAGGTCTGTCTTCATCAGGCTCTGGGGAATGACCCAAGCGTGGTTCCTGCAGTGTGGTGCAGTCGGTCAGGAAGGAGATCTGAGGCCTCCGAGGTCTGAGGCCGGGGTTTTGTGCAGCCTCGGGCATCTCCATGTTCTGGGGTCTGTTGGGGTCCACAGTAAAGTGACTTTCCCACAGTTCCCGCACAGTGCAGATCATGTTTGTTAAAGTTGAATACCCAGGGGCTGGGAAGGTGGCTCAGTGGTAGAGCGCTTGCCTTGCATGCCTGAGACCCTGGGTTCGATTCCCCAGCACCACATAAGCAAAAAGAAAAAAGCCGGAAGTGGTGCTGTGGCTCAAGTGGTAGAGCGCTAGCCTTGAGCTGAAGAGCTGAGGGACAGCGCCCAGGCCCAGAGTTCAGGACCCAGGACCGGACCCAAAAAAAAAAAAAAAAAAAGTTGAATACCCAGTCTATCGTATCCTCACTGCCAGAGAAGAATGCCAACAGCTCCTTCAACTGAGAGGCACAGGCTAAAAGAAAGCCCAGCAGAAACAGTGATACAGCCTCCCAGAAGCTGGTGTCTGGTCCTGCAGGACCACAGCCCCCTGAGCTCTTGGCATCCTAGAGCAGGTGGTTAGTCCCTGTCCATATAGCATGTGGTGGGACGCACGGCTTCGGAGCTAGCCGTTGCAGCCAGTGGCTGTGAACTGGCATGGCCCAGGGACTGCTGTGCTCATGTGATGCTCACACAACTCTTCTGTGAAGTGTCTTTTCAACATCTTTGCTCATTTTTTACTTAATTTTTTCTTGTCTACCTTTTTTTCTTGTCAGTCCTGAAAATTAAACTGACCTTAGTACTTACTAAGCAAATGCCCTGTTACTTGTGCTACTTCTCCAGGTCAATCTACTTGTTTTTGAGTTGTAGGAGTTATTTATATATTCTAACCACTAGGTCCTTACCAGATACATAGACCTGACATATAAATTGTGAACATTTAGTACATGATTTGTCCTTACATTTTCCTACTGATGTCTTTCATAAAACCAGCTGTTTCAATTTTGATGGAATCCATTTTATTTATTCATTTTTATTTATTAATTATTTTATTTTTTATTTTTTGGTCATGGGGCCTGAACTCTGGGCTCACTCAAAGTGAGCCCTCCACCTCTTGAGCCACAGCCCCACTTCCACTCTTCTGGTGGTTTATTGGAGATAAGAGTTTCACAGACTTTCCTGCGCGGGCTGGCTTTGAACCATGATCCTCAGATCTCAATCTCCGGAGTAGCAACCAGCACCCAGCTTTGGAATCCATTTTAATATTACCTTTTCAGGTCTGAACGTGTGTTCTATTTTGGAATACTATCTGTAGCTTACAAACATTTTCTTCACTATTTTCTTCTAGTCTTAGAGTTCAGGCTCTTATGTTTAGCGTTGTCATTCAAGGTCAGGTAGGTAGGTATGATGTGAGGTAAGGGTTGAATTTCATTTTTTTTTCCATGTGGATTTTCAATTGTTTTTCTTCCATATCTTCTCATTGAATTGTCCTCCACTTTTGTTGAACATACATGTGTGAATCCACGTGGGGCTCTCTGCCTGTTCAGCACAGCTGTAGTACTATATATTTGTCTGTCACTGTGGGTTTGGTTGATTGTGTCTGTCTGTCTGTCTGTCCTAGGGTTAGAACTCAGGTCCTGGGCACTGTTCCTGAGCTTTCTTTGCTCAAAGCTAATGCTCTACCATTTGAACCACAGCTCTATTTCCAGTTTTCACTGAAAAACAGCAAAAGAACTTTTGCAGACTTTTTTAAAGTCCTGTGCTTGCTTTTCTCTTGATAGTTTCATACAACACCTATTTTCTCTCTATGCAGCCCCCAGCCTGCACATACGAACAGCCTGTGGCTCTGAGGCTTGTACCAGGGGTCTGCCCACACTGAGATCCAGAGCCCCACAGCCACCCAAACTTGGGTCCTCTCCATGACCCAGGGCCTAGCCCCCTAAGGGGGACAGGTTCCAGAAGTCTGCGGACTCATTCCAATTCTCTCATAGGTTTCTTTGGGTTTAGTATGGTATGGCAAGCACAGTAGGTTCACACAACTGTCCTTGCTTCCTCCATGGGCTTTGTTCCTGCCAGTCTAGTGCCTGGTTCCGTTTTGAAAGGTGCAAGACAGTACATAGCACAGGGAGGAGATTCTCATCCTTAGCCCGGCTTGGCCTGGTCCTGGCATATATGTTTGAAGGAACCCGTGGGCTCACCCTCAGCCTGACTTTTGGTGATTGGTGAAGTCCCCTCCTGTCGGTACCTGCTGTCTGGCAGAGTGACCAGTGCCCCATCAGCCCTGGTCATGTTGTGGTCACCTCAGCAAAGATGGACTGAGTTGCTTTGCGGACAGCGCCATAGTCCCATCCAACATAAATATAATGTGTCCCACAGACGAAACAAATATAATCTTAAAATGTTTAATAAAACTTAAAAGCAAAATTTAAGAGTACAAACTACTGTTGTTTCAACATGTGATCAGTATAAAGACTATCAGTAAGCTATTTCACATCTTTTTTTTTTTTTTCTGTACCGAGTCTCCCAAATGCCATGTGTGTTTTACTCTCTTTGCCATCCCTGGGACCATCGTGGGTGGCCGGTGGCTACCACCCTGGCCCATGCAGGTGGAGGGCAGCTGAGCTAGGGATGGCCTGTCTTCTTTGGTGCATCTCACATGTAAGCAAACCGCTGAATCATCAGGCCTCCAGCTGCAGAATACACATGCCAGAAAATAACTCAGGAATTTTTTTGGCAAATAAAAGTTGAAAACAGGAAGCTCAATTTTTGCTTTGCAATAGTTTCCAAATAATAGTGTGGAGTCTGTTTTATTTTTCTGATGACTGAGGGAAGAGTACTGAGCAGAGTTGTTGGGAATAGTGTTTGGTGTTGGCTGGAAGAGGTTGTCCACAGGCCTTATTAAGGGACATTTGCCAGTACACCTGAGCCTCCTCCCAGGAGCTGGCATCAGGTGCTGGGGCCCTGCTCGTGCTTCGAAGACCCACATGGGCACTCAGACCCCAGCACCTGTGTCAGGGTGTCGCTGCACCCCATGTTGATGTGTAGAATGCTGGGCAAGTTATTTTTCTCACAGAACTGCATTGTCTGCCTGCCTGCATGCCTGCCTCCATCCCTCCATCCCTCCCTCCCTCCCCCCCTCATCTCTCTCTCTCTCTTTCTTTTCTTTGTCTCTCTCTTTCTTTCTTTTTTGGTTGGTTGTGGGGCCTGAACTCTGGGCCTGGGCGCTGTCCCTCAGCTCTTCAGCTCAAGGCCAGTGTTCTACTACTTGAGTCACAGCGCCACTTCTGGCTTTTTCTGCTTATGTGGTGCTGAGGAATGGAACCCAGGGCCTCATGCATGCAAGGCAAGCGCTCTACCACTGAGCCACCTTCCCAGCGCTGCATTGTCTTTCTACTTCAGTGTTTCTTCTGATGGCTCCCTTGGTAACAGGAAAGACTGTAGACTCTGATATACCATGAGAGTGTTTGATATGCATAAAATGCCTAGAACAATGGTGCACCTGTGGGGTTGTTAGCACATCACATCTATAATGTGGTGCGTGGACAGGGGAAGCACAGCCTCAGATATTCTGGCATCTACCGCTGATGCTCGTGATACCAGTGCAGATTCTTGTCATCTCAGTCACACACACTAACCCCGAAGACCGGAAGTGACCACAAGTCCTCATGTTGGCTGGAATGGGCCTGAGGCCATTTGCCCCATGACCAGGGTCCCTATACCTCACTCTCCTCACAGCTGTGACAAGAACATTTCCCAAGGTCCTGAAGGTCTTCAGAACCCTTCCATTGGTGTCAGACCTCCCCTTTCTGGAGGGAGCCGTGGGCTCCCAAGCAAGGGGCCTTGTCATTCACCCTGTGGTTGTATCTTCCTTCCCTTTATTTCATTCCAGCTTGATCTGTTGCGGGGAGTAGTCCGTAGTCACAGTTACCTGTTCTATACACAGAGGGGGGAGCTGGGTTCAGGCCTTTTCCAGGGGTAGGGATCACAGAGTCTTTGTTGGCAGATCCCTGTGTGATCAGGGCTTCAAGCCAGCTCAGTGCAGAAGTCCAGTGACTGCAGAGAAGGCTGCAGGGACCTGCCGTGCTGGCCTGTCGCAATGGCAGGCCAGGTCTAGCAGAGCTGGTGCACCATCTTTACCTTGTTTAGGACCTTTGGAAGAATCAAGGTCAGAGCTCCAAGAGCCACATGCCAGGACACAAACTCCTGCAGTGGCGGCCCTCCACCCAAGCCCTCATTTCTCAGTGCCATTTCAGGTTAACTCGCTAGGCCACGCAGCCTGCAGGCAGCATAGCCTGCCTGTGCCTGTTGTGTGATGCAGAGCGGAGGGATGAGAAGGGTGGTTCTGTGACTTGGCGACACAGACCTCGGAGCTGATGAGGACGGCCCTGCCAGTGCCCTGACGCGTCCCGGTGAGGCCGCAGAGCTGCCTGTACTGGCCCTCGGCCCTCATCTTTAGATGTCAGGGATAAGTCGCTCAAGTTTCACACATCCTTGCACTGTATACTTTTTCTTAGCCTAGAGTAGACTAGAGACTTGAGGGTGGCTCAGTATAAGCTTAGTATGTACAAAGCCCTAGATCCCATCACAGCACTGAAAAACAAATAACTAAAACTGAGCACTGGTGGCTCATACCTGTAATCTTAGCTATTCAGGAAGCAGATATCTGAAGAGCACAGTTCAAAGCGAAAAGTTCATGAGAGTTACCTCCAATTAACCAGCAAAAATCAGAAAGTAGAGCTGTGGTTCAAGTGGTACAGTGCTAGCCTCGACAACAACAAAAAGCTCAGGACAACCCCAGGCCTTGAGTTCAAGCCTCAGTACCAGCACACACACACAAATTGTTCTTGATCTGTCCCTGTTCTGCAGGAAGTTTAAGATTGTATTCCTTCCTCCTACTCTTCCTTCCGTTTTAGTCAAAGAGTGGACAGGGTCAGCTGGCAAGTTCAAAAGCTGTGGGAGCATCTAGCCATGTGAGGTAAGTGGGTGCTCACCCCTGTAATCCTGGCTACTCAGGAGGCTGAGACTTGAGGATCCCAGTTGAAAGCCAGCTCAGGCAGGAAAGCCAGTGAGACTTTACTCTCCTCCTAACTGGCAACAAAGTGGAACCAGAGCTGTGGTTCTCGTGGTAGAGCACAGCCTTGCCCAAAAAAGCTAATGAACAGCACCTAGGTACAATGTTCAAGTTTGAGTACTGGCACAAAAATAAATAAGTAAAGCTAGGTGTGAGTGGCTCACGCCTGTCATCCTAGCTACTCTGGAGGCTGAGATCTGAGGATCGTGATTCGAAGCCAGCCCAGGCGGGAAAGTCTAGGAGACTCTTATCACCAATAAACTACTCAGAAAAAGTAGGAAGTCGTGTTATAGCTCAGTGGTAGAGTGCTAGCCTTGAGCAAAAGACGCTCAGGGACCCCCCCAGGCCCAAAGTCCAAGCCCCAGGACTGGCAAAAATATATAAATAAATACATTCTCTATTGTATTTGTACAATACACTTTGTTTATTCTCAGCTAATGGCCACTCTGATTGGTTCTACTGTTTGGCTATCATGAGTAACACTGAACATTTTGTTCTTTTTTTTTTTTTGGTCAGTCATAGGGCCTGAACTCTGGGCCTGGGCGCTGTCCCTCAGCTCTTCAGCTCAAGGCAAGCTCTCTACCACTTGAGCCACAGTGCCACTTCCGGCCTTTTCTGCTTATATAGTGCTGAGGAATCGAACCCAGGGCCTCATGCATGCAAGGCAAGTGCTCTACCACTGAGCCACCTTCCCAGCCCTTGGCATTCTACTACTTGAGCCACATGACCAGTTTTTCTGTTTATGTGGTGCTGAGGAATTGAACCCAGGGCATCATGCATGCAAGGCAAGCACTCTACCACTGAGCCTCTTTCCCAGCCCCTTGTGCATGTTTTTGTGTGGGTGTATATTTGCAGTTTTATTGACTATGTATCTTGGAACAGAATTGTTGGGTAATATGGTAACTCTCTGTTTAACCTTTTGAGGAACTGCTTGACTATTTTCCAAAGCAGTGGCTCCATTTTCCATTCCTCCCAGCACTTCATGCAAGCTCTAGTCTCTCCACATCCTCACCAACTCCTGTTACGATCATTTTACAGTACAGGCATCATGCAGGTGTAGAATATGAAATGCTTAATTTACTATTTATTCAATTTACGTCTCCTTGAAAACGAATGATATCAAGCATTTTTGTGTGCTTATCAGTCATTTGTGTATCTTTGGAGAAATATTCCAAGTCTTCTGCTCACTTAAAAAAATGGAATTGTTCATGTATTTAATGTTGAATTTTAAAATTATATATCTGAAATACTAGGCCCTTGTCAGATTTATGATTTACAAATATAGTCTTTCTTTTTTTTTTCTTATTTTATTAATGGTACCCTTTGAAACACAATTTTCTAATGTAATTGTATCCAGTTTATCTCATTTTTCTTGTTCATGCTTTTGGTATCATATCTTAGAAAATATTGCCCAAACTATAAAGATATGCCTGTTCTCAGAATGTTAGGTTGAACACTTATATTTAAGCCTTTGATATATTTTGAGTCTGTTTTGTGTTTCTTTTTTTGGTTGGTTGGTTGGTTTTTTCCATTCCAGTGTTTGAACTTAGGGCCTTCTCATACTTGCTCAACTTTTTTGCTCAAGGCTGGTGCTCTAACACTTGAGCGGCTTGAGCCTAGTAGTTTGCTGGTAATTGTAGATAGAATCTTACAGACTTTTCTGCCTGGGCTGGCATCAAACTGTGACCCTCAGGTCTCAGCCTCCCAAGCAGCTAGGATTATAGGAGTGAGCCACTGGTACCCAGCTTGAGTTAATTTTATATACCGTATGGGACAGGAGTCGAACTTCATATGTTTACATGTTGTCTGTAGTCACTGAACTGTCTCAGTAATAATCTTTTTTTGAAAATCAATTGTTCATAAATATCTAGACTTATTTCCTTTCATAGCTATGACCATCATCTTCTGAAGAAAAAAGTCACCTGGGATTTTTATTATATAAAATCTGTAGCTAAGGGCTGGGAAGGTGGCTCAGTGGCAGAGCGCTTACCTTGCATGCCTGAGGCCCTGGGTTCGATTCCTCAGCACCACATAAGCAAACAGAAAAAAAAAAGCCAGAAGTGGCACTGTGGCTCAAGTGGTAGAGCGCTAGCCTTGAGCTGAAGAGCTGAGGGACAGCGCCCAGGCCCAGAGTTCAGGCCCCATGACCGGACCCAAAAAAAATCTGTAGATAAATTAGGAAGTATTTATATCATAAAAATAGTTTTTCACAAAAATGTGATGGCCTTCAATTTATATGTGCTTTTACTTTTAAAATGTAATTTTTGACCTAGAATAAATCATGTTGAGGTAAGCCAAACTTAGAGAGGCCAGGGGCACATGTTTTCTCTCATATGCAGAAGTTAGATCTAAAATACACCAGGACACAATAAGTGACACTCATACATGGTGAGACTGAAAGAAGGTCCTCTTAGGGAAGGGACACAAAGGTGCAAGGCCTCCATGCTTCTGATCACATAAAACTGAAATGAACTCTAAGAAATTAATGTAATTTTCCATGGAGTTCGTCAGTTTATTCCTAAGTGTTTTATATGCTATTGTGCTTTCTTTTTTTTTTTTTTGTCAGTCGTGGGGCGTGAACTCTGGGCCTGGGTGCTGTCCCTCAGCTCTTCAGCTCAAGGCGAGTGCTCTACCACTTGAGCTACAGCGCCACTTCCGGTTTTCTGGTGGTTTACTGGAGATAGGAGTCTCACGGTCTCTCCTGCCGGGGCTGGCTTTGAACTGCGATCCTCAGATCTCAGCCTCCTGAGTAGCTAGGTGCTATTGTGTTTTCTTAATATCATCTTTGGAGTATTTATTGCTACTGTATAGAATCCTGTTGTGTTTGTTTATATAAGGATCTTTATCCCACAAGTTTGCTGACTGCATTATTGGCATAGATTTTGTATGTGTGTGTGTGTGTGTGTATGTGTGTGCGTGTGTGTGCACACATGTGCTCATATGCACATGCATGTTCCTTACACTTTTTCTTTAAAGGATAATGCTGTCTGCAAATCTTCCTTTCTAAGCTGGTACTGTTTACATCTTTTCCAGTAGCTCTGCTTACACTTCCATTCAC
Source organism: Dipodomys spectabilis (assembly GCF_019054845.1). Lineage (NCBI taxonomy): Eukaryota > Metazoa > Chordata > Mammalia > Rodentia > Heteromyidae > Dipodomys > Dipodomys spectabilis. Next base: position 500,339 of record NW_024870885.1, on the reverse strand, counting down.
AATATCTAATAGAGTTGTGATGTTTTGTGTTATTTCTGACCTGGTGTGGACAGCCCTCCAACATGTTGGCTGTTATTTGTTTGGCGGTACTGGGTTAAACTCAGGGCCTCTCATGTACTAGACAAGCTTGTGCATGTACTGCATCACAGCCCCAGACTTTTGTTTTTGAATAGGACTCAACTTTAGACCTGGGCTGGCCTGGGTCACAGCCCTCCTTCTTCATTGTGAAGGTAACGGCTCACACTCTGCCCAGGGGCTTGAACACAGGGCCTCATGCTCTTGCTTGGTGTTCTTGCTCATGGCTGGCACTCTACCAGTTGTCATGCCTTCGGTTTCTGGGTGTTTGTTTAATTGGATATAGGAGTCAAACAGCTTTGTTTGTCCAGGCTCACTTCAGGCTGCAATCCTCAGATCTCAACTTTTTGAGTAGCTAAGATTATAGATACACGCCGCCAGGAGAGGTCTCACAAACTTCTTGTTTGACCTGGCCTTTAACTACAGTCCTCCCATTGTCTACCTCCGGAGTATCAGCTGGGATTACAGGCCTAAGCCACCACACCGAACAGCATTTCACAGTTTAAAGCATGACTTAGCTGTCATTTCAGCCTTCAGTAGGTTGAAGCAGTTCTGAGTCACTATACCATAACAGAGTTGGATTTGGTCAGGTGGTTCTTCTATATCTCTTGAGATGGCTACCTAGTTTTTGGTCCTCATCTTAATGTTGTATATGACAGTGACTGATTTTCACATCAATCCATTTGTCCTCAGATAAAGTTCTACCTAGTCATAGTGTAGGTCCTTTGTCCGTAATGACTTTGCACAATTCATGCGAGTTATGTTGAGAATTTTTGCATCTGTTTTCATGAGGGACATTAGTGTGCCTTTCCTTAGATGTGATCTTTTAGCCTGTTTGGGTAGCCAGCCCTGCAGGGGGCGTAGGAAGTAACCTTCTTCTGCGTCTGAAACTCCACAGGAACGGCATCAATTCCCAAGTGTTTGCCAGCGTTTACCAGGAACGCCTCCCAGCTTTTTCTTTGTTGGGAATGTTCTTGATTTTTCTGTCTCATTAAGGTTGTTTTTCAGTTTTCTATGTTTTCAGTTGGTTCTGATGGTTTATGTCTCTCTAGAACCTCTGCGTTTGTCCACGTTACCTAGACATTATCCATTACCTTCTTTGCTACTTTCAAGTTTTCCTCCTTGTGACTGAAAGTGGAATGTTTATTGTTGGTTCTAGTGTACCGCGTTACTGTCACCAAATGCAGATATCAGCTTCTATGTTAGGATCTGGAGGTGAAGTGGGCAGGTTGCCGATTTCCTCCTGTCTTGCCGGCCGGATACCATTGTTGAGTTCCCATGAGAAGAGACATGAAATCCCTTTGTTACTTAGTGGCGTGTTGTGAGTAGGTCGCACGAGAAGCTGTTATTTTCTGTTAATGATGTCGATGCTAATTGCTTCTAGGTATTCACCTCAAACGGCCCCACAGTGATCATGCCCACCTGGTTCTGCTCTCGAACTTGGTTTCTCCACGTGGGACCATTTGACGAGGGAGGGAAGGTAAGTGCCGTGAAGGACTCAGACCCTTCACCTGGCCCCTTAGTGTCCCCTGTCCTCTCATGCGATGTACACCTATTGCTTCCTAAGCCACGGCTCAGAGACTCACCTCCATGGGGCTGTGTATACCCCCTGATCTACACCTGCTCGGGGGAAGCACCTGGCCTCAAACCCAGCTTATCTCATCCCCGGTGAGCTGGTTGGGGAATGTAGAGTATCTGGTCTAAGAAGTCCTATTCTGGTTGGGGATCTTCTTGCTGTCTCTAGGGACGCAGGAGCTAGGAGCCCTATTCCTGTCTGGGATCCACTCTGGCTGTCTCTAGAGGAGCCCTGCTCCCGTCAGGGGCCTGGGTGTCTTTGCCTACCTGTGGGAAGGGGGAGTCCTGGGCCACACACGCGAGCTCTGCGGTGAGTCACAGGAACCATGCTGGCCGCTAGCCTTGCCACCAGCAGTTATGAGGCCCAGGAATATTCCAGCCCCACGCAGAACCTGTCATGAACCTTACTGGCCACATACCAGCCTACCTTCTTCAAGCCCTTTTTATTCCTGCTCTCTTCCTTGGGGGGCAGTTTTGTGCATAGGTATTGGATTTCTGATTCGTGAGCCCTCCCTCCCCCAAACCCTCAGCTGGTGGTTAGGGTGTGGTTTAGGTCAGAACTTGGGGAGGGGCCGTCTGTGACATAGCTTGGGGCTGTTGTTTTTGTAGGGGAAGAGGTAGGTTTTAACCCAGGATGCTTACTTAGTTCCTGTTTAAGTTTCACTGTCATTCTGGACAGTTTTCCAGTTCCTGGCTCAACATCGCCCCTTCTGCCACTCTGATGAAATGCAGCCCATCCTGGACCCCTGCCTGGGTCCAGGACTCCTGGAGAGCTGCGACCTGACTTGTGTTTCCTTCTGTCTCAGGGACCATGCCTCTGGATTCTCACCACAAGTGTCCTCGGCATCTTGCCAGGGCTTCCCAGTCATTCAGCTTGGCCTCTCCTCTTCTCTCAGTGCTTGAGCTGCTGGTGCTCAGGACATGGTGGCTGAGGCTGCCTTCCTCCTCTTGAGATGTGTCTGTGGTTAGCATGCAGTGTTTGTCCTAAGAGCTTCTGTGTCCCACAGAGTGTCCGTTAGGGCAGAATTAAGATATAGACCCACCTGTCTCTCCTCTGTCCCACATCTTCTCTGGCCTGTCTTAGGGAGAAAGTCAATTGCTCATCTCTTTTTGACCCTGCATTGCCACATCACTTTTGATCCTCCAAAATTGTTTTCCTGTTGCATCTTTTCTTTGTTTTTTGGTCCAGCGGCGGCGGGGGGGGGGGGGGGGGGGGAGCGTTGAACTCTGGGCCTGGGCGCTGTCCCTCAGCTCTTCAGCTCAAGGTGAGCACTCTACTGCTTGAGCCACAGCACCACTTCCGGTTTTTGAGTGGTTTATTGGAGATCAAGGACTTTGCTGCCCGGGCTGGCTTTGAACTGTGGTCCTCAGCTCTCAGCCTCCTGAGTAGCTGGGGTGACAGCGTGAGCACCGCACCCAGCTCTTTTCTTTTTTTGAGATAGGTTCTCACTATGTTACCAGGCTGGCCCTAAACGTGTCAGCTCAAGCAAATATCTTCCACCTTGGCCTCTTGAGTATTTGGGACCACACCTGGCTCAAAGCTAGTTTCTTGGCAACAAGAGCATCCTTCTGTCCCTTGCTGATAGCTGGGGTGGGCTGGTGCAGCTGGTGAGTGCGCTCTCCTTTGGCTCCTGCAGGGTGTGCCGGAGGACCTGCTGTTCTTCTACGAGCACCTCAGGAAGGGGGGGTGGCGTCTTCCGGGTGGACCACAGCCTGCTCCTCTACCGCTACCACCTGTGTGCAGCCACACACTCTGTCCTTGAGTAAGTCGGTCACGCCTGGTTCTAGAAGCTCTCTGGGGAGGCTGCCATAGACCTGGTCTGGTAGGCAGCCAGTGTCCCCTCAAGGAGGCAGTGTTGGGGTGTAGAGGTCATGACAGTCCTTGGAGGAAGTGCAGGGTCTGAAAGACCGGCCCTGCCCTGGCTGTGTGAGGTGGAGCCATGGCCACACGAGGTGAGCCGGCCTCATGGGGGCACAGGCCTTCGTTGGGCGGTGGTGGGAGCCATGGTTGGACCTCAGAGACTCTACTCACAAGCCCTGGACACTCATGCCTTGGTCTGGGTGTCACAGGCTGCGACTGAACCGCATCCTCCGCTAGAGGCATCCTGGCAGGGCGTGGGGACCTATCTCCAGTGGGCCAGGGAGTCCAGCCAGCCCCCCTTGCTCTCCGCCATGTGCCAGTCCCATTTCTGGCCTAGCATGTGCCCAGGGCATCACTCCAGGGGAAGGCGAAGGGGAGGGCAACTCTGTGTGGGGTAGGGGAGGTGTCTCACGGTTGTGTGTGTGACAGGAAGCTACTGGCTGTCAGGTGCTGGCCTCATGGTGCTGTAGGCTGGCCTTGGGGTGTCCCCTGACTATGAGGAGCTGGCTCATGCTGACCCCACTCCTGTCCAGGATGGGACTCCCTGAGTAAGAGCCATCTCCCTGGTGTCTTGACATCTACAACAGGGCCGCAACTTGAAGGTTATAATTGTGTTGTGTACAGGAAGACTCAGATGTGCCTGCCACCCTTCGTTAAGCCTGAATTTGGTGCAGCTGCCCTAGAACACTAGCTTGCTGAGAATTACCCTAGATTTGACATGTGCTGACGGGACCTATACAGTTAGGAAGGTGTTCAGCAGGAAGAAGAGAGAATCAAATAGGGACTGGAAAACAGGAGAAGAAAAAAATCAAGAGTTGGTTATTTGAAGCCGGGCAACTGTGGCTCACACCTGTAATCCTAGCTAATCTCAGGAGGCTGAGATCTGAGGATAGAAATTCAAAGCCAGTCTGGGCACCAAAGTCTGAGAGACTCTTACCTTTAATTAACCACCAGAAGACTAGAAATGACACTGTGGTTCAAAGTGGTAGAGCACTAGCCTTGAGCAAGAGAGCTCAGGGACCACACTCAGGCACTGAGTTCAAGCCCCACGACCAAGAAAAAAAAAAAGAGTTGGTTATTTGAAAAATAAGATTGATAAACTTTTAGCAAGACTGATTTTTAAAAACCACAAATTTGCCATTATTGAGCATGAAAAAGGGACAATTATTGCTGATATCACTAATATTTTTTAAATAATTAAGTTAGTAAATTAACTTTTTAAAAAGAAGAGTTGGATCATGTGGCATTACTGATGTCTTCTACCAAAGTATAACAACATTGTGGCTCCAATCTTAAGCAAATGCTTCCAGGAAATGAGAAGTGAGATTTACCAGGTGTTAGAAGGGAAGCCAGCTTACTGCTTAATGATGTCACAAGTCTGATGTCAAAATGTACAAGGACATAATAGGAGGATGAGTTACAGACTAACGCCTCTGATGCAAACGTAACTCAGAATACCAGAGGGTCAGGTCCAGGAGCACAGAGGGGAAGGTAACGCAGCAGGAACACAAGTCTGGTTTAACAGGCAAAATCAAGCATTACAGTTTACTGCTTGAGCAGAATAAAAGAAAAATCACAAGATCAACTCAGTAGATACAGAAAAAGCATATGACAAGATTTAATATCCATTTGTGGTATTTTTAATTCAGAAAACTAGAAATAGGAGAGAACTTTCTCAGTCTGTTACACCTCCAAAAAGCTGTAACTTGGGCTGGGAAATTGGCTCAGTGATAGAGCGCTTGCCTCAGGGCCCTGGGTTCGATTCCTCAGCACCACATAAGCAGAAAAAAGCTGGAAGTGGCACTGTTGCTCAAGTGGTAGGGTGCTAGCCTTGACCTGAAGAGCTGAGGGACAGTGCCCAGGCCGAGAGTTCAGCCCCCACGACTGACAAAAAATAAAAATTTAAAAAATCTGTAACTTCAAACTTAAAATAGTTACATCTGTGCAAATCTTGTCAGAAGTCCTCTGGTGGTGACTCTTAGTCTGCCTTTTTGTTTTAAATTGAGAATGACCTGTATTTGCATCATTTAGCATTTTTGTAGGAGATACTGAACATACACCAAGACATGAAAGAATAACTTCTGGAAAATTAAACACTGCCCCTGTTTGTGAACTCCTGAGCCAGACACCACTAGACACTGGTGCGGCCCTTGGGTCTCACCAGACAGCACGCTTCACCATGTGCTTGCCTCTCTGTAAGCCAGCTCCTCTGGCACCGCCTTTGAGATGTGCAGCCCTCACCCCATGCCACCCGGAAGGATTGCTACTCATCCGAGGGCGGACTCGGAACAGCTTCGGCCCTTCCCCATCCACTAGCCTGCCAGTGCCTTGGGCCTTGGCGTCCAGATCTGCAGCAGTATTTCCTCCTCTTCATAAACAGCCTGGACTCTACAACACTTCCTTTGTATATTAAGGCAGATTGTATATTCTGAACCCTTGGAGCTGGTTGTGGAGCCTGTGTACCCAGACAAGCTGCCCACGCTCCTAGGACCCTCTGAGACGTATGCTCTGTACAGTGACATGTCCACAATGCTGTTCTGATAATGCTGACAGCCTCTGGCTGCTGCCCTTGGCTGCTTCTTCCCCTAAGACTTAGCAGGAAGAGAAAGGCAAACAGAGTTTCTGAGATGAGCATGAGACACAGATAGGTTCTTGCCAATATGAAGATTTGTTCACCCTGACTGTTTCCAAATCTCTCCTTCGTGTAGTGGTGCTCAGCAGGGCAAGCGTGTGAAGGGGGTAGGCCCAGCGAGCGTGTGGGCGAGTGGGCGGCCCCAGCACCACACAGGCTGCCCAGCACCACACAGGCTCCCAGGCATCGCAGCCATCAGAGGCGAGTGGGTGGCCCCAGCACCACACAGGCTGCCCAGCACCACACAGGCTCCCAGGCATCACAGCCATCAGGGGCGAGTGGGCGGCCCCAGCACCACACAGGCTCCCAGCACCACACAGGCTCCCAGGCATCGCAGCCATCAGGGGCGAGTGGGCGGCCCCAGCACCACACAGGCTCCCAGCACCACACAGGCTCCCAGGCATCGCAGCCATCGGGGCAGGTCTCTGTGACCTGCCTTCCTCCACCTTTCGACCACAACCCACCACATGGTCTTTATTGGCAGAGTAGAGCAAGATTAAATCAGGATTTTCCCTCCACAGGGATAACTAAGGGACTCTGCTCCGTGTGGATAGGTCAGAAACAGATCATCTGAGTGTCAGAGCTACTCTTGCACAGATGCGCACACACCTGCACACACCTGCACATACATATGCTGCAATGCATGCATAGCACACATGTGCATGTACATGTGTCACACTAAACACGCCGCTGCACATGTGCACAGCGCACATGCACATATAAGGCATTTGTGTGAGGGTCCCACAGGCCCTGCTTTGCCTGGAGCCCTCACCCTTCCTATCAGAGCCCAGCCACAGACATGCATGTCCTGTGCTCCTGGCTGACGCAGGGTCTGGGGCGCCAGTGCACCCTCTGGCTATCTGCTTGCCGTTGACCACCCAGCTGCCTTTTATTCCTCACACTGGGTACCTCTAGAACCACCTCTGCAGGAAAGGTGTCCTTGGCCCTGGGTGTGGCTCAAGTGGTATAGCACTTGCTTAGCAAATGGGCAATCCTAGGCTGGACCCCCAATACAGCATAAAAGGGTGGCCCTTTCTTGTTGGGAGCTGATTCTTTCCTTGTGAAAGATTTCACCCATTAGACCTGAACTGTGAGGCTCAGGCTGTCTTACCTGTGAAAGGTCCCACCTCCCTGGTAAGTGGAAGCTGTGCACACATGGCTGTGCAGAGGGTATTTTATAGGGACTAAAGTGTGTCCTGCATGTCCAGTTCTCCCAGAAGTGAGATGCGAGAGCCACAGCCCAGCTTAGCACGCTGTCGCCTCCCTGCACTGTGCCTGCAGCCCAGCACAGCCCTAACTCTGCGTGCCAGTGCCTGATGTGAGTACAAGGATCAGCACAGGAGCATGTCCAGGGCCCTGCATGGGTACAGTGTGGCACACCCCAAGGGCATGCGTGACACCAGCCAGGGACTAGCGCTGTGAACAGGGCCGGAAGGGGCTGGCTTCGCACTGGGTCAGAAGGCTGGAGGGGCCCCAGGACATGGGAAGGAGGCCTGTCCAGGGAGCCATGCTCATGGCCCTGCTGGGGAGAGGGGACAGGGTCAGGGGGAGATTGCCTATCCCAGGCAAACAGACATGTTTCAAGGAAGGAGACATCTCTGAAGTGGCCCTAGGGGGATCATAGCTTATTTTGGGCAGGGACCCTGAGATGGGTGTGAAATGTGACTTCGAGTGGTGGGGTAGGGTATGGCCCCTCCCTCACACAGGGACTTCTCTGGGAAACTGGACTGGGTTTGACCAACGGCACACCGATCCTTCTTAAGCTTGTGATTCACCATGACAGAGATGCTGGGCCTTTCCTGTGTACCTGATCACATCAGGTAGAGAGGAGACACGCACTGGAGCCACTGTGCACAGGGCGCAGCGTGGGGAGGGAGGCCCTCCTTCAGGACAGAGCGGGCGTTCCGTGTGGAGAACCCCCGCCCAGCTCCCTGGGGCTTCACTCTTTGCATGGGGCTCACCAGGAGGCTTCTGGTGACTGGCTTTGTCAGGGAGCCCGACATTGTGTCAGGTCTGACGTCCACCCCACACCAGCCAGGTGAGCCTCAGTAGTAGGCATGAATCGTACCTCTGTGTGTCCCCAGGTCCAAGAGGCAGCCCTGACCCTAGAAGGCCTGGCTGGCACCAGCTGTCCTTTCTCTGTTGCAGGACGACCATCTGGACTCACCGTGTCCACTTCCTGGAGGAGCAGGCCCTACCTCGCTGGGCCTCCTTCACCATCTGGAATGCAGGCAAGCAGGGACGCAGGCTGTACCGCAGTCTGACTGCTGCCAACCAGCGCAAGGTGAGCCTGTCCTTCCCCGCCCTCCCCGGCAGCACAGAACAGGCCCTGGAGCTGCTGGCCTTGCTCACCCAGGTGGCTGCCTTCTGTGACGTGGACAAGAACAAGATCCAGAAGGGCTTCTACTGCTACGAGGAGGCACAGGTGTGTGGGCTCACCACTCCTGGAGGGTTCAGTGCTGTGGGAGACTCGTGTGTGTGACTCACAGGGCTGGGTGTCCTGTCAGCCCACCACCAGTTGTTCTGTAAGATTGCTCAAGACCCCCGTCCTCCACCTTGAGTGCTTCAGGGACCCTCTATCATGAGGCGCCTGAGTGACCCTGGCTGGCACATCTTCCCTCCAGGAAAGGCCCAAGCCTCAGATCCCCATCCTGCACTTCCGGGATGCACGGCCACCCTTTGTCATCTGTGTGAAGCTGGTGAGTGTTGGATACGGCTGCCGGGCTCCTGGATGGCAGGCTTGGGGCGTCTTCCTCCCTGACTCTGTGCCTGGGGCACGGCTCCAGCTGCTCAGCTATGGACGTGGGACATACCGCCCAGCTGTTGCTGCCTGGGCAGGCCCCCAGGCTCCCGGGGGTCCTGGTCACCAGGGCCTGGGCTCCTTGACATAGCGGCAGCACGCCTCTGGCCACAGGCGGTTGCTGTCGGCTCCTGATCCTGCTCTCACGTGTAGTTGTTAGTCTGCTCTGCACACAGGTCCACAAGTAGGTCAGGTGTGGCAGACACAGCTTCCCTGGGTACTCTGCTCTTCACAGATTTCTTTTTGTTCCAGTTCAGGGCTTGAACTAAGGGCCTATGCTAGCACTTTACCAATTAAGCCTCAGCTCTACTTCCTACCTTTTAGGTGGCTACTTGGAAATAGAGTCTGATGGACTCTCCTGCCTGATTCTCCCCTCTCAGCCTCCTGAATAGCTAGGATTACATGCAGATGTGTCTCTAGTGCAGCAGCTGCTGCTTTTATAATGTCATTTTAGTGTCCTATGTAGGAAGTTCTTTTCCACACCTAACCTCGTTTGTTAATGCAAAATGTTTTTTGCATTGGAGCCAAAATTTTCCCCTTCCATTTGGACATCAAATTGTCCCAACTTCACCTACTGAGAAACTGCTTTTCTGATAAGGAACATCACCACTCTATGCTGGCCAGGTCACAAGGTCTGTCATGGACTCTGGTCTGGACCAGTCCTGTACCTCATGAGTCAGCATCGTGATTCACTGAGAGCCGTACCGTGGCAGCAGGCTGATCTTCCTTATTCTAGAATTCTTTCTCTCTCTTTTTCCTTTTCGGTCATGGGGCTTGAACTCTGGGCCTGGGCGCTGTTCCTGCGCTCTTCAGCTCAAGGCGAGCGCTTTACCGCTTGAGCCACAGCTCCACTTCCGGTTTTATTGGAGATGAGTCTCACGGACTTTCCTGCCCGGGCTGGCTTTGAACCGTGATCCTCAGAGCTCAGCCTCCTGAGTAGCCAGGATGACAGGCATGAGCCATGGTGCCTGGCTGCATTCTTTCTTTTTTTCTTTTTTGTCAGTCATGGGGCTTGAACTCTGGGCCTGGGCGCTGTCCCTGTGCTCTTCAGCTCAAGGCCGAGAGCTCTAGCGCTTGAGCCACAGCACCACTTCCGGTTTTATTGGAGATGAGTCTCACGGACTTTCCTGCCCGGGCTGGCTTTGAACCGAGATTTTCAGATCTCAGTCTCCTGAGTAGCTAGGATTATAGGCGTGAGCCACCAGCGCCTGGCCTCTCTCTTTTAAATTGGTTTATTGTGAACCATAACAGTGCAGAACGTGGCCCGCAGCTGAGGTCTGGCCCTCCGCCTGTTTTGTAGATAGTTTTGTTAGAGCCCAGGGACATGAACCCCCAAGCCGTGTGTGAGCCCCCGGCCCCTGCTGTTCTGGGTCGCGGTGTCATCCAGGGGCAGAGGGCTCACTGAGCAGCGCTGCCGGGGAAGGGGCCCATGCGGCAGGGAGACACAGCACCCCACCTTCGCAGGCTGGCTTTTGGCGGTCATCACAGCACAGGGCACATCCACCTCCCTGATCACACAGTGGGAAGTGGTGTCAGGCTCATCGTTCAGCACATCTCACTTAGGTCACATCATTGTCAGGGACCAGGCCTGCTCCCCCTCCCGAGAGGAAGTGCCTGCTGCGGGAGTGTCAGGTGTTTAACAGCGATGCCCTCGGCAGAAGCTCCTCCCTGGGGGGCCACAGGCCGGACCCTCAGCTCACTCCCACCCCCTCCCACCTCTGTGTGTGACTCCGAGTCAGGCTCTCCTTGTCTACTAGACTGTCTTCTGGAAAGTTCTCTGCCCCTCTGGATGCTACTCCGTCTTGGCTTTGAGTCTCACAGATGCCTCCATGTGGTGGCTGCCATTTCATTCAGTCTCGTTTAAGAAGGTGCCCCGCCCAGTGTCCTCTGCAGGTGGGTTGGGGAGGTGAGGTGTGAGCCAGTGGACAGAATAGCTTTCCCCCAAGAGTTTCTGGCCACAGTTCACTGGAGACAGCAGTGGTGACGAGGAGGGCAAGGCCAGGTCCGGCCAGGACGCCCGTGCCAGCACAGCAACCTCCAGGAGGCGGCCCAGGACGCCCGTCCACCATTGCTCAGCTCTTCCTTCCAGAGCTACGTCCTCTCTGGTTAAACCTGCTGGAATTGCCATGCATAGGACGAGTGTGTGGGGCCCCAGGGTCACAGCACTTGCTCTGCTGTGGGACAGGTGTGACAGCGGAAAGGGGGCCCCAGAAATAGGGGAGGAGCGCAGGTCAGCCCCAAACAGCTGGTAGGGCTGTCAGCGGTCTTGTTTGGAGGCCGCTGCCAGACCAGGCATCCCCAGCCCCCGCCAGTGTCGGTGCTAGAACCTAGTATCAGCAGCAACACGGCGCCCCTGGCCCGTCTCCTATTAACAGGAGCCAAGTTCAGTGTACGTGACAGGCACAGGTGACCCCAAACCCAAGCCCTCACTGTAGCCCCTGCAGGAGCCCCAGGGAGCAACTTGATCTCCCCCACAGGATCTCACTGGGGGTGCGTTTGAGGACAACCTGAAGTCACTGCACCTGCAGGAAGGCCGGGACTTCCTCCACTTCAGCTGAGTCAGGCGGCGGCCACCCCAGGTGGGTCTCGGAGCCGCCACTTGCGTCTCAGCAGCAGCGCTGTCTTTCTGCTTCCTTGGCCTCTCCCTGCCTGCTCCACATGCTCAGCCCTTCTTTTATGCGTCCAGTGTCCGAGCCCCTCCGCGCCCTCAGATGGACGCCCGGGCTGTGCTCCACCAGACTTCTACATTGCATCACGCGCTGTTTGCACTGTAGTTCTTTTATACTTTTTAAAAGTCTGTGTTATCACCAGGCACCGGTGGCTCACGCCTGTCATCCTAGCTACTCAGGAGGCTGAGGTCTAAGGACTGCGGTTCAAAGCCAGCCCAGGCAGGAAAGTCTGAGAGACTCTTATCTACAATAAACCACCAGAAAACCAGAAGTGGCGCTGTGGCTCAAGTGGTAGAACGCTAGCCTTGAGCTGAAAAGCTGAGGGTCAGCGCCCAGGCCCAGAATTCAAGCCCCACAACCAAAAAAAAAAAGTCTGTGTTACAAAATGTGAGTTCTATGTTCTAGAAATATCCATTAGACCAAGCTTTTCTTCATTTCCAACTTGGTAGTTTCCATGATGTGCATGGGCCAGTGAGCTAGCTGGGCTCTGGGCTCACTAGACAAGTGCGTTACCAGCTGGGTCTCTTGCTTAGTTTTTGAGTTTCAGGCTGGCCTTGAACCATGACCTTCCTGTCTCTATCTCCTGAATGTTCCACTGTACCAGCTGCTTTGTTTGCTTATTAAAACCACAGTCTCCTCGTACAGATCCTCCCAGGTGTGTGCCCCTGCCCAGCCCAACCTCGGTGCCCGCCATGGCTGTGGCAGGTCCGGGAGGACACTGCCCCGTCCCCCGCATCCAGGCAGCTCCTCTTTACCAGCACGGCCTGAGCTTCTCAAACATGTGGAATAGGTGTCTCCTACGTCGAAGGCTGTATATGTGGTTTTGCCAGCTGCGAAAGGTGTATTTTCTCTGCTGTCTTACTTGGTGCATTTTGTGTGCACTTCTGAGCCAGCAAGCCTTTACCCTTTACTTTTTTTTTTCCCCTTGAGTATTGGGATTTGAACTCAGGGCTTCATACTTGCTAAGCAAGTGCTCTACTGCTTGAACCATGCCCCAGCCCTTTTTGCTTTCTTATTTTTCTCTCGTAGAGTCTTGCATTTTTTTGCCTAGGCTGGTCTCAGAACTTGTCATCTTCCCACTGTCTACCTTCCAAGTCACTGGGATTACAAGAGAGCGCCACAGTACTCACTCCTGGACCTGAAATCATGCTCTTTAATGGGGACGTTCCAAGTGTGCGAACACACTTACTGCCACCGTTGCAAGTTCGCAGTGGCGTTGCCCCGCTTTTGCTGTCAGGCTTCGGTGGTGTCTGTGTCTGTTAGGCCTTTTCTCTAGTGCACACTAGCCCCGCTCAGGATGGCTCTTGGCAGGTCAGCAGCTGTACCTAGCCACACCCATGGCTGGATTCTCTCGCCTTAGAACAAAGGACATGAGACGCCTTCCTGCCGTGTCTGTCCACCGGAAGGAATTCCGCATGCCAAGGGGCCACATTTAGCGATCATGCTTTTTGTTCACAGTCTTTACTGCTCTTTGTTTAGCATCTTGTCAGTGAGACTAACGGGATCTCCCCTCTGTGGTTTTTAGCTGAGGACAAGTGTGCACCAGAACACGATACTTCTGAGTGTCCGGGACGCTGCTAAGCAGGCTACAATGCAAAGAATTAAGAAAACACCATGAGCCGGGCGCCGGTGGCTCACGCCTGTCATCCTAGCTACTTGGGAGGCCGAGATCTGAGGATCACAGTTCAGAGACAGCTGGGCAGGAAAATCCAAGGCTCTTTAATTAACCAACAGAAAAATGGAGGTGAAGCTGTGGTTCAAAGAGGTAGAGAGAAAAAGCTCATGGACAGTACCCAGGCCCTGAGTTTAAGCCTCATGGGAAGGAAAGGCGGGCAGGCGGGCACCATGAGTGGAAAAGCCCTGTTCTCCTGAAAGACTATTCTGCCCTCTTTCTCGAGCCATTCTGAGGAGCTCTGGACTTCCCAGGACACTCAGGGGAGCCGGACCTGGCCCGGACCCCAACCCAGCCAGAAGCGCTTCAGAATGTATATGCATGTGGACCCACACAGGCGGCTTTCGCCTGGGGTCCTCCTGGGGCTTGGGCTTGCTTTTGGTTCTGGAACTTGAACTTAGGGCTTTGGCTTACTGGGCAGGCCTCTACCCGAGCCCTTCTTTGTAACTGTCGTGTTGAAGTGGTGTTACTTTCTGCCTAGACCCATGCGTGGACCCCAGTCCACCTACTTTACTATTCCTGTCACAGCTGGGACAGGATCCACCACCGTGCCCAACTTCTTCCGTTATGAACACAGCTGAATGACAGGCATTCGACACCACACTCACGGTTGAGAAGAGTAGCAATCACTGCGTCTCACTAGGCTCACTTTAAACGCGATCCTCAACTTCAGCCTCCCAAAGATTATAGTCTTAGCTTGTCCCTTCACCAATGCGTTAGTGTGTCAAAGTTGCTTAACATTTTCTCTCAGCTAAACCTCCATCTTACTCCTTCCCTCAGGCCTCCATGCCCTGGCACAGCTCTGCGTCCATGCGGTCATCCCACTGGGACTGCCACACCTAACTGCGCAGAGCGCTGTTCTGAGGCCCCTCCTAGCCTTGCTTGTTTCCAGCTGTTCCTTGTAACTTGTACCCAAGCTACACACTGACCTTTTTCTCTATTACTTCTCTCATTTTCTGTTACTAAGAGCTCTTTGCTATTGTCTAATCTCTGACCATTTCTACCCCTTTGATGGATGTGTGTGTGTGTGCGTGCACACACGTGCAACCACTCCTGGGTCTTGAACTCAGAGCCTGGACACTGTCCCTGAGTTCTGCTCAAAGTTAGTGCTCTATCACTTCAGCTCTACTTCCAGCTTTTTTTTTTTCTTTCACCAGTCCTGCAGCTTGAACTCTGGGCTTGGGCGCTGTCCCTGAACTCTTCAGTTCAAGGCAAGCGCTCTACCACTTGAGCCACAGCGCCACCTCTGGTTTTCTAGTGGTTAATTGGAGATGAGTCTCACGGACTTTCCTGCCTGGGCTGGCTTTGAACCATGAGCCTCCTGAGCTGGGATTATAGGTGTGAGCCACCAGCACCCAATCCCCTGAGCTAGTGCTCTACCACATGAGCCACAGTTCCACTTCTGGGTTTTTCTGTGTATGTGGCACTGAGTAATCAACCTCAGGGCTTCATGCATGCTAGGCAAGCACTCTACCACTGAGCCACAGTCATAGCCCCACTTCTAGCTTTTTTAGTGGTTAATTGGGGATGAAAGTCTCATGTCCTTTCTTGCTTGGGTGATCTCAGATCTCCACCTCCTGAGGAGGAGTACAGACATGAGCCACCAGCTCCAAGTTCTATCTCCTTTGCTTTAAAAAAACCAAAAACCCCAACAAAACATACATGTAGTTGTGTGCCTGGAATGATCCGCAGAGTGAGGCTGTGGCTTCCGTGTCCTTGTGTTCTCTACAGAGGAGCCCAGGCCCCGAGGAGACTTGCCACCTCTGGAGTGTGGGCTCAGGCGCTATGCAGAGGTCTGGGAGGTGTGGTGTGGTGTGGCTGTAGTCTGGACGGGGGTACGGCCGTCTGATGTCCATTGCGATCGTGTGTGGGTCTCCCAGTGGCTTTGGGCTGGCGCCTTTCGTGCTGTCAGTGTGACGCAGGCCCCAGCCCGGCTCCAGCCACACAGCTCCAGGCCCCCATGTGGCCCTGGCTCCTCATGCCCACCTTCCTAGCTGGTCGCCTTCCTGCTCTGTGGACTTGGGGCCAGCTCACCTCTGGCCGGGCCTGTTTTCTTCTCTGCCACAGGCTCCTACCCCCGCGTCAAGAACTTCCCCAGAAGACGCTCTGCTGTGCCACCCGCTGTCTGTCCTGGCAGCCATCAGTGTGGACACCGTCAGTTGCCACCACGGTCCATGCTATGCAAGTCCATCCTGGCTGCCGTCCCAGGAACAGGCTCAGACACCCGGCTGCAAGAACCAGGGGCTGCTGAGGGTGGGAGCGGCCTGCCAGGTGACACCAGAGTGTGCCAGGGTGTCGCCGACGCCTTGTGTGGCAAACTGACCACGCTCCATGCCTTAAAAGGCCTCTGGGGAGCAGAGAGGGTTTTTCTGTTTTCAACGAAGGCTGTGCTTTCTTTTCCTCAGTAGTCACCTGCTCTGTCCTAGCAGAAAGGACAGCACACCCTCACATGTGGCGTAGCTGTGCCTGGCCACGCGGCCCGTCATTCACCTGGGACAGGAACCTACCAGCCGCCACGAAGCATGTGAAACCCGGCTCGGGACAGGGGTCCCACTCCAGGACGGAGGCCACTGGCCTGACTGGTGGCTTACTCCAGCCCTGGAGGGTGGCCCCTGGGAGCCAGCAGACGGCGCCACGCTTGTCAGGCCTGGCCAGCTCACCTCGGTCAAGTGACTGGACACACTTGGCTTTCGCAGAGGGCTGGGTATCAAACTGCCCGCCTCAGTCCTGGGCTCCCAGCTCCGTGATCTTGCTCGTATGTGGGTAGCATCTCCAATTCTGCTCCCACCATCCCTGTGTCTGACCTGTGTTGCCCAAAGACGAGCTGCCCTTGACTCCAAGGCCTGCCCCGGCAGCATTCTGAGCAGGAGGAGCTGGAGGCCCAGTATCCACATTGCATAGCCTTACATGTCTTCAGGACCAAAACGGTGCACTGAACAACAGGGGAGTCACTACTGCCTCACAAGAGGACACACGGGACTCAGACCCCGTAAAGCTGTCAGGCTGCTCGCCCGGCTGTCAGTGCCCCCTAAACGGGACGGCAGCCACACCCTGCCCACAGCCCCAGTGACAGCATCTGCCCATCCGACAACACCCATCTCTCAGTGCCTGCACCAGCCCTGCCCAGCCTCCAGAGCTGAGGCAGAAGCCTCCCGCAGAAAGCAGTCCCTCCGTCCCACGCTGAGTCTCAACCCCTCACACATCAGCCTCCGAGACAGGCACGCGTGGGCACATGATTTTATGGGAAATGCATCTGTGGGAACAGCAGAAGCAGCTCAGGCCTTGTGGTCACTAGAGCACAGCGCAGCGGCCGCTGTTCGGCACTGGCTTTCTCCATGTTCCAGGGTGCAAGGCAGCCAACACAGCCAGCAGGTTGAGGGCTCAGTTCCCAGGACCAGCCTCAGCAGCAGCATGCTGTAAGAGAGACCGCAGCGTCAGGGAGATCTGCCCCCCTGGACTTGAGCCGGGAGGGTGGCAACGGGTAGCCGGGGCCCCAGCCACACGGCAGGGGGAGACTGGGAACCTCCCGGCCCTGGCAGGGGCACACGCGGTGTCGGAGCCGGGGCAGCGGCACGGGTCCGTTACCTTGGGTACCAGCTGGGGTCTGGGCACAGCGAGGAGGTCACACAGGTGATTCCGCCGCTCCCTCACCACGGCCAGCTTGGCATCCCTGAGGGAGGACGTGTGGGACTCAGCCTGCACGGGCCTCGGCACGGTAGCTGCATCGTGCAGGCTCCACTGCTCCAGACCGATGCCCAAGGCGGACTTGGGGAGCCCAGCCAGACACAGCGTGGGGGACACCCGGCTCTGCTCAAAGGGCTTCAGAAACCTTTGCACTCTATCCAGTACCGACAGTGACTACTGAGCAAAGCCATGCTTCTGTGATGAGGTCTCTGAATTCCCTGGCAGGAAGGAGCTCCAAGCACTGCTGACTGACATCTGTCCCTTCTCTGCATTTTCTTAAGCTACTTCAGCTTTGACCCAGAGTGTGACCTCTGAAACCTGTTCCCCAGCACCCCAGGACCCTCACAGGGAAACAGGGATGGCAGCGGTGGCTGCGGTCACCTGAGTGTGAGAGCCTGCACCTGCCCAGGACCGGTGGTGCCCACCTGTCCTGCCCAGAGCCAGCAGCTTTCTCTTTCTCTGTTTTTCTGAAGCCCAACATCCCGGGGGGGGGGGGGGGGGGGGGGTCCTTAGCCACAGCAGAGCCTGACTGGCATTACAGGAAGAGAACCACAACCAGCTTCTGAGAGGCAGGGGTCTGAACCACTCACGGCCAACGACTGGGAGAAAACTGTATGCTGAGTGTTTCCCTGCTCCAAGCCCGGGAGGTGCCGGCCTTTCCCCCTCCCCTTTGGAGCTATGGGGAAAGATGAGCATCACTGGGTCGGAGCCCACTCACCAGGCCGTGTCACTGAGCACAAGCATGACCTCGTCCACAACGTCATCTGCCACCACGTTGCTGTAGGTGAGCACCATCTCATAGATCTGGCTTGCTGCCGACTTCCGGACCTGGAGCAGGGAGAGACTTATCAGGAGGAGGAAATGGTACCATCCAGGGAGTCGGTGTGCCTCAACAGAGCTGGCCTTGGACCCTGGCCACCGAAGGATGTGTGGTGGAGGGAAGGACGAGAACTAGGCAGGGACTCCCCCAGCACAGGCATGGTGGCACCCGCCCGGCGGCAGCTCCCCGCCCGGCAGCAGCTCCCCGCTCTGCTAGCTCTAGCCCACCATTTCTCACAGTCCCAAGTAGAGTAAGCGGGCACACCACCATTCCGCCTGGAAACCACTCCTACCTTTTGGGAAAACACTGTCTGGGTGATTAAAGGTTAACGGGAAAAAGGAATCCTGAGAAATTTAATCCTAGGTAAAAGCTGGGTCTCGATGTGTGGCGGTATCCACTGGGACTGGCCTCAGCCTGGAATGCTCCAGGGTCCAGGGGCTGGGCTGGCAGGCCACACTCAGCAGCACCTTTCTGTCCCCATAACACAGTGCAGCTGACCCCAAACCTGGGGTGGCCCAGCCGTGGGGCTCCTCTTCACAGCATATCATCACACCCACTCCACTTCAGAGCCGCCTGCGTCAACACAGCCCGCATCTGCGCAGGCCACTGGTGTGGCCCACGATCCAGGCACACGCTCTCCACGGGGAATGGGTGGCAGAGACCACGTGGCCCACGATCCAGGCAGACACTCACCACGGGGAATGAGTGGCAGAGGAGAAGCAAGAGCTGCAGAAGGACCTTGTTCCTCACGTCGCCGTGGAATTGCACCATCCCACAGAGCCTGCAGAAAGCCCACCAGGTGATCAGAGGTTGCACAGCCAGCTCACAGGCTGAGTGCACAGGAGACCCAGGAGCACACGGCCCAGAGCTCTATGTATGCGTGCATGAGTGTACACATATGCACACCATGATGGGCATGCCTCTGGGTACACCTGTGTGCCTGTGAACACACTTCTGTACACACATGTGCCATGTGAACCAGTGTGTGTGAATACCAGACAGGGAAGCAGCCCGAGTCAGGGAGACATCTCAGAAGAGATCAGCAAGGAGCCTACCCGACCCGTGGTGACCCGCTGGCCCTTGGGAACCTGTGGGACCACTGAGGCACTGGCCACTGGTCAGCGTGACCTAGTAGACCATCTGAGCTCTGCTGATCAAAGCCTGAAAAACATCCAGGGCCGGGGTGGGCGGGCTGCACACATCAGGACAGCACTGAGCACACCCCACTCTGCTGGGCAGTCCAAGCCTTCTGCTGGCCCCCGCAAGGACCCCACTGGCCACGTAAATTACTGCCGTCTTACGTGCACAGCTGACTTTGGAGCCATGAAGCCCCTTCAGAGGCTGACAGGCCAGGAGCATGTAGAACTCACACTGCAATGCTTGAGCGTAGTTTCTGGATGTCTTTGGACTTCTTGATCTCCTCCTTACAAAGTGCAAGCAGCTGTACACAGAAGGGGTGGCTGTAAGAAGAACAGGTTATTCTGGAGCACAGCCGCCACGACCAAGGAACAGCAGCCAGCCAGCTGACAGGAACTGGCGCTGCGGTCCCACATCCCTGGAGGGCAGATGCCCGCTGGGTCCCTGCCGATGACCACCGCCACCCTCGCCAGCCAGTGCTCACTGCACAGCAGGCTGACCTCAGCATGGCTTCCATGTGGGCACAGACGCTCAGGTGGCTGTGGCTGGCTGAGACCGTGCGGTGCGCGCCTTCTGTCTACCTCCACCCACCAGGGGCTGCGGCACACCGCCCATGACAGCCACTCCCACCACACCCAGCCCAAGGGGGCACCGCGGTCCCCTGGCAGAGCACCCAGAGGTCCCTCTGCAGACCCTGAAGCTTGTCGGGGCAGGGTGGATGTCACGCTGCTGAGGGCCGTGGGCACCCTGGTACCTGCCTACTAATGCCCGGCACAGCCACTGTCCAAGCCCTAACCCAAGCTTCCCAGGGCTCTGTGGGGCCTTTCTGCACCCCAGCCCCTCGGATGCCAGGGACCCTACGGCTTCCCAGGCCAGCAGTATTCCGAACACACGGTATTCCAGCTCAGCTGCATGTCAGGGGAGCTCT
Organism: Dipodomys spectabilis; assembly: GCF_019054845.1. Classification (NCBI taxonomy): domain Eukaryota; kingdom Metazoa; phylum Chordata; class Mammalia; order Rodentia; family Heteromyidae; genus Dipodomys; species Dipodomys spectabilis. The sequence goes on along the minus strand of NW_024870885.1, from coordinate 480,486 downwards.
GAACAGGGCCTCAGGCACGTCAACCCAGGAGGTATCTTTTCCACTGTTTTTTTGTTTTGTTTTTATGTCCTACTGGGGCTTACGCTCTCCCCACCTCCAGTGGACTGCTATACACTTGAGCCATGCCTCCACTTCAACTTTTTGCTATTTGGAGCTAAGAGCCCCAGCTAGCTCAGAACCATGATCCTCAGCCTCCTGAGTAGCTAGGGTTATATGTGTGAGCCATGGGCACCCAGGGTGTTTTGAATTTTTTTTTTTTTTTGTCGGTTGTGGGGCTTGAACTCTGGGCCTGGGCGCTGTCCCTCAGCTCTTCAGCTCAAGGCAAGCGCTCTACCACTTGAGCTACAGCGCCACTTCGTGTTTTAAATTTTTTAAACCAAGAAAAGACATTTAAATTCACTTTCCCCTCCATGTGCTCGTCCTAGGGCTTGAACTCCAAGCCTGGGCACTGTCCCTAAGCTAGCACTCTAACTCTGAAGCCACAACTCCTCTTCTGGCCTTTTGTCTTTCTTTTTCTCTCCCTCTCTCTCTCCCTCCCCACTCTGTTTTTGGTTGTTAGCTGGATATTGATCTCACAGACTTTCCAGTCTGGGCTGATTTTAAATCGTGATCCTGAGATCTCAGCCTCCTGATTAGCTAAGATTAGAGGTGTGAGCCACTGGCGCCCAGTACATTAAATTCTTACATCTATAGCCAAGCTGGGTAGGCCCATGAGTGCAAAAACTTCTCCAATGAAGTTGCTAGATTACAAAGCATCCAAGACATCCAGCAAAAATGGAGATTCACCTTCACCTATAAGAACTAAACTAAATTCCTAAGAAAGCAGGCTCTGAAGAAGCCCAAAGCCATTGCCAGCCCTGGGTGTACAACGCGCGTGGGCATCTGCGGCAGACGCCAGCCCTGGGTGTACAACACGCGCAGGCATCTGCGGCAGACGCCAGCCCTGGGTGCACAACACGCGCGGGCATCTGCGGCAGACGCCAGCCCTGGGTGTACAACACGCACAGGCATCTGCGGCAGACGCCAGCCCTGGGTGTACAACACGCGCGGGCATCTGCGGCAGACGCCAGCCCTGGGTGTACAACACGGGGATCTGCGGCAGACGCCAGCCCTGGGTGCACAACACGCGTGGGCATCTGCGGCAGACGCCAGCCCTGGGTGTACAACACGCGTGGGCATCTGCGGCAGACGCCAGCCCTGGGTGTACAACATGCACAGGCATCTGCGGCAGACGCCAGCCCTGAGTGTACAACACGCGTGGGCATCTGGGGCAGACGCCAGCCCTGGGTGTACAACACATGCAGGCATCTGCGGCAGACGCCAGCCCTGGGTGCACAACACGCGCAGGGATCTGCGGCAGACGCCAGCCCTGGGTGCACAACACGCGCGGGCATCTGCGGCAGACGCCAGCCCTGGGTGCACAACACGGGGATCTGCGGCAGACGCCAGCCCTGGGTGCACAACACGCGTGGGCATCTGCGGCAGACGCCAGCCCTGGGTGCACAACGCGCGTGGGCATCTGCGGCAGACGCCAGCCCTGGGTGTACAACACGCGCGGGCATCTGCGGCAGACGCCAGCCCTGGGTGTACAACACGCGCAGGCATCTGCGGCAGACGCCAGCCCTGGGTGTACAACACGGGGATCTGCGGCAGACGCCAGCCCTGGGTGTACAACACGCGCAGGCATCTGCGGCAGACGCCAGCCCTGGGTGTACAACACGGGGATCTGCGGCAGACGCCAGCCCTGGGTGCACAACACGCGTGGGCATCTGCAGCAGACGCCAGCCCTGGGTGTACAACACGGGGATCTGCGGCAGACGCCAGCCCTGGGTGCACAACACGCGCAGGGATCTGCGGCAGACACCAGCCCTGGGTGCACAACACGCGCAGGGATCTGCGGCAGACGCCAGCCCTGGGTGTACAACACGCGCGGGCATCTGCGGCAGACGCCAGCCCTGGGTGTACAACGCGCACGGGGATCTGCGGCAGACGCCAGCCCTGGGTGCACAACACGCGCAGGGATCTGCGGCAGACACCAGCCCTGGGTGCACAACACGCGCAGGGATCTGCGGCAGATGCCAGCCCTGGGTGTACAATGCGCACGGGGATCTACGGCAGACACCAGCCCTGGGTGCACAACACGCGCAGGCATCTGCGGCAGACACCAGCCCTGGGTGCACAACACGCGCAGGCATCTGCGGCAGACACCAGCCCTGAGTGTACAACACGCACGGGCATCTGTGGCAGACGCCAGCCCTGGGTGTACAACACGCGTGGGCATCTGGGGCAGACGCCAGCCCTGGGTGTACAACACATGCAGGCATCTGGGGCAGACGCCAGCCCTGGGTGCACAACACATGCAGGGATCTGCGGCAGACGCCAGCCCTGGGTGTACAACACGCGCAGGCATCTGCGGCAGACGCCAGCCCTGGGTGTACAATGCGCACGGGGATCTGGGGCAGAGCAACAGAGGCACCAGTGCCCCCAGGCCTTGAAGGCTCATCTGAGTTCTCATCCGCCTGCAAACACAGGCTCACCACTCCAAGCCAGAGAAAGAGCCACCCAAGAGGTGACAGGCAAACTCTCCACAGCTCCCTAGTGTGGGCAGAAAAATCGGAATGAGATGACTTTGGCAGTGGGAAACCAGCTGCCATGGTGCCACTTGACCATTCAAAAGCAGTCAGAGGGAGGCCTGCTCCCTGGTAAACGGTGTGCCCGTGGGGGCTCGAGAACCTCCACGGAACACAGAAGACCCAGTGTCTGGGGTCGCGAGGAAGCAAGAAACATGCCCCTAAGGAGCACATTTACTGACAAAGCCAGCCCAGCACCCAAGCCGTGTCAGCGCTCCTGGACAGGACATCACACGGTAGTGGTGACCGCCGCATGCATGGCGCAGGCGGCGGGACGCAGCCACCAGAGACCCCGTGGCCCTAGGCCGGGCTTGCCCGCCCCACAGCACAGGGGCTGCACCCAGCCTCCCACCGCCCTGCTCTCGCACCTCCCCTCTGCCACGCAGCCGGGGGCTCTGACGCTTCAGCCTCCAGTGCTCCCAGAGTGGCCCAGATGGAGAGCCTTGGCCAACAGGCCACCTCCCCTGCCCAAGTCTACCTTCCACCTAGACGGCAAGTGCCTGTCTACCTGACAAAACTGACTCCAGAGCCCTTGGGAACTACCTCCCACGTCCGATAGGAGTACTTTGTCTTTAAGATGTGAGCTGGTTGCATCCCAGCTCTTCTGGAGCCTGAGGCGCAGGCTTGTGAATTCAAGGCCAGCCTAGGCAGCACAGCAAGATTCTGTGTCAAAATGTGAACAGCCAGGCTCACACCTGTCATCCTAGCTACTCAGAAGGCCGAGATCTGAGGATCATGTTTTGAAACCAGCCTGGGCAGGAAAGTCCATGAGACTCTGATCTCTAATTAACCACTAGAAATCCAGAAGTGGTGCACTGACTCAAGTGGTACAGCACTAGCCTTCAGCAAAAGAGCTCAGGAACAGAGCCCAGGCCCCGAGTTCAAGCCCCAAAACTAACAGAACACACAAACAAATATGAGTAAGACTAAAACATGGGTGACATGGGCGTTACCAACCAGCAAGCCCTGAAGAGATCTTACTTTTCCTCAGTGGTGAAAATGTCAAAGCACCCATTGGCCAGCATTTGGTCCAACATCTTCAGTAGTGATACAGATACCCTGAGGGGAGAATACAGCAAGCATGGTAAGGCCCCCGGGGCAGACGGAGGCCCCAGGGCTTCCGGACACACTTCACGCGTAGCTTCCTGGTGAGGGCTACCACCAGTTCCTGTACATACTACCAATGCTGAGGTCAAAAGTGCTGCTTCTCAGAGACCTGCTCCACCTTGAGGCTGCCAACGTGGCGCCTGGAGCCGTCCTTCCCCCACACAGAAACATCCATTTTCTACCAAAAGAGCCAGTGGGAAGAGGGCCCAGCGAGCCTCCTGCAGCCGTGCCCTGGGCCTCTGGAGACAGGCGCCACCTACCGGTCATTCAGGAGGTTGTCCTCAAAGACGCGCAGGATGCTCTCAGCAAAGGCCCCCAGGGCTTGTGGGTCTCTCTGAATCCCCTTCATGTACTCAAAGAGGCTCTGAGTGGAATGCCTGACCTGTAACACCAAGAAGCTACAGGTAAAGACAAAGCTGACTGGCTAGTGACTGATGGTTACATGACTGCCACCAAGCTGAAATGACCCTGGTCTACAAAGACGAGCATCCTGCAGGTGCTCAGTGGCCAGAGGCCCACATTGGGTCAGAACCTAGACAGTACAGCCAGAGCCCAGCTCTGCCCCGCCCCCCCCCACCACCACCTTCACAAGGAGGAGGAAGAGGCAGGCAGACATGCAGAGGAGGAGGAGGAGAGCAGGCAGACATGCAGAGGAGGAGGAGAGCAGGCAGACAGGCAGAGGAGGAGGAGGAGGAGGAGGAGAGCCGACAGAGGAGGAGGAGGAGAGCAGACAGACAGAGGAGGAGGAGGAGAGCAGACAGACAGAGGAGGAGGAGAGCAGACAGACAGAGGAGGAAGAGGAGAGCAGACAGACAGAGGAGGAGGAGGAGAGCAGACAGACAGGCAGAGGAGGAGGAGGAGGAGGAGAGCAGACAGACAGGCAGAGGAGGAGGAGGAGGAGGAGAGCAGACAGAGGAGGAGGAGGAGAGCAGACAGACAGGCAGAGGAGGAGGAGGAGAGCAGACAGACAGAGGAGGAGGAGGGGGAGAGCAGACAGACAGGCAGAGGAGGAGGAGAGCAGACAGACAGGCAGAGGAGGAGGAGGAGAGCAGACAGACAGGCAGAGGAGGAGGAGGAGAGCTGGCAGACAGGCAGAGGAGGAGGAGGAGAGCAGACAGACAGGCAGAGGAGGAGGAGGAGAGCAGACAGACAGGCAGAGGAGGAGGAGGAGGAGGAGAGCAGACAGACAGGCAGAGGAGGAGGAGGAGGAGGAGAGCAGACAGACAGAGGAGGAGGAGGAGAGCAGACAGACAGGAGGAGGAGGAGAGCAGACAGGCAAAGGAGGAGGAGGAGAGCAGACAGACAGGCAGAGGAGGAGGAGGAGGAGGAGAGCAGACAGGCAGAGGAGGAGGAGGAGAGCAGACAGACAGAGGAGGAGGAGGAGGAGAGCAGACAGACAGGCAGAGGAGGAGGAGGAGAGCAGACAGACAGGCAGAGGAGGAGGAGGAGAGCAGACAGACAGGCAGAGGAGGAGGAGGAGAGCTGGCAGACAGGCAGAGGAGGAGGAGGAGAGCAGACAGACAGGCAGAGGAGGAGGAGGAGGAGGAGAGCAGACAGGCAGAGGAGGAGGAGGAGAGCAGACAGACAGAGGAGGAGGAGGAGGAGAGCAGACAGACAGAGGAGGAGGAGGAGAGCAGACAGACAGGAGGAGGAGGAGAGCAGACAGACAGAGGAGGAGGAGGAGAGCAAACAGGCAGAGGAGGAGGAGGAGAGCAGACAGACAGGAGGAGGAGGAGAGCAGACAGACAGGAGGAGGAGGAGGAGAGCAGACAGACAGAGGAGGAGGAGGAGAGCAGACAGACAGAGGAGGAGGAGGAGAGCAGACAGACAGAGGAGGAGGAGGAGAGCAAACAGGCAGAGGAGGAGGAGGAGAGCAGACAGACAGAGGAGGAGGAGGAGGAGAGCAAACAGGCAGAGGAGGAGGAGGAGGAGAGCAGACAGACAGAGGAGGAGGAGGAGAGCAGACAGACAGAGGAGGAGGAGGAGGAGAGCAGACAGGCAGAGGAGGAGGAGGAGGAGAGCAGACAGACGAGGAGGAGGAGAGCAGACAGACAGAGGAGGAGGAGGAGGAGAGCAGACAGACAGAGGAGGAGGAGGAGGAGAGCAGACAGGCGGAGGAGGAGGAGAGCAGACAGACAGAGGAGGAGGAGGAGGAGAGCAGACAGACAGAGGAGGAGGAGGAGGAGAGCAGACAGACAGAGGAGGAGGAGGAGGAGAGCAGACAGGCAGAGGAGGAGGAGGAGGAGAGCAGACAGACAGAGGAGGAGGAGGAGAGCAGACAGACAGACAGAGGAGGAGGAGGAGGAGAGCAGACAGGCAGAGGAGGAGGAGGAGGAGAGCAGACAGGCAGAGGAGGAGGAGGAGGAGGAGAGCAGACAGACAGAGGAGGAGGAGGAGGAGAGCAAACAGGCAGAGGAGGAGGAGGAGGAGAGCAGACAGGCAGAGGAGGAGGAGGAGGAGAGCAGACAGGCAGAGGAGGAGGAGGAGGAGAGCAGACAGACAGGAGGAGGAGGAGAGCAGACAGACAGACAGAGGAGGAGGAGGAGGAGAGCAAACAGACAGACAGAGGAGGAGGAGGAGGAGAGCAGACAGACAGAGGAGGAGGAGGAGAGCAGACAGACAGACAGAGGAGGAGGAGGAGGAGAGCAGACAGACAGAGGAGGAGGAGGAGAGCAAACAGGCAGAGGAGGAGGAGGAGGAGAGCAGACAGGCAGAGGAGGAGGAGGAGAGCAGGCAGACAGACAGAGGAGGAGGAGGAGGAGAGCAGACAGGCAGAGGAGGAGGAGGAGGAGAGCAGACAGACAGAGGAGGAGGAGGAGGAGAGCAGACAGGCAGAGGAGGAGGAGGAGGAGAGCAGACAGACAGAGGAGGAGGAGGAGAGCAGACAGACAGACAGAGGAGGAGGAGGAGGAGAGCAGACAGGCAGAGGAGGAGGAGGAGGAGAGCAGACAGGCAGAGGAGGAGGAGGAGGAGGAGAGCAGACAGACAGAGGAGGAGGAGGAGGAGAGCAAACAGGCAGAGGAGGAGGAGGAGGAGAGCAGACAGGCAGAGGAGGAGGAGGAGAGCAGGCAGACAGACAGAGGAGGAGGAGGAGGAGAGCAGACAGGCAGAGGAGGAGGAGGAGAGCAGGCAGACAGACAGAGGAGGAGGAGAGCAGGCAGACAGACAGAGGAGGAGGAGAGCAGGCAGACATGAGCGGAGGACGGAGCTCTGGAATGGGTGTAAAAGCTCCTCCTCCTGAGAGCACCAGTGTGCTCGTGCTCAGGGTGTGTGGCAGAGGCGGATCAGACAGGTGGAAGCCAGCAGCTAGTGGATGGCAGCGGGCCTACCCTTCTCTGCAAGCTTATTTCAAATTTCCGTAAGAAAAACAATTGCTCTTCATAGACTTGGAATCGTCGGCTACAAAGTACTCATTTACAATGACACCAAAATTTCAGCATCTTGGAGAAACAGGTCCCTAACTAGTCCTGTGTCCTGCCTTTCAAGCACCATGTCCGCCAGCATCGAGGCCACCAGAGGCCGAAAGCATGGATGCCACTCTACCTACATAGATAACCCATGGTGGGTCCAGGGCTGTGGCCCCAGAATACAACCATCTTTACTGAAAATGCAGGCTCTGCCTTTCCCAGGCTCAGCCACACAAGAGCTGGTTTCCAGAGCCCCTCAGGACACGGGCAGAAGCCGGACTCCTGACCACAGCCAAATGACAGGGGGGTGCAGAAAGGCAGGGGCCAACCCCCCGGGAGACAGACGCTGGCCCAGCGGCCATGCAGCCTGCCTGCTGGGAGCACACGCACGCACTGCCCGAGGCGGGGGCCAAGCTCCCACCCGCCACACCCGTCCCCCTCACCGTCGATTCCGTCAAGCCGCCCACAGACACTGCCAGCCCCAGCAGCACGTGGTGGCGGTAGGTGGGCAGCCCCAGGAGCTGGGTGATGAGAGGGAATGCCTGCGAAGGGGCGTTCCAGTTCACAGAGGCCATGGCGGATCTGAAAGAAGTGGCGATCCTCAGGGTGCTGCAAGGACCCTGGGTGAGGGGTGGTAGGGCGCCCAGCAGTCCTACCTGGGAAACAGCGCCTCCAGCTCCCCGCGGTGGGGCACGTGGGGGATGGGGGGGCTGTCAAAATGCAGGAGCGTCACAAACACACGGGCAGCATGAGCACGAACCCGGTCAATCTTCTCGCTGGCCTGCCGGGCGAGTGAGCACAGAAAGCTCTCACACCTAAGGGCGAACAGCGGGAGCCCATCAGCACGCCAGGCCTGCCGCCGCATCCCGGAGCCACGGCACAGAAGGCTGCTGAGGCCTTGGGAAGGAAGAAGTCAGAGCTAAAAGACGGATGGGCCTGCAGCTGGAGGGGAGCAGGAAGGGATGGAAAGTCAGGCTAAGAAGAGGGCACAGGACAAAATGAAGTACAGGAAAGACAGAGGAGAAGAGGAGGGGTCCAGAGCGGTCAGGAACTGAAGACCAGACACTGACAGGCAGAACCCAAGGCCTTGGGGAAAAGCCCCCGCTGTAAGGACAGCTGGGGTAATGGCAGCCCGTCCTCGAAGGAGCCCGGCGGCGGTCCCGGCCTCGCCCGCCAGCGCTGTGCGAGGCCATCCCCACAGGCAGGGCAGGCCCACAGGCTGTGGGGGTCAGGAAAACGGACTGAGAGGCCCATCCCAGAAGATGCACAGGTGCCCACGGGGCGCTGTCCAGGCTGGCCTGGCCCGTACTCACACAGGGGCCTCAAGCAGGGAGGGCTGCACCTGCACCAACAGGAGCACCAGGTCCAATATGCCGGTCATGGCCGCCTCACGGACACTGCAGGACAAGGACACATGGTGAGGGTCAGCGTAGGACTGGGGCTCCACTGTGCCCACCCAGCCACCACACGGGCTGACAGCAGGCAGAACAGGCCCCCTGTGGGAGGAAGTTCCCAAGAACCGCCCAGGTTCCCCACGCTCTGTGGCAATGGCCGGGGAGACCTGCCGGCCACACACAGGCTCCGTCCCAGGGTGAGTTTCGGAGATTACAGAAATCCCACTTCAGTAAAAAGTGTCAGCAAAACCCAGGGCCAGCCGCTGGCAGGCTTCATGTTCTGTCTCATGCACTGCAGCAAGCAAGAGGCTTCATGCTTCATGCCTGCAGAGCCTGGACGAGTCCCAACAGAGCTGTGAGTGCACACACAGGCAAAACACCACTTCCCACGCTGTACGAGCTAAGGCCAGCCCCACAGGGTCTCCCCACAAAGGCTGGGCCCCTGACAGCCACTATGGAATGGGCATGGCTGGCCTGCCAGATGCTAACGGGAAGGCGGGAGAGCAGCCCGGTGGGACGCTGCGGCCATGCTGTAGCTAGGACGCGCGGGCGGGGCAGAAAACAGCCACAGGACCCTACTAATCCCCCCCATGTCTGAGAGGACTCCAGGGTTGGTGAGGCCAGCAGAGCTCACTTCTAATTTGACTGTAAAGGTGGCGTACAGAGGTTCCAGGTGAAAGGGACAGGGGTACATTTCCTTGTCAGCAGTGCCCCCCCGCCCCCCGCTCAGGTTTTCTCTTGACTTGCCACCCCTGAAGTTACATCGATCACTTCTAACAGTGTCAGTGGGTTTCGCCGCTGAATTCATTCACCCTTTGTCCCCTGTCTGTGCTTTCCCTTCCACTCTCCAGATAAACTCATGTACAAGACAAAGGGCACAGAAATTTAAAAAACAGCCACAGAAGAGAATAAACCAAAGGGAAAAGGGGAGGAGGAGGAGGGGGGAGGGGGAGGAGGAGGGAAGGGAGGTGGGAAGGGAGGAGGAGGAGGAGGGGGAGGAGGGGGAGGGGGAGGGGGAGGAAGGGGAAGGGAGGAGGAGGGAAGGGAGGAGGAGGGGGAGGAGGAGGGGGAGGAGGAGGGAAGGAGGGGGGAGGGGAAGGCAGAGGACGGGGAGGAAGGGGAGAGGAGGGGGAGGGAGAGGGAGAGGAGGGGGAGGGGGGGGAGGAGGAACCCCATGTCTTGGGGTTCATTTTGATAAGTATTATTTTATTTGACCTTATGCACATAGCTATTGAGCCTTATAATCCTCTCCTAAGAATACCCTTCTTTGTTCTCACTGTGTGAGAACAAGTCTTTAGATTGCTGGTTAATCATATCCAGGTGTAATTATTTGTCTTTTACTATCATTGGGTTTACTTGTATATTTATAGGCACATTCTAGTTATTACAAATGAGGGAAACCATACATCCTGTTTCTTTGGGTCTGATTTACTTCGCTTAGTATAATGTTTTCCAAATCTTCCCATTTCCTTACAAATGGGGCAATATCATTCTTTCTGATGGACACATAGAATCCCACTATGTATACATATCACAAATTCCTGATCCGTTCATCCACTAAAGGGTTCTTGGCTTGGTAAACAATACTGCAATGAACACGGTTGTGCTGGTAGCTTTAGTGTTGGTGGTCAATTGGACAGATGCCTAGAAATGAGATTGCTGGGTCATAGGGAAATTCTATGTTTAGTCTTTTTTTTTGGTCTGGTTGTGGGGCCTGAACTCTGGGCCTGGGCGCTGTCCCTCAGCTCTTCAGCTCAAGGCTAATGCTCTGCCACTTGAGCCACAGTGCCACTTCCGGCTTTTTTTTCTTTTTGCTTATGTGGTGCTGAGGAATCGAACCCAGGGCCTCATGCATGCAAGGCACGCACTCTACCACTGAGCTACTTTCCCAGCCCCTATGTTTAGTCTTTTGAGGAACCTCCAGACTGCTTTCCAGAGCGGTTCAACAAGCTGACATTCCCGCCAACAGTATAGTAGCATTCCCTTTTGGCCACATCCCAGAGAGCAACTGTTATTAGTTTTCTTGATAATGGCCATTCTAACTGGGGTGAGGTAGAATCTCAATATTGATTTGCATTTCTTATATGGCCAGATGATGACAAACATCCTTTCACGTGTAAAACGGCTATTCTTATTTCTTCTTCGGAGAAGTCTCTCTTTAAGTCTTTAGCCCATTTACTAATTGGGTTGTCGCTTTGGGGAGGTTCAATTTTTTGAGCTCTGAGTATATTTTAGATATGAGGCCCTTGTCTGATGCATAGCTAATAAAGATCTTCTCCCATTCTATGGGCTTTTTATTTATCTTGCTAGCTAATGTCCTTTGCCATGCAGAAACTGTTCATTTTGATGTGATTTCGTTTATTCAGTATTTCTGATTTGTTGTGATTCTGGATCTTTTTTTTGGGGGGGGGGGGGTCACGGGGCTTGAACTCTGGGCCTGGGTGCTGTCCCTCAGCTCTTCAGCTCAAGGCTAGCACTCTACCACTTGACCCACAGCGCCACTTCTGGTGTTCTGGTGGTTAATTGGAAATAAGAGTCTCACAAACTTTCCTGCCAAGGCTGATCCTCAGATCTCAGCCTCATGAGTAGCTAGAATTACAGGCTTGAGCTACCGGCACCCAGCTGATTCAGGATTAGTTAACAAGTTTCAAACTGTGACTAGGAGCCTTAGTATTTCCCCTATCCCTTCCTGTAATATTTTCAGGGTACCTGTTCTTACATTGAGGACTCTGATCTTTTTGGAGTTGATTCTGGTGCAGGGAGATACATTAGTATCTAATTTCAGTTTTCTTCATCTGTCTAGCCAATTCTTCCAGCACCATTTGTTGAAGAGTTTTCTTTCTGTTTTCTGCCCCCTGATCAAATATTAGGTCCAGTAGGTATGAGGGCTCGTTTCTGGGTCTTCTATTCCATTAGTTCTCAAGTCGATGCTTGTGCCAGCACCAAGCTGGTTTTATAACTACATCATTATAATAAGAGTTACACTGTCCTGCTAAGGACTGTTTTTGCAATTTGGGTGTTCTATTATTCCATATGAATTTTTGGATTGCTTCTTCTATATCACTGGAAAATGTTGTTGGGATTTTGATGGATACTGCATTTGAATTGAATTTGGGTATTGAATTTATAGATAGCTTTGGTCAGTACTGCCATTTTCATTTGAACAAAACAAACAGAGCTTTAGGACCTCTCTAGTGTATGCTGAGTGTCTAGAGCGTTAGGACCTCTCTAGTGTGTGCTGAGTGTCTAGAGCGTTAGGACCTCTCTCTCTAGTGTGTGCTGAGTGTCTAGAGTGTTAGGACCTCTCTAGTGTGTGCTGAGTGTCTAGAGTGTTAGGACCTCTCTAGTGTGTGCTGAGTGTCTAGAGCGTTAGGACCTCTCTCTCTAGTGTGTGCTGAGTGTCTAGAGCGTTAGGACCTCTCTAGTGTGTGCTGAGTGTCTAGAGTGTTAGGACCTCTCTAGTGTGTGCTGAGTGTCTAGAGCGTTAGGACCTCTCTGTCTAGTGTGTGCTGAGTGTCTAGAGCGTTAGGACCTCTCTCTCTCGTGTGTGCTGAGTGTCTAGAGCGTTAGGACCTCTCTCTCTCGTGTGTGCTGAGTGTCTAGAGCGTTAGGACCTCTCTCTCTAGTGTGTGCTGAGTGTCTAGAGTGTTAGGACCTCTCTCTCTAGTGTGTGCTGAGTGTCTAGAGCGTTAGGACCTCTCTCTCTCGTGTGTGCTGAGTGTCTAGAGTGTTAGGACCTCTCTCTCTCTAGTGTGTGCTGAGTGTCTAGAGCGTTAGGACCTCTCTGTCTAGTGTGTGCTGAGTGTCTAGAGCGTTAGGACCTCTCTCTCTCGTGTGTGCTGAGTGTCTAGAGCGTTAGGACCTCTCTCTCTAGTGTGTGCTGAGTGTCTAGAGTGTTAGGACCTCTCTCTCTCGTGTGTGCTGAGTGTCTAGAGCGTTAGGACCTCTCTCTCTCGTGTGTGCTGAGTGTCTAGAGCGTTAGGACCTCTCTCTCTCGTGTGTGCTGAGTGTCTAGAGCGTTAGGACCTCTAACTCTAGTGTGTGCTGAGTGTCTAGAGTGTTAGGACCTCTCTGTCTAGTGTGTGCTGAGTGTCTAGAGCGTTAGGACCTCTCTGTCTAGTGTGTGCTGAGTGTCTAGAGCGTTAGGACCTCTCTAGTGTGTGCTGAGTGTCTAGAGCGTTAGGACCTCTCTCTCTCGTGTGTGCTGAGTGTCTAGAGCATTAGGACCTCTCTCTCTCGTGTGTGCTGAGTGTCTAGAGCGTTAGGACCTCTCTCTCTAGTGTGTGCTGAGTGTCTAGAGTGTTAGGACCTCTCTCTCTAGTGTGTGCTGAGTGTCTAGAGTGTTAGGACCTCTCTAGTGTGTGCTGAGTGTCTAGAGCGTTAGGACCTCTCTCTCTCGTGTGTGCTGAGTGTCTAGAGTGTTAGGACCTCTCTCTCTCGTGTGTGCTGAGTGTCTAGAGCGTTAGGACCTCTCTCTCTCGTGTGTGCTGAGTGTCTAGAGCGTTAGGACCTCTCTCTCTCGTGTGTGCTGAGTGTCTAGAGCGTTAGGACCTCTCTCTCTCGTGTGTGCTGAGTGTCTAGAGCGTTAGGACCTCTCTCTCTCGTGTGTGCTGAGTGTCTAGAGCGTTAGGACCTCTCTCTCTAGTGTGTGCTGAGTGTCTAGAGTGTTAGGACCTCTCTCTCTCGTGTGTGCTGAGTGTCTAGAGCGTTAGGACCTCTCTGTCTAGTGTGTGCTGAGTGTCTAGAGCGTTAGGACCTCTCTCTCTAGTGTGTGCTGAGTGTCTAGAGTGTTAGGACCTCTCTCTCTAGTGTGTGCTGAGTGTCTAGAGTGTTAGGACCTCTCTAGTGTGTGCTGAGTGTCTAGAGTGTTAGGACCTCTCTCTCTCGTGTGTGCTGAGTGTCTAGCGCGTTAGGACCTCTCTGTCTAGTGTGTGCTGAGTGTCTAGAGCGTTAGGACCTCTCTCTCTCGTGTGTGCTGAGTGTCTAGAGCGTTAGGACCTCTCTGTCTAGTGTGTGCTGAGTGTCTAGAGCGTTAGGACCTCTCTCTCTCGTGTGTGCTGAGTGTCTAGAGCGTTAGGACCTCTCTCTCTCGTGTGTGCTGAGTGTCTAGAGTGTTAGGACCTCTCTCTCTCGTGTGTGCTGAGTGTCTAGAGCGTTAGGACCTCTCTGTCTAGTGTGTGCTGAGTGTCTAGAGCGTTAGGACCTCTCTCTCTAGTGTGTGCTGAGTGTCTAGAGCGTTAGGACCTCTCTCTCTACTGTGTGCTGAGTGTCTAGAGCGTTAGGACCTCTCTCTCTAGTGTGTGCTGAGTGTCTAGAGTGTTAGGACCTCTCTAGTGTGTGCTGAGTGTCTAGAGTGTTAGGACCTCTCTCTCTCGTGTGTGCTGAGTGTCTAGAGTGTTAGGACCTCTCTCTCTAGTGTGTGCTGAGTGTCTAGAGCGTTAGGACCTCTCTAGTGTGTGCTGAGTGTCTAGAGTGTTAGGACCTCTCTAGTGTGTGCTGAGTGTCTAGAGTGTTAGGACCTCTCTGTCTAGTGTGTGCTGAGTGTCTAGAGTGTTAGGACCTCTCTCTCTCTCGTGTGTGCTGAGTGTCTAGAGTGTTAGGACCTCTCTCTCTAGTGTGTGCTGAGTGTCTAGAGCATTAGGACCTCTCTCTCTCGTGTGTGCTGAGTGTCTAGAGCGTTAGGACCTCTCTGTCTAGTGTGTGCTGAGTGTCTAGAGCATTAGGACCTCTCTCTCTAGTGTGTGCTGAATGTCTAGGTTGCCAAGGCTTCCACAATGAAAGCAAGGTGAGAGGATAAGGAAGAACAATCAAGTACAGAAACAAGGCCCAGGATGGCTGCAATGGCTCAGGCCTAGGCTCCTCACTACTTAGGAGATGGAGAATGGCAAGATCTCGGTTCAAGGCCAGCTCAGGCCAAAAGACCCTACCTAAACAAAAATGCTGGCCACGGTGGCATACTTGCCATCCCAGTTATGCGGGGAGTGAGGGGTTATAGTTTAGGCCAGCCAGACAAAAAAAATTAAGGTAACTACAATCTAAATAACTAAATCCAAAAGGTCTGCACACAGCCCTGAGTTTAAATCCTAGGACTGAAAAACAAACAAACAACAGCAGCAACCACAAAAATAAGGCCCAAACAGCCCATACATAGAGTGGCACGCCCTTCTTTCTTTTCTATTAACTTTCAATCACCAGAAAGCCAGCTTCCTTCCTATTGTCCTGTAAAAACACTGCTCAGTCTCCAAGAAAGCACAAGTAAGAGATGCACAGTGGTGGCGCACGCACACACACACACACACACATGCACAGAGACACACAGAGACAGACACACACACACATGCACACGCACACAGAGACAGACACACACACACACATGCACACGCACACAGACACACAGAGACAGACACACACACATGCACACACACACAGAGACACACAGAGACAGACAGACACACACATGCACACGCACACAGAGACACACAGACAGACACACACACACATGCACACGCACAGAGACAGAGACACACACACACACACACACAGAGACAGAGACACACACACACATGCACACGCACACAGAGACACACAGAGACAGAGACAGACACACACACATGCACACGCACACAGAGACACACAGACACACACACATGCACACGCACACAGAGACACACAGAGACAGAGACACACACATGCACACGCACACAGAGACAGAGACACACACACACATGCACACGCACACAGACACACAGAGACAGACACACACACATGCACACGCACACAGACACACAGACAGACAGACACACATGCACACGCACACAGAGACACAGAGACAGACAGACACACACACATGCACACGCACACAGAGACACACAGACACACACATGCACACGCACAGAGACAGAGACACACACACACACATGCACACGCACACAGAGACACACAGAGACAGACAGACACACACATGCACACGCACACAGAGACACACAGAGACAGAGACAGACACACACACATGCACACGCACACAGAGACACACAGACAGACACACACACATGCACACGCACACAGAGACACACAGAGACAGACAGACACACACATGCACACGCACACAGAGACACACAGAGACAGACACACACACACATGCACACGCACACAGAGACACAGACAGACACACACACACATGCACACGCACAGAGACACACAGAGACAGAGACACACACACACACACATGCACACGCACACAGAGACAGACACACACACACACACATGCACACGCACACAGAGACACACAGAGACAGACAGACACACACATGCACACGCACACAGAGACACACAGAGACAGACAGACACACACACATGCACACGCACACAGAGACAGACACACACACACACATGCACACGCACACAGAGACACACAGAGACACACACACACACACACATGCACACGCACACAGAGACACACAGAGACAGACACACACACACATGCACACGCACACAGAGACACACAGACAGACACACACACATGCACACGCACACAGAGACACACAGAGACAGACACACACACATGCACACGCACACAGAGACACACAGAGACAGACAGACACACGCATGCACACGCACACAGAGACACACAGAGACAGACACACACACATGCACACGCACACAGAGACACACAGAGACAGACAGACACACACATGCACAAGCACAGAGACACACAGAGACAGACACACACACATGCACACGCACACAGAGACACACAGAGACAGACACACACATGCACACCCACACAGAGACACACAGAGACAGAGACACACACACATGCACACGCACACAGAGACACACAGAGACAGACACACACACATGCACACGCAGACACACAGAGACAGACACATACACATGCACACGCACACAGAGACACACAGAGACAGACAGACACACACATGCACACGCACACAGAGACACACAGAGACAGACACACACACACATGCACACGCACACAGAGACACAGAGACAGACAGACACACACATGCACAAGCACACAGAGACACACAGAGAGACACACACACATGCACACGCACACAGAGACAGAGACACACACACATGCACACGCAGACACACAGAGACAGACAGACACACACATGCACACGCACACAGAGACACACAGAGACAGACACACACACACATGCACACGCACACAGAGACAGAGACAGACACACACACATGCACACGCACACAGAGACACACAGAGACAGAGACACACACACACATGCACACGCACACAGAGACACAGAGACAGAGACACACACACACAGATACACACACAGATACACAGATACACACAGAGACAGATACACACATGCACACGCACACAGAGACACAGAGACAGACACACACACACAGAGACACAGAGACACACAGATACAGATACACACACACACATGCACACGCACACAGAGACACAAAGACAGAGACACATGCACACGCACACAGAGACACACAGAGACAGAGACAGACACACACACATGCACACGCACACAGACACACAGAGACAGACACACACACATGCACACGCACACAGAGACACACAGAGACAGACAGACACACACACATGCACACGCACAGAGACACAGAGACAGACACACACACACATGCACACGCAGACACACAGAGACAGACACACACATGCACACGCACACAGAGACACACAGAGACAGACACACACACATGCACACGCACACAGAGACACACAGATACACACACACACATGCACACGCACACAGAGACACAGAGACAGACAGACACACACAGAGACACACAGAGACACACACAGAGACACACAGATACACACACACGCATGCACACGCACAGAGACACAGAGACAGAGACACACACACACAGAGACACACAGAGACACACAGATACACACACATGCACACGCACACAGATACACACAGAGACACACACAGACAGATACACACACACACATGCACACGCAGAGACACACAGAGACAGATACACACACACATGCACACACACAGAGACACACAGAGACAGATACACACACATGCACATGTAGAGACACACAGAGACAGAGACAGACACACACACAGAGACACACAGATACACACACAGATACACACACACATGCACACGCACACAGACACACAGAGAGAGACACACACACACAGAGACAGACAGACACACACACACACACGCAGACAGAACAATCTGGAATCAAGGCAACTTGCAGCCGCATCTCTGGAAACCCTCAGCTCAGAGCAGAGTCTCCACAGCCCCAATTTCTTCCTGAGTCCTGAATCCCAGCAGTCCCCACAGTGAGCGGGCGCCTCCAGGCTCTCACCAGGAGTCTTGTTAGGAATGAACTTAGCATCAGCAGTTGAGCCCCCAGCTAGAGCTGCAACACAACTCAACAGAACACTGCATTTCCTCAAGCCAACGTCAGAAAAGAGAAAATGAGGAAAGAAAGTAGAAGCAGGAAAGCCATCCCATAGGATGCTTTGCCTCACTGAGCACCAGAGGAAGCAGGCGGAGCGGCTGCGGGGAGGACCATGGTCAGGATAGGTTCCAGTCATCTGGGACCTGGGAATAAGCGGCCCAAAGCCCCATCCCTCAGGGCTGCTCGTAGGACTGCAGGGACATAGATGCTAGCCTTACCGGGACCCCACGTCTCCTCTGTTGTCTGTGGTATAGTCACGCATGCAGTCCAGTAGTGCAGTGTAAATCTCAGAAACATTCTCTCTGCACACAACTTCATCTGCAGGCCCCTCTGCTTTTACACCAACCGTCTGGCAAATGCTGAAATTACAATGTGCAAAACCTCATGTCAGTGTCCTGATAAGCCTTCCTACGACGAGCAGTCAACACAACAGTCAGCACAACAGCCCTGGCAAACCAAGACCCGCAGGGTGCCTTTGCACGCAGGTGGGATGTCTGTGGGGTCACACTCTACAGCCCCCGGGGCCTGTAAGGTGCTGAGCCTCCTCCTTCCCATCCCAACAGAAGGGGTTGGTGCTGCTGTAGGAGGCGGGAAAGAGGCAGACACAGCAGCCCTGAGCACGGACTCCAGAAGTGGAGGTGGCTCCAACACAGTGTCACATTTCCTGGGCCTGGGATGGAACTCAGGGCCTGATGAATACACAGGCTCTCTACAGCTGAGCTCTACCAGCCCTGTGATGCTTTGATTTGTGTGCTGATTCAAGTCTCACCGGGCTGTTCCCCGGTTCTTTTTCTGTGTGTGTGCTGGAACTCAGGACTTGAGCTCTTGCTAGACGTTTTCATTCATGGCAGGCCCCCTCCCACTCAAGCCATACCTCCAGTCCAAATTTCTGACTGGTGAACTGGAGAGAAGAATCTTTCTCCTGGAACCATTAACCTCAGATCTCAGCCTGTTTAGCAGCTGAGATCACAGGCATGAGCCACGGTACCAGCTTGTTCCTAGTTGTAGTTATACAACAGGTTGAATATTTGTTTTCACTAACAACATATAACTGTCACTAGGCCTTCCAAGACTGGAGAAGCTACCTGACACCAAAGGAAAGGAAAAAGAGGGAAAGGGAGAAAAAGGAGGGGAAACGGGAGGGGAAAGAAGGGGAAGAAAGGGAGAGGAGGGACTAGAAAACCAAAGGCAACAAAGCACCTCTAGTTGTGCTTTGCCAGGTGCCGCCGTCCACGGCAGAGCCCACCAGCCACTCACCTCAAGATGGCCCTCAGGCCGTCCCTCCTGGCCTCGGCAAAGCTCACGTCCTGGGGCGAAATGCAGGTGACGGCTCTCAAGCCAGCAAGCACCTGAGGGCAGCAGAACCCCCAAAACAGGTGTCAGCTACAAAGCGACTGTGTGTGTGTGCGTGCATGTGCACGTGTGTGTGTGCGCATGTGTGTGTGCACATGTGTGCGTGCGCGCATGTGTGCGCGCGCACGCGTGTGTGCTTGTGCGTGCGCGTGTGTGGGCGTGTGCGCGTGCATGTGTCCGTGTATGCGTGCGTGCATGTGTGTGCACGCGTGTGCACGCGTGTGCATGTGTGCATGCGTGTGCGTGTGTGCATGCGTGTGCGTGCGTGCGTGCGTGCATGTGTGTGCATGCGTGGGGGGGGCGTGTGTGCATGTGCGTGCGTGTGGGCGTGTGCACGCGCGTGCATGTGTGCGTGTGCGCATGTGTGTGCGTGTGGGCGTGTGTGCGCGCATGTGTGTGAGTGCATGTGTGGGTGTGTGGCGTGTGTGCATGTGTGTGGGCACATGTGTGTGTGGGCGCTTGTGTGTGTGCGTGTGTGCGGGTGTGTGGGCATGTGTGTGCGCGTGTGTGTGGGCACATGTATGTGCATGTGTGCGTGTGTGTGCATGTGTGTGCGTGTGTGCGTGTGTGCATGTGTGTGTGCGCACATGTGCGTATGTGCGTGTATATGTGCATGTATGCGGGTGTGTGGCGTGTGTGCATGTGTGTGCACGCATGTGTGTGGGCACATGTGTGTGTGGGCTCATGTGTGTGGGCGCTTGTGTGTGTGCATGTGTGCGGGTGTGCGGGTGTGTGTGCGTGTGTGCGCATGTGTGTGCGCGTGTGCGTGTATGTGTGTGCGTGTGTGGGCGCTTGTGTGTGGGCGTGTGCGCGCGCGTGTGTGCGTGCGCGTGTGTGCGTGTATGTGTGGGTGCATGTGGGTGTGTGCGCGCGCACGTACGTGCGTGTGGTTTTATTCTGTCTGAGACAGACTGCGGTCGGGAGGGACAGACTCCAGGGACAGACCGGATGCGTGCCAGTCACTCAGACCTTGTTGGGAAGCACAGGATGAAATCAGGATAAGGAGGTGAGGGGTACTCCTGAGAAAAGCGAGGGACGGACGATCCCCAGACTCTGAGAAGGGGTGACCAGCAGTCTGGGGCAGAAGGAGAACTAGCTGGTACGGCATATCCAGCAGACAGGGCGGCGTGAGACAGCGAGACTCATGAGCAGAGGGCCGCAGGCCTCCTAGGCGAAGGCCTGGCAGGGGCCCAGCCTGGGCCTCTCAATGTGCAGCTCCTCGCAACGGACCACGCGAAGGAAGCGCCTTGGCAGGGCTGGACAGAGCAACAGCAAAGCCCAAGCGCATGCAAGGCCCCCAGCACACTGCGGGACAGCCAGACCCCCTCGCTCACGCTCCACGCTACGGGCTGCAAGGACCCCCCAAGCACACCAAGGGACAGCCAGACCCCCCCTCGCTCACACTCCACGCTGCAAGGCCCCCAGCACACCGAGGGACAGCCAGACCCCCCTCGCTCACGCTCCACGCTGCAAGGCCCCCAGCACACCGCGGGACAGCCAGACCCCCCTTGCTCACGCTCCACGCTCCACGCTGCAAGGCCCCCAGCACACCGAGGGACAGCCAGACCCCCCTCGCTCACACTCCACGCTGCAAGGCCCCCAGCACACCGAGGGACAGCCAGACCCCCCTCGCTCACACTCCACGCTGCAAGGCCCCCAGCACACCGCGGGACAGCCAGACCCCCCTCGCTCACGCTCCACGCTGCAAGGCCCCCAGCACACCGCGGGACAGCCAGACCCCCCTCGCTCACGCTCCACGCTGCAAGGCCCCCAGCACACCGCGGGACAGCCAGACCCCCTCGCTCACGCTCCACGCTCCACGCTGCAAGGCCCCCAGCACACCGCGGGACAGCCAGACCCCCCTCGCTCACGCTCCACGCTACAGGGAGTGTGTGTGTGCTCCCAAGGAAGAGACACAGGCCTTCTGAGCCCAGCGGAGCCCAGCCTGCCTCCACTGCCAGGCTGCAGCAGGAGAAGCAAGTTCTCAGCCTGGCAGCCACAGCTTCCCTCCTACAGGCCTGAGGGCAGCTCTCTCTCGCTCACTCTCTCCCTCCCTCTCTCCCTCCCTCTCCCCCCTCTCCCCCTCTCTCTGCAGCTCTCCCCTCTCTCTCCCCCCCTCTCTAAGGTAAAGTCTGCCAGCACCCTCAAGTCCAGGCTGACGGCCACCCCTTCCTGTGGCCACAGGTGCCGAGTCAGGGTTCATTAGCGGCAGACGCATGCCTGCCCGGCCGCCCTTCACACCTGCTGCAGACGGCCACTTAGAAGGAAGCGGGGGAGGCCACCCAAGGCTGATGAGAAGGCACAGCGAGTCATTTCTTCAGGGCTCCGGAGCTGGGCGAGGTACTGTGAGATCAGTTCCCCTGGAAGGAAAGAGACATGGGACTAGAGTGCCTTACTGCCTGTCCATGCCCTGCAGAAAGGCCAGCCAGGCACCCAGTAACCAGGGCACACCTGGAAAGACGCACGCAAGGGGGACTGTGTTCTACTCTGGCAGAACCAGGGCTTGAACTCAGGCTTATGCTTGCTAGGCAGGGACCCTGCCGCTTGATCCTTGCCCCCAGTCCTCTCGGCTGTCGTCGGTTCTCAGGCCTGCGTGGATCACAGTCCTATTTACGTGTCTTGCGCAGTTAGGAGAGCAGCAGCATATGCCACTGTACCTGGCTGCTGTGCCAGTGTTGACATGGGGGTCTCGAGAACTTTCTGCCCAGCTGTCCTCCTACCATAATCCAAGTAGTTAGGATTACAGGCCTATAAAATGATGGAAGATGTTCCTGAGTGATTTTAGTCACATGGTTTTATTTTCAAAAACTCAAATCCAGAAGTGTTGTGAGACTAGATGGCACATTTATACTTGCATTTCATTCACTGAGAGCATCAAGCTTGCTGTGGAAATACAATCACCTTATAAGGGAGAGAAAACGGTAGAGAGGTCTGGAGCCTCATCTTCACTCACTAAGAAAACAAGACCTGTGGAAATGGTATTCTCCTTGTCCATGGAAAAGCAGAGGTGGGCCAGGAACCCTGGCAGGAGGAGGAGGAGAGGCAGACTGGAGAGGCAAGGGAAGAACTCTGAAGACAGTGAGCAACTCTGCAGGTACTACCGAGATGTCCTGTTTGCTGAAGCCCCAGGACTCCGGACAGAGGAGCGTGTGAGGCTACACTACACCCCAGCAAAGCTCTGCCCCCTCAGACAGGATGGCAGAAAAACACACATGGAAGAAATGGAATGAACCAAAATAGGAAAGAAGTCAAACAGCCCCCATCTGCAGATAATATAAGCTATACTTGAGAACCTCTAAGGACACCATCCCCTTCATCAGCCTAGACCTGATTAGGACCTTCAGCAATGAAGCAGTATACAAAATCAGCACACAAAAACAACTCGCTTTTCTGTATACCAACAACAGGATGAGAAGGAAATTAGGAAAACAACTTCATTCACAATAGCTGCACCACAAAAAAAAGAAAAAAAAACAGGGCCTGGGAAGGTGGCTCAGTGGTAGCGTGCTTGCCTTGCATGCAGGAGGCCCTGGGTTCGATTCCTCAGCACCACTTAAGCAAAAAGAAAAAAGCCGGAAGTGGCACTGTGGCTCAAGTGGTAGAGCGCTCGCCTTGAGCTGAAGAGCTGAGGGACAGTGGTCCAGGCCGAGTTCAGGCCCACGACCGGACCCCCCCCCCAAAAAAAACACCTAAAATACCTACTAAAAAGCCTAACCAAGGAGGTGAAGGACCTCTATAATTAAAACTATAAATGCTGAAGAAAGACACCAAAGAAGACATGAGAAAATGGAAAGACCTCCCATGTTCCTGGATTGCGAGAATCAATACCTGAAAATGTCCACACTGCCAAAGGCAATCTACAAATTTAATGCAATATCCATCAAAAACTTTAATGTGATTCCTTACAGAAATAGAAAAGGCAATCCTTTTTTTTTTTTTGTCGGTCGTGGGGTCTGAACTCTGGGCTTGGGCGCTGTCCCTTAGCTTTTCAGCTCAAGGTGAGCGCTCTACCACTTGAGCCACAGCGCCACCTCCGGGTTTTTAGTGGTTTATTGGAGATAAGAGTCTCATGGACTTTCCTGCTCGGGCTGGCTTTGAATCGTGATCCTCAGATTTCAGCCTCCTGAGTAGAGAAAAGGAAATCTTAAAATTTATATGAAGGCCAGACACCAGTGGCTCATTTCTGTAATCCTAGCTATTTAGAAGGCTGAGATGTGAGAATCACAGTGTGAAGCCATCTAGGTCAGGAAAGCCCATGAGACTCATATCTCCAATAAACTACTCAAAAAAGCTGGAAGTGGCATTGTAGCTCACGTGGTAGAGTGATAGCCTTGAGCAAAATAAAGAAAGTTCAGGGATAGTGCCCTGGTCCATAGTTCAAGTCCCAGGACTAGGGAAAAAAAATTCATAGAGGAAGTAGAGGTGTGGCTCAAGTGATAGAGTGCCAGCCTAGAGCAAAAATGCCAATTGAAGGTGTGAGGCCCTGAGTTCAAGCTCTAGTACTGGCCAAAAAAAAAAAAAAAGGAAGAGAGAGAGAGAGAGAGATTAAAATTCATAAATTCACCTGTTAACACAAAAGCCTCAAACAGCCAAAATAATTCTGGGCAAAAAATACTATAAAGCCACAATTTAAAACAACAACAACAACAAAAACCAACTTGGTACTGACACAAAAACAGAGCTGAAGACCAATGGTACAGATTCAAAACCCCAGAAATAAATCCATGCACCTATAACCAATTGATATTTGTTGGAGAAAGAATAGCCTCTTTAATAAACGGTACAAGGAGAACTAGATTTCCACATGCTGAAGACTCTCAATTCAGAGTGGATCAAAGACCTGAACTTGAGACTACCATAGGAGGGAGGAGAGGAAGTGCTAGACATAGTGACATAGGAATCTCCTGAGTAGGATTCCAAGGACCTCGCAAACATGAAAACTGACAAAAAGGATTGCATTAAGCTAAAGAGCTTCTGTACAATGAAGGATATTGTCATTAAACTATAAAGACAATGGACATGGTAGGAGATCTTTGATGGTCTAATGAGGATCTGATGAGAGTCTGATAATAAGAATAAACAAAGACCCAGTAACTCAGTTGATAAATGGGCAGAGGAGCTTAAATAAACACTTCTCAGAAGTAGAAGTTCAGGGGCTGGGAAGGTGGCTCAGTGGTAAAGTGCTTGCCTTGCATGCATGAGGCCCTGGGTTCGATTCCTCAGCACCACATAAGCAGAAAACGCCAGAAGTGGCACTGAAGCTCAAGTGGTAGCCTTGAGCTAAAGAACTGAGGGACAGTGCCCAGGCCCTGAGTTCAAGCCCTACAACAACATTTCCATTTTCAGGGAAATAGATGGAGCTGGAGTTGGAAAAGATCATACTGAGTTAATTAAGTCAGGCATAGAAAGACAAAGTGTGCATGTAGATCACAGATCCAAAACACAACCTCCCACGTGAACTACACAGGGACACAGGACCAACCTGAGGCACAGCACCACAGACTGAACTACAACGCCTCCTGAGGCAAACCCTGGGGGAATGAACAGATTTAACCAAATGAATTATAGGAAGTTGAAACATGTTTGAATAAGGGAAGGTGAAGAGGGGGAAGGAAATGAATAGAAAAACATGGTGCACAAATCTAGTCATAACACTCAGTACACATATGTGAAAAAGGAAGTAAGAAGCTGGGAAGTCCATGAGACTCTTACCTCCCTTTAACCACCAAAGACACTAGAAATGGAGCTGTGGCTCACGTGGCACAGCACTAGCCTTGAGCAAAAAAGCTCAGGGACAGCACCTAGGCCCTGAGTTCAAGCTCCAGGATCAGCACCCAAAAAGGGGGGGAGGGGGTAGGAAGAGGGGGGGGAGGAGGAGGGGGAGGGGGAGAGGGAGGGGGAGGGAGAGGTGGCGGCGGCCCTGCTAATGTGAACACGCTGCTTCCGCATCAACAGTGTTAACGCAGTGCACAGGAACACATATTCTGGCAACGCCTCTTGTTCACAAGTGAAAACCCTCCTCAGGCAGCTAGGCTTGCCTGACAGAGCAAACAATTTTCCTGGAATCTGTATGGCCCAGTCTCCCAATCCCCACCCCCACCCCCAGCCCACTGCCCAATCAGCCAGGTCCTGGGACAACTCAAGGGGTTTAGGCAGCCCTCACCTCCAGCTCCACAACGGGGGCTGGCCCCTCAGCTCACTCACCAGCAACGGCAGGGCCTGCCTCCCTAGGGCCCTTCCTGTAGTATTCTCTGGAAAGGGCGGCTAGGGCCGCAACAGCTGTGTCCTGAAACAGAGGGCATGGTGTACAGAGCTCTGCAGTGAAGTGCCTGGCCAGAGGCGCCAGGGTCATTCTGATGTCTAAGCAGCCACCTTTCACCAAATTATGACCTTTCCTTCATATATATATGCTCTGACATCTATCAGACACAGTGATCACGTTAAATTTGCTGTACTAGTTTAAAGTTTAAAAAAAAACAGAATTTGGTTATTTCTTCCAAAAAGTGTTAATTCCACTTTTTTTTTTTTTTTTGGTAGGTCGTGGGGTGTGAACTCTGGGCCTGGGCACTGTCCTTCAGCTCTTCAGCTCAAGGCTAGCACTCTACCACTTGAGCCACAGTGCCACTTCCGGCTTTTTTCTTTTTGCTTATGTGGTGCTGAGGAATCGAACCCAGGGCCTCAGGCATGCAAGGCAAGCGCTCTACCATGGAGCCACCATCCCAGCCCCAGTTCCCCATCTTCTATGACCGGGCAAATAATAAAATGAAGCACTCCTCTTCTCCTTCTGGCTGGAAGCACTGCAGGGATGAGGTAGGCTTGCTTGAGCGGCACAGGGCCTCACAGAGGGGACCGCAGGGTCCCTGGGGCCTCAGGAACAAGAGAGAGCCTGGGGCGAGGAGGAGGAGAGACAAGCCAGGGCAAAACAACATGGTGAAAGGCCGCACAGAGCAGGTCCACCAAAAGGCTGGAAGTGGAGCTGTGTGGCTCAAGTGGCAGAGCACCGGCCTTGGGCTGAAGAGCCCAGGCCCAGAGTTCAAGCCCCATGACCAACCAAAAAAAAGTTAGCATTCTGGTCACTAGGGGCCACTGCGGCTTCCTGATTATAAGCCTGGTAGCAGGCCCATGCCAAATTCCAAATGGCCCAGAAAGGGCTCGCAACGCATTATGCCACCTGCCATGCATGCAGGTGAGACGGGCTCATGCCCAACACACCTTGATCTGCTGTCTAGACTGGGTTGAAATAAGGTAGAGACTTCTCAGAGTGTCATCTATCAGCCACTGCCAGCCATCTGCCAAGACAAAAGGATGGTCACCTACCAAACGCAGAACACTCAGTTGTGTTTAAGCAGATAGCCCCCCCGGGAGGGACAGAGAGGCCCGAGTGAGCGCTGCAGACTGCTCAGAGTCCACAGGCTTCCCCGGGTACAGGACGCCAGGAGAGACTGCTGGACACTGCTGCAAAGCCAGGCGGAGGCATGGGAAACGCGGCCCCGGGCTCGGCCCTTTCATCAGAGCGTAAAGCTTCAAGGGGTCTCTTCCTAGCTCACACCTGGTCTCCACCCATGTTAACTGAATATTCAACTCAACTACAATGAGTTGGGAGGAGGCAGAGGATGCTTACTTACTCTAATAAGCTAAGAAACAAAAACCTAGTGACGTCAGGCTGGAGGGCCAGGCAGGTCCGGGCTGGGTGCCTGCTGCTTGGAGCCCGGACCTGACCCCGGCATTCTGTCACCAGGTCCTCAAGGGTCCACCAGGGCCATAACCGTGGCGCTGGGTGCATTGTGACAGGCTCAGCCACAGCTGGGTGCTGGGCAAGGGACAAGAAAGGGACCTCCGGCCACAGGACCTCAGAGTGGCTTCAAGACAGGCCTTCTACACTGTGACCTTCTAATCCCATGCTAACAGCCTCACTTTTTACTTTGTAACTTGAAGCAGTTGTGTAAGAAAATCCTATATACACTCTTGAAAAGAAAAGCACTTACCTATGACAGGGTCACCTTTAAAGGGCATTCTGGAAAGTGACAAGTTCTGTATTAAAACGCACACTAGGGGAAAAGAGGAAAAAGCACCATTAGCACTCCGAAGTGCCTCTCACAGCCCGGGCCTGGCTGTGCGTCACGGTGTGCACTGCCAGCATCAAGCTCTCCCCCACCTCCCTGCTCGCTGGCCAGCCCAGGCTGCCTCCCCACTGGGAGGAACTTCAGGTCCTCCTGTATGCACCTGCGGATCCTGGCCTGGTCAGGATCGCTACACAGGCTGAGATGCAGCTCAGTAAAAGAGCATTTATCCAGCAAGGCAGGGGTCAGTCCTCTCCCCTAGACAGATTGCAGGGGTAGGGGCTCTGCATAAGGAGGACCTGACTGCCACCTCAGAGGACACAAACACAATGCAAAAGACCTGCGTGAGTAAGGCCATCTGTACAAGTGAACAGGGGCTAAGGAGGAGCACTTAGTGCTGTCTCAGGCCAGGACCATCTCCAGGTCACAGGAAGTGCTCCTGTCACAGGCAGCCATGCCAGGTTGCCGGAAAGACAGGAAAACACCTACGAGTCCAGTTCATGGGTGTCGGCAGGTTCCACCACACCAGTTCAGGTCAGGAGCACAACAGCGGGGCACAGGACCCTCAGGGAGAGGTCCCCGAGAGCATGGACAAGCACTCCGCTCCAGTGAGTCCTTATGACGAATCGGTGCCATGGAGGGTTGATCACTGTCTCACAGGGAGCAGCTACTGGGTGCTACTCAGATGGCATGCAACGGACAACCTCTCCTAACTCCTGTGCCACAGTGACGACCAAGTCATGCCTGCCGCAAGTGATCACTCCGAGCCCTGTCCTCACACCTGCCCCAGAGTGATCACTCCATGCCCTGTCCTCACACCTGCCCCAGAGTGATCACTCCATCCACGGTCCTCACACCTGCCCCAGAGTGACCACTCCATGCCCTGTCCCCACACCTGCCCCAGAGTGATCACTCCATACCCTGTCCTCACACCTGCCCCAGAGTGACCACTCCATCCACTGTCCTCACACCTGCCCCAGAGTGACCACTCCATGCCCTGTCCTCACACCTGCCCCAGAGTGATCACTCCATGCCCTGTCCTCACACCTGCCCCAGAGTGATCACTCCATGCCCTGTCCTCACACCTGCCCCAGAGTAACCACTCCATCCACTGTCCTCACACCTGCCCCAGAGTGATCACTCCATGCCCTGTCCTCACAACTGCCCCAGAGTGATCACTCCATGCCCTGTCCTCACACCTGCCCCAGAGTGACCACTCCATGCCCTGTCCTCACACCTGCCCCAGAGTGATCACTCCATCCACGGTCCTCACACCTGCCCCAGAGTGATCACTCCATGCCCTGTCCTCACACCTGCCCCAGAGTGACCACTCCATGCCCTGTCCTCACACCTGCCCCAGAGTGATCACTCCATCCACGGTCCTCACACCTGCCCCAGAGTGACCACTCCATGCCCTGTCCTCACACCTGCCCCAGAGTGATCACTCCATGCCCTGTCCTCACACCTGCCCCAGAGTGATCACTCCATCCACTGTCCTCACACCTGCCCCAGAGTGATCACTCCATCCACTCTCCTCACACCTGCCCCAGAGTGACCACTCCATGCCCTGTCCTCACACCTGCCCCAGAGTGACCACTCCATGCCCTGTCCTCACACCTGCCCCAGAGTGATCACTCCATCCACTGTCCTCACACCTGCCCCAGAGTGATCACTCCATCCACTCTCCTCACACCTGGCCCAGAGTAATCACTCCATGCCCTGTCCTCACACCTGCCCCAGAGTGATCACTCCATCCACGGTCCTCACACCTGCCCCAGAGTGATCACTCCATCCACTCTCCTCACACCTGCCCCAGAGTGATCACTCCATCCACGGTCCTCACACCTGCCCCAGAGTGATCATTCCATGCCCTGTCCTCACACCTGCCCCAGAGTGATCACTCCATCCACTGTCCTCACACCTGCCCCAGAGTGATCACTCCATGCCCTGTCCTCACACCTGCCCCAGAGTGATTACTCCATCCACGGTCCTCACACCTGACCCAGAGTGACCACTCCATCCACGGTCCTCACACCTGCCCCAGAGTGATCACTCCATCCACGGTCCTCACACCTGCCCCAGAGTGATCACTCCATCCACGGTCCTCACACCTGCCCCAGAGTGACCACTCCATCCACGGTCCTCACACCTGACCCAGAGTGACCACTCCATCCACGGTCCTCACACCTGACCCAGAGTGACCACTCCATCCACGGTCCTCACACCTGCCCCAGAGTGATCACTCCATC
The DNA here is from genome assembly GCF_019054845.1 of Dipodomys spectabilis. Lineage (NCBI taxonomy): Eukaryota > Metazoa > Chordata > Mammalia > Rodentia > Heteromyidae > Dipodomys > Dipodomys spectabilis. The sequence goes on along the minus strand of NW_024870885.1, from coordinate 450,832 downwards.
CACTGTCCTCACACCTGCCCCAGAGTGATCACTCCATCCACTGTCCTCACACCTGCCCCAGAGTGACCACTCCATCCACGGTCCTCACACCTGCCCCAGAGTGACCACTAAATCCACGGTCCTCACACCTGCCCCAGAGTGATCACTCCATCCACTGTCCTCACACCTGCCCCAGAGTGACCACTAAATCCACGGTCCTCACACCTGCCCCAGGGTGATCACTCCATCCACGGTCCTCACACCTGCCCCAGGGTGATCACTCCATCCACGGTCCTCACACCTGCCCCAGGGTGATCACTCCATCCACGGTCCTCACACCTGCCCCAGAGTGATCACTCCATGCCCTGTCCTCACACCTGCCCCAGAGTGATCACTCCATCCACTGTCCTCACACCTGCCCCAGAGTGATCACTCCATCCAGGGTCCTCACACCGGCCCCAGAGTGATCACTCCATCCACGGTCCTCACACCTGCCCCAGAGTGATCACTCCATCCACTCTCCTCACACCTGCCCCAGAGTGATCACTCCATGCCCTGTCCTCACACCTGCCCCAGAGTGATCACTCCATGCCCTGTCTTCACACCTGCCCCAGAGTGATCACTCCATCCACGGTCCTCACACCTGCCCCAGAGTGACCACTCCATCCACTGTCCTCACACCTGCCCCAGAGTGATCACTCCATCCACGGTCCTCACACCTGCCCCAGGGTGATCACTCCATCCACGGTCCTCACACCTGCCCCAGAGTGATCACTCCATCCACTGTCCTCACACCTGCCCCAGAGTGATCACTCCATGCCCTGTCCTCACACCTGCCCCAGAGTGATCACTCCATCCACTGTCCTCACACCTGCCCCAGAGTGATCACTCCATCCAGGGTCCTCACACCGGCCCCAGAGTGATCACTCCATCCACGGTCCTCACACCTGCCCCAGAGTGATCACTCCATCCACTCTCCTCACACCTGCCCCAGAGTGATCACTCCATGCCCTGTCCGAACACCTGCCCCAGAGTGATCACTCCATGCCCTGTCCTCACACCTGCCCCAGAGTGATCACTCCATCCACGGTCCTCACACCTGCCCCAGAGTGACCACTCCATCCACTGTCCTCACACCTGCCCCAGAGTGATCACTCCATCCACGGTCCTCACACCTGCCCCAGAGTGATCACTCCATGCCCTGTCCTCACACCTGCCCCAGAGTGATCACTCCATCCACTCTCCTCACACCTGCCCCAGAGTGATCACTCCATCCACTCTCCTCACACCTGCCCCAGAGTGATCACTCCATGCCCTGTCCTCACACCTGCCCCAGAGTGATCACTCCATCCACTGTCCTCACACCTGCCCCAGAGTGATCACTCCATGCCCTGTCCTCACACCTGCCCCAGAGTGATCACTCCATGCCCTGTCCTCACACCTGCCCCAGAGTGATCACTCCATCCACTCTCCTCACACCTGCCCCAGAGTGATCACTCCATGCCCTGTCCTCACACCTGCCCCAGAGTGATCACTCCATCCACTCTACTCACACCTGCCCCAGAGTGATCACTCCATGCCGTCCTCACACCTGCCCCAGAGTGATCACTCCATCCACTGTCCTCACACCTGCCCCAGAGTGATCACTCCATGCCCAGTCCTCACACCCGCCCCAGAGTGATCACTCCATCCACGGTCCTCACACCTGCCCCAGAGTGATCACTCCGTCCACGGTCCTCACACCTGCCCCAGAGTGATCACTCCATCCACGGTCCTCACACCTGCCCCAGAGTGATCACTCCATGCCGTCCTCACACCTGCCCCAGAGTGATCACTCCATCCACGGTCCTCACACCTGCCCCAAAGGGATCACTCCATGCCCTGTCCTCACACCTGCCCCAGAGTGACCACTCCATCCACGGTCCTCACACCTGCCCCAAAGTGATCACTCCATCCACGGTCCTCACACCTGCCCCAGAGGGATCACTCCATGCCCTGTCCTCACACCTGCCCCAGAGTGATCAGTCCATGCCCTGTCCTCACACCTGCCCCAGAGTGATCACTCCATCCACGGTCCTCACACCTGACCCAGAGTGATCACTCCATGCCCTGTCCTCACACCTGCCCCAGAGTGATCACTCCATCCACGGTCCTCACACCTGCCCCAGAGTGATCACTCCATCCACGGTCCTCACACCTGACCCAGAGTGACCACTCCATCCACGGTCCTCACACCTGACCCAGAGTGACCACTCCATCCACGGTCCTCACACCTGCCCCAGAGTGATCACTCCATCCACTGTCCTCACACCTGCCCCAGAGTGATCACTCCATCCACTGTCCTCACACCTGCCCCAGAGGGACCACTCCATCCACGGTCCTCACACCTGCCCCAGAGTGATCACTCCATCCACTCTCCTCACACCTGCCCCAGAGTGATCACTCCATCCACTGTCCTCACACCTGCCCCAGAGTGACCACTCCATCCACGGTCCTCACACCTGCCCCAGAGTGATCACTCCATCCACTGTCCTCACACCTGCCCCAGAGGGATCACTCCATCCACTGTCCTCACACCTGCCCCAGAGGGATCACTCCACGCCCTGTCCTCACACCTGCCCCAGAGTGATTACTCCATCCACGGTCCTCACACCTGACCCAGAGTGACCACTCCATCCACGGTCCTCACACCTGCCCCAGAGTGATCACTCCATGCCCTGTCCTCACACCTGCCCCAGAGTGATCACTCCATCCACGGTCCTCACACCTGCCCCAGAGGGATCACTCCATGCCCTGTCCTCACACCTGCCCCAGAGTGACCACTCCATCCACGGTCCTCACGCCTGCCCCAGAGTGATCACTCCATCCACTGTCCTCACACCTGCCCCAGAGTGATCACTCCATCCACTGTCCTCACACCTGCCCCAGAGTGATCACTCCATGCCCTGTCCTCACACCTGCCCCAGAGTGATCACTCCATGCCCTGTCCTCACACCTACCCCAGAGTGATCACTCCATGCCCTGTCCTCACACCTGCCCCAGAGTGATCACTCCATGCCCTGTCCTCACACCTGAAGCTCAGTGACCCCTGGTCCCCTTGTCTCCACACTTCTACACACACGTACCCTTCTTGTGTGCTACATTAACGCAGATACACAATAGCAGTTCTCCTGACGATATCGTAATTTTTATTTTCCTAAGCACATGGTAAAATGGAAGAGAAATAAATGTGAATACTGGGCTTTGGTCTTTAATTTGTCGTATTTTGACCTGTGCCCGGCCTAATGATGTTACATAAGGAGAAAGCATGCTGCCTTTAGCGGACACCTTTTCTTCCTGTAGATGTGCTAGATGCTCATCTCCCCTCTCCTGTTCAGAAGCATGTCCTTTACTTCCCACCTCAGAGACCCCCGTGGCATGCCTCATGCAGCAGACCGGGGCTGAACAGGCTACAAGAAGCCTAAGGTATTCACACAACGGCATCTCGTGCGCTCCCTGCAGACACTGACCTACGCTACATTCAATTTAAATTCTAATTCAGAAAGGAAGATGCTCCCTAGCTCCTTCGGTTCACTGTGCTCACCCCACAGCCAGCCAGACCCAAGTCTGCTGAAACTGACCAGGGCCCCGCATCTGAGGACTGGAGCATCAGACACAGAGAAGCTGAGGCAAGGCTGGTCGTCTGCCTCTCAGAGCATGAGCTCCTCCAAAAGGAACCACCACCACCCCCAGCTGCAGAAGGGCCAGGGATAAAGGGCAGACGTGTGTGTCTCAGGACATTGTCCCATGGTCTGAGCAAAGGCTCCGCAGCTTCTGTCTTCAGACCTACCTGCTTGTCTCATGAGCTCTCCTCCCAGGCCCCTAAAAAGCCAATGAGAACATTCAGAGTTAAAAATCTCCTACTACATAAAACATTAAACATCCCACCAAGCAACAGATAAAACTTCAGCTGCCCAAATACAGTAAAATATTAATGAGGCAACCTTGTCACCAAAAGCATTTTACTTCGTTCTCTGGGAAGAACTGAGAAGCTATGACCAGAGCATCCTTTGGCGGTCTTGCAGCTCTCTGGGACACTTGTTGCTCACAGCACTGAAAACACCCCTGGACGAGCAGAATGCACTTTACATGTTGTTTAACCTCACTTCACAGAGATGCCAGAGCAACCCGACAGGAATCACTCCTGCGCTAGCGCCCAGGGGTGCCAAGAAGCTCCCTGGCAAGGAACGTAACTCTGACTGAGGAGGCTGTGGCTTCTGGTCCAGACAGAGGAGCAGGGACGACATAAACAGCTAAAAACAAACAAAAAAACTGGACAAAACACATGAAAACTCCGGAGTAGACCCTGGGAGACAGAGAGTAATACTGAAACCCTGGAGCTCCTAGAGGACTGTAGGGGCGGAGAGGGCGGCATGGAGTGTCACGCAAGTCCCCGGGTGCCTAGCCATCCCGTCGTGGCAAGGAGCTGAAAATGGGCACGGGCATAGCCAAAGCAGGTGGGGCAGGGAGCAGGAGCAGCCTGTGGCCTACTCTAAGCTGATACTGGACGGAAGACTGGCCTGAGAGGAAACACCTGGAAGGTGAAAGCAGGCCCTTCCGGAGCCCACAGTGGGCCGGGAGTGGCCCTCATCCATCAGCGGGGAGAGCCGGATTGTTCATGACACACTGCCAGGACCCTCGGAGAGGGTGCATCAGCAACTGGCTAACTGCTCCACACCACACAGAAAGACTCAACGCACGCCTGAAGGACCCAAACGTGCACAAGACCGAGAAGAAAGCATATTCTGACTGGACCATAACAGGGTCTGGGAAGGAGGCTCAGTGGTAGAGCACTTGCCTAGCATGCATGAAGCCCTGAGTTCCATTCCTCAGCACCACATAAGCAGAAAGAAACAGAAGTGGCGCTGTGACTCAAGTGGTAGAGTGCTAGCCTTGAGCTGAAGAGCTGAGGGGGGCTGGGATGTAGCTCAGTGGCAAAGCACTTGCCTAGCAAGTGCAACATCCTGGGTTCGATCCCCAGTACCAAAAAAAAAAAGAAAAGACAAAAAAAATACAGTTAAAAAAAAAAAAAAAGAAGAGCTGAGGGACAGCGCCCAGGCCCAGATTCAGGCCCCACCACCGACCAAAAAAAAAAAAAAAGACTTTAGAAACGCATCAAGTGCAATTAACAGCAGATTAGAAAGAGCAGAAGATAGGGAATGTACTCATTATCTTGCTCACGTAACTGTAACCCCTCTATACAGTATTTTACAATAAAAAACGCTAATTTAAAAAAAAAAGAGCAGAAGAAAACTTTAAGCATCAGAAAGCAGATCTGTGATGGGGGAAGCAAGGGGTGGGAGCAGTGGGGGGGCATAGTAAAGTTCCTTCTTTTTTTTGGCCAGTCGTGGGGCCTGAACTCTGGGCCTGGGCGCTGTCCCTCAGCTCTTCAGCTCAAGGCGAGCGCTCTACCACTTGAGCCACAGCGCCACTTCCAGCTTTTTCTGCTTGTGTGGTGCTGAGGAATTGAACCTAGGGCATGCAAGGCAAACTCTACCACTGAGCCACCTTCCCAGCCCAAGTTCCTTCTTCTAAGGAAAGAAGGAACTCATACGGTTGGCAACATTTGTCATTCTGATTAATTTTATTATGTATGAATTGTTAACTTAGTGAACAGTCCCCAGGACAGCAACAGCAGAACAAAAGACCCCTACTTCTACTTTGCTAAAGTCTGAAGAGTGATGTATGAGCCAAAGCTCATCTGGAGACAGTCTCAGGCTTACACAACTTTCCTAAGCCTGTAGTCACTGGCTCCCCCTGCCAGAAACTCAGCTGAGGACCACAAGCCCACCACACAGCAGGCCTCGGCCCCGGCTCCAGGGCTGAGACCCCTCTGCCCGCCACTCATGAGAGGCTCCACAGCACATCCCACGAAAGAGGGTCACTCTCCAAACCGCTATTTAAGATAACCAAGTCTCTTCTGCTAGTCTAGGCAAATGCTACAAAAATAAATACAAACGAGATTTTTGGAAGTCAATTCATCATTCCACTGAAAAGGCAGAACTTTTACTCAAACCTAGGTGGAGCTCAGGAGCCAGCTCTGACATGGGCAGTAATGGAAGGACTTAACATGACCTCGCTGGACAGAAACGCACAAGACCACAGGATGTGGGACAAGTGACAGAGCCGCCGGTCCCCCAGGCCCCAGGCCCAGCCCGGCAGCCGGCCCCTGGGAGTTCCGAGCAGCCGCACGGCGCGGGGTCCCGTGTGCCACCTGTGCTCTCCAGGGTCTAAAACGCACAGCGAGCCCAAGGCAGGAAGGGGCGGGGGAGGGGGCCGCGGGATTCCACCCTTGCAGAGAGAAGCATATTGCTTACACCTGCAGCAAAATGCTGCAAAGAAAATGAAACCGAGAGTCAGAGTAGGAGAAATGTGGCCGAATCCCATGTGTGACAAGTGCTGGTCTGGACACAGGGCAGGTGTCCCTCGAGAGGAGCCCCTCAGTGCCAGAAGACACTCATGTGCTCAAAGATAAGTGGGAATGTCATTCCACACGGCCCGAGGCCTGAGCTCACCCAAGACCAAGCACTGCAGGACTCACACACCACTGGTGCTACACAGCGATGAAAAGCAACAAAACAGTAACACACCACCTGGTAAGCCTCAGAAGCACTCCATGAGCGAATCAGACATAAATAATTTCATACAATCAGATTCCGCAGAACCCTACGACAGGCAAACTGCAGAGGCTGAGCGCCCTGGAGGCCAGGGTGGAGAAAGCTTCAGCAGCAACTCCTCTTCCCCTTGGAGGTATACCACCGTCCACCACCACAGAAACACAGCACCCGAAACATGGGGCACCAGAACCTGTGAATCTCCACAAAGGTGTCTGAGGGCGTGAGACCCTCATGTCCTCGAACACTGAGTCAAGTGACAGTTGCACCTCCTCAAGCAAAGTAAACCCAGAGCCTAGGAATGAGGACAGTGCGGTGCGGGCTCAGCACAGGCTGGAGTCTGAGCTGCTTGTAAGTGCGGTGCGGGCTCAGCACAGGCTGGAGTCTGAGCTGCTTGTAAGTGCGGTGCGGGCTCAGCACAGGCTGGAGTCTGAGCTGCTTGTAAGTGCGGTGCGGGCTCAGCACAGGCTGGAGTCTGAGCTGCTTGTAAGTGCGGTGCGGGCTCAGCACCGGTTCTCAGTGAGAGTCGGCATCAGCTCTGTAACACGGCTTACCTGTAGAGATGACGATCATAAAGCTAAAAAAAATAAATGATTGAAAATTAGTCATTTCAGAAATGTGGGTTTTTAAGTAAGACAGTATATGTAAAATATACAATATAGCAACAGGACGGAGGCAACCAGTCTCACCTCAGCTCGGCCAGACCCTGGCTAAGCTTTATAGGTGGGTTATCTTGAAGGGAAATGTCGGAGCAGAGTGGCCACCCCAAGGGAGAACAGGACTAAACTTCACCCTGGATCCCAGGGACGACCCTGGCCTCCCTTGAAGAAAACTCACCATGCCAAAAGGACATGGGTATTCTTGCCTTTGAGGGAATTTAAAAGCACTTCAAGACATCATCCTCAGCTAAAACTTGCGAGATGTTTATTTATTTGCTGTCACTAAACATTTTGCTTTGTTTTCTTTTGGGGGGGGGGGATCAGTGGTGAGACTTGAACTCTGGGCCTGGGCGCTGTCCCTCAGCTCTTCAGCCCAAGGCGAGCGCTCTACCACTTGAGCCACAGAACCACTTCCAGTTTTCCAAGAGTCTCATGGACTTTGCCCCTCCTGGGCTGCTTTTGAATAGTGATCCTCATACCTCAGCCTCCCGAGAAGCTAGGATTACAGGTGTGAGACACCATGCTTGGCTCCTGAGCTCTTTTTTTCCTCAAGGCTAGTACTCTACCACTTTGAGCCACAGCTCCACTTCCAGTTTTCTGACAGGTAACTGAAGATAAGAGATGCATGACTTTCCTGCCCAGACTGGCCTTTGCCTCCTGAGTATTTAGGATTACAGGTGTGAGCCGCCACTAAACTCGTTAAAGTGCCTTTTTAATTCTTACAAAAACTGACATGGTCTTTTATTATCTTTATTTTACAGCTAGGAAACCCTGACTCAGAGGAATGTGCTCTGCTCAACTGCCTTACTGGGCTACCTCCAGGGCTAGCAAGAATGTTAGGTTCTACTTTAAAAAGAGATGTATAGGCAAGCTAAAGAAATGGTATTGCTAAAGTCATAAAGTTAGTGGCAGGAATACAATAAGGACCAGCCCATTGCCATATAAAGGACAAATCTGAAGGAACATAAAACTCTACTTGGAACAAGACAATAAAAACCACTTAATTCTTCAGATGATCTTGAAAGGATCATTTTCTTCGTATTTTATCTTTTGAGTCACCCAGAAGCTTTAAGAATCTCAAAATCCCAGAATGCCCACAACTTTTCTCCAGAGAAATATGTGCACAAAATTTTGGGTTTAACCTCAAGAGACTCAAGATCATAGCCAGGGATAAACAGGTAAAAACCAAAGAGCACTCTGCCATGGGAGTCCCCAGCCCCTCTACAAGACACATCTGCCCCGGGCCGGCAGCATTCCCTCCACCTACAGGGCCCTGCACTGTCCGGCACCCAGTGGGTCCTGGAGCACACTGTGCAGAGAAGACCACAGAACAACTCTGCCGCCAGGAAATCTGTAGCCCGCCTCAGTGAGTCCTAGGGCCTAGGACTGGCCCCAGTAAGTCACACTTGGTCCCTCTCCAGGGCAGACAGCCAGGTGCGTGACGCTTTGCATGCAAAGAGTGTGCTCCACACAAACCTGCTGGTGGATCTGCTTGAGGCCTTGCACCACCTTCTCGTCGAGGTAGTCGGTGACAGGCCTGCGGAGGACAAACACAGAGCTGAGGCCACAAGCACCACGCATGCGCCCAGCACAAACAAGAAAAAGGTGCATTCAGAGAACCGCCTCCCCTTCAGGCCCTCTCTTGGTCCCCATTTCTGACTTTAGATACAGCTGTGTCAGGCCACAGCCAGCGGCCGTCAGGCCCCCTGAGAAGCTCTCCCCTGGCCGGTGTGCTGAAGGCAGAGGCAATGCTGTCACTAGGACTCCAGGAGGGAAGTGCCTGGCAAGATGGAGACAGGCCCACAGCGGCTGCCGCCACGCTCAGAGAGGCTCTGGCATCCAGGAGTGTGGACTTAGCAGGTCTCCCTCGCCTCATTCACCAGTGATTCACTGCTACGAGCAAGCCCAGCCTACGAGCGAAGAGTGAGTCCACACTGAGCACTGTTACGTGATGGGCAGAGAGCAGCATGCGTCTCAGGCATGCACTCTGGTAAACAGCACTACACACACACCATTGTGGTGCACTGCTGGCCAGAGTCAGACCCTGTATGGCCCCATAGGAAACGACTCTGTATTTTGCCCATGCCCCTTTCCCACAACCAAGGAGAGCAAGGCCCTCAGCAAGTACCAGGTCACCCTGACGGCATGGACGCAGTGGGTAGAAAGAGGGACCACAGCCCATCTACTGCTACCCTGCCCAAGTCACTATGGCAACCACAGGTCTTCTCAAGCTGGAGTCCAAGAGCAGGTCACAGACATGGAGGAGTCAATGAGAAGAAAACCAAGCAGCTCTTGGACCATGTGGCCAGCATGGCCTCTGCAGACCCTGCCCTTCCTGACTGGCTAAGATTCTATGAATGAAGCCAACAGGGTCACCCTCAGACCTGGTGGACTTTGAGCCACTGAAAAACCTTAAAGCAAAATACAGGAACCTAAAGACAGTGACGACTAAAACTAAGCAAGTCAGAACAAAATGTCCCCAAACCCCAAATCACAATGACATGGCTTTCCAGACAGACCATGAGTGGAGTGGCATTTCCCACCTGTCTCTCTGAGCTGCCAGCTTATACAGGGCATAGACAACTTCTGCACAGGCCAGAATGGCCCCATGCCGTGTGTGCAGATCTGAAGTCGATGTCATCAACAGCAGGGCTGGAAACACTGCAAAAGAAAGGCAGCTAGCAGGTTGGCAGATACACACTGGACAGCCTGCATGCAATCCTGGATGCCGCCTCTGAGCCACTGCCACGAGACAGGACACAGCATGACACCATGTTCGGACCAGCACAGGCACCGGAGCTCCCAGACACATACTGACAGACTGAGGTGGCGGACAGCCCAGCCTGCAGCTCTGCCCGCCGGCACCATGGCCTGCTGGGGATGCTGAAGGCGGCAGGCAGAGCACAAGACACACATGGACAACAGGAGTTTGTGCTCCAATTTTCCACTCATTTCCGCTCAGACCAAAGAGCCGCTGTCTTTGGCATTCAGAAAAGAAAGGCAAGATTCCAAATCCCGACCACATGCCCAGGCTACAGACACTGACAAACCTCCAACCATCATCTACTATAGTAGCCTGAACTGCCCATTAATCATGATGGCTTCTAAATCTAGACGGCCCACAGATCCCTTGCCTACCCCAGCACAGCCCAAAGCTCCCAGTGTACACATCCTGCCACCATCTTCAGGTTCTGTCCCACAGCTTTAGCAAGAGACACAGAACATCATCTTCAGCCACCAATCAGAAGAGTACCGAGTCTTCCTGCTGTGTGCACACGTGTGTGCACATGTGTGAAGAAGGCCCTGCAGGAGGTGGGCCCCACACCTACCATGAGCAGCACTGTACTCGGGCGCTCGCGGGACCAGGTTGTGCAGCGCCTTGGCTGAAAGCTCTCGAATGGCTCTGAGAGAAGGGGAGCACTGTTAGCAAGGAGGGACTCGCAAGCCCACGTTCACCACCACGGCCACAAGGCAGCAGCTACCCCATGCTGTGTCGGCCATGAATGAACCACCAAAATGTGGATCACTCAGCCACTACAATGTGGATCTAAGGCCTAAAGTTAAGAGTGGTTTTCCTGTTTTTAATGGTTCTATAAAGAAAAACAAAATATATTAAAGAGACCTAAGGCATTACTAGTTGACCCTTTAAAGGAAAAGTCTGCCAGACTGTGTACATAGGTTCAATGCATTATACTTTAGGACAAGCAACTCAACATGAGACAAAGGGTATTTTATAAGGATAAAGGACAAATACAAAGGCATAAAAATGTCAGACAGACATGCACCTAACATGCACCTAACTCCCATCCAAAATACAGAATGGGAAAACTGAGATGAATGAAACAAGAAACAAAAATATAAGTAACAGTTAGAGATTTCAATAGTGTAAGGATTTAGTCCAATTCATGGGCTACAAGTTTTCACTCTCGGTTTTAAGTGCCTTGTTGGCTGACAAGCTGATTAGAGAAAGAAAGGCAAAGTAGTTTATCCCACCCGGGATACACATACAGACCTCTGTTCCTAACACGGATATTCTGTGTCCCAGATGCCAGTGTGGCTCATACGTAAGCTCACAAAGATGCTGGGGGTGAGGAATTCTTAGGGAAACACAAGACCCAACTTACCTATCCCAGTGGTTGACTTTCATGGTGACGAGATGATCTATCAGTGACTGGGTGTATTCTGGAAAGCCAGCAATAAACACACTGAAATAGACAACAGTGAGAGGCGATGAGAGTTGGAAGGAGCCTCACATACTGCTCAAGAAGAATGCAAGCTACACAATTACTTTCAAAAACAGTTTGGCCATTCCTTTAAAAGTAACACCACCAGGGCTGGGAAGGTGGCTCAGTGGTAGAGCGCTTGCCTTGCATGCCTGAGGCCCTGGGTTCAATTCCTCAGCACCACATAACAAAAAAGCGGGAAGTGGCGCTGTGGCTCAAGTGGTAGAGCTCTAGCCTTGAGCTGAAGAGCTGAGGGACAGCGCCCAGGCCCAGCGTTCAGGCCCCACGACGGGACCAAAAAAAAAAAACAAATAAAAGTAACACCACCAGCCCGATGACCCAGCCCTTCCTTCTCCGCCTAGGCAGTTACTAGACAGAGGAAAGTGATCCCCACAGACTCAACACCCAGCATAGCAGCTGTGAGCCCGCACAACGGTGACCGGGAGCAGAGCCATCTCCTGGGTGCAGCCGTCAGAGACACTTCGCAGCACACAGGAACAGACTTCAGACAGAGAAGCATGAATCTCAAAACTATGCTAAGCAAAAGAACTCACAGAAAAGAGTATGGACCCCTTTAGCTCGTTTAGATAAAATGCAAGAAAATGTACATCCATCTGTAGGAATGGAAGCAGAATTTGTGGCTGAGAAGTACGCTCGGAGCCTTGGCATCCCCCTGATGGTTTCCTGCAGGTACACTTACGTCAGACTTGGGAAACTAGACATTCCGTGTGAACATATATGACTTATGTCAGAATACAGAAAGGGTAAAAGATATTAAAAAAAAAAAAAAAAACTAGCTGGGCACTGGTAGCTCACACCTGTAATCCTAGCTACTCAGGAGGCTAAGATCTGAGGATCACGGTTCAAAGCCAGCCCTGGCAGGAAAAGTCCATGAGAGGCTGGGAAGGTGGCTCAGTGGTAGAATGCTTGCCTTGTATGCATGAGGCCCTGGGTTCGATTCCTCAGTGACATATAAGCAGAAAAAGCTGGAAGTGGGGCTGAGGCTCACGTGGTAGAATGCTAGCCTACAGCTAAAGAGCTGAGGGACAGCGCCAGGCCCCATGACCAACAACAAAAAAAAAAAAAGCCCGTAAGACTCTGACTCTTATTTCCAGCAAACCATAAGTGGTAGAATGCTGGCCTTGAGCTGAAGAGCTCAGGGACAGTGTCCAGGCCCAGAGTTCAAGCCCCACGACCAACAAGGAAGGAAGGAAAGAAGGAAGGGAGGGAGGGTGGGAGGGAGGGAGGGAGGGAGGGAGGGAGGGAGGGAAGGAAAGGAAGGAAGGAAGGAAGGAAGGAAGGAAGGAAGGAAGGAAGGAAGGAAGGAAGGAAGAAAGAAAGAAAGAAAGAAAGAAAGAAAGAAAGAAAGAAAGAAAGAAAAGAAGAGAGAGAGAGAGAGAAAAGAAATTGAAAACTGCCCTGGGGGCTGGGAAGGTGGCTCAGTGGTAGAGGGCTTGCCTAGCATGCATGAGGCCCTGGGTTCCATTCCTCAGAAAAAGCCAGAAGTGGCGCTGTGGCTCAAGTGGCAGGGGCTTGGGCCTTGAATTGAAGAGCTAAGGGACAGCGCCCAAGCCCAGAGTTCAGGCCCCATGACCAACAACAACAAAAAAAAAAGCCCGTAAGACTCTGACTCTTATTTCCAGCAAACCATAAGTGGTAGAATGCTGGCCTTGAGCTGAAGAGCTCAGGGACAGTGTCCAGGCCCAGAGTTCAAGCCCCACGACCAACAAGGAAGGAAGGAAAGAAGGAAGGGAGGGAGGGAGGGAGGGAGGGAAGGAAAGGAAGGAAGGAAGAAAGAAAGAAAGAAAGAAAGAAAGAAAGAAAGAAAGAAAGAAAGAAAGAAAGAAAGAAAGAAAGAAAGAAAGAAAGAAAAGAAGAGAGAGAGAGAGAGAAAAGAAATTGAAAACTGCCCTGGGGGCTGGGAAGGTGGCTCAGTGGTAGAGGGCTTGCCTAGCATGCATGAGGCCCTGGGTTCCATTCCTCAGAAAAAGCCAGAAGTGGCGCTGTGGCTCAAGTGGCAGGGGCTTGGGCCTTGAATTGAAGAGCTAAGGGACAGCGCCCAAGCCCAGAGTTCAGGCCCCACAACCAACAAAAAATTAAATTTTTAAAAAATGCCCTGGATTCGTAAAGAAATCACAAAAGAAAATAAATAAAAGGCTAATAAGCACAGGGAAAGATGCCCATCTCCATGCGAGGGAGATGCAAACGCTCTGCCCAGCAGTGGTAAACTGTGAGGAGATGGGCCAAGGACTGATTCCATGCATTTCTGAATCGTATGTTGTTTTCAAAACAAAGTGCAATCTGTAAAAATTCCATCTATGCCTGTTGGGGGGGGAGGTTTACTGATACCGGGGCTTGAACTCAGGGCCTCTTGCTCTTGTTTAGCCTTTTTCTGGTTGATTGGAGATGAGTCTCACAGATTGTTCTGCCTAGGCTGACTTCAAATCGCCATCCTCAGATCTCAGTCTCCTGAGTAGTGAGCATTACAGGAGCACTGGCACCCACTTTTTCTTTATTTAAAAAATGTTGCTACTAGGACTTGAATGCAGGGCCTTCAGCTTTTCACCTCATACCTATGGCATGACTGACATTTGAGCCACCTTCTAGTTCTGGCTTTCCACCTTCTGAAACACAGAGGGGTTGAATCTCGACACTGGGGCTTCAACTCGGGGTTTCCTGCCCTCCCTTGGCTTCTTTTTTTTTTTTTTGGTCAGTCGTGGGACTTGAACTTTGCCTGGGCGCTGTCCCTCAGCTCTTCAGCTCAAGGCTAGCGCTGTACCACTTGAGCCACAGCGCCACTTCCGCCTTTTTCTGCTTATGTGGTGCTGGGGAATTGAACCCAGGGCCTCAAGCATGCAAGGCCAGCGCTCTACCACTGAGCCACCTTCCCAGCCCCCTCCCCTGGCTTTTTCACTCAGGATTGGCACTCTATCACTTGAGCCACACCTCTACTTCCAGCTTGTTGGTGGTTAACTGGAAATAAGAGTCACATGAACTTTCCTAAGCTGCCCTCGGAGGCTACAGAGCGGCTCCTGGTGAGCATCTGCCTAGAATGCTCCAGGGCCTGGATTCCATCCCTTGTACTACAAAAAGTAGAAGTTCCATCATCTCTTAGAAGGAACATAGGAACACTTAAAAAGAACCTGGGTGGAATGAGTTAATTCGGTTTTTGGAAGAGCAGGGACACAGAAAGGGCAGGAGAAATGGTGAACAAGTGTAGCAGTGATACTCACTAGTGAGACACGACGCTGGAAGGGAGGCATGCAGCTGGTAGGTGGGACAGGAGAGGGAGGGAGGAGCATGGTTCCAAAGAAATATACCCTTTACCCAACTCACGTAACTCTAACCCTTCTGCGCATCACCTTTACAATAACTATTTTTTTTCTTTTTTCCCTAAAAAAATATGAAACCTGCCAGGCACCAGTGGCCCACACCTCTAATCCTAGCTTTTCAGGAGGCTGAGATCTGAGGATGGTGGTTTGAACCAGCCCGGGCTTCAAAAAGTCCCCATGAGACTCTTATCTCCAATTAACCACTCAAAAACAGAAGTGGCACTGTGGCTCAAAGTGGCAGACTGGTAGCTTTGAGAAAAAGAGCTCAGAGACAGCACTCAGACCTCCAAGTTCAAGCCCCATGACCAACAATAAAAGAGGAGGAGGGGCTGGGAAGGGGCTCAGTGGTAGAGCGCGTGCCTTGCATACAAGAGGCCCTGGGATCAATTCCTCAACACCACATAAGCAGAAAAAGCCGGAAGTGGTGCTGTGGCTCAAGTGGTAGAGCTCTAGCCTTGAACTGAAGAGCTGAGGGACAATGCCCAGGCCCAGTGTTCAGGGCCCACAACCAAAAAATAAAATAAAATGAAGCAAAAAGTTCTGATACAGGAGTACGCAGGAGGCTGCAAGGACACACCACCAAACTAGAAGTAAATAGGGGAAATATTACAGAATCTCAAATACCCAAAGAATACAGCACAATAAATAGACAAAAGAATCATCAATCAGGGCTGGGAAGTTGGCTCAGTGGTAGAGCGCTTGCCTTGCATGCATGAGGCCCTGGGTTCGATTCCTCACACCACATAAGCAAAAAGAAAAAAGCCGGAAGTGGCGCTGTGGCTCAAGTGGTAGAGTGCTGGCCTTGAGCTGAAGAGCTGAGGGGCAGCGTCCAGGCCCAGAGTTCAGGCCCCACAACCGGACCAAAAAAAAAGAAGAATCATCAATCATTAGGAAAATCCAACATAATAAGCTATGACCACATATTCAATACCATGGCGTAAAGTTAGACAGACCACAGGACACTGACACAAAGACAGGAACACTAGGCACAGACGGCTCTGGAGAAAAGAGACAGGAACAGTGGAAACTGACCACAGCCCCACAGGATAGCCGGGAAGACAGAGGCAGACACGGAGACACTGACACAGAGACACTGGAGACAGATCACACTCCATAATGCAGACACGGAGACACTGACACAGAGACACTGGAGAGGGATCACACTCCATAATGCAGACACGGAGACACTGACACAGAGGCACTGGAGAGGGATCACACTCCATAATGCAGACACGGAGACACTGACACAGAGGCACTGGAGAGGGATCACACTCCATAATGCAGACACGGAGACACTGACACAGAGACACTGGAGACGGATCACACTCCATAATGCAGACA
The DNA here is from genome assembly GCF_019054845.1 of Dipodomys spectabilis. Taxonomy (NCBI): domain Eukaryota; kingdom Metazoa; phylum Chordata; class Mammalia; order Rodentia; family Heteromyidae; genus Dipodomys; species Dipodomys spectabilis. The sequence goes on along the minus strand of NW_024870885.1, from coordinate 434,645 downwards.
CGGAGACACTGACACAGAGACACTGGAGACGGATCACACTCCATAATGCAGACACGGAGACACTGACACAGAGACACTGGAGACGGATCACACTCCATAATGCAGACACGGAGACACTGACACAGAGACACTGGAGACGGATCACACTCCATAATGCAGACACGGAGACACTGACACAGAGACACTGGAGACGGATCACACTCCATAATGCAGACACGGAGACACTGACACAGAGGCACTGGAGACGGATCACACTCCATAATGCAGACACGGAGACACTGACACAGAGGCACTGGAGACGGATCACACTCCATAATGCAGACACGGAGACACTGACACAGAGACACTGGAGAGGGATCACACTCCATAATGCAGACACGGAGACACTGACACAGAGGCACTGGAGACGGATCACACTCCATAATGCAGACACGGAGACACTGACACAGAGACACTGGAGACGGATCACACTCCATAATGCAGACACGGAGACACTGACACAGAGACACTGGAGACGGATCACACTCCATAATGCAGACACGGAGACACTGACACAGAGACACTGGAGACGGATCACACTCCATAATGCAGACACGGAGACACTGACACAGAGACACTGGAGACGGATCACACTCCATAATGCAGACACGGAGACACTGACACAGAGACACTGGAGACGGATCACACTCCATAATGCAGACACGGAGACACTGACACAGAGACACTGGAGACGGATCACACTCCATAATGCAGACACGGAGACACTGACACAGAGACACTGGAGAGGGATCACACTCCATAATGCAGACACGGAGACACTGACACAGAGACACCGGAGACGGATCACACTCCATAATGCAGACACGGAGACACTGACACAGAGGCACCGGAGACGGATCACACTCCATAATGCAGACACGGAGACACTGACACAGAGGCACCGGAGACGGATCACACTCCATAATGCAGACACGGAGACACTGACACAGAGGCACCGGAGACGGATCACACTCCATAATGCAGACACGGAGACACTGACACAGAGGTACCGGAGACGGATCACACTCCATAATGCAGACACGGAGACACTGACACAGAGACACTGGAGACGGATCACATTCCATAATGCAGACACGGAGACACTGACACAGAGACACTGGAGACGGATCACACTCCATAATGCAGACACGGAGACACTGACACAGAGACACTGGAGAGGGATCACACTCCATAATGCAGACACGGAGACACTGACACAGAGACACTGGAGACGGATCACACTCCATAATGCAGACATGGAGATACTGACACAGAGGCACTGGAGACAGATCACACTCCATAATGCAGACACGGAGACACTGACACAGAGACACTGGAGACGGATCACACTCCATAATGCAGACACGGAGACACTGACACAGAGACACTGGAGAGGGATCACACTCCATAATGCAGACACGGAGACACTGACACAGAGACACTGGAGACGGATCACACTCCATAATGCAGACACGGAGACACTGACACAGAGGCACCGGAGACGGATCACACTCCATAATGCAGACACGGAGACACTGACACAGAGGTACCGGAGACGGATCACACTCCATAATGCAGACACGGAGACACTGACACAGAGACACTGGAGACGGATCACATTCCATAATGCAGACACGGAGACACTGACACAGAGACACTGGAGACAGATCACACTCCATAATGCAGACACGGAGACACTGACACAGAGACACTGGAGAGGGATCACACTCCATAATGCAGACACGGAGACACTGACACAGAGACACTGGAGAGGGATCACACTCCATAATGCAGACATGGAGACACTGACACAGAGACACTGGAGACAGATCACACTCCATAATGCAGACATGGAGACACTGACACAGAGACACTGGAGACAGATCACACTCCATAATGCAGACATGGAGACACTGACACAGAGACACTGGAGACAGATCACACTCCATAATGCAGACATGGAGACACTGACACAGAGACACTGGAGAGGGATCACACTCCATAATGCAGACACGGAGACACTGACACAGAGACACTGGAGAGGGATCATACTCCATAATGCAGACATGGAGACACTGACACAGAGACACTGGAGAGGGATCACACCACATCCCTCAGATACAGATACAGTTGAGAAAAAGCACTCCACACAAGGGAGACAGGTCTAGAACCCTCTGAATGATGGGCCACACTGGAAAACTGTCTGGCCATTGTAATAACTCGGGACCCAGGTATCTGCGCTACTCGGGACTGGCAATCACGTACTTCAAATGGCAGATGTCCCCTGAAATGTCACCCTCAACACCCCAGATGTCCCTCACAAAGGAGCCTCTGCAGCGACAACCCAGAAGGTCACACTGGCAGGCCAAGCGAAAAGCAGCCTGGGAGCCTTGGCTAGATGAGCTAGGACCCCAGCTTCTGTCACGTGGCAGCAGGCTGGAGCTGCCTGAGGCAAGCAGGCCTTGTCCGCCTTTACCGTGGTGACAGGTACAGACTCACTCAGGTCAAAAGTTGCCAAGATGCACACACTGAACACACACAGCTTGTGCGTCGTGAGCACTTTAACACAGCCCTAAGAGAGCTGTGCTGCTTCTCCTGCCATCTCTCCAAGGGATCTTTGTTTAGTTTTGATTCTGGTCAAACACCCAGCTTCCCACAGAGCCTCTTCTCTGTCCGGTCTCCAAGGCCCCAGGCGCAGCACAGGGAGACAGCAACGAAGCCTGCTCTGATACCCATCAGGCCTCTCCCCCTCCCTTGTTCCTCTCCCCCTCCCTTGTTCCTCTCCCCCTCCCTTGTTCCTCTCCCCCTCCCTTGTTCCTCTCCCCCTCCCTTGTTCCTCTCCCCCTCCCTTGTTCCTCTCCCCCTCCCTTGTTCCTCTCCCCCTCCCTTGTTCCTCTCCCCCTCCCTTGTTCCTCTCCCTCTCCCTTGTTCCTCTCCCCCTCCCTTGTTCCTCTCCCCCTCCCTTGTTCCTCTCCCTCTCCCTTGTTCCTCTCCCCCTCCCTTGTTCCTCTCCCTCTCCCTTGTTCCTCTCCCCCTCCCTTGTTCCTCTCCCTCTCCCTTGTTCCTCTCCCCCTCCCTTGTTCCTCTCCCTCTCCCTTGTTCCTCTCCCCCTCCCTTGTTCCTCTCCCCCTCCCTTGTTCCTCTCCCCCTCCCTTGTTCCTCTCCCCCTCCCTTGTTCCTCTCCCCCTCCCTTGTTCCTCTCCCTCTCCCTTGTTCCTCTCCCTCTCCCTTGTTCCTCTCCCCCTCCCTTGTTCCTCTCCCCCTCCCTTGTTCCTCTCCTCCTCCCTTGTTCCTCTCCCTCTCCCTTGTTCCTCTCCCCCTCCCTTGTTCCTCTCCCTCTCCCTTGTTCCTCTCCCCCTCCCTTGTTCCTCTCCCCCTCCCTTGTTCCTCTCCCTCTCCCTTGTTCCTCTCCCCCTCCCTTGTTCCTCTCCCTCTCCCTTGTTCCTCTCCCCCTCCCTTGTTCCTCTCCCTCTCCCTTGTTCCTCTCCCCCTCCCTTGTTCCTCTCCCTCTCCCTTGTTCCTCTCCCCCTCCCTTGTTCCTCTCCCCCTCCCTTGTTCCTCTCCCCCTCCCTTGTTCCTCTCCCCCTCCCTTGTTCCTCTCCCCCTCCCTTGTTCCTCTCCCTCTCCCTTGTTCCTCTCCCTCTCCCTTGTTCCTCTCCCCCTCCCTTGTTCCTCTCCCCCTCCCTTGTTCCTCTCCTCCTCCCTTGTTCCTCTCCCTCTCCCTTGTTCCTCTCCCCCTCCCTTGTTCCTCTCCCTCTCCCTTGTTCCTCTCCCCCTCCCTTGTTCCTCTCCCCCTCCCTTGTTCCTCTCCCCCTCCCTTGTTCCTCTCCCCCTCCCTTGTTCCTCTCCTCCTCCCTTGTTCCTCTCCCCCTCCCTTGTTCCTCTCCTCCTCCCTTGTTCCTCTCCCCCTCCCTTGTTCCTCTCCTCCTCCCTTGTTCCTCTCCTCCTCCCTTGTTCCTCTCCTCCTCCCTTGTTCCTCTCCCCCTCCCTTGTTCCTCTCCCCCTCCCTTGTTCCTCTCCCCCTCCCTTGTCCTCTCCTCCTCCCTTGTTCCTCTCCCCCTCCCTTGTTCCTCTCCCCCTCCCTTGTTCCTCTCCCCCTCCCTTGTTCCTCTCCTCCTCCCTTGTTCCTCTCCTCCTCCCTTGTTCCTCTCCTCCTCCCTTGTTCCTCTCCTCCTCCCTTGTTCCTCTCCTCCCCCCGCCCTTCACAATCACAACTCCCTGAGGGCACCCTTGCTCCGTGGGCCAGTCTCTAGGCCCTCCTCAGCCCCCATTTCTAGCCATCTGAACATAGCCCTGACCCACCACACAGCATCAGAACCTTTGGACAGTCCAAAGATAACCCAGTTCAGGAGCAAAGCCCTGGCCAGGTGCCCTGTGGTGCAGGAGTGGAGTACCTCGTCTCTCACATACCCTGGGAATTTCAAAAATGTAAAATGCAGGGCTGGGAAGATGGCTCAGTGGTAGAGCGCTTGCCTTGCATGCATGAGACCCTGGGTTCGATTTCCCAGCACCACATAAGCAAAAAGAAAAAAAGCCGGAAGTGGTGCTGTGGCTCAAGTGGTAGAACGCTGGCCTTGAGCTGAAGAGCTGAGGGACAGCGCCCAGGCCCAGAGTTCAAGCCAACAAATAAATAAATAAATAAAGTGGTCAATACCTTAATAGCAATAAACATAATTTTAAAAAACAGCCAAATTCCTCTCAGGAGACAGGCCAATCATTACTTTTGTTTTTTTAATCTGCCAAAGTTACTTATGGAAAAATATTGTGTTTGCATGGTCTGCACCGTGGGGCTGTTAAGGAATCTATCCTGAGGATATAAAATAGTAATTTAAAAAAATACAGCAGGCATGTGTCTTCTAATTCAAGGTATATAAATCACTTTATAGCCACAACCTGTACGTACATTAGCATTGCAATAGGTTAACAAAGGCAAGTGAAGTAATTTTCCCAGTACTTAGGTCATATAAGTAGAAATGATTCGATTTGATTTCTGCAAACTGTAGTTTGGATGTTAAATATTTATTATGTGCCCTGATTTCCCGAGTATCCTTTTCTTGCACATCAGATAAGTAACCTAGAGATAGCTTCAGCTTCGAAACATGTTTTATTGAAACAGAAAACAGTCACTTCTAATCTCAGGTTTCATTTTGAGAGAGAATATACTTGTGGCAAACGGGAGGAAAGCTGTCATGGAGAAGGACACACATAGCTTTGCTTGTGGCTATTTCCTGAAGAACCTGAGTCCTGAGCAGCGCTGCCTCAGCCAAACAGCACAGCGAACAGAACATGCCCAAGAAACCCGACTGGAAATTGGCTTTGTCATTCAAGGCTGGTGCTCTACCACTTGAGCCACAGCACCAATTCTAGCTCTTTTTTTTTTAAGTGGAAATAAGAGTCTCATGGACTTTCCTGGTCAGGCTGGCTTCAAACTGCAATTCTTAGGTCTTAGCCTCCTGAGTAGCCACCTGGACAATTTCTAATTTTTTACACATAAATTATTTTCACTTAGTGGATATTCCAGAATGAGGAAAGAAAATGGTGGAAGCTGAATTCTGACATCTTTTCAAAGAGAATAGTATATTTGTATGATACAGGTTAAAACTTACCTTATAACTAGGAAACAGTTAGATATGCTGCCCACTGCAAAATAGTCAGCTGTAGTCAAAATATCAATTCCATGAGGGAAAGTGCCCTAATTTAAAAAAAAGTAATTGGAGACAAAAAAAAAAAAAAAAAGTAAGAAATGGCTGGAATGAAGAAAGGTACCTCAAGTCACGAGCCACTTGGACACATCTATACTTGGAAACAAGGACTGGCCGGTACCACGCAGGCCACAGGAGTATGTCAGTACTCTTCCTGCCCACTTGAGCCAAAATGATCCAAATCCCTAAAACAACTCATTTTTGGAACTCAAATGTTTCCATTTCAAAGTCCTATCTTTGTGTGTGTGTGTGTGTGTGGGGGGGGGGGGGGTCGGTCGTGGGGCCTGAACTCTGGGCCTGGGCACTGTGCCTCAGCTCTTCTTCCAAGGGAGGACCCCGCTGCCTCGCCCACACAGGGGCAGCAGGAGGCTAGGTGTGGACAGTCTTGGACAGGAGGCAGGTGGACAGAATGCAGTCAGTTTTGGTGACAGGACCCATCTGTCTAGAGGGGCAGGCCTGGAAGGAGGAAGAGTACTCAGCTCACTTTGTACTTCTGAGCTTCCCAACACTCTCACCACATATATGTGTCTTCCCATGGCAAATACCGAGTCCCAAATCCCAAACACGTCGTCTGGGCCCATACTTCGCGCGCCACCTCACCCCTCCACAGGACCGGCTCTGCTCCTTTCCCCTTCTCGCCTCCAACGGCACTAGTACCTAGGCACCTCGCTATCACAAACCCCAGAGCTGGGTCCCCAGCAGCGTTCTCAGATGTGTGTGCAGAGGGATCCTTCCTCCTGCCCAGGTCTGGCCCGGATCCAGACCGCTCTCCAGCCTCAGCCCATCCTCCTGACTGCCTGACCATGTACTCTGCTGTGCCTGGACTCTGGACCCCACTCTTGAGGCAAGGCTGACCTGTGATCGCCATCAGGGGGGCAGGACACGTGCCAGCACCCCCAAGCACAGCTCTCACACGACTGAGCATCAGGAGGAGTCATGGGCTGGAGGTTTCCAGAAAACAAGACTACAACTAACACCAAGGGAGCTGGCTTCTGCTTCACCAGGGGGCTGGCTTCTACCGGTGCAGCACACCCCGCTAACTGCCCTCAGCGGTGTGTGAGGGCAGACCTGACCACAGGAAACACGTCTTACACACAGTCTCGTATCAGTATACAGGTATCGGTACCTCCAAGCCCATGAGGTAGTCTGGGACCAGAAATACACTTGCCTGCTGTGAGCTGCATTCTTTACCCACATCCAACAATGCAAGAGAAGTCACAGCTTTCAAGATTCCCACCTTCAAACCTACAGGAAGTTTCGGGGAATGAAAGATTTATAAAGTGGCCTTACCTGTCTCCCCACATTCTCCTGGAAGGCAGCCTGAGGAACAGAAAGAGCAAACAAAGCAGGTGAGTGAGGTTTGCTTCTGCTAAACATCAGCAGATAAATTCAAAACAAACAGTGCAGTATAAATGACCCATGGCTTTATTTTTTTAAATAAAAGTCTTCATTGTTGGCTGAACATGCCCCAAGGGTGGTTTGTCACTGTTTTTACCTCCTGGTGCTCTCTAAAACCACAATTGAAGAATTCAATTTATAAAATCAGACACATCCTGAAAGTAGCCTATCACTGGAAAAACAGCTTCAGACCAGAGCCCCTGTGAAGGCCCCAGAAATACAAAATGGAGAATGCCAGTAGATCAGCTAAGTAAAAGCCAACACCTGAAACACTCCTCCTTGTGGACTCTGACAGCTCTCAGTCACCCTCAACAGTTTGGGGGGGGGGGGAGGGGAGAGGAGGGGGAGGAGGGGGAGGGGGAGGAAGAGGAAGGGGAGGAAGGGGAAAAGGAGGAGGGGGAGGGGGAGGGGGAAGAGGGGAAGGGGAGGAGGGGGACCAGGGGGACCAGGGGGACCAGGGGACCAGGGGGAGGGGAAGGGGAGGAGGAGGGGGAGGGGGAGGGGGAGGAGGGGAAGGGGAGGAGGGGGAGGAGGGGGAGGAAGGGGAGCAGGGGGAGGGGAAGGGGAGGAGGAGGGGGAGGGGAGAGGAGGAGAAGTAGGAGGAGGGGGAGGGGGAGGAGGAGAAGTAGGAGGAGGGGGAGGGGGACAAGGGGGAGGGGAGGAAGGAGAGGGGGAGGGGGAGGGGGAGGGGGAGGAGGGGAAGGGGAGGAGGGGAGGAGGGGGACCAGGGGGACCAGGGGGACCAGGGGGAGGGGAAGGGGAGGAGGAGGGGGAGGGGGAGGGGGAGGAGGAGAAGTAGGAGGAGGGGGAGGGGGACAAGGGGGAGGGGGGGAGGAGGGGGACAAGGGGGAGGGGGACAAGGGGGAGGGGAGGAAGGAGAGGGGGAGGGGGAGGGGGAGGAGGGGGGAGGGGGGAGGAGGAGGAAAGCCTTGCTTGTCCAAACCAAGCAGCTAGAGGGGGAGGGGGGAGGGGAGAGGGGGAGGGCGGGAGGAGGGCGGGAGGAGGGGGGGAGGAGGAGGAGGAGGAGGAGGACAAAAGCCCTTGCTTGTCAAAACCTAGCAGCCCCAATCAGCTCTGAACAGGATGCCCAAGTCCTGCATGCCAGGCACAGAACAGAGGCTGACAACAAGATCCCCATCTGAGCTTAAACAAAATTAGGTGAACCCTGCAAGATACCTCACCATTCCTCAGGGCCTTCCTCCTGCCCCGACCTTGAACTGTGCGAGAATGCCACCAGGCAAGGCAGGCTGTCTAGTAAGGTGACAGTGGCCCTTACTCTACCAGCAGGCCCAGCCCCTCCCCAAAGCATCTAGGGATGATTTCTCCAACTACGGCTACAAGTAGGCACCAGCTCACCTACAGCTAGAGCAGAGTGCAACTTGGCCATGTGATTCACCTCAGCAGCAGAGGCAGGCTGAGAGGAGGGTCTGGAGCATCGGCCAAAGGCCGGCGTTAGAACCCCTCCTGGCCTGGGCATACGCTCTAACAGGCCAGTGCTTCTGCAAAATACAGCAGATGCACTGAAAGAAAATGTACTAAACGGTTCAGGCCCCAGTGTCTATGCACCAACCTCAGCAGACAAAAGAGCACTGAGAACCAGCCGCTTTCCCCACGGAAAGAACTCACTGGAAGGTGGCCCATGTAACCTTTACATTGAGGAAACACTTTTTGCAGCTTTTTTTCTTTCTTTTTTTTTTTTTGCAATGAACTAATTAAGGAAAAAATGCAAAGGAAATACAATTGTCAATTAAAATACAATGTAATATTTAGGAATATATTTACTCCTCTGGAGATATCATCAAAACCATACTCTAATGCCACCCTGAAGGCATAAAACGTGAATCTTGGAGAAGGGGGTTGGAGCGGCCCAGCATGAGGCTGACCACGCCCAGAGCAGTCCTGACACAGGCAGAAAATAGCTGCAAATGGTCAGGGTGGAGAGTCAGGCTGGTTCCTGGCCTCAACACTGAAACCCCTTCTCACAGACAGGAGGGCAAAGAGACAGTGGAGCTACAGAGCTTCTGGAAGGGTGAAGAGGTGGGCAGGAATATTTGCAAGCCACATTATCTCGTCAAGGGTAACTACTATGATCTACAAAGAGCTCTTAAACTCAGTTTAATCCAGGCACTGGTGGCTTGCTCCTGTAAGCCTAGCTACTCAGGAGGCTGAGATTTGAGGATCAAGTTTAGAAGTCAGCCCAGGAAGACAAACCCAAGAGCACCTTATCTCCAATTCACCAGCAAAAAGTCCGAAAGAGGGCTGGGAAGGTGGCTCAGTGGTAGAGTGCTTGCCTTGCATGCCTGAGGCCCTGGGTTCAATTCCTCAGCACCACATAAGCAAAAAGAAAAAAGCCGGAAGTGGCGCTGTGGCTCGAGTGGTAGAGTGCTAGCCTTGAGCTGAAGAGCTGAGGGACAGCGCCCAGGCCCAGAGTTCAGGCCCCACGACCGGACCAAAAAAAAAAAAAGTCCGAAAGAGAGGAAGAGAGGTTGTAACTCAATGGTACAACCCAGTCTTGAGCAGAATAAGCCAAGAAAGAGCAAGATGCCCTAAGTTCTAGTCCCAAAACCAGAACACAAAACAAAAACCTCAGTTCAAGCCCTCGTACCGGCACGCTCGCGCGCGCTCTCTCTCTCTCCTCTTCCTCTTCCTCCTCCTCTTCCTTCTTCTCTTTCCCTTCCTCCTCTCTCAAAACTCAGTTAAAACAATCCAATCAGACCATAGACCAGATTGTTACAAACCGACATGACCCAAGAGGCACACAGACACTTAAGGCTCAAGGTAAAGTAACCATCAGCAAAATGGAAAGCCCACATATTCTGCAGCCAGGGGCATCAGGACCACACACACACACACACACACGCACACACACACACACACGTGTCACAGGACGGGGATCCCGTGAGAACAGGGGCATCAGGACCACACACACATGCACACACACACACACACACGTGTCACAGGACAGGGACCCTGTGAGGACAGGGCATCAGGACCACACACACACACACACACACGCACACACACGCGCACACACACACACACACACACACACACACGTGTCGCAGCCCCCAGTGCCCTTCTCGCTATCTGTTGTGGACACCGGGCCAGTGTGCAGGTGTGCCAAGAAGACAGGGGCCATACACCTCACAGTGCACAGGCCAATCTCCACATTCAGGAAAGAAACATTTAAACAAGGAAACTTACAGATGCTGCTCTTCTGCAGTTCACGCTTCGGTCAAAAACTGTAACAATGAGTAGGGCACTATAAAAGAGAAAAAAATGATCAAGTAAAAGGAACTCTCCAAAGCAACAGACTTCATGACAGTGCTCACGCATGACCTGCTTGGCTCCCCACCATCTTAAGCACCAAGAGGCTCAAGACTCCCAAAGGCTGTGGCAGACTAGTGTGACCTCCAAGCTATCAGGCAGCGCAGGGCCTGAGGTGGCTGGCTCCAAGGAAGGGCTATGACGGAGCAGACACAGCTCAGGGCCTTGGGCACAATGCTCTTCGCCTGCCATAGGGTGAGAGACACCAAGGAAATATGTAGACATCGCCTAGAACCAGTGGTTCACGCCTGTCATCCTAGCTACTCAGGAGAATGAGATCTGAGGATGGTGGTTCAAAACCAGCCCTGGCAAGAAAGTCTGTGAGACTCTCATCTCCAATTAAACACCAGAAAGCACAAGTGGCACTGCGGCTCAAAGTGGTAGAACCTTAGCCTTGAGCTGAAGAGCTCAGGGACAGCGCCCAGAGTTCAAGCCGAGGGAGGGAGGGAGGGAGGGAGGGAGGGAGGGAGGGAAGGAAGGAAGGAAGGAGAAGAGAGGGAGAGGGAGGGAGGGAGGGAGGGAGGGAGGGAGGGAGGGAGGCTGACAGAAACAGGATGTGCCCAGAGGACAGGAACTGGTGGGGAGGTGGAGAAAGGCCAGCGCTGGCAGGGCCTCAGCACCGGGCCTTCCAGAGCACAGGGAGCGGACCAGCTCGTGCAGTAGAAAGAAGCCTGCACACCCTGCAGGCGGCCCACCCAGGGAAACAGCACCACGCCACCGCGTGAGTGCCCCTCACAGGTTGAAATCTACCTACGGTGAAGCATGAGGAGAAGGAAACGGGAGGTGCCGCCTGTGGGTGTTCAGAGCTATAAGCCAAACACTGCGCCCTCCACTCCCAGCTTTCGGAGCTACGCAGCAGCTTTGGGCCACAGCCTGCCTCACCTCCCCAGGCTCTGGGGCCACCGCCTCCCTGCAGGTGCCCACACATCATCCTTGGCAAGGGTCAGGATCCTGTACGCAGGTGCAGAAGCACCCAAATACCACCCTCGTGGGAGGTGCCCGGACACTGGGAAGGGCTGAGGTCAGGACTGACAGGAGACCAGGGTGAGTGCCAGGTCTTAGGGGGCCAGAAGTAAGAAAATGCTCAAGAGTAAGCAGGGTCATGTGAGAGGTCAGACACGCCAGCAGAGCCCCAGCTGGGAGACCGCAGTCAACAAAAGGAATCCCAAGAGCCTTACTCTAAACCCCAAGACAGGAATACCGGCTTCAAACAAGAGGAGGAGGGGAAGAGGCATTCTTACAAAGGCCGTCTGGCCAACTCAAGTGGCCAGCCTGCAGGAGACATTCAAGCTCCACCTGTCCTAACACACACAATGGCTTCTGTGAACCGTCTTAGACTTTACAAAACCAACCAAGACCTGCACAAAGCTATCCACCCGCTGCATTTGGTATTTAAAAGTATTCTCATATAAACTGAAATTTTAAGTATTGCACTTATATGCTACTAAGAGCTTTGTGGGCCTGGGCACAGGTAGCTCACACCTATAATCCTACCTCTGAGGATCGCAGTTCAAAGCCAGCCCAAGCAGGAAAGCATGTGAGACTCTTAACTCCACTAAAAACTACAAAAAAATCTGGAAGTGGACCAGTGGACCTGTGGCTCAAGTGGTAGAGTGCTAGCCTTGGGCATAAGAGCTCAGGGACAGCAGCCAGGCTGAGCGTAAGCCCTGGGACATGTACCAAAAGAAAAAGAGCTTTGTGAGGGTGTGTGTGTGTGTGTGTGTGTGTGTGTGTGTGTGTGTGAGTGAGGGGGGAGTGCGTGTGTGTGTGTAAGAGAGAGAGGGTGTGTGTATGTGCACGTGTGTGCGTGTGCATGTGCATGCGTGTGGGGGGTGGGGGTGGGGGTGGGGGTGGGGGTGTGGGGGGTGGGTGTGAGGGTGTGTGTGTGAGTGAGAGGGGGGTGTGCGTGTGTGTGTGTGTAAGAGAGAGAGTGTGTGTGTATGTGCACGTGTGTGCGTGTGCATGCGTGTGTGGGGTGTGTGGGGGGGTGAGGGTGTGTGTGTGTGAGAGAAAGGGTGTGTGTGTGTGCGCGTGTGTGGGGGTGTAGGGGTGTGGGTGTGTGCGCGTGTGTGCGTGTGTGCATGTGAGAGAGAGGGTGTGTGTATGTGCACATGTGTGTGCATGTGCATGCGTGTGTGGGGTGTGTGTGGGGGTGGGGGGGGGTGTGTGGGTGTGAGGGTGTGTGTGTGTGAGAGAGAGAGAAAGGGTGTGGGGGTGTGCGCGTGTGTGCGTGTGTGTGTGTGAGAGAGAGGGTGTGTGTATGTGCACATGTGTGTGCATGTGCATGCGTGTGTGGGGTGGGTGTGGGGGTGGGGGTGTGTGGGTGTGAGGGTGTGTGTGTGTGAGGGGGGGTGTGCATGTGTGTGTGTAAGAGAGAGGGTGTGTATGTGCACGTGTGTGCGTGTGCATGCGTGTGGGGTGTGGGGGGGGGGGTGAGGGTGTGTGTGTGTGTGAGAAAGGGTGTGTGTGTGTGTGCGCGTGTGTGGGGGTGTAGGGGTGTGGGTGTGTGCGCGTGTGTGCGTGTGTGTGTGTGAGAGAGAGGGTGTGTGTATGTGCACATGTGTGTGCATGTGCATGCGTGTGTGGGTGTGTGTGGGGGTGGGGGTGGGGGTGTGTGTGTGTGTGAGAGAGAGAAAGGGTGTGGGGGGGTGTAGGGGTGTGTGCGCGTGTGTGCGTGTGTGAGAGAGAGAGAGAGAGAGAGGAGCTTATTAGGAAAAGAAAGCACTTTCAAGATATTGAAAATGAGTCATCTGTAGGGAAAGAATGACAATGATTTTTACCCCAGCTAAAGTTTTTATAGAATAGTCTTGCTTTTAAAACCCATAAAATCATGTTTTCTAGGAAAAGGAATTAGCCAAGGACCTGTTTCCCTCTGACCAGGGAAACGTGGGCTCCCGTCCATAATACTGAAGGGTCACACTTCACCTTGAATTCTTAGAATTGCCAGTTACGTGTACTGAATCACTATTTTAAACTAGAATACTGAGTAGTGAGAAGAGGATGAAACAAAGAAACTTAAATCAACAAGCCTGACAAGCCTGCTCTGCCCTCTCCAAGGACAAGACGCAGAGGTTCCAACCACCCAGCCTTCTGCTTTGCCCTGAGGCTGGGGACACTGGACCCCTGTCTGGGCAAGTTGACCAGAGTCCTGTTCACCCAGGTGTCCTAGGGTGGCGTGGCCAATGGGAATACAGACCCCAGACGCCGAGTCATCTACCTGGGCACAGGAGAGTCAGAGGACAAGGTAGACTTGGCTTCAGCCTCTCAGAATGAAGAGTTCCCCACCAAACTGCACGTGCCCACGAAGCCAGACTGTGCAAGAGACTGTCACAGGCTGCTTTCCAGCTCCCTCCATGAGGCCCATCCCCAAGAGCACAGCACAGGGGTCCTGCCCAATTCAAGCTTTCTCGTAAGGCTTTTCCCAAGTGACTGGGAAACTGTGGGCACGTGTGGTCTAAGCGGGCAGGGACAGCCTGGGTGGCTCCAGCCCGCTCCTGGACAGGGAGCTGCACACCCACCTGCAGGCATCCCTGCTGCGCTCAACCATCATCCCAGGGGCCCCAGGGGAAGCCCTTCTCACAGCTGTCAGTGGAAGAACCAGCCGGGCCACTTCAGCTCTTGCTGTGGCCACTAATCACACAGTCATTCTAATAGCTTTAGTCCCATCCTCTGAGAAGGAAAAGCAGTCTTTCACCTCTGGCAGCAAGACCCACAAAGAACCTCCTGAAGGATAAGCAGCAGCCTGAGTGGTGGGCCCCAGTAACCCAGCACAGGGCTGTCACTGAGCTCAGGGAACAAGGACTAGTGTGCCCCAGTTGAGCAGAAGTAGTAATGGCTTCACTTAAACAAGTTAGCTTTTCCTCAACAAGCAACCACCTTAAAGCAGTTGCTATTTCATTCATATATTTTACCAAACACACTAGGACAAATCTAACAATGCTTAAAAAAACATTGCTTTGGGGCTGGGAAAGTGGCTCCGTGGTAGAGCACTTGCCTGCATGCATGAGGCCCTGGGCTGGATTCCTCAGCACCACATAAGCAGAAAAGGCTGGAAGTGGCTCAAGTGTTAGAGCGCTAGCCTTGAGCTGAAGAGCTGAGGGACAGCGCCCAGGCTCAGAGTTCAGGCCCCACGACCAACCAAAAAAAAAAAAAATGCTTTTAACTAACGGTAGTCTTCCAAGTTAACAAGTGTGTAGGTGCCAGTGAAATAGTAGAATTTGAGGACTTTAAAGTTGCACTGAATTTTTTAAAACTACATTCTCATTTTCAGAACAAAACTGGCTTACCTAGAAACACTAGTATATTGCAAATGCAAACAGACTTCATGATACTGATGAATATAAGCAGGAAAGCACCTTCCTAGCCCTCTGCTCCTCAGGTATCCACCGCAGACAAGCCACCCGACTCTGAGCATGAGTCACAACTCAGGAGCAGAAACTGCCGCTGCAGGTGTCTCCACCTGCTTGCTTTCGTCAAGATTTCCCAACACAGAGAGGTAGCTGTGTCAGACGGAGCTCTTCCTTCTTGTGGGTCCGAGTCGGGAGGAAGCTGCATGTCTCAACCTGCGCCTCTCGGTAAGGTACCACATTTCCACAGGTCCAGTGGGAACAGAACTCACCCTAACCTATTTTTCTCATTTGTACAACATTATGTAGCACCCAAAAGCAAAATACACTGTTTCTACCCAAGTAATAATAACTACCATTATAAATTTGTGTTGGGGAAAGAACTCAGGACTGTGCTTACCAGAGAGGCACGCTTCTACTTTTGAATCATACCCCAGTACCAGCTTTTTGCTGATTAATTAGAGATATGGGTCTCTCCAGTGTGTCTCCTCACGCTGGCTTTGAACTGCAATCCTCAGATCTCAGCCTCCAGAGTAGCTAGGATTACAGCGCCCCACTGCTTTGTGGGTTTTTTTGTTTGGTCATAGGGCTTGAAGCTTGAATTCTGGGCCTGGGTGCTGACTCTTGAGCTTTTTTTTTTTTTTCCCCCTCAAGGGTGGTGCTCTACCACTTGAGCCACAGCACCACTTCCAGCTTTTTCTGAGTAGTTTATTGGAGGTAAGAGTCTCACAGACTTTCCTGCGCGATCCTCAGATCTCAGTCTCCTGAGTAGCTAGGATTACAGGCGTGAGCCACCAGCGCCCCACTTGCTTTGGTTCTTTTTAAGACAAGGTCTTGACTTTTTCCCAGGCAAGTCTAGACTTCGATCCTTCTATCCACATTTCCCACTGTAGCCAGGATGATGCGTCACACCCAGCTTTTTCTGCTGGATGGAGGGTTTCACCCTGGCAAACCTAGACCTACGATCCCTCCATCTCAGCCTTCCAAGTAGCTTGGATTATAGGCTTGAGTTACTCGGCTTAGTGGTGAGACCCCATTTCAGCCAATAAAAGCTGGACACAGTGATACCCACCTGTCATCCCAGCTACAGAGCAAGCATGATGGAGGTTTTGCCATCCAGGCCAGCCTGGGCAAAAAGCCAGACCTTATTAGAAAAATAACTAAAGCAAAAAGGGCCAGTATGTAGCTCAAATGGTAGAGTGCCTAGCTAGCAAATGCAAGACCCTAAATTCAAAATCCCGGTACCTATAAATATCAGAATAGTTCATTACCTGTAAATATTTTTCCAAGTTACCAATCACATTGAAAGGCTAGGTTTATCTTTGTCTGAATTTCCCCAGCCCATAAACAGAAGCAAAGTTCACTCTGGGTAACATGGTGAACCTTCCAAGAGCTTCTGGGTCACACCAGAGCCAGCAGAGATGGCTTCCCTGGTCAGTGCTGAGCTGGACTATTCCCGAAAACATTTTTCTCTCTGGAAGCTAGGCTATTTGGGAGGCTAGGCAAGAACAGGACATAGCTTTAAGCAACAGTTGCCATTTCCTGAGTTTTCAGGACAATCTTGCCCTCAAGGTAGAGATCTCAATGAGCCAATCCCAGCCCCTCACCTGCTCCCCACGCGGCCCAGCCGGTTTGGTTTGCTCCGTGAAGGCGAAGGCTGGGCGCTGCCCCTGGCGCGGGCAGGCCTGTGCCTGGGCAGGAGTGATCATCAACAGCTCAGCTTACAGAAGAGTTTCAGGTGAGGAAATCACTGGAAGGTGACAGGCAGAGCTGGCAGCAATGTGGAGTTCACTTTCTTTTCCTTCCTGCAAACTGGCTTTTGACTACTGATCGGCATCACATTTCTACCTCACATCCTGTCCCCACTCCTGCCACAGCCATTCCATCTCCAGCTGTCTGTGCACAAAGCTGGGAAAAAGTGGCCTTCCAACAGCAATTAGCAAAACTTCAAAAGTGATTTAAACCACGCCTAAAAAGCTCCTTTGCCATATTCCTAAAACAGAAAGGGACAATTCTCAGGAGCAGTTAGTTAATCCAGCTTCTTTTATTCCCGCCCCCACCCACTAAAAAGATCACCTAGGAACAGTGACCTGCTGGCCTGTGTTGGCCTCTGAAGAAGCACCGGGCAGTGGTAGAGGAGCCTCTGGCCACCGCCCCAGCTCTCTGCCAGACACGTCGACTTCACTTTGACCTCAACTGTCCATTTATAGAGGATCTACTGCGAAGTTTGTGAAAGTACGCTACCAAGACTTTATCCGTGCCAGAATTAATGGCCTTAAAAAGTGTCATTAGAACAGCCACTCATGAAGAACCAAGCAACAGTGCTGAAGGCACACCCGGCAGACCGATACTGGGCGGTGCACAGCTCCAGGCTGGAGGCAAGTGCATGCGCCCGCTCACGGGTGCACCTGATTCACCCCCAACAGGCCTCCTCCCCCACCAGTCAGATGAGCCAGGAAGGACTGAGCACAGGCTCCCTCAGAACCTGTGGAACCGGAAACCCGCACAGCTCCAAAGGGCACTGCTGCCCATCGGGGCTGGCATGAGCAGCGGGGCCCGGGGCCTTCTCAGCGGAAACGCCACAGCAGCCCCTGCTGAGCTGCTGACTCCTGGCTTAGCAGAAATCAAGAGGCTGTGAGGGCCGGCAGCTCCATCACCACACAGGCACGGCCTCTTTGGGCACTCGCAGCAGTTCCTCAGGCTTGGTCAGTAAATCAGCAAACCCACCCTCCTTGAGCAAATGAGTAACGGGAGATTCCACAGACCGAGGCTGGACCCAGCCTTGTACCAATGCTTCTCTGACCAGGACTAAGTCATTCTCAAAGCCTCAGGTACTTACACTAACCTGTCAGCCTCCAGGCCACTTCCACACCAGCTACCAAGTCCTAGCAGAAGCCACCTCTGTAGCCTACAAGGTACCTCCTCCAAAGGCCCAGATCCCCTCCACAGGGGACCCGCAGGGAGGCTCAGTCCATACAAACTCCAGACAGACTACACCCAGCCACATGCTGTGGTCACCACAGAAAGTAAAACCTCCTGGCCAGGACCCCTGCCAGGGCCAGCTCCAAGAGCTCGGCTCTCTCTTCTCTCCACATGCCAAAGGTACCCAGTCCCTCAGCAACTGTAGAAACTTCACACACTCGGCTTGAGGCATGAGTGCAGCTGGGCCCCAAGAACACACAGCCACCCAAAGGCCAGAGCTCAAGAAACCACAGCACCAAACTAGAACCGGACTTCAGACCACAGCATAAAAAGACCACAGTCCATTCTATCGGCCAGTTTTCAGTTTTGCTTTTTTCAAAAACTGGTGTTTTCTTCTACAAAATCTGCACAGAGATTTTGCAGTGTAAGTTCTGGAACCGTGGAATGTAATTAAGCTCCCCAGCAGGAGTCTGTGGCCAAGGCTTTTCATGTGGCCCAGCTGGCCCCTTGGTTAGTTCAGACGGTTGAACTTGCACCTTTCCACTTCAAAGGTGGCAGCTCAGCCTTGTGATTCCATTGTTACTAAGAAAAAAACAGGGTAAGAGGTCCATGGCCCCAGCCTGAGTGTGTGCCCACTCCACCATCTTCCTCTCTCCTCCAGCCTTGCCTCTCCCCCTAGGTGTGCCAGAGACAGCACCGAGAGATTTTACCTCCAGGCTGAATCTGTCACAACTGTCTTCACTTACAAGTGGGAAGCAGCTGCACATCTGAGCCAAGGGCTCTCCAAAGTCTCCTGGTCAGCCACATGCCTGACCCTGGACCTGCAGACCTGGAGGGTCAGCACCATGCCTGACCCCAGACCTGCAGACCTGGAGGGTCAGCACCATGCCTGACCCCAGACCTGGAGGGTCAGCACCATGCCTGACCCCGGACCTGCAGACCTGGAGGGTCAGCACCATGCCACATGCCTGACCCCGGACCTGGAGGGTCAGCACCATGCCACATGCCTGACCCCGGACCTGCAGACCTGAAGGGTCAGCACCATGCCACCATGCCTGACCCCGGACCTGGAGGGTCAGCACCATGCCACCATGCCTGACCCCAGACCCGACTCTGTACCTGCAGTTCCCAACCTCTGCACCAAGGGGTTGCCAAAGAACAAGACGCCATAGACTAACCAAGTTTCCCGGCTGACATGAACATGAGAAAAATTGTTTTTGCTTATGCTCCCTAGTTATAGATCAGCTTCCAAAACACTGGGAATAAGAAAGCAGCAGAAATCCAGGCGCCAGCAGCTCATGTCTGTAACCCTAGCTACTCAAGAGGCCAGTATCTGAGAATTGTGATTCAGAGCTAGTCAAACAGATCAAAAGACTGATCTCCAACTCACCAAAAATGGCCAAAAGTGGAGGCATGCTCAAGTGACGGAGCACCAGCTAGGAGCAGAAAAAGATGAAAGCAAAAGGCCCTGAGCTCAAGCTCCAATATGTGTGTACACACACACACCAAAAAAAAAGGAGTGGAAGCAGCAGAAAGGTCCCTGCCCAAAGCCATATGAACGGCGAACCGCGCAGAATGCATGGCGGAAGGGAGCCGCCGGCTGCAGCTGGTCCAAATGTCCAGCAAAGTCCCCAACCAGGAGCATGCCAAATTGGCTGTCAGGCACCTTGATGGGCAGAGATGCAGTCTACTGGCTATGGGCCACCTCTGGGTCTCCCCAGACAAGATAAGCCGTTATCTACAGCCACCTGCCAACACCGACCCTGCAGCTCCACCACTCCCTTCCAAGGGGTGGACAAGAAAGAACAGACAGGCGTGTTTATAACTTCCTCAGAAGCACCTTATCTCCCAGAATGGGGCAGGCTCCTCCTCTACCTCCCTTTCGGAACCCCGTGCACCGCAC
Organism: Dipodomys spectabilis; assembly: GCF_019054845.1. Classification (NCBI taxonomy): domain Eukaryota; kingdom Metazoa; phylum Chordata; class Mammalia; order Rodentia; family Heteromyidae; genus Dipodomys; species Dipodomys spectabilis. Next base: position 415,008 of record NW_024870885.1, on the reverse strand, counting down.
CATGGGCGAGAAGACGTTCCTGAGAACACAGGCGAGCTCCAGTCACTGAGACCCTTGCCTGGGAGCCCACACTGGCTGGACTGGTTGCCACCAGCACCTGTCCCATGGCATCTGACGGCAAACAGGCCACAGCCTCCAACAGGTGTTCGTTGGTGCGCTGAGGCTGAGGGCCCTGTGAAGACCTCACACAGTGACCTCTCCCTGGGCTCCTTAGGAAACAAGTGGCAAACCACAGCCGGCTTCTTCAGCCTAACTTCATGACTCAGACTGGTGCACAAAATAAACTAAGAAGTTGCTTAACTTTTGTAAATATAACCTTTTTTACATAACCTTTTTAATAACAATTTAAAATTAAATATATATATATATATATATATATATATATATATATATATATATATATACACATACACATATGTACTCTTTATCTGGCTTTTAACCCTGTGTACATGACCTTTATAACAACAATTAAAAATTAAGTTTTAAAAAGAGTTACTGCCAGGCACCAATGGCTCATACCTGTAATCCTAGCTACTCAGGAGGCTGAGATTTGAGGATTGCAGTTCAAAGCCAGTCCTAGAAGGAATCTCCAGGAGACTCATCTCCAATTAATCACAGAAAAACAGCAGTGGAGATGTGGTCAAAATGGTAAAGCACCAGCCTTGAGCTAGATAGAGCTCAGGGACAGCACCTAGGCCTGAGTTCAAGCCCCACAACCACCACCAAGAACAAAAAAAAAAAAAAAAAAAAAAAAAAGGCTCAGGGGTGCCCAGAATACAAACTCTAGAACTGACACAAAAAGAAGTTGCTGAATTAAGGGTGTGGCTGTTTTGTAACTTTCCAAGCAAAAAAAAAAGACTAACTGCTGAAAATCCGGCAGGGCACTGGTACCAGCGGTAAGGGGGCCTGGCAGGCCCCCAGCCCAGCAGCCTGGGCCCTCCTCATCAGGACACAGAGGGCTGGACCTGGGACACAACAACCGGCTGGGTCCACTTCTTCCCAGGACACTTCCCCTCCTCAAAGAGCTCCCCAGATACTGTTTGCATTTCACACTGCTGGACTGAAGTGTGACCCAGGAGTTCTGTGAGTAATCCAAGCCACAAACTATTAGAATGTCAGGACGGCGGCGGCAGCAGCAGCAGCAGCCTCAAGTACAGGCTGCAGGTGCTAAGTTTCCAGGACTGCTAGGGCCAGCCTCAATACCACCTGCCCCCACACACACCCCGCCAGGCTCCACAGCATTAACCACCTCACCAAGAGCCTGCCCACAGGAGGGAGCCATTCTGGGGCTGCTTCACATTACAGAGCAGAAAACAAACATTCTCGATACAGCAACATCAAGGGAGTAACATACGTATCCACCATTCAGCACACAAACAACAGGTTTTACCTGGAAATGGAAGTGACAAAGGGTCGCAGCTCCTGCGGATCATAGGCTCGTGCAAAGGCCCAGCACACATAGCAGGCGGCATCCCTGACATTGGCACCCACGCTGCAGGTACCGCATTTCTTGTCGTAGGTCAGTGCCTTCAGGATCACGGTGACCACTGGCAGGAGACAAAGAAAGTGAGCCGCTGGCAGAAGCTGGAGGGAGGGGCACAGAGAGGTGGCATACTCGGTCACAACCTGGTTAGAAAACAAATATCTGAGGAGAAAACAAATTCACCAATTCAAATCAGGAGGACAAGTATTTTAAAGGTTCCCTGGAGAACCACATGAAGCCAGGCACTGGTGGCTCATGCCTGTAATCCTAGCTACTCAGTAGGCTGAGACCCTTAGATCGTGGCTCAAAGACGGTCCAGGAAGGGAAGTCTTCTCTCCAGTTAACCACAAAAAAAAGCTGAAGTGACCTATGACTTAAGGGGTAGAGTGCTATTCTTGAGCAAAAAGAGCCCAGGACAGTTCCCAAGTCCTGAGTTCAAGCCCCAAGACCAGCACCAAAACAGAGCCACATGAAGAGATGACAGTTCGTTCAGGAAAGCATGGCAGTGCTGCAGCCACCAAGGCTGACACCTGTGCTGAGAAGTGAGGACACCTGCCGTGTCAGGACACAGGACCTCAGCAACCTCCAGGGAGGGAAGAGGACCCTGTGGTGCCTGGATCAGTTAGTCAGGGGTCTTGGGGCCTCCAGGACTGAGGACAGAGACACAGTGGCTCAGGCTTCAGCAGCCCTGGGTCAACTCAGGTGTGACCTGCACGTTTTATTATCTCCATCTCCACAGCCTGCAGCGGCTGAGAAAAGAAAGGGCCTGGGGTTTCTCCTCCAGGACCTACCCACACACATGACTGGCGGTACATGGAAGCCATGCAGGGGAGAGATGCTAAGACACTCTGGAAGAGTGCTGGAACACTTCAAGTTTTACTCTATCAGTTCAGGTCATTAGGTTCATTTTTCTCAAGTGCTTGGGAAGGGTTTCCTTATAAATGCTTAACATGTTCACTACTTAAAAATAATACACATTACATTTATTAAAATACTAAAGGAAGCTGGGCACCAGTGGCTCACGCCTATAATCCTAGCTGCTCAGGAGGCTGAGATCTGAGGATAACGGTTCAAAGCCAGCCTGGGCATGAAAGTCCATGAGACTCTTATAAACCACTAGAAAACAGAAGTGGCACTCTGGCTCAAGCGGTAGAGCACTGGCCTTGAGCTGAAGAGCACAAGACAGCACCCAGGCCCAGAGTTCAGGCCCCACAACCCGACTACCCCCCCCCCCCAAAAAAAAAAAAACAGTCCCACAGATGTTCTTGCCCGGTCTGGCTTTGAATCGTGATCCTCAGATCTCAGCCTCCTGAGATTACAGGTAGGATTACAGGTGCGAGCCACTGGCGCCTGGCTTGATTTTTTTTTTTCCTTTGATCAGTCATGGGGCTTGAACTCTGGGCCTGGGGCGCTGTCCCTCAGCTCTTCAGCTCAAGGCTAGCGCTCTAACCACTTGAGCCACAGTGCCACTTCTGGTTTTCTGGTGGTTTATTGGAGATAAGAATCTCCAGCGTCCAGCTTGATTTTTTTTTTTTAAATAATCACAGCAAACTGAATTTTCTGAAAGATCCTGCTAAAAGTCTCAATTTCTAGGTCTAAGATAGACAACTATACTTCCATAAAAACTACTAAATAGCTGGGTGCTGGTGGCTCATGCCTGTAATTCTAGCTACTCAGAAGGCTGAGATCTGAGGATCACAGTTCAAAGCCAGCCCAGGCAGGAAAGTCCATGAGACTCTTTATCTCCAATTAACCAACAGAAAGCCAGAAGTGGCGCTGTGGCTCAAGCAATAAAGTGCTTGTCTTGAGCTAAAGAGCTGAGGGACAGCGCCCAGGCCCAGAGTTCAAGCCCCACGACCAACCAAAAAACAGAACAAAACAAAACACTAAATAGCTCACATGGTATCTACAAATTGATTAAGAAGAAAGGTAACCACGTGGCTCACACCTGAAATTCTAGATATTCAGGAGGTTGAGACTTGAAAATAGTAGTTTGAAGCCAGCCCAAGCTTGAAAGTCAGCAAGACTCATCTCCAATTAACAAGCAAGAAAAGCTAAGCTGGCAATGTGGCTCAAGTGGTAAAGCACCAGCTGAACAAGCAATCTGAGTGAAAACATAAGGCCTTGAGTTCAAGCCCCAGGGCAGGCAGTAATAACACCAGAAATAGGAATAATAATGAAGTAAGCCATAGGCCAGTGGCTCACACATGACATCCTAGCTCCTTCCAAGGCTGAGATGGCGAAGATGGCAGTTCTAGGCCAGCCAGGGCAGAAAAGTTCACAAGACTATTTCAGCTAATAAGCTTGGATGGAGGTCGGTGCCTGTCAGTCAGCTGTAACAGGAAACATAAAGCAGAAGGACTGGATTGCAATCCACATGCACCACGGGCAGAAAGCAAGGTCCTGTCTCAAAAACAACCAGAACAGCAAAGGTTAGTGGTGTGGTAGGGTTCCTGCCTGGCAAAAGCAAGCCCCTCAGGTTAAACTCTAATACCACTGAACAGAAGGCAGAGTACAAATGTGTAATCATCTACCCATGGAGGAAATGGAGGTGGCCTTTCTGCTCCTCATACAGCAGGATCCTTGTGACCAACCGACCCCACGTGGCAGGCATGGGAAGGGTGGCAGATCCCCAGGTCCACACACCAAAAGTCACAAGCACGGGCATGGCCACAGAGCACGCTGCTGAGCAACAGCTCCAGCAGTGCCCACAGCAGGTGGTCCAAGGCCATCCCCACTGGTTAGGCGTCGGCTGCAGACAACTGCCATGGAGCTCAAACACACTAGACAGTCACCCAGAACAACCCACACTTGGAGTCAGCGCTGACAGAGACACCAGACAACATAGATCAAAACCAGCAAGGGCCACAATGCGCCATGCAGCCCCCAGCAGCCCTAGGAGCGACGCACCAGACTGAGGACACGCTGCTGTGCCCGCCAACAGCCCCGGCCCCGTGGCCGCCAGCTGCTGGGGGAGCGGCCCTCCAGTGTGGATGCACAGGCACTGGCCGCTTGGGCATGCTGTGCATGCCACCGCCACACACAACAGAGCTGGGGTGTGACGTGAGTGGTAGAAGGCCCTCTACTCAATCCTCAGCACAGGAGCAAAACACACGCGCACGCGCGCACACACAACTATAGTCCTAGGTGTACTACAGACAAATTTCCTTCTGCCTTTTTGCTTGTAAGGATTTTTAACAGCAACAAACAAAATGTGTTTTTAAGAGGCCTTTTTTAATTTACTTGAAACTACATAAAATCAATTTTTTAAAAAACTTGACACCACCTTATCTGGATGCGTGCCCAGTAAGTTGTCATCCTGAGACTGCTTCAGAAAATTGTGAAAATTACATCTGAATGCCTTTTGCACAAAGAAAAAAAACTAACAAAAAACTTGTAGCTACTGTGGCATCGGCCAAATCCACTCCCACCAGGACTACGCCCCAGGCAGTGTGCGCATGCAGGATGAGCCGCGAGGAAGCGCGGAGGGAGGGCCCACACTGCAGACTAACAAGGCCGCCCCGCCTGGTCTGGCTGCACTCTGTACTGTGTGAAGGACCTCAGTTGAGATCTAGCACTCTGCCAAGTCTCATTTCCTGAACCCAGCGACAGGACACCCCGTTTGGGACATACTGTAGCCCCTAAACATCCGAGACAACAGACTGACTCCCAAGCAGCTACTCTTGCTAACGACCACTCTGCACAGCACAGCACCTCCGTTACCTGCCTCGTCAGAGCCCTGCAACTCCTACAGATCCCCACCAGCCTCCAAGTGTCTGACTCCTACTGCAGAGCACCTCCCAGGGCCCCTCTCCTGAAGAGGCTGGAGCTGACACCACCAGGCAGATTCCACAGACTCGACATAGAACTTGCCACAGGTGCAGGGGGCCTAGCACGGGGCAGCACCGTGCTCCACCTCAGCGTGAGCTACACAGACCCTGCAACACTTAAATGCCCTCAGCTGTTCTGAAACAACCCTAGAATTGTTCTGCTTGCTGGCATGGCTCAAACTCACCACTGTGCTAATAGAGCTGCCCACTCAGGGCCCAACGACGTCAAGATAATTGGCCATGGCACCTGTGGGAGGGTGAGTGTGGTATTGCCGCCGGCCAGGCTCCCCGGACTCCCTGGGCTCCCGTGGGTCTGGTGGCCCAGATGCTCTGGGCCAGGCCGGCCAGCAAGCCCATGGCCTCAGGGAAACCCAGATGCTCTCTCCAAGTGTCAATTTATCACTCACAGGACAAAATCAATTTCTAAGCAGACAACCAGGTGTGCGGCGTCAGCACTCCTGGCGCCCACTCCATGCCTCCCGTGCACCCGGTCCCACACCAGCAAGGGCACCTGCTCAGTGGACGTGGGCTGGCACCCAGCACACCAGGGAGCTGTGGAACGTGAGCCCAGCTGGGAGACCATTTTCTGCACCCAAGCTGAAGAAAGATGGTTTTGGAAAATAACCCTCTAACTGCCTAGTGACAAACTAGCCCCAACTCAAGACGACAGGTCTTCCTCTACCAGCAGCAGCATTCCGATCCACAGACCTCTCAGGCATGACAGGCTCTCTGCCGGGAGCACTGACAGCGTCATCCTGCACGCGGGCCTTTCAGGCATGACCTGTCCACTGCAGAGAGAACTGACAGCATCCAGACCTCTCAGGCATGACCTGCTCACTCCAAGGAGCACTGACCGCCTCAGAGGTAGCTGAGCAGGTCCCAACACTTGGCTGATAAGGTTAGGGGGCGCTAGGGGCCACAGGAGCCTGTGCACACCTTGCCTTTTCTGCTGTGTTCTGGGGTAGCTGCCTGGCCTTCCAGTGTCACAAAGGAACCATTCCCCACACACTCCTATGTCTTAGAGCTAAGATAGAAAAGTCCAGCATTCGGCCTGCTGGGGCTCCACAGCAGAGATCCAGCCAGCTCTCTTCTACCCGAGCCCCCAGCCTGGTCTTCAGAGACTATACCCCACCATAATCCTGTTGAAAAGGCCCCCCCCCCAAAAAAAAAAAAAAAAGGCCCAAAGATCCTCCACAAACCCACAGTAAACCGCAGAGGCCAGTGTGCAATGCCGATGAGCAGATGACCTCCAGTACCCTTCAGAACCTCACCGCCTAGCAGTGGCCAACTCAGAGTGAACATTCCACCCATAGGTCTTGAGAATAAATGATTTGTACAGCTCAGGAGAAAGAGCAAAATGGCAGCTCCTGTAGCAAGAAACAGGGGCCTATGCTTCATCTCAAGACAATGAGAGCACAACCTGACATGAGAAGACCAGGCCTGGCCTCTTGGCCCAGGTCTAGCCTCTACCACATGAGCGCAGCTGTTCAGAGACCCAGGAGACAGTGCACTGGGCACTCACAGAGCTACAGAGGTGAGGAGGACCTGGAAAGTCTTTGCCTGAACTTTTATATAGTCATCACAGAGAAAATTCAGAAACAGCTCTTTCCAGATGCAACAGGTTTTAAATAAGGAAACTGTTGAATAGCTTTGAACAAAAACCTTTCTCATGGTTCCAATTACATGCTGCAAGTGCATGTCAAATATATATCATACCCCAGAGGGCTTCCTTTTGGCAACCGGAGTCCGAGTGTAATTTAAATACCCTTCTCTCTAGACAGCATGTCGTTTGTTAAATGCCAACTGCATAAGGAAAAGGCAGCCTCCAGGTGAGCGGCGCAGCCAAGCCCAGCGCCCCACACTCCTCCTGCAGGGTCTGTGGAGCCTGCAAGTCCAGGAAACAAAGGGGACCTGGCAGAAACAATCCACCCATAAAGATCATCACACAGTTATGTCTCCCAACAACCACTGAGCTGCACTAATTTAAAACAAGTCATCGCGCTGGGCATTCATGGGTTGTATGGGTTCCTGAAGCATAACGGGTGCAAACCCCAGGCCTTGCTTGACTTTCCCAATTCAAACAGGGTAAGGAACACGCAGAGCTAATGATGTGAGAGGATGGTATGGTCCCAAGACCACAGGCAGGGCACTGGCCAGGACCTAACGACCTGGGGCAGGGTCCCCAGGCTGTGCCTGCCTGACTCACCGCATCCCAAGAGGGGGCAGCATGTGGGCTGCATTCAGTGCCTGAGCCCAGATCGCCAACTTCCAGGAGCAGGTGTGGCTGCAAGACCCGCCTCCCATACCAACAGCCATCATACCTTCCTCAAGAATGTAGTCCAACTTGCTCAGGAAAAACGTCCACATTCAATTTTCTGGGGACAAGAGAAACTGGCAGCAAATAGGGCTTCTCAGACCTGTGGGCTGTCAGTTCCCGCAGGAGGTGGCAGGACGTGCCCCGGGGCCCTTGCTGGGCTACAGGAGCAGCACAGCCCCAGGGCTCGACACCCAGGCCACCTAGCAGGACGCGTACACCAGGGGCCTCCACCCACTCCGGAGGGGGCAGGAGCCATCTTCCAAGAGCACACCTTCGCATGCTTGGAGCTGCTGCTGCACAGCCTCCGGTGCCACAGACTCTCACCAGACAGAGTAAGGTCACACATACCAAGCCCTCACTCACTCTGCCGCAAGACCCCATGACCACAAAGGCCTGGCCATTCAGCCACCGCACAGCCGCTAAGAACCTGGCCCATGTGGCAAGGTGGCCTGGAATCACGTGACACACCCCCACAGGCAGGACACACCACCAACAGCTGGGCACGGCCTTCATCATGGCACACATCAGACAAAGAAAAGACGTTCCCTAGAGAAAAGACACTTCTGCATCATGTCAGGTCTCCAGGAGGGACCTTTAGGATGTTAAGACAATTACAAAGCAAGACAGAAGCAAAAGACAAGACGTATCTACAGCCTGCCTTTGACCACATTCCACGCTGGCACTGAGGATAGTTCCTGCCACACCACATCTGACATCCCAGGCCATGGAGTCCACCCAGGTCTGCTCACTGACTCTAAGATGGTGCACCAAGTCCTCCAGTGTTTCCTGAAATGGGAAATGTAACAGTGAGATGCTCAAGTCAACCTCCAAACTAAATAGCTGGAGATCCAGTCCAGAGGATATCAGATGCTTGGGCACCATGTACTAACTTTTCTAGTAGATGCGGTCACAGACAGAGGAGAGACAGGACAGGGCATGGCACTGGGGGAACATGGAGTCTTGTGATTACGCTACATTAGAATCTCTACCATAAAGGTGGCGTAAGCAAAGCTGTACCTGGAATCAATGGCAGGCAGGGAGGCAGGCAGGCAGGCAGGGAGGCAGGGAGGCAGGGAGGCAGGGAGGCAGGGAGGGAGGCAGGCAGGCAGGGAGGCAGGCAGGCAGGGAGGCAGGGAGGCAGGGAGGCAGGGAGGCAGGGAGGCAGGCAGGCAGGCAGGCAGGCAGGCAGGGAGGCAGGGAGGCAGGCAGGCAGGCAGGCAGGGAGGCAGGGAGGCAGGGAGGCAGGCAGGGAGGCAGGCAGGGAGGCAGGGAGGCAGGCAGGGAGGCAGGCAGGGAGGCAGGGAGGCAGGGAGGCAGGGAGGCAGGCAGGCAGGGAGGCAGGCAGGGAGGCAGGCAGGGAGGCAGGGAGGCAGGCAGGCAGGGAGGCAGGCAGGGAGGCAGGCAGGGAGGCAGGGAGGCAGGCAGGCAGGGAGGCAGGGAGGCAGGCAGGGAGGCAGGGAGGCAGGCAGGGAGGCAGGGAGGCAGGGAGGCAGGCAGGGAGGCAGGGAGGCAGGGAGGCAGGCAGGGAGGCAGGCAGGCAGGCAGGCAGGGAGGCAGGCAGGCAGGGAGGCAGGCAGGCAGGGAGGCAGGCAGGGAGGCAGGCAGGCAGGCAGGGAGGCAGGCAGGCAGGGAGGCAGGGAGGCAGGGAGGCAGGGAGGCAGGCAGGGAGGCAGGGAGGCAGGCAGGGAGGCAGGGAGGCAGGGAGGCAGGCAGGGAGGCAGGGAGGCAGGGAGGCAGGCAGGCAGGGAGGCAGGGAGGCAGGCAGGGAGGCAGGGAGGCAGGCAGGGAGGCAGGGAGGCAGGGAGGCAGGCAGGGAGGCAGGGAGGCAGGGAGGCAGGCAGGGAGGCAGGCAGGCAGGCAGGCAGGGAGGCAGGGAGGCAGGGAGGCAGGGAGGCAGGGAGGGAGGCAGGGAGGCAGGCAGGGAGGCAGGGAGGCAGGCAGGCAGGGAGGCAGGCAGGCAGGGAGGCAGGCAGGCAGGGAGGCAGGCAGGGAGGCAGGCAGGCAGGCAGGGAGGCAGGCAGGCAGGGAGGCAGGCAGGCAGGGAGGGAGGCAGGGAGGCAGGGAGGCAGGGAGGCAGGCAGGGAGGCAGGGAGGCAGGGAGGCAGGCAGGGAGGCAGGCAGGGAGGCTGGGAGGGAGGCAGGCAGGGAGGCTGGGAGGGAGGCAGGCAGGGAGGCAGGCAGGGAGGCAGGGAGGCAGGGAGGCAGGCACGCTCACGCACACACACGTACGCACGCACGCACGCATGCACGTACACACACGCACACGCGCACACACACGCACACACGCACACGCGCGCACACTACACCCAGACCAGCATCCCAACTTAGATGCTGTGGTTCTATGTGACAAGGGAAGGACACGCGAACTCGGCACCGCTTTATAATGTCGCGTGACTCTATTACTACTTCAAAATGAAGAAAAGAATAAATAATAAACTTGTGACTTGGATATAAAGTACTCTCTCAGAAACGCTCTTGTGTCATAGGCTTGGTCCCCAGCTGCTGGGAAAATCGAGAGGTAGTTGGATCCGGAGGCCTCTGACCCAATCAACTGGCTACTCCATAGAAGAGCTCATGTTGAAGGCTACACGGAAGTGAGGCCTGTAGTAGGTCACTGGGGATGTGGCTGGAGGGCACATCTTGTAACTAGACCCTTCCTGCGTTCCTTTCCACTTCTCAGCCACTATGCTCTCCTAAGCCGGTTCTACCACGATATTCTGCCTCACCACAGGGCTAAGCCATAAATTCAACCAAACCCTGACTGAAGCCACCCTCCAGACCGATAGCTCTTGAGTTGTTCTCTCCAGTGTTCTGTCCGTGGCGGCTTTCACACAGCCTCCCGGGCCCCGTCCCCCACAGGTCCCACCCACCCATCCACAGACGCTATCCTGCGCTACCCCAACAGCATGCACACAGCCCTCTGGACCCTGTGTTGTGTGGTCTATGAGAGGCCAGCAGAGGGTTCCAAGCAAAGGCAGTATGGCCTCCCCGGGGAGCAAAGCTCAGACTCCTCCATGGGAGGTGAAAGCAAGCTTCTCACAAAGGCCCAGGGCCCAGGGTGACAAAGCAGCACCCTGGGATGTGGGGGTCCCCCAGTGCCCTGCAGTACCCCTGCCGGCCCTGCAGGCCAGCCCTGCCCAGGTTCATAGAGAGGGCCAAACTAGTTCTTTTCCAGCAATCCTAGTTATTCTTTGCCAATAAAATGCCATCACTTTTAAGGAGACACGGAAATAGCTTCCTTCATCTTTGCCATACATTCTCCTTCTCCTTGGTATCACAGACGAGTAGCCATGACAGGGGCAAAATCCTGTCTGTTCCTGTTCACTGCTGTGCCACAGGCTACCCAAGGGGAAGAATGTGAACACAGCAAAACCAGGGGCGGGAGGCTCCTCTAGGAGCAAGGGTGTGCTCCCGGCTCATGCCACCCACAGCTAATGACAGAGCGACAAGAACAACAGCTTGAAAGAAGTAAAAGCAGCGTCCAGGAGGATTAAAGGCTTGGCCAGGAAGTCCAGACCAGTTCTACACTGGCTTGTGGCCAGGATCCTGAGCCCCCAGGGTCCACACCTCCAGCGCCCCAAGACAGAGTCTCTGGCCCGGGCTTTGGGGTATATTTCACAGCCAGGAGGACCCTAGAAGCCCTGGTGCTCAACCTCTGCAGGTCAGCAGCCCCGATGCACAGGAAGGGGCAAGTGTCCCCTCACGGTGGGGGTACACCTGACACGGTGACACATTCTCTGTGTGGTGCTAATGACAAGCCTGATACCTGTCTTTAAGTGGCTGCTGAGGCTCTCTCCCAAACACAGTGTGTGTCTATCATCTTGGGTCGCTCGTGGTCATGGACAGGTGGCCAGCAATCCCTAAATCGCCTTCCTAGTGTGTCTGACACGGCTCCTGGTAGGCCTCAGACTCTCTCCGCCACCAGCATCCTGGAGGTCGGCCCTGGCCACCAGTTCTGAATGGCATTTAGTTGCCTATTCACAATTCTGAACTTCTATCATGTACTTCCAGTGAGCTTCACACTTGGACTCCAGCCCATGCTCACAGCACAAGGCAGCTCCTACCCCCTGTGTGTAGCCTGTGTGCTGCTCAGGGCAGCGCTTCCCACGAGACTGCGGAGGGGCATCCCTCCAAAATGCTTCCATGTTGAAGTCCCCAGATAGTAGATCCAACCAAGACCATGAGAGCTCTGACTCTATCAATGAAATAACCAAATAATTAATTAATCTAATACATTCGTTGTGGTTCAAAGCCTTTGTTTCATTTTTGCTTTTTTGAGATAAAGTCTTGCTGTGTAGCCCAGGTTGGCCTCAAACTCACAATCCTCTAGCCTCAGACTCATGAGGACCCCTGGCTTGCACCCCCACCTCCCCGTGTTTCATAATTTGGGACTATTATTGGGGCAGAGGGAAGGGTAGGAAGCAGAGCCCAGCTGGAGGACCCAGCCCAGTGGGGCAGGTCCTTGGGGGACTGCATCTTATCTGGCCACACACATCCACTTCTTGGCCACAATGGTTCAGTCATATGCTCCTCCAAAACATATCCCCACTGCTATGAAATCCCGAGTAATGGGTCTCACTGATCTTGAACTGAAACCTCAGAAACCAGAGGCCAAGATGAATCTTCCCCATTGGTGACTTATGTCAGGTATTTTGTCATAGCAACAAAAGGCAGTTAAGACAGGGACACAGCAGTAAAACCCCATCGCCGTCCAGTCCCATTCCAATGAACTGCAGATGGAGGCAGGGGTGAGGACATGGGGCTGTGCAGGAGCCAAGAGCTCTCCTCACACCTCTGCACAGCGGGACCTGGGCCCCAGCCCCACAAGGCACAACAGAAGCTAGTCAGTGGCTCATCCCTGCAACGACAGCTATTCAGGAGGCTGAGATCTGGAGAATCATGGTTTCAGGAGAACTGGGATAGAAAAGTTCACTGAACTCCACATCCCAAACACCAGCAAAATGCAAATCTAGAGGCATGGCTCAAGTGCAAAGCCAAGTACACAAACCAAGGGAGCTGAATTTAAACCCTAATACTAGGGAGGGAGGGAGGTATTATAAAGATGTTGTCAAGGGAATAATAAGCCCAACAGGAGAATAGAAAATATTTTCAAAAAGCCGGGCGCTGGTGGCTCATGCCTGCAATCCTAGCTACTCAGGAGGCTGAGATCTGAGGATCGCGGTTCAAAGCCAGCCCGGGCAGGAGAGACCGTGAGACTCCTATCTCCAATAAACCACCGGAAAACCGGAAGTGGCGCTGTAGCTCAAGTGGTAGAGTGCTCGCCTTGAGCTGAAGAGCTGAGGGACAGCGCCCAGGCCCAGAGTTCAAGCCCCACGACCGACAAAAAAAAAAAGAAAATATTTTCAGATCATTTATTCAGCTAGAATTATCTAGCTAGAGTTATCCATGCTACACATTAAGAACTTCTACAATTTTGGGAGCATGGTGGCACACACCTGTAATCTCAGCATTCAAGAGGAGAAGAAATACTTTTGCAATGCAACAATAAAAGGACTAAGTATAAATGCCTTTAAATAACTATTTTTTGCTTGATTTTTTTTTTTTGAACTTGAACTCTGGGCCTGGGTGCTGTCCCTCAGCTCTTCAGCTCAAGGCTAGTGCTCTACAACTTGAGCCACAGCGTCACTTCCAGTTTTCTGGTGGTTTATTGGAGATAAAGAGTTTCACAGCATTTCCTGCCCGGGCTGGCTTTGAACCGAGATCCTCAGATCTCAGCTTCCAGAGTAGCTAGGATTACAGGCGTGAGCCACCGGCACCCGGCTGTTTGATGTTTTTCTTTTTTTTAAAGAAAGGTCTCAATATCTAATGCAGGCTGCTAGTCTGAAACTCATATCTTCCTGTATCAGCCTCCTGAGTGCTGGGATTACAGGTTTGCCCTATCACAACCAGTCTAAAAAAAAAAAAATCTCTTGAAGAGACATCTTTCCAAAGAGATACACAAATGGCCAATAAGCACACAAAGATACTCAACACTACTAGTCATTAAGGGAAACGCAAATCAAACATACATCCATCAAGATACTCTTTCATGGGCTGGGAAGGTGGCTCAGTGGTAGAGCGCTTGCCTTGCATGCATGAGGCCCTGGGTTCAATTCCTCAGCACCACATATGCAAAAGGAGAAAAGCCGGAAGTGGTGCTGTGGCTCAAAAGTGGTAGAGCGCTAGCCTTGAGCTAAAGAGCTGAGGGACAGTGCCCAGGCCCAGAGTTCAGGCCCCACGACCGGAACAAAAAAAAAAAAAAAAAAGATACTCTTTCACACACTGAGATTCCACTTCACCCCAGTTAGAATGGCCATTATCAAGAAAACAACAAATGCTGGTAAGGATGCAGCCAAAAGACCTTAAACACACTGTTGGTGAGAATGTACGCTTGTTCAGCCATTCTGAAAAGCAGTACGAAGGTTCCTTGAAGACACTGTTGGTGAGAATGTACGCTTGTTCAGCCATTCTGAAAAGCAGTACTAAGGTTCCTCGAACACACTGTTGGTGAGAATGTACGCTTGCTCAGCCATTCTGAAAAGCAGTATGAAGGTTCCTCAAACACACTGTTGGTGAGAATGTATGCTTGCTCAGCCATTCTGAAAAGCAGTATGAAGGTTCCTCAAACACACTGTTGGTGAGAATGTATGCCTGTTCAGCCATTCTGAAAAGCAGTATGAAGTTCCTTGAACACACTGTTGGTGAGAATGTACCCTTGTTCAGCCATTCTGAAAAGCAGTACGAAGGTTCCTTGAACACACTGTTGGTGAGAATGTACGCTTGTTCAGCCATTCTGAAAAGCAGTAAGAAGGTTCCTCAAAACCTAGCCATGAAACTGTAGCTGCCTCTATGGGGCCTTTATTTAATAGAGTACAAACAAGGCTACAGTAAAGCCACCAGCACAACCATGTTCACTGGAGCATTACTCACCATACCCAAAAATGGAGGCAGCTCAGATGTGACTTAATAGATGAACGGACATACGACATACATACACAAGGGAATTTTACTCATCCACTAGAAATAATATTGTACCATTCGTAAGGAAGTAGAAAGACTTGTGAAAACTTATATTAAGTGAAGCCAGACCCAGAGAAACAGAAGTTTGCATGCTTTCCCTGACTGTGGTAGACAGAATGTGCCTATAAATCTGTAGGTAAGGGCTGGGAAGGCGGCTCAGTGGTGGAGCGCTCACCTTGCATGCATGAGGCCCTGGGTTCCATTCCTCAACACCACATAAGCAGAAAAAGCCAGAAGTGGTGCTGTGGCTCAAGTGGTACAGTGCCAGCCTTGAGCTGAAGAGCTGAGGGTAGCAGAGTTCAGGTCCCACAACCAACAACAAACAACAACAAAAAAATCTGTAAGTAAACACATTAAGTGGAATGCAAGTGGTTACAAATGAATTAAGTATAATAGACTCTATGGAGAGATCAAATAGTATAACTTTTTAGAAAGACTAGGTGAAAACCCAACAAAATAAGCACTAGGAAATGACTATATATGCAAGAGGGTAGTAGGGCCACGGGGAGGGGTAGATGAATGAAAGTAGATGGGAAGGTAAGGCGAATGCAGTCAGGAATTCATGGTATACAGCACAGAATTAAGACAAATAAGGGAAGGGGTACTCAGAAGTAGGGTGAGAATGACCAGGATGCATTGTATTCACAAGCTGCTTTGTTAAACGACACCTCCTTTGCACAACTACTTAAAGATAGTATTTTTTAATATTTTTAAAGAGATTCCCTCATGTCCACTAGGCTGGCACATGTTTAGAAATGGAAGCCAACATGGAGGGATGCATGCAGCCCAGTCCGCTGCTGCTGGGAGATGGCGCGGCAGAACGCAGCCTGAGGGCTCCTCCAGGTGGACAGAGGACTGCCATGTGACCTCACAAGACTGGAAGCAAAAACTCGTCCACCGCAGCCAAAGATGAGTCCAAACGTTACTATGCAATCTATATATACATCTGTACAAGGCAATGGCACTTATTCTTAAGAAGGAATGAATTTCTGAAACATGGGTGCACTTTGAAATCACCACGCTCAGTGAAAGAAGCCAGAGCCAAAAGGTCACTAAGAAAAAGGAAAGACCACATAGTAAAGATTCCACTTGTAGGAAGTTTCCAGAATAAGTGAATTTATAGAGACAAAAAACAGACTGGTCGTTGTCAGGGTGAAGGAAGGACAAGCAGGGTCTTCTTGTGGATGGGACATCCTGTGCATGCCCCTGTGTCACCGAATTCTTCACTTTAAAGTGACTAGTGGTTAAATTTGTGTGAAATTTCACATCAGTTTTAAAAGGGCACAGTAAGAAATGGTTCTTTAAGAGCAAACTCCTTTCCCTGCCCTTCGGACAACTCAGCCCTGAGGACTCAGCAGGCACAAGCAAGGTCAGCAGCTACAGTGCCGCCAGGGTGGACGTGCAGGGGTGTCCAGGATGCAGACAGCCAGCAAAGGTGTAAGGACGGTGAGTGACAGTCAGAACCAGGCAGGACAAGGAAGTATAAATACCTGTGTCCCCTCCCCAAGAACTCATATAGAAATCCTACCCCGTGAGGCGGGGCTTCCTACCCCTTCTAAGGCATTAGTAGGTGGGACCGCTGAGAGAGTGTTTGGGAAGGACATGAATGCCCAGAGCAACCACAAAGAGCTCCTTCTTCCTGATACAAGAGGACACTTGAGAAAAAGCTCCCGTAGTGCCGTGCTTTGCCATGGTCCTGTACTCGCTTGGACCAAGCAATCAGTGTCTGGGTTGTTTTTTGGGGGGCGGGCCTGGGCGTGGGGCCTGAACTCTAGCCCTGAACTCTGTCCCTCAGCTCTTCAGCTCAAGGCAAGCGCTCTAACACTTGAGCCACAGCGCCACTTCTGGCTTTTTTCTTTTTGCTTATGTGGTGCTGAGGAATCGAACCCAGGGCCTCGAGCATGCAAGGCAAGCGCTCTATCACGGAGCCATCTTCCCAGCCCTCAGTGTCTGTTTTGAGCCACCAGCCAGGGGGAATTCTGTTAACCAAGACAGAAATGTTCCGAACTTGAGTTTCATGTCATGTCGGTCAAGAAGACCGCATGGAACAAGGTGGCAGGGGAATCAGAAAATAAACCCACGAAGTCCTGATTTAACCCAACAAGGGGCTCAGCAACTTGGTAAAAATCTACATGAATGTTTTTTGTTTTTTGGGGGGGTCCGGTCGTGGGGCCTGAACTCTGGGCCTGGGCGCTGTCCCTCAGCTCTTCAGCTCAAGGCTAGTGCTCTACCCCTTGAGCCACAGTGCCACCTCCGGCTTTTTTTCTTTTTGCTTATGTGGTGCTGAGGAATCGAACCCAGGGCCTCATGCATGCAAGGCAGGCGCTCCACCACTGAGCCACCTTCCCAGCCCCAAATCTACCT
This sequence comes from Dipodomys spectabilis, assembly GCF_019054845.1. NCBI lineage: Eukaryota > Metazoa > Chordata > Mammalia > Rodentia > Heteromyidae > Dipodomys > Dipodomys spectabilis. Next base: position 397,994 of record NW_024870885.1, on the reverse strand, counting down.
AAATGTTTTAACCAATTAAAGATAAAAGGTAAATTAAGTTACAAATGAGATACTGGAAATGACTACATAATTTTTAAGTATATTTAAATATCCATAAAATACCTAGTATATATAAATCTGATATATAATATACATAATTATTTACATTTAAAACACACTGTCTGGCTTTGACAGAAGAAAGAAAACCTGGTGAAGACAGAGAAACTGAAGAAATTGTAGAAAATGCAAGTCCAGAGGGCAAGAATAGGAAGTGTGAAAGGAAAAGGCCTGAGGTACAAGGCTGACAAAGGCTTAAGTCAGGTCCCAGGAGAGAAAACAGAAAAAAGAGACCTCCAAAGAATTAATTATGGAGAATTTTATAGAAAGATATGTGAGATAAAGGAAACATAGGTATATAAAGCAAGACACAGAAAAGGAAACCCACATCTAAACACATTAAGTCAAACTGCAAAATTCTAAAAGCATGAGAAAAACCCTAGCATGGTCCCAGAGAAGCAACAGCTCCCATCCTGAACAAGTACACCAACAGCACATGCCCCTTGTGCAGAAACAGAGCCAAGAGACAGCTGCCCCCCCAAGAACAAGGCCAAAAGAATGTCCAAATGAGGACAGAGCTGGCTTGCTACCAACACACCTTAACTAAAAAGCCAACAGAAACAAGTTCTGAGAGTCCAAACAGAAGTGCATGAAAGAAATGCTGCATGCATAAAGTCTAAACTGACTCAGAAATAATGTCTAAGAATAATGATGTCTTGTGCTTGGCAAAAAGAACTATAAAATTTGACCAACATAATTATTCAGGTATACAGTGCATGATCTGCAGGGTACACGAAAAAGCTTATTTCTGAGTTATTTTTAAATCAATAAACTGCCAATTCCAAACCAATCATTTTTCAAATGAATTTTCATGCTTTACCTGTTAAAGGTATTGCTTTGTGGTCTAAGGACAAGCCTACTCAATTTCTCAAGACTTGTTTTATGTCTATGAATGCGCAATCATTTTAAGATTCCTTTGTGTCTAAGAAAATATACTCTCCAGCGACTACCTGTAGGGTTCCAGATAAATCCATGGAATCAAACCTGCAGTTCTGCTGTTCAAATATAAAACATCATAGGAATTGTATATTTGTATTAGATATTTGGCTGTCACATTATATTTGTGTGCCTATACACATTATATAGAATACATATGTATGTGTATGTGTGTATCCAGTATTTTGTAAATTAGCTGATCAGTAATGGCAAGAGGTATTTCAGCTCTCAGGAGAACACCAGATCTGTCCATTTATCTCTGTAGCCTTATTAACTGTTGTTTTTATAGTCTCTGGCACCGGCATCTGTCAGTCAGGGGTTGCCTCCAGCACCACATATATGTTGCACAGAGATGACAAGGTCATGGCTGAGCGACCAGTCCATACCAAGGAAGGTGTGGGCACTGCGGTGACCTGGCAAGATCCTCCCCACAAGTTCCTCAGCAGCTGCTGATTCACGCCGACCTCTAATTGTGTGCAAACCTCTTCCTGGACCAGGCAGGGATGTCCCCACAGGGCTAAGCTGACAAGAGGCAAAGTGCCCTGGGCACGGGTGCACATCTGGTGCACCCTGTGAAGTGCAGAGAGGAGGCGGCTGAGAGTGCTGACCCTGAGCCCGGGCCCCCTTCTCTGCTCTGGGGTAACCGGAGGAGTCACAGCGGATCCGAATGCTCACAGTAATGCCCACACATAGCATGCGTTCAATAAAACATGATTCTTATTTTCAGAACCCGACATGAACTTAGGGTAAGAAGGGAAAAGGAAACAGACCAAAATGAGTATCTGGAACCATAAGACTAAAAGACACCTGTTACAACTGAATAGAAATTGATGGGCTCAGGACACAGCCAAAAAGGAAGCATGGCCTTGAAGATCAAGCTGGGTAAAGACCAAGCAAATGACAAGCAGTGAAGAAGCCGCAATCAGGCGTTGAGAAAAGGACTCAGCGGCCATCATTAAATTCTTGGCTCCTTTCCCCATATGTTTCTGTCTATTCATGGTTATTCTTATCATGTTTCTCATCACTGGTGTGATTGGTAGCATAAGGGGAAAAACAAAAAATCTAAATGCCAATGTTTACCTTGTCCCTGTTCAGTTTAAATTCATCAATGGGGCCAAGAGTTGAAACTGCTTCTGGAGGAAACTCTAAGCAAGACAAAGGCCCTGCTGCCCAGTGTACACGGCTATGCCGGACAGGAGGCAGGCAGGGAAAACAGTGGGGATGCTCAAGACTGGGCCCCAGTTCCCAACCCTGAACTGATTTTCCCACCAAAAGACAAAGCAGACTGCTCCTCCAGGCTCCAGGTTTCCCTTCAGACACAGAGCAGACGTGGCAAGCAGCAGCAGGAGCGATGGGAAGAAAGCCTTCCACCCACTCTCATCCTGAAGACTCAAACCACTACCACGCCAGAACTTTCTTCAACTGTCAGAAAAGCATGTACCTTGCAAAGGCTGCCCACAGAGCAGGCTCTGGTTGCAGCCACCAAGCCATCACACCACCCACCCCAAGACAGACAGACTGGGAGAGACCTTGGGAGGAAAAAGGAACAACCAGCAGAATATTATTAGCTCCGGAGTCACAGGAACTCAAACAGGTCATCATCTGAATGAATGCATACACACATACTTCAGTAATGGCCTTACAAATGAAGTCCTTCATTTACCCATCAGAGTAAAATAAATGTCCACTAATAAAACTTTCCCCAAATTTTCTCACACACTTTGCTCTTATCCTATTAGAACTGCCAAGGTAACTCCAGTTTTACTTTTATGAATCACTAAACTAGCTGACAAAACAAAACATGAGTCCACTAGTTAGTCTCAGACTTTGTTTAAAACGAGAAACCAAGCTAGACAGCGCCCAGGACTCTGTCTGGCAAGGGAGGACCCCAAGGGCTGAAGGGCAGGATGCAGGCCTCCCTGGCCTGGACAGGCCTGGGGCCAGCTCGCTGGCTCCGGCAGGAGTTCTAAGGCAATGCGTGCAGGTTGGGAGGGACGTGGCCTGCCGCTGTCTTGGCCAGCAGCCCGCTGGGCCTGCAGAGGCTCTGGGCAGGTGTGTCTGCAGAACAGCAGGACTTGCCCCTGGGCTGCTGCTCCGGGCCTGGCTGGCAGCTGCGAGTGAAGCAAGAGTAGCACCTAGGGCCAGATCCAAGTCTAAAGGAAGTCTCCAGACCACGGAGAAGAGCTGTCCTCAGTGCAGACAGGGCTCCAACCACACAGATTTGTGGCCTCCAGCAAGCGCACCCTCAATACCAGAATTCAGCAAAGGGTAAAATCAGGCAGGGAAGGAAAAGTGGGGTCACAGAAGTTCCTAAGAGATGATGTAATCAGAGGAAAAGAGGCAAGGGTAGAAAGGGGCCCCTGGACCCAAACGAGAATGTTATGGGGAACTCAGGGAAATAACTCGCTATCCTTAGTCTCCCACTACAACCATTCCCAGTGGAAAGAAATTAAGAGCCCATGGCCCTCGGAGTAGCACTGCCAGGCCAGACACAGAACTCCGGTCTGGGTCAGATTCTCAGGCCTTTTATTTTTTTGGTGAGACTGGAATTTGTATTCAGGGCTTGTACTTGCCAGACAGGCTCTATGCCTTGTACTCAGGGCCTCACGTTTCCTGGGCAGGCTCTCTACCACCTGACCACTACACAAACTCTTTTTGTGCTGGTTATGTGTTTGGTTATGTAGGGGGTGGAGGTGGGTGTTTGTTGTTGTTTTGTTGGTCATGGGACTTGAACTCTGGGCCTGGGCGCTGTTCCCCAGCTCTTCAGCTCAACGCGAAGAGCTCTACCACTTGAGCCACAGCGCCACTTCTGGTTTTCTGGTGGTTAATTGGAGATAAGAGTCTCACAGACTTTCCTGCCAGGGCTGGCTTTGAACCGTGATCCTCAGATCTCAGCCTCCTGAGTAGCTAGGATTACAGGCGTGAGCCACCAGTGCCCAGCTAGTGTTGGTTATGTTTTCGAGATAGGGTTTCACTTTCCCTTTACGCCCAGGCTGCCCTGGGCTGTGATTCTGCTACTTGTATAGTCATTCCATTTTGGGATGATAAGACACACAGCACCAAGCCCAGCCACTGGTTGAGATGAAGTCTCTCGATTAAAAGGTTTCTAGGTAAAGTGTCTGATCTTACATGAAGGAAAAGCATTCTCTGGCCTCTCATAGATGGAAAGATGGCCACATGATGGCCCTGAAGCACAGAAACAAAACACTAAATACACAAAACAGGTAAAAGAGTGCTGCTGCTGAAGAGACTGGAGAAGCAGAAGCGAGTCATGACATGGAGAAGTACCTGTAGCCAAGTCTGGCCACACTGCTGACCCTCCGCTCCCTCTAGTAGAGGGAGTGTTCTGCAGACAGATTCAGGTCTGTCTGGCCCGGGAAGAAATGTCCTGATGCAGCCGGCTGGGCTAACGCTGCCATGCACACCCAGCAGCGCCCTGTCCAAGGTCAACGAGACGCTGCCACTGCCTCAAAGCTCCTCCAGTCAGTACCTCCCGGCATCTCGACAGATGAGACAGTCGCCCTCCAGACTCCGTTTCTAGTCCAGTTTACTCCTCTGTGCTTTTCTGAGTCTGCATGACCTGTTCTGTGAGCAGGGGACCAACGTAGACGGCACTAGACAGAGTCCCTGACTGAAAGAGGCTCAGTGAATGATGGTTACTACTCCCATTTCTCCTCCTAAGAGTTGACCTTTCTTGCCAGAAACTTCATTATAAGACTTCTAGGTAGGGGCTGGGAAGGCGGCTCAGTGGTAGAGCGCTTGCCTTGCATGCCTGAGGCCCTGGGTTCCATTCCTCAGCACCACATAAGCAAAAAGAAAAAAAAGCCAGAAGTGGTGCTGTGACTCAAGTGGTAGAGCGCTAGCCTTGAGCTGAGGGACAGCGCCCAGGCCCAGAGTTCAGGCCCCACGACCGGACCCCCCAAAAAAAAAAAAAAAAAAAAAACTTCTAGGTAATACAGAAGGCTGAACACCAACCTAAGGGATAGAACATCACACCTGAAACAACAAAAAAGACTTGCCTTCATATGACACAAGCTACAGGGTGAAGAGCAGGGAAGCATCTTCAGGAATGATTGGGAAGCTTGAAGTACGTGAAAACTGCCCCAAACTCTCTTACACAACCCAGTCTCCAAAAGGCCCAAGAACTCAGGATCTACAAAGGAGCACCACAGAGAAGCCCCCTTGGGAGACATAGTTGCCCCCTAGATGTAGCCCCAGATGAGGTCGGAATGGCGGGCAGGGCACGGTGGAGACAGGAAAGTGCCACGAGCAATGCACAGGTTCAATACCTACCCTGCCCCAGCCGAAAACTATCATTATCTAAGAGAGATGAGAATCAGACATCAAAACAAGACCACTCAGAACTCTGGGAAATGAGAGGTGCTGACCATGAAAAGGAGCCACTTAACACAAGTGCCTGAAAACCAAGCTAAGGAAACTGAGAACACAGAGGAGAAAGAAAAGTATATGCAGACAAGAACGAGTTACACATCAAGAACCAGGGATCGCCATTCACAGCCTATCCTAAAATGGGTGACATAAATCCACGTTGGAATCTATCAGGCTGTGCCGGATGGATCTGGGCTGGGGCAGGTGGCAAGGCGGTGAACAGTCAGGGCTCCTGTCGCTGAGGAAGCACTGTAAACTAACAGCATTACCGTTGACAGTGCTCGAGTGCTGGGTGTACGATGTCCACATTGGCTGTAGGGTGGGAGGGCCGGGCGAGGGCGAGGGGGCAGCGTGGCACTCTATGAAACAGCAAAGCAAGGCCTAGACCAGGGGGAAGGGGGCAAACACCCGAAGCGGGGGCGCAGCGTGGGGAGGGGGTGAGACCGGGAGACTGGCTAAGACTCCTTGGACTCCACATGACAAATACCAAATCTTCAGCTAAGGAAAGGTCATGAAGTGCGTGGGAGCACACTGTGGGACTGGGACACAGATGTGGACTCTCCAGCTAGCCTCCTTGGACCCCGGCTAGCTGTGGCTGCTCAGCAAAGCACAAACAAAATGGCCTGTCCTTTCAGAGACTGGAACCTTCCACTCTGCTCTCTAGGAGTCTAGAGCTGTCCTAAGTCAGCCCGCTCTTGGGGGTGTCCTCTGATACAAGCCATACTGGAGCAGCTGCCTCAGAAAACCCAGAGCAGCGTGGAGGTAGGGGGTGACTATCTGTGCCCTTGAGTGGCCTTAGCCACATGCGAGGGGAGAGCGCATCGCCCATGGAGCGCTGCCACAACCCCTGCCCCAAGACCACAGGGACCCGAAACAAACAGCAGGCGTCTCAAGCCACGGAGCCGAAGGCGTTTGTTACTACCAAAAGGTAAGAGGAATCGCACAGAAACGCTGTTCTTGTGAAAGGACTATGGAACTATTTTTTACTTTTTAAATTATATAGATATCTGATTGAAACAAAAGTTAACTGAAAAAAAAATAAGAATTAAATATAAAGGTAAAGCCAAGTTAAAATCTTAAGTCTTAAATGAAGGGGAGAAAAGAAAAAACAGCATGTCTGCTATATGGCCTGTCCTCGTGCTAGGAGCTGCGATCTGCCAGCTCCGACAGCACCTCCTCACCTCCTCCTCCCGTCCCCAAACTGACACTACACGCCAGCCTTCCTGTGAGCAGGTCAGGGCCTCAGAATAAATAAGCAAGCCGTCCGAGAGAGAACAAAATGACCCCAAGTTAAGTATCTGAATTATTTTTTAAAGAGGGTGTGTGGTGGTGTGCAGTGTAACCATCCTGCCAGCGCGCGGGCGCGGGCGCGCGCCCGGCCCCACAGCCGACGCAGGCCCCAGCACGCAGGCACAGGCTCCCGTGACAGGCGAGAGGCTGGCTCCCGCCCTGCCAGCTCAGCTCTCAGGGGACCGCAGCAGAGACGCTTGCGAGCCATGGTAAGATCGAAAGGCACACAGGTGGAAAGATGTCTGACTGCCCCTCACAGTGAAGACACCACGAGGGACGCTGTCCGAGTGGAGGGGAAGAGACTTAGTTCAGAATAAGCCTGTTTGCCTGCCGCGGTGCATCCACCCTAGGCTCACTCACAGGAGTCTATTCTGCATCAGCTATCAGAGCAGGACCCTCCGCCTGCGAACCTGCACCCTGGCCCTTTAACCCTTTCCTGTCTGGACGGCACCAACATGGCCCTCACACAGCCACAGCGCTGGCGCCCAGATCACCAGGTCCCCTCTCCGTGAGGCTGCACCGAGCTCAGTGGGTGCAAACACATGAATCGTAGCTGCGGGCGGAGGAATATCAGGTGCATCTCTACGCCCTGAGGGCTCAACTCCTACACTTAAATCCCTCCCACTGGAACAGCCGGCTCCAGTTTCACCCAGCCAGCAAGCCGGCGTGAGAACACCTCCTGCTCCTCAGCCTCGGCAGCAAGCCCCAGACGCTGTAGCCAGCACTACCCACCTCTGGTAAGTGCTTACAATTTCTTCTTAGATTTGAGTTTTGTTTCAAAACTACACTGGTAATATTTTAAAGTGTCTAGCTTGATGAATGCTTGCTGGTGTGTCTCTCTGCCCTGCTCTGTGCTCTGAGGATTACTCAGGACCTAGCAGGTGCACTGTGGGGATATAGACCACGATTGCAAAACTCCTAATGGAGCTGACACTTAAATACTAAGAATACGAATATGCCTATTTAGAAATTGAGTTCTTCCTTCTTTCATAAAATTCATGAAAGGTAAATCAAAATAGATTTTCATTACTGCTTAATTGTTCCCTGCTGACTTAATTTCTAATCTAATTTTTTAAACTTTTGAAGTTTAAGTATAATTTGACACCTTTCAAAAGCAAAATTTTTACCAACAAGGTTTTCATTTGATTGCTAAGGCCAATACAATCAAAGGGTGGTTTTCCTTCTATGAAAGTTCTCATAACTCTGTGTGAAAGTAATTATTGACCCGATCATTGGCAAAGTCTGACCAGGTCAGATTTCACTTAGGTAAAATTGTCTACGTTGTTTTGTTGGCATCTATGTCACTCACATGAACCAAGGCACTCCAGGGTTTAAGGCTGGTCTATGAAGAACAAATGAGGCAAGCTGGGATCAGGGGCAACAGGCCAAGCTGGGCACTCAGACCCTCCAGCACTGTGTGTGTACTGGGCTGACACGGCAGAGCACCTGGCTGTTTTCTGGATCCTTTCTTCCAAACTTACTACAGAAGATACCTACCTCCTCGCTAGGTCATGTCTGTCCTGAAGTCTACCTTCATCTTAAAGAACAGAAAGTCTGGGAGGGAGTGGCGGCCGTCGCTCAGAAGCTCAACTGGAGTAAAACTCACAAATCTTGTTCTTGCGACAGCCCGGTGGGTAGAGGACAGTGGCATGCCCTCGAATGGCGCAATAACGCCACATCACAGTGTGGTAATTATACCATGCCCTTCAAGATGTTCCACCTGCCAGGCTCGGTGCCAGACAGCTGGACACACAGCACTGCCCTAGCTTGCAGGTGGATATGCAGGACAGGCTTAGATACCTGGCCTGCCAGGGCTGCCCCACAAAGCCAAGCTGTAATTACCCCCATGGCGTACTGTCAGAGGTCTCGTAAAATACTGTCTTTCTTGTCTTGTTTCCCAAGTTCAAACTCCTCAGGAACTTTTTAAACACGCCAAATACTCACTGTTGCCCAAACAACTGGCAGCTACCTGCAGTGTCCACAATCAGGGACCTGCAGCAGACAAGACAAACAGACCTTGTAGCCAACTGAAACCACAGGCTGCTCACGGCACTGTGGGCAGGGAGAGAGCTCTAGGCCCAGGGCCCTTTCCACAGGCAAAGTCAAGCAGCTTGACAAGATACTAAAGTCACATAGGCGGCCTCTGTATGTCAGCAGGGAAATGGGGCAGAAGCTCAATGACCCTGTGCACCTCACTGATCACATGCGCTCTGTTCAGACCTTGTCCACACTGTAGTCCAAGGGTTCAGCAAGGAAGGTCAGAGCTGAGCCTCCAAGGGAGGTGTAGATGTGAAAAGAGCTGCCCCTGGCAGGCAGGAGAAACACAGACAGGCCACATCAGCTCACGACCAAGTAAGGAGCTGTGAGGGGAAGAGGGGAAGGCTGGACACACCTCCTACAGGACCTGCTGGGGCCCTCTCCTAACACACTGACACTGCCATTCTCACAGAAGCACTCATGGAAGGGACTCCAGCACTCAACGCCCCCACCGCTCTCCAGGAGTGCGCTCACAGCAGAGGAACACAACCCCACCCCTAGGAAAGGGACCGTCAGCCACACACCCTCCTCACTTGTCCCTAGGAAAAACTTTACCTCTGAATGCAAATCCAAACTTACTGTAAGCAAAGTTCTAGGTTTCATTGTTTTGGCAACAATGTGCTCTTTCTGGAATATTTTACACCAGTAACTGCCAAAGAGTACAAAGTCCAGCAGTTATAAACTGACCAAACAGGACTGCTTCAAGCCTCTGCTCACAAATGTATTCACCTAGCTGCTGTATGGCTGTAGGTTGGTTTCTTCATCCTTGTAAACCTCTGGAGTAGGATGGAGAGCTCAATAGCTGACATCATCATTTAAAAGCTTACAAAAGCATCCATTTTATCCCACTTCTCCAACACAGCAGCCGTTTTATAGACAAGTAAGCTACACCGCCTAACACCTGCCTCACAGCAGCTGATTTCCTCGCTTTAATTGGCAATTGTGCAATTGGGAGAGGTCAATTTACCCCAAGTTACTAAAACTGCTGCATCCAGGACTCCCATTTTTATGACATTCCTTTCAAGCAATAAATCCCGGAGCAAAACTCTCACCTAAGGACCCTGGCACAGGAAGCACTGAGGGTGCCCTACCCAGACTGCCCAAAGTCTTGCAGGCAAAAACACACACGCCAAGAGCTCAGATCACGAGAAACACACACGCCAGAGTCAGATCACAGCGTCAGCTGGCCACATCTGACTGAAGCAGCGTGGGCTGCTAAAGAATAGTTATTCCCAAGATTCACTTTGGCCACTGCATTCTGCATGTTTTCTAGACTTGAAGAAAGCTTGGAGGCTCCAGTGTGTGTCAGTGGCCACTGTGGCATGCTAATTTCTTTAGTCCAAAAGCACCAGCAGCATTCAGCAGTGTTGCTCGGAAGCCCCATCATCTTCTTGCTTCCTGAGGGACTTTCTGAGCCTTTCAGTGTGTGTGGTTCGATGTCTGCTTCCACCCTCGGTATCACCAGGACACAGCTCTGTCATCATTTTGATCAGAGTGCTTCCAGCCAGTGGTGAAATCACCACTCTCAGATCTGTGCCATGACATACCCTACACAGCCATGGGAACCTGACTTGCAGAGGTTCTCACGCCTTCAGAATCAGGAGTATAAGGAGCATGCCCGCACAAGCCCAACTGACTTACCCAGCCACCCTCATAGGCTAGAACCAGGCACAGGTCCTCTAGCTCCTGACAGGCGGAGACACTGCACACTCACCACCCAGGGCAGATACGCCCCTCGGCACAGGCTGAGCCTGCACAGAATTACCTCACGTCTTTTGTTTTAGGAAGAAAGGAAAAGAGAGTCATAAAGCTATGATCACACGTTTACTTTGCCCCCCTTGGACAGGGTACCTCGCAGCTTCCATAGCAGGACACAGCAGGAGTCCGGGCAGACCACCCCCCCCACCCCCAGCCCAAAGAAAGCTCAGGGCCCTGGCCTCTCTCCCACCATGGGGCAACTGAAACTGGTTTTGGTTTTTGTTTGGTTGATTTTTTTTCGTGTGTGTGTGTGTGTGTGTGTGTGTGTGTGTGTGTGTGTGTGTGTGTGCGCGCGCGTGCGCGCGTGTGCGGGGGGGGGGGGGGGGCCTTGAACTCAGGGCCTGGGTGCTGTCCCTGAATTGTTGAATTTGTTTTGTTTTGTTTTTTGCTCAGCTCCACTTCCAGCGTTTCACTTCTCATCCAAAATCCCCGCTTCACTCTGACTACTCTGCTGAGCCTCTCAGCGGATAGCTTTAGGGATCAGTCCTTGGACCCTCTGCTCTACTAGCTTAGGGAAGGCATCGTAGTTCCTCTGGGTTCCTTGTTGTTCGGAACAGGGTCCTTCGATGTAGCCTTGAACTCTCGATTACCCCTCAGCCTCCCAAGTGCTTGCTGGGATGGCAGTATGCATGGTTGTCTCTCGATTACCCCTCAGCCTCAAGTGCTTGCTGGGATGGCAGTATGCATGGTTGTCTCTCGATTACCCCTCAGCCTCAAGTGCTTGCTAGGATGGCAGTATGCATGGCTGTCTGTCACGGTTTACCCCTCAGCCTCCCAAGTGCTTGCTGGGATGGCAGTATGCATGGTTGTCTGTCTGGAGTTGGTCTGGCAGTCCTGAGGGACAGGCCTCTCACCCACCAGGCAGGAACAATGCCTGGGTCACGCCTCCAGGCCCTCTGTGCCGCCACTGTTTTCAAGGCTGGCTCTGGCTTTACTCCCCTGAGCCATTTCTCTCCTACTTGGGCTTCCCTGTGCTGCTAGGGATAGCAACATGCCACTGTGCCCAACCACAGGTTGGGATGGGGTCTCAAACCTTTATGCCCAGGCTAGCCTCAAATCACAATCCCTGAACCTCCACCTCCCAAGCAGCTAAGATCACAGGCTTGAGCCACTGCCCAGCTAATGTTTTCAAGAAACAATCAGGAGAGAAAACAATCAAATCAATTTTCTAAGAACTGGAGGAATACAAATGAAAATGGAGGCCCTGTTCCTTCAGCTGGCGTGCACGGCGCCCACTGCTGTGATACCTGAGACTCCCAAGCCATTTCTGTTCCTAAAGGGCTGGTCTCCAAGGTAGACATCTGACCACCTCAAGTAAAGTGCTGCTTTATACTACATCTCACATGCTCAGTTTTACAGCTGCAAACACTTTTTCTAAATCATTTCCACTGACCTTTGACTGTTAAAAGCGGTTAATTTTTTTTTAAGTATTTACAACACAAATCAAGATGTCTGGCCTGGATTCCTCACCGGTGGGCCAGGCCCCACCCACTCCGTCACTGTGGGCTTCTAGGCCAGTAGCTGCTGTCTGTGCTGGTTAGGAGGCACTGTGAGAGGAGGCTGGCAGCCTCTAAGGGACACTTTGGGTTGGGGAGAAAACTTGAGGGCTCCTCTACCCAGGCATCATTCTCTCTGGCCCCCAGAGCACAGAGGCTACAAAGGCTTAACCTGGCTGCATCGGGGCACATCCAGGAAAGGGCAGGAAAGGTCCATGAGCTTATCCCAACTCACAGATGAGATGGGTGGTGGACAAGAAAGAAAGTCACTCAGGGACTTGCAGGCTAATCCTACAGTACTGCAGACTGTGTTAAGTCATCTGAACACAGCATTTTTATTTATACTGAGCCAACATAAATGCTCCTTACTAGGCCTAGGGGAGTGGCTCGGTGGTAGAGAACTTGCCTAGCATGCATAAAACCCGAGGTTGCATCCCCAACACAAAATGGCAAACAAGAAATAAGAAAAGCAACTTAGTGATAAAAGTTAACTTTTTATTTTTGGTTTAGAAAGTGGTAGGATACAGTCCCACATCTAAACATTCCTGATTTTTAAATATCACATAAGAATATACCAGCAACAAGGTTAAGCAAGGCAGGGCTGCCACACACACACACTTTACAAGGGGTGAAACCTCGCAACTCCTATGAAGGTCCCCCCAGAGAAGTTAGCTGATGGCCCCAAGACAGGACCCTGTCCAGAAACCCCATAGAAACAGATACAGAGGGGGCTGGGAAGGTGGCTCAGTGGTAGAGCACTTGCCTTGCATGCATGAGGCCCTGGGTTCGATTCCTCAGCACCACATAAGCAGAAAAAGTCTGAAGTGGGCACTGTGGCTCAAGTCTAGTCTTGAGCTGAAGAGCTGAGGGACAGCGCCCAGGCCTGGAGTTCAAACCCATGACTGACAAAAAAGAAAAAAGAAGCAGATACAGGGAAGGTCCAGATTCGGGCCCCCAAAACTTGAAGAATTTCAGATATTCTCAGAATTGACACACTACACCGTTAGCCCCAGGCAATTCTTGAGAAAGCAGAAAACATTTCAGGATGTTGGCAGCTGGTAGAGCAAACCAGAGAGGATGCAGCATCACTGCTCTGATGCTCTACTACAACTGTCCCTGCGGGGAAGGCACAACCCTCTAACCCGTTCACCTAACACCCATCTCCCTCTGTCCACCTTTGCAGCTCTGGGCAGCACAAGAGGGGCCCTCCTCAGACTCAGTACATGAAGCTGGCTTCAAAGAAAAGGACTCAGAAACAGAGGGAAGACAGAGTGAACTTCCTTAGAAGTTGAAGAGCCAGCAGTCACCACCCTAGTGAACAGACCAGAGTCCAAACACAGAGGACAATGAGTCTCCTGAAGGAACGAAAACCAAAAAAGCCACACTACATCCCTCGACCCCCAGGAAAACCTTTCAAGTACAAATGTTTCCAGTGTCCCTTCACATGCAATGAGAAGTCACACCTCTTCAATCACATGAAGTATGGTCTCTGTAAGAACTCCATCACTTTAGTGTCAGAGCAAGATCGTGTGCCCAAGTGCCCCAAGTCTAACTCGCTGGACCCTAAGCAGACCCACCAGCCAGAGCCCACTACAAAGCTGGCCTCTAACAAGTCCCTCACAAACGGACTCTCCAGCTTTGAGCCAAAGCCCCCACAGGGCTTCAGCAAGGAAGACACCAAGGAGAATCTGGAACTTGGGGCTCGGGGAGCCCACAAGTGTCTGCAGAAGCCAGTCCTCCAGAAGGACAAGGCTCCTGACACTGTGCTCAGCACCCAGCCCAGCCTGGACAGTGGGGCTCGGCCTTCAGCGTTTGTTCCAGTTGGAGAACACAGACTTAGGGGGCCAGAAGACACAGAGGCTCCCGAAGTGCTGGCACTAACCAATCCTAGCACCAAAGCCACCTCTTTCCACACCAAGTCTGCGTTTCACACGCCTAGCTACCCCTGGAAAGCTGGTTCCCCCTTCCTCCCACCTGAGTTCCCACATAAAATCCCATCTACAAAGGGGTTCAGTGCCATCCCCCCCTATGTGCACCCAGCTCTCCCAGAATACCCCCCTCCCTTCTACACAGAGCACGGGCTGGCTGCCATCTACTCCCCCTACCTGCTGGCTGGGAACACACCTGAGTGTGACACCGCCCTGCTTCCTGTCTACGGGCCCCATGACCAGAGACACTTCCTGCCTCACCCAGGGCCCATCCCCAAACACTTGAATCCATCAACCTATGAGCACTACAGACTGCTCCAGCAGTACCACTCCAACCTACCAATTCCTTACGGATTTTATAGGCCAGAGTCTGCATTTTCCTCCTATGGTCTCAGGCTCCCACCTGCCACTGGCATCACACGAGAGCAGGGCGCTCGTCTGTTTGAAGAAGCTACACTGGCCTACCCATCTACAAGTCCTTCTGAGTTAAATCTTTCAAATCCACACAAAAAGCCCACAGACTTTGAGAAGGAAAGTTCCATTTCCAAGGCGAAAGACACTTCCAAAGGTGGGCAGAGGGACACGGAGGGGGCCAAAATGAGCCCCCGTGCAGGCAGTGCAGCCACAGGTTCCCCAGGAAGGCCAAGCCCCACCAACTTCACACAGACAAGTCAGATGTGCGAAGGGCTGTGTGACCTCTCAACCAAAGCTCCCCCCACAGGGACCCTGGGGGGACTTCCACAGCCAGAGCCATGCCCCACAGCCTTCAGACCTGTCCTGAAGAGTGAAGAACACCCTCCTTCCCGGCCTCCTACAAACAAGGCAGAGTCTCCAAAAAGGTAAGAGTGGGTCATTTTCTAACCGCTGCTGTATTGTTTTAGGCTTGGGGCATCTAGCCACGTTCACACTTACTCAGAGTGCTTTATGTGGCTGCTTCCCAAGTCCTCACTAAAGCTTTTTCTGACTTCTTCCAGCCTCCTCCAAGCCACGGACAGGGACTCTCCGACTCAAACGGGCAGCACCTCTCCCCATGCAGAGGCCCCGCCCAGCAGCCCAGAGGATAGTTCCAGGATAAGCCCCCTCAACCTCTCCAAAAAGTCAGAGGCAACAACACCTATAGCCTCTCATGGACCCATGTACACAGGCAGTGCCCAGGCAGACAACCTGGGCTTCTCCGAACTGCAGGACCTGCCCCTCAATCTCTCCGTGAAGGACCCCTGCAACACATGGGCTCCGAGGCCTGCCCTCTGCAGCCCACCGCAAGGCACAGCAGCTGCTGCCACTGCCGCTCTTCCAAAGACTGAGGAAAAGGGGTCTGAGGATGAGCCAAGCCAGGCAGAGACCCAGCAGGAGGAGGCCCCCAGCGAGATGACCCCGGGTGCACGTGTAGTAGACAGCAGTGAGGAGCAGAAGCAAACTGCAGCCGTGGCCCTCTGTCAACTGGCGGCCTACAGCCCAGGGAATAGTGGGGTGGGCTGTGGGGAGGCCACAGCCCAGGAGTCTGCCTGCCAAGACATGCCCACTCTGAGTTCCACAGAGGGCCAGGGGACTCAGTGTGAGCCCAAGCCCAAAGGTCAAAAGAGGACAAGTCAAAGGGATACAGGAAAAGCCCAGGCAGGAGCTAAGAAGCCCAAGCCAAATGACGCAGCCCCAAGAGTGCTCACTCTGCGCAGAAGGACCCGGGTGTCCTGAGGCTGCCCACAAACACCCTCACCCCGGGGCTCAAGCAGCACCTTCTCCTTTTATTTTTGTCAGACAGGGTCTTGCTGTGCTGCCCAACCTGGCCCCAAACTCAAAAGCGCTAGAAGAGGTATGTGCCTAACTGAACCTTCGCTTTTCACCCAATTCTTACAAGTGCAGTTAGGAAGGAAGGAGAGAGGGAGGGAGAAGGGAAGGAGGACGGGAGGGAGGGAGGAAAAGGACAGGGTAGGCAAAGGAAAAAGCGTAATCGAGTAATTCAATTCCATTTTTGTAAATGTTAAACATGAATGTTAAAAGGTGTTTTCCAGTTGTAAAAGCATAAGAATGGCTCCCAATAGATAAGTGAAAAGCCTGGCTTCCATATTTGTGAAATGTACAAAACTAGCAGGCGGCTCTGCACTGCAAGCTACCTTACAGGAGGGTCTTTTAGATACTTTTCTCATGAATACTTTCACTGTATAACAAAACATTTTAACTGTGTTAACTGTTTTTCTATTAAGCCTAGCTACACGTTTTAAAATAAATGACAATTACTGGGGAAATACCAGAAACATCACTTTCAACATTATGAAGTATTGTGATTGTTCTAACTAAACAAGCATCAGTAGACTGCTTATAGAAGCAATTTATTTCCACCAAGGAAAATATGTGGTAAAGGTATGAGCAACTTACTCCATTTGCTTATGATGTCACAGTGAATTTTCTGATTCACCTGGCCTCATCCCTACAATGATGTACATGTTGCTAATTTTCCAATAAACTCATGTGAATTTCAATGACACACAAGATGAAGACAAATATAAATTTGCGGGATCCTTTAGAGTATTTTGCCATAAAACTCACTGAAAAACAGTGAACTGCTAAGACAGCAGCAATTAAACTAAGAAAGTACATATGTATGTGAGTTTCTATCTGTGAGTGTGAAGAATCAAGAACAGGTGCATACAAACCTTTGCCCCCAGGGTCCCTCAAAGACCATTCAGGGGTCCTGAGCCTTGGAGGTTTCAGAGAAAAGTCTCAGGAACCCTGCCCTGCTAGATCTCGGGAGCGGGGATACTCTCTCCATTCTCATCTCCTACAGTTCATGGCCAGTCACCCGAGACCCTACATTACAACCAAGTTGCAGGCACTGAGCAGGGGAATTCTGTGGTGATTACATGGTAAATCTTGTCCTGCAAGCAGCTCTCAGTTCCTCAGTAGCTGCAATACAGAGGAGGTCCCAACGAAGTTATCTGCTAACAGCAGATGACAATCTGGAGTAAACATGCACAAGTATCTGCAATGACCATTGCTAAAACAAAACTGCTGCCATCCCCAGTTGCTTATTTAATATGAACAGGCATCTTACCACTAAGAGCTGAAGATGGAAATGAAAGAAAGTAGGGTTGATACAAACCTCACCTTTGCAAGTAAAAGCAGCACTCACCAGCGTGTTCCGAGCAAAACCAGTCTTGCTGAGCAATTCATTTTTCAAATTCTATCTAGGCAAACTTAAGTAGGCTGCACCTTGTTGCTATGGGAGTTGAGAAGTGAAGTCTCCACTTTCAAACACTGCTTTGTGAAGATGCACAACAGGGGATAGTTAAGAGATCCCTACACACAGAGCAGGTCACGCCCAGACAAAACTCTCTGGGAAATGTAGCAAGAAGATGGATTCAGGAAGAACAAAGGCCAAACTGCTGTGGGGGGGAAAATGTCTATGAAAATTTTGATGGAGGGTAGTGAACAAGGACCCTGTGATCCCAGTATCCCCTGACCACTATAAAAAGGCAACCTAAGAGTTCTAATCCTAGAGTTGTAACAGAGAGAGCACAACACACTTTGAACTGGTAGAAGTTACTTAAAATTTCAAATGCCAGGGCTGGGAAGTTGGCTCAGTGGTGGAGTGCTTGCCTTGCATGCATGAGGCCCTGGGTTCGATTCCTCAGTACCACATAAGCAGAAAAAACCAGAAGGGGCAATGTGGCTCAAGTGGTAGAGCGATAGCTTTAAGCTGAAGAGCTGAGGGACAGCGCCCAGGCCCAGAGTTCAGGCCCCACGACTGGAAAAAAAAAAAAAATTCAAATGAGGGATGTAGTGCTTGTCACAACTCTTTTAAGGGACACCTGAAATGCCACTGCTGCAAACCACAGCCAAAGATGAGTCTTGGAGAACCAGGCCATCTCTGGCGCCTTTCAAACCACCACTTACCACTCACCCAAACTTCACAAGTCCATGATGCAAATCTCAACAAGTACACAATAGTTGCTGACCTGCCTTGAATTTTTTATAAGCACTAATGCTTTTTATATGCACCAATATGTGATACCACATTCTTCCCACACACACAGACACTTCCTAATAATAAGTACCTATAGAAAGTAGAACAAGGGCTGGGAAGGTGGCTCAGTGGTAGAGCGCTTGCCTTGCATGCATGAGGCCCTGGGTTCGATTCCTCAGCATCACATAAGCAGAAGAAAGCTGGAAGTGGTGCTGTAGCTCAAGTGGTAGAGCGCTAGCCTTGAGCTGAAGAGCTGAGGGACAGCGCCCAGGCCCAGAGTTCAGGACCCACAATCAGACCCAAAAAAATAAATAAATTTAATTTTAAAAAAAAAAAAAAAGAAAGTAGAACAATTCTTCAAGCACCATGCTCCATATCAGGACCCAAAGTCTCACACAGGAAGAAAAGGGTCCTCACTATGTACTCAATACTCTCTCAGCTCCCGGCACTCTGAGGACCAGGGGGACGCTCACCGAGTGTCACCAGAGCGACCTCAGCAACTAGCATCTCTTGCCTGGCACAGCATGCAGTGCTGCCCCACCACCCAGGGCGTACTCAGCCTGCAGTTAGGGTCAGAGTTTGTGCTCAATCTGGCCCTCCTATCCCATACATGCACAACTTTGGCCAGACAGGGCTCTCCAGCCTTCTTGCTCCTCTCCTCATCTTTCTCATAGGCTGCTTCTTCACAAAACCCTTCCACATTTAATCTTGGCATCTGCTCCTCAAAGACCCAAACAGATGCCACATCACACAAATGTTCGTTGCTGGGTGCTATCACAGAATGTAGCAAAGTGGGCACTCTGAAAATCTCCCTCTACCAAAAAACCACTAAGCTGGCCAAAACTGACAGGATCAACTTTTGCAGTACTAGACTTACAGCAACCAAGGAATGTTTAACAAAGAATGAGATATATCAGCCAAACTCCCATCAGGTCATATCTGGGATACAGAACAGATATAAGTGACCAAATACAAAACATGGTCAGTACACAGTCTGGAAAACTGAGAGACAGTGGGACACAGGCCTCAGCATGCCACCAAAGCAAATGCCCAGGGGGTCTGGTTTCTGGAGCTCCCCACAATAATGCTCAAAATGCTCCATTTTCAACCAATAGAAAGTTACAAAGTATTCAAAGAAACAGAAAAGTACAGTCTGAGGCAGTCTAGACATTAGACTTACTACATTAAGTCAACTGCCTTAAACAGTGCTTTTATAGCTAAAGAAAATCAGGAGAGTACCATCTGAGCAAGATCAGAATATCAATAAATATATATATATATATATATATATATATATATATATAAATTATAAAAACAAAACAAAGCTGGGTGCCAGTAGCTCACGCCTGTAATCCTAACTACTCAGGAGGCTGAGATCTGAGGATCATAGTTGAAAGCCAGCCCGGGTAGGAAAGTCCATGAGACTCTTATCTCTAATAAACCACCAGAAAACCAGAAGTGGCGCTGTGGCTCAAGTGGTAGAGCGCTTGCCTTGAGCTGAAGAGCTGAGGGACAGCGCTCAGACCCCAGAATTCAAGACCCAGAACCGGCAAAAAAAAAAAAAAATCACAAAAGTCATGATGGCGCATAGTTGTAATTCTAACACTTGGAAAGCAGAGGCAAGACAAAGTTAGCAAAGACCCTTTTTCAAAAACAGAAGGGCCAGGCTGGGAAGTTGGCTCAGTGGTAGAGTGCTTGCCCCTCATGCATGAGGCCCTGGGTTCGACTCCTCAGCACCACATAAGTAGAAAAAAAACAGAATTGGTGCTGTGGCTCACCTTGAGCTGAAGAGCTGAGGGACAGCCCTAGACCCAGAGTTCAGCCCCCACAATCGACAAAAAAAAAAAAAAGGGCCAAGGAAGGAAATCTATTTGTCATAGTTCTGAAATGCCATTATTTCCTCTCCTCTTCTACTCCTTGACACCCTGTCTTTAAAATACTGGGCTGGGAAGGTGGCTCAGTGGTAGAGCACTTGCCTTGCATGCTCGAGGCCCCGGGTT
Source organism: Dipodomys spectabilis (assembly GCF_019054845.1). Lineage (NCBI taxonomy): Eukaryota > Metazoa > Chordata > Mammalia > Rodentia > Heteromyidae > Dipodomys > Dipodomys spectabilis. The sequence goes on along the minus strand of NW_024870885.1, from coordinate 378,103 downwards.
CGATTCCTCAGCACCACATAAGCAAAAAGAAAAAAAAAGCCGGAAGTGGCGCTGTGGCTCAAGTGGTAGAGTGCTCGCCTTGAGCTGAAGAGCTGAGGGACAGCACCCAGGCCCAGAGTTCAGGCCCCACAACCAGACCAAAAAAAAAATTAAAGTGCTTTCAAATGAACTATGGGAAAAAAGGGGGAGGAAAAGGCTGGGGTATATGTAGCTCAAAGGGCAGTGTACTTCCTAGTAAACACAAGGCACTGGGCTTACTCTCCAGGACAAGGGAGGAAGAATCCTCTAAAATAAGAGTTTGAGACCAGACTTGCTCAGGCACAAGAAATAATCAGTGAAGCCGGGCACCAGTGGTCACACCTGTAATCTTAGCTACTCAGAGGAGCCTGAGATCTGAGGATCATGGTTCAAAGCCAGCCTGGGCAGAAAAGTCCGTGAAACTCTTATCTCCAATGAGCCACCAGAAAAGCGGTGGCTCAGACGGGAGAACATTGCTCACCTTGAGCTGAAGGGCTCAGCAACAGCACCCAGGCCCACAGGAAAGAAAGAATCAGGGAGCTGAAGGACAGAATAATTGAAATCACTCTATCTGAGAAGCAGGGGAGAGGATAAATAAATGAACCAGAACCACAGCTCAAATGGTAGAGCACCATGAGCAAAAAAGCCAAGAGCAGAAAGCCCTGAGTTCAAGCCTCAGTACAGGCACAAAAGACCGGGGGAGGGGCTGAGAGTGGGTGGGGGAGGGGAGGGGAGGAGGGTGTTGGGTTCAACCTAAGAGACCTGAGAGATACAACCAAGTAACCAACACACCTACAATGGCATCTCAGGGCAGGAGAAGGGTAGGACGCAGGGGAAACGCCTTCTTCGGAAGTTAGCAGCGGCACCTACCTACCTCAAATTGGATGAAAGACAGAATCTACACGCCCAAGATGCTCAAAACAACACTGATTACTAGTTTTTATTCAAACCAATGTGCAAAATTCTCCATTAAATAAGAATTGCGAGGAAGAAAATAAGAGCCACACTAAATGTCCAAATAGATCAGAATGCTTGACTTCAAAAAGCCAAACACTTGCAGGGCACCAGCAGCTCACACCTGTCATCCTAGCTACTCAGGAGGCTGAGATCTGAGGATCACAGTTCAAAGCCAGCCCTGGCAAGAAAACCCAGGACACTCTTATCTCCAATTAACCACCAAAAGAAGTGAAGCTGTGGCTCAAGTGGTAACGCACTATCCTTGAGAACAAAACCTCAAGGACCTTGCCTATCAAGGCCCATAACCAGCACCAAAACAAAAACCTCAAAACACTGGAAAAAATACATAAAATGCAAAACTAGGCACACACATTTTGTCATAATGATAACAGTAATGAAATACAGTACACCTATTCTTGAATTTAACAGAGGAAATCCTGATGGCCTGCTACCCTACATAAGCTCCTTCAAACCCAGCAGGAGCCCTCCGTGACTCACATTCACACTGAAGAAGGATCAAGAACTCTGAAAAAGCTAAAAGGATCAAAAGTAGGACTCATGAAGATAAGCCCTGGCATCTGAGACACCTGAAGTACCGAAGACCAAGTGGTCTTCAATGAGGTCCTCCAGGAAACAGAGAACACAGACACTTGTTCATTGAAGTAAAGGTCAAGAAATAGGCTTACAACACATGCGGGGATGTGGAGAGAGAGAGAGAGCGCGCGCGAGAGCGTGTGTGTGTGCGCGCGTGTGTGTGTGTGCGCACACATGCATGTATGCAAGAGGAGGAACTGGCAGAACTCCCTAGAAAGCCATCCAAAGAAAGCACCCCCCTCCAGAACCTTTGCCCCATGGTAAAGCTGGCCTCCTCAAGGCCATTGCCTTGAAGGTAGATAGAGTAGGAACCTTTGCCTTTCAATCTAACTTCCCCAGGGCCACTTCTTCCTTTTCAGCATGCAACCATGAAGGTTTCCCTGTCCTCCACAACACAAACACAAGTTCTATGTAACAACATTCTCATCTGAATCCCGTCCCCTAGACAATGTCTTTCCAAAGTGTCTGCTTTTGCTTCTCAAACTAAATAGAATGCCATACAGGGGACACAACAGCTCAGAGGAGACCACAAAATAGCAGGACTGCTCAACCACGTGCCTTCAACTACAGTTTTATAAAGATAAGACTTTTCTCAGAGGAATGATGTAAGATCTAAAATAAACACATGCCCAGGTATGATAGTCCACACCTGTAATCTGGCTAACGAGAGGTAGAAGTTCAAGATTTAAAATTAAATTTAAGGGCTGGGAAGGTGGCTCAGTGGTAGAGCGCTTGCCTTGCATGTATGAGGCTGTGGGTTCGATTCCTCAGCACCACATAAGCAAAAAAGAAAAATTTTGGAAGTAGCGCTGTGGCTCAAGTGGTAGAGCACTGGCCTTGAGCTGAAGAGCTGAGGGACAGCACCCAGGCCCAGAGTTCAGGCCCCACAACCGGACCCAAAAAAAAAATAAACAATAAAATTAAATTTAAGGGCATGCATGAGGCCCTGGGTTCCATTCCTCAGCACCACATAAGCAAAAAAGAAAAATTTCGGAAGTGGCACTGTGGCTCAAGTGGTAGAGCACTGGCCTTGAGCTGAAGAGCTGAGGGACAGGGTCCAGGCCCAGAGTTCAGGCCCCACAACCGGACCAAAAAAAAAAACAATAAAATTAAATTTAAGGGCTGGGAAGGTAGAGTGTTTGCCTTTTATGCATGAGGCCCTGGGATCCATTCCTCAGCACCACATAAGCAAAAGGCCGGAAGTGGCGCTGTGGCTCAAGTGGTAGAGCACTAGCCTTGAGCTGAAGAGCTCAGGGACAGCACCCAGGCCCAGAGGTCAGGCCCCACAACCAACAAAAATAAATAAATAAATAAATAAATATAAACATTTTTTAAGTGAAAACGTAAAAAGCATGCTGCACAGATGCTCAGTAAGCGTTAAGACCTACCATCGCCGTGCCTGCCCCGTGCCTGCCGGACCTCTGCTGATACAACTCTTCACAAAACAGGCCCTACCAGCCACAGGAAAAGCCTACAGCAACTTTCAGTTCCCAAGAAAGGTACCACCAGGCAGAAGGCCGACTATGAACATGAGCAGTTCATTGACTCTACACTGTGTCAAAGCCGCAACAACAGTGTGACCCTCTATGGTACCTGTACCTTACCCTTACTCGAGGGGCAGGGGTCAGTCCAACGTGTGATGTCCTGTGACACCAACGAGTGCCAAGGAAGAAGAGACGGGAAGAGCAACAATGGCTGGGGCTCCACGGCACGACGGAGTCCGGGACCCTGCTCAACCAAGCCTCAGGCACATCCAGTGCTCAACAGTGGAACTCATCTCTACAGACGCACCTGGCGACCCGCTGACTCTTGAAGAGGGCCAAACTGCAACCTCCATATGAAGTTCACCAACCACCTCTGTATTCAATAGTGAATCACCACCACCCCGTTCCCAGGGGACTGGGCCAACCCTTCCTTACAAGACAGTTTGACCTCTGCTGTACCGATCACAATTCCTCACAAATTCAAGGTAAGAAGAAACGTGATAAACAATCCATTCAGTCTAGGCTATAGAAACAGCTGCCACCTATACTAATACCTGGGAGCACAAGCTCAAGCTGTTCCTCAGTCAGCAGGGACACAAACCAGACCACGATGAGATGACATTCCATACTCATAGGGTGGCTTTTTTTTCTGGTCATAGGGCTTGGGCACTGCCCCTCAGCTTTTCAGCTCTTCACTTGAGCCACAGCGCCACTTCCGGTTTTCTAGTGGTTTACTGGAGATAAGAGTCTCATGGAGTTTCCTGCCTGGGCTCGCTTTGAACCACAATCCTCAGATCTCAGCCTCTTGTGTAACATTGCCTTTTTTTTTTTTTTTTTTGGTCAGTCGTGGGGCTTGAACTCTGGGCCTGGGCGCTGTCCTTGTGCTCTTCAGCTCATGGCGAGCACTCTACCACTTATGCCAGTGCCACTTCCCGTTTTCTAGTGGTTTATTGGAGATAAAAGTCTCACGGACTTTCCTGCCCGGCCGCCTTTGAACCGTGATCCTCAGATCTCATCCTCCTGAGTAGCTAAGATTACAGGCGTGAGCCACCAGCGCCTAGCTACATTGCTATTATTTTTTTTTTTTTTTGTCGGTCGTGGGGCTTGAACTCTGGCGCTGTCCCACAGCTCTTCAGCTCAAGGCGAGCGCTCTACCACTTGAGCTACAGCGCCACTTCCAGTTTTCTGGTGGTTTATTGGAGATAGGAGTCTCACGGTCTTTCCTGCCCGGGCTGGCTTTGAACCACGATCCTCAGATCTCAGCCTCCTGAGTAGCTAGGATTACAGGCGTGAGCCACCAGCGCCCGGCTCATTGCTATTATTTTTAAATAAAGAGAAACAAAAAGAAATGGCGGTGAGGTTGTAGAGAAACTGGAATCCTTGTATATAGATGATAAGAATGTAAAATGGTACAGCCATTAGAAAAGTTTGGCAGTATCTTAAACTGACTCAGCAGTCTCTCCTACAAAACCTTGTACACAAATGCTCACAGGAGTATTATTCACTACAGCCAAAAGGCGAGAACAACTTAAATGTTTGCCAGATGATGAAAGAATAAAATGTAGTAAATGAATACAATAGAATACTATTCAGCTGTAAAAAGATCTGGCCTGCTACAAAGTGGATGAACATCAAAAACAATGCCCTAAGTGAAAGAATTTAGACATAAAAGAGCACATATTACAGAGTGCTTATGTGAAATGTCTAGAAAAGGCAAGACAGAGCAGTAGAGAGGGGATCTATTTTGCCCAGGAGTTGGAGAGTTAGGGTGAGTGTCTGCACGCAGGATCAGGGTTTTTACCTGGAACTATGAAAATGGTAAGTTAAGTTACAGTGCCATTACACAACTCTGAGTGTACTAAAGACCACCTAACTGCACACCTTTCGTGAGTAATAGTTATCCAGTAATGCTGGTTTTGGAAAAACAAAAGACTAAACAAACAGAAGTGGTAACCACAGTGGATCTGCACGCTCACTTGTAGCGCTTGGGGTAGACAACTTAACTCAGTGCTGGTGAAACAGGACACATGGTCCAGCATCTTTCTTCTGGACAAAAGCCACCTCTGGTGCATCGACTGTGGGATTCACTCAGACAGGTCCTTGAGGCCTCTTCAGACTTCTTTACCTCCCACTCAGAGAGCATCTGCAGCCACACCAGGGGCTTTCCCCATCAACTATACGGCAGCAGGCCCCTACCGCCCCATCTTCTGCCTCTGGCTGAGAGCCAGCCTGGCTCGTGGGTCCTTCTGCTTATCCACCACACTGTGCTCCACGGAGGCTGCTGGAGAGCTCTTCCAGCTTTCTACTCCACTCCAGCAGCCTCATCCCAGGGCACCACTGTCAGGCAGGCAACACAGAATGTTGCAGGAGCACTGGGTTCTACAGCTGCAGGCGCTCTCAACAGGTGACAGCAAGAGAGTGGAAATCAGCTCTCAAGGTAAGAAAACCAGACAACACAACAGCCCATAGCCCTCCAGATCCAGAATGCAGGGTATCTGCTTAGGGAAGTTCTACAGCTTATTCAAGAGGTCATCAAGAAATTGTCAAGCCTGGTATGAGGAAGGAGTCTGGAAGGTGCATCTAATGCACTTTGCTACACTAACACTAGGTCTACAACTGGCCATGCCAGGGTTACAGCTCAGCAGAGGAACGCCATCATGCCACAAAAGTCCTAAGGACAGATTAACGTGTTTCAATTACTTACCCTCTGAGAGTCGCAAGGGGAGTAACAGGCCTCGTCTACCAAGTTCAGCAAGTGCCAGACATCCACCATGCCATGCCTTGTCCATCTCCTGAAAACTGAGTTCAGAGTTCTATGGTCAGCTCTCAGTTCAAAGCCCACAGTTTAGCACATAACATAGGCTACCCAAAAAGATGCTCTTTTTGAAATAAGACATAGCATGAAGATAAATGTCACACCCAGTACACCTCTCTTCAGAGCTCTCAAAAACAAATCAAAGTCCTGGGTCAGCCCAAGTTCCAACTCAGAGCATCTACCACTGTACCATATGGACCAGTGGCAACACCAAATAAACACCAGCCTCAGAGAGTCTTCCCAAGTCAGCCGTGAGGCTCCAGCTACTCTGCATACCCAACCTCAGCCCCGAGGATCCCAGACAATTCAGATGTCATTGATTAAACACAACAAAATGATTCCTATTGTTTACTCATGTGATCAAATTCAAGATTTAAACATCAGAATGAAACCATTTGCCAGGGCTCACAACTGCAATCCTAGCTACTCAGTAGACAAATCTGAGGATTATGGTTCAAAGCCAACCAGAGCAGCAAAGCCTATGAGACTCTTCGCTCCAATTAGCCACCAAAAAGTCAGAAGTGGTGGCTCAAGTGGTAGAGTACCAGACTTGAGCAAAAAAGCTAAAGGTCAGCACGAAGACCTGAGTTCAGTACTGGCACACAAAAAAATTTATTTTTTAATTAGAATAAAATGGCATTTAGAGATTTTATTCTTGCACTAATGGGGCCTGGAACATGGATGTTTTTCTTTTGAGCTCCATCTTGCTATGTTACCTGGCTGGCCTAGAGCTTCTGTGTCAGCCTCCCAAGTAGCTGGGCCCAAGGCGGACCACATGGCCACCTGAGATAAGGCCTTGCTCTTAGAATTCACAAACTGTATAGACCACGGTAATGACCATTTGCCTTGTGAAGGTTAAAATGTGTTGTGACTTTAACTAAGAATCACTATTCCACAATACTGTGAAATACGTGACATTTATGTAATCATCTAATCTCAATTTTTTTATAAAAGTGAGGGAAGGGGTGGGTTAGGAGCGATGGGTGACAGTGTTGTCTGACACCTTGTATTCATATGCTGTTTTATACAACTACTTAAAGATAACAATAAAATGTAAAAAAAAGAATGTCCCTTTAATAGCTCAGAAGTTCTCTTCAGGATGTGGCCTGTTATGATTATTAGTATGAGTGATTATGCTCAGACTGGTCAAGGCTGCTCTGAAATTTCCATTTTTGCTACCAACATAAATATAGAAATACATCTAGCAAAAAGCAAAACAACTGGGGGGCGGGGGGAGGATGGGAAGGGATGGGAAGGGGAAACAAAGGAGGAGGCTACAATGCTTGATAAGAAATGTGCTCATTATCTTGCCCATGTAATTGTAACCCCTCTGTACAGTATTTTCACAATAAAAATAAAAATTTTTTTAAAAAGCAAAACAATTTATAACACGCTTATTAATTTTTTTTTTGGGTCGGTCATGGGGCTTGAATTTTGAACATGGGCGCTGTCCCTGAGCTCTTCAGCTCAAGGCTAGCGCTCTATCACTTGAGCCACGGCACCGCTTCTGGTTTTCTGGTGGTTCACTGGAGATAAGAGTCTCACGGACTTTCCCGCCGGGGCTGGCTTTGAACCTCCATCCTCAGATCTCAGCCTCCTGAGCAGCTAGGATGACAGGTGTGAGCCACTGGCGCCCAGACCATTTCTAAATCTTAATGTCAGCATTTGTATCCTTTTGAACTTTATTAGAAAGAGAGGCTTGTCCATGAGCCTTAATAACATCTGAATAAACATATCCATATGATAACCCAAATACAATACAATTAATGTCTTTTCTAAAGGGAAGGAGTGTCGCTGTGGCTCCTGCCAGGCAAGGCTAAGATCACCACGGCACATGCATGCCTGGGAGGGCGCCTGGTCCTCAAATGATAGGAGGACAGGGAGAAACTTCAATCAGGAACTAAAAGCAAGCTCCAGCCCTCAAACTCAATCCAAGAAGCATCCAGAAACACAAAATCCATGGACATAAAAGGCATACGATGATGGGAGCCAAGAGAAGCAGGAAGAGGGGCCAGGAGGCTCAGGCTCTACCCACCACGGTCCTTCCTCCAACATGCCGCGCTGCTATTGTGGCTGAGGATTCAAGAGCAGTAAGATCACTTCTGCCCTCTAAAACTCAGCTATATAAATGATATGTACAAGCTGGTGCTAGTAATCTTCATGCCTAACTACTCCAGAAGCTGAGATCAAAACTGCAGTTCAAAGCCAGCCTGAGCAGGGAAGTCTATGACTCTTATCTCCAATTAAGCACTAAAAAAAGCCAGAAGTGTAGCTGTCGCAGTAGAGTGCTAATCGTGAACAAAGAACCTAGGGGGGGAGGGGGTGTTTAGTTGTGGAGATGGGAGGGGAGGGATGATGGGGAAAAACAAAGGAGGAGGCAACAATGCTTGATAAGAAGTACTCATTACCTTGCTCATGTAATTGTAACCCCTCTGTATGGTATTTTCACAATAAAAAAAAAAAAAACTTAAAAAAGCTCAGGGACAATGCACAGGCCCTGAGTTCAAGCCTCAAAACTGGCACCAAAAAAAAAAAAGTAGAGATGCACAAATAGCATAAATAACAGAAACAATGCAAGATTAAACTAGTCAGGATGACTAACACTAGGCCAAGACCACAAGCCAAGAGAAAGGAGTAAAATCTGGAGGAATGGCTCACACCAGGGCCCTACAAAGCCCATGGAGACCAATAACACCCAAGGGCAGAGAAAGATGCAAAGGAAAACTCCAGAAGAATTTAGATAAAAAGCTCCAGCTAGGCTGGGAATGTGGCTTAGTGGTAGAGTGCTTGCCCAGCATGCTTGAAGCCCGGGTTCTATTCCTTAGCACCACATACACAGAAAAAGCCAGGAGTGGTGCTGTGGCTCAAGTGGTAGAGTACTAGCCTTGAGCAAAAGAAGCTCAGGCCCTGAGTTCAAGCTCCACGACTGGCATTGATAGATAGATAGATAGATAGATAGATAGATAGATAGATAGATAGATAGATAGATAGATAGATAGATAGGTAGGTAGGTAGGTAGGTAGGTAGATAGGTAGGTAGGTAGATAGATAGATAGATAGATAGGTAGGTAGATAGATAGATAGATAGATAGATAGAAGCTCTAGCTAAGAGCACGTGATCATGCCTAAAATCCCAGCTCTGCAGGAGATCATAAGTAGGAGGCTAACAGTCTGAGGCCAGCCCAACAAGAATACAAAACTCTACCTAAAAATGACTAAAGCCAAAAAGGAATGGAGAGATAGCTATAGCAGAAGACACCTGTGGAGGCCCAATCCTAATATGGTCACCAAAAAAAACACTAAACGACCAGTGAGTATGTACAGCAATACCATAGGGAAAAAAAGAAAAAAGAAACCACTTCAGGAAAACCACTGCCCCCAAGGAGATGGGTGTGATCCCAGCCTTGCCACCCACCAAGGCCAGCTTCTGAGAACGCTCTGAGAGAGCAGGGCGGGCTAGCAGCCTTGACCACTGCCCGGCAGCACAGGGAGAGGGGCAGCAGCAGCACACCGCCTGTCCAGACCCTCCAGAAAGAGGCTCCAGGATCACAAGCCCATAGAACCCCCACAGAGAATCTGTATTTGCTCCACAAAGCAACCCCAATTAGGAGAGTACTTTCTGCTAGGAATATTTCTACTACACATAGCATTACTTCAACATAGATGCCCAATGTGACATACTGTTTCCTGCACTTGGTAACTGTCACTGAACAGCCCTGAGGCTACACAAGGCAGAGAGACCTGCTACAGAAGGAAACCGACGGGGTTGCTGGCAAGTCTGTCCCGAGAGACACAGGTAGCACACCTGGAACATCCAAAGTGCTGACAGTGCACTTCTGCAGCCAGTCATAGCCAGAGAGCATGACAGAACACCGCAGCACCAGCTCCTGAAGTGCCAAGGCAAAGCAGCATCCTGAACAAGGCCGAGTCCTGTCACATATAATGTAACAATCCTCAGGGAGGCAGTGGACCAGTCCCCTGCCTGGGAATGGTCCCAGGTCAAATTCATCACCACACACACACACACACACACACACACACACACACACACACACACACACACACACACACACACACACACACACACACACACACACACACACACACACACACACACACACACACACACACACACACACACACACACACACACACACAGGCCATGAGCTCTCAGATCAGAATGCCCTTTTAAAACACTAAAACATGGGCTGGGAAGGTGGCTCAGTGGTACAGAACTTGCTTTGCATGCATGAGGCCCTGGGTTTGATTCCTCAGCACCACATAAGCAGAAAAAGCCAGAAGTGGCACTGTGGCTCAAGTGGTAGAGCTGAAGAGCTGAGGGACAGTGCCCAGGCCCAGAGTTCAGGCCCCACGACCAGCATAAATAAATGAACAAACAAATAAATAAAACTTGAGCTGGGCACTAGTGGCTGTAATCCTAGCTACTCAGAAGGCTGAGATCTGAGGATCTTGGTTCAAAGCAAGCCTGGGCAGGAAAGTCCATGAGACTCTTATCTCCAATAAACCACCAGAAAACCAGAAGTAGTGCTGTGGCTCAAGTGGTAGAGCACTCGCCTTGAGCTGAAGAGCAAAGGGTCAGTGCCCAGGGTTCAAGCCCCACGACCAATCAAAAAAAAAAAAAAAAAAAAAAACACTAAAATTTGCAGGGCGCCAGTGGCTCACGCCTGTAATCCTAGCTACTCAGGAAGCTGAGATCTGAGGATCACAGTTCAAAGCCAGCCCAAGCAGGAAAGTCCATGAGACTTTGATTAATCTCCAATTAACCACCAGAAAACAAAGTGGCGCTGTGGCTCAAGTGGTAGAACACAAGCTTTGAGCTGAAGAGCTGAGGGACAGTGCCCAGGCCCAGAGTTCAAGCCCCACAACTGACACACACACAAAAAAAACTAAACTAAAATTCCAGTGAACACTGACTCCAGGCCTCTGTCCCAAGTGTCTCCCTCGACAGCTGCAGCACCATAGGCTTGTGGCCATACTACAGATGGAGCACCTTTCATCACAGAAAGCTCTGTCTACAATGCAGACCCAAGTTCATACCTAAGAAAGAAAATCCTGTGTGCACAGGTTCCACACTAGCTTCACTTCTTCCTAAAGTTTAAATATAACCATGTTGACAATAGCAACACACAAGATGACCAAAATTGCCAAGTTTAGCTTCAAAAGGTAAAAATAGGTTTGGGGTTTTGAAGAACAGCTCGACTGAAAGGGGATGTTAACAGGACCAAGAGCAACGCTGCAGCTGTGCCCGAGTGTGAGAACAAACCTGAAACAGTCCAGCACAGACCCCACCACGTCGTCTGCCAGCTCTTTGGGAAGCCTTCCAGCCATCCTGCCAATTCTGGAAAGAAAAGCAACAGTTCATCAGACACACATGCGCATTCCAGCCAGCCCTGCCCAGCAACCACCCTATGTGTCAGGGAGGAGCAGGCAGCATCATACCCCACAGTAATGTGGGCATTGAGTCCATTACTAATGGTTAAGAGCCACCAGCACAGGAGCACCAGATGCTTGCTAAGCTCCAATTCTGGCTGTTCATCTGGCGGGCGGGGGGACCCCCACAACCCCCCTTCCACAGGAAACACTTTTGGCTCTCAATGATGTCGAAGGGTGGGGAGCCCACACAGGGCACAGGGCAGAGAGAGTCCTGAAGTCAAACTCACAGGAAAGGCCCTTTCAACCTAATCTCATACCAAGCCACACTGACTACGGGCTGAAACTTAGCACTGCTGATATGAATGCCCTTTGGCCCATAGGGAGCTCCAAAACATATGCGGTCACAGTGGAACCTGTAGATAGAAAAGTCCCCGCTGACCCATACTTGCCAGCCCTTTCCACAATGGAGTCTCACAGATAACTTAAAACTATACATCTATACCTGCAGAGCTCACAATCGCACTAGAACCTAAAACTCACATCTTAAAATTAAGTTATAAAAGAAGAAATATGACTTAAAAAACAGTCATTCTATCTTTTGAGAACCTGTAAGGAGTATGAAGCTCTCAAACCCCATGTGAAGTATTTTGTGGGTTTTTTTTTTGGATCCGGTCGTGGGGCCTGAACTCTGGGCCTGGGTGCTGTCCCTCAGCTCTTCAGCTCAAGGCTAGCACTCTACCACTTGAGCCACAGCGCCACTTCCGGCTTTTTTCTTTTTGCTTATGGGATGCTGAGGAATTGAACCCAGGGCCTCATGAATGCAAGGCCAGCGCTCTACCACTGAGCCACCTTCCCAGCCCCCGTGTGAAGTTTTTAAGGACACTGAGATACAGGCCTGTCCCTCTCCTAGGACGTCACTTCGCTCCTCGCGAGGCACCAGCACTTACCCTTTGGCTGCAGACCACCGCACCACCGTGTCATTGTCCTTCAACCCAACCAGAAGCTGTTCTGTAACAACCAGAACATGAGCTATCAGCCTCAGTAAATTCTTTCTTTTTTTGGTTGGTCATGGGGCTTGAACTCTGGGCCTGGGTGCTGTCTCTTCAGCTCTTCAGCTCAAGGCCAGTGCTCTACCACTTGAGCCACAGCACCACTTCCAGTTTTCCAGTGGTTTATTGGAGATAAGAGTTTCATGGTCTCTCCTGCCCAGGCTGGCTTTGAACCGCGATCCTCAGATTTCAGCCTCCTGAGTAGCTAGGATTACAGGCGTGAGCCACGGGCGCCCATCTTCCTCTATTTTTTTTTTTGGGTCCGATCGTGGGGCCTGAACTCTGGGCCTGGGCGCTGTCCCTCAGCAATTCAGCTCAAGGCTAGTGCTCTACCACTTGAGCCACAGCGCCACTTCTGGCTTTTTCTGCTTATGTGGTGCTGAGGAATCGAACCCAGGGCCTCAGGCATGGGAGGCGAGTGCTCTACCACTGAGCCACCTTCCCAGCCCAGCTTCCTCTATTTTTAAATGAACCCAGGAAACCCATTTTTGTTACTGTTCCTAATGGAAGCCCATCAGAGAAGTCAACCAACCAAGTGAAGAAGGCCCAGTGCAAGATGAAGGCTAAGGGCAAAGCAAAGGCTCAGAACAAGGGTCTGCCCCAGCACATAGGAAGGGGGGCTGAGGGCAGCTGAAGCAGCTGGGGACCTTCCAGGCAAGCGTCTGAGCCTGCTCCTGCAGGATGGGCCCTCAAAACACTTTGGCCACAGGACACCAGCAGCCCCAGAAAACCTGGGAGAAAAAGCAGGGGAGCAGGATTTGAGACAAGCCAACAAAAGGGCGACGACAAAATATGCCTGCAGTGATGATCAGAGAGCAACAAGGAAGAGGCCAAGGAACTCCGTATGGGATGGTGGCGTTCCGAACGGCCTTGAGCAAGCCAGGGAAGGCACCAGATGTCACATCACAGCAACAAGGAAAGGGGAACCTGGGCAGCACGTGAGGGCGATCTGTAGTCTAGGTGGAAACCTGCCCTGAAGGAGCAGATAGAAGTAGGCAGAAGGTCAGCCTGGCCCAGCCCGCTCAGCCAGGGTCCCCATAGGAAAGGGCACAGAGCGGAAGGTGGGCAGAAGTCTCCATTGTGTGACTAGAGTACTGGGCCAACCTCCCCACGGTAGGAGCTTCAGGAGTTGAGATGGCCACTGAGGGAAACACGAAAGTGCTACAGATTCAAGAACCAAGTGCCCACCTCGACCACCCTGAGAGCCCTAGCTCCCCAGAGACACCCAGGGCGATGGCCAGGTGGGCCAGGTATGCAGAAGGAAGTGTGACAGCTGAGAGCTGGGGGAGCCTAAGGCTGCTAGGGAGCAGCCCGTCCACGGAGAGGACAGGCCAGTGGCCATCCGTGCAGTGAGGGTCCCAACACGGGAGGGAGCAGAGGAACAGCCCAGGCAGGGTCCCACGCCCCACCTACCTATCACACTCTCCACCCCCTCTGGGATGTCATAGTCCTCCTCAGCATCAGACGCCACGCTGTCAGTCGGTGGCTTCTGCTCACCTTGATCCTGGGTGCAGAGCTTCAGATTGGCAGCCAAAGACCGGCTGCCACGCTGATACCTATGCAAAACAAAGCACACTCAGGTAAGCTAGTACAGCCTGAACCTACAATCAAATTTCTTGGTGATTCAAGTCATCAGTTTGGCTGAGGATCTGGCTTAGTAGTAGAGTGCTTGCCTTGAATGCATGAGGCCCTGGGTTTGAATCCTCAGCACCACATAAGCAGAAAAAAAGCCAGAAGTGGCGCTGTGGTTCAAGTAGTAGAGCGCTAGCTTTGAGCTGAAGAGCTGAGGGACAGCGCCCAGGCCCAGAGTGCAGACCCCACAACTGACCAAAAGAAAGAAAGAAAGTAAAGCCTAAGTATGTTACCAATTATAGAGTTGGTAAATACTATTATAGAATTGTATGATCAGTTATAGAACTGTATTGCCAATTATATGTAAGGACTTTAAATTATAATCCGTCCCCCAAGAATGTCCCCAGTACTTGTGAGCATGAATTTGACATGTCTAGGTAGATCTGGATGCTTCCAGGTGGCCCTCCCAAGTATGAGTTAGCCTCATCCAACCAACTCAGCTCAACAGAACAAAACACTGTCCTTCCTGCCTGTCTGTCAGCTTGACCAGAGTACCAGTTCCTCTGTGTCTCCAGCCTGCTTCCTACCCCTGCAGACCTCGGATCTCACCAGGCTGCCTAACTGTGTGTACCGATTCCTTAGGCTGACTGTGGGAATGGAGACATCACTCACAGCTGGCACTCTACCATCTGAGCCATACCTCCCGTTCTGGCTTTTTGATGGTAAGAGTCTTGCAGGTAAGAGTCTCTAAGGTTTTTCTGCCCAAGCTGGCTTCAATCTGTGATCCTCAGATCTCAGCCTCCTAGATAGGTAGGATAATAGGCATGAGCTACTGGAGCCTACCCAATAAGCTCTTAGAGTGAACTGTATACTAAATACTCAACAAGTATCTGAACCACAACATTATTTCTGTAGAATTTGCTGCCATTTGCAACAAAGTTTAACCAACTGAACTTAAAATATGGCTTCCCAAATCATATTTCAAGTTACACTTGAAATAAACAGAACTGAAGGTTACTAAAAACACGCATCCTAGGAACATTGCCAGAGTCTGTGCCACAGAGCCAGCGATTCAAAACCACTGATCACACCCAGCACCATCTTTACCACCAAGCACAGACATTCCACATCCATAGCCTGTATCCAGACGGATCACAAATCAAAAGGGAGCTTCCGGCTAGGACTGTGGCTCAGTGGTAGAGCGCTTGCCTAGCATGCATGAAGCCCTGGGTTCCATTCCTCAGCACCACAGACACAGAAAAGGCCGAAAGAGGTGCTGTGGCTCACGTGGTAGAATGCTATCTTTGAGCAAAAGAAGCTCAGGGACAGCGCCCAGGCCCTGAGTTCAAGCTCTAGGACTGGCAAAAAAAAAAAGAAGCTCCCCCAGCAGCCACACCAGTGACCACATCCTGCACATGAGCAAAGCAGGCTTCTCTCGTCACCACTCCAGCTTCAGCTAGTACAACTGGAAGACCAAAGGAAGATCACTCCTTTCCCAATGAGAAGCACTTCAGAAACTAAAGAAAGATCAACTCAGAAGACAGGTTTTCCCATCAGCCCATGTGGCCGTCCCCCCAGGGTAAGAGCCTGCCCCTGCCCCTGACTCACCTCCACGTCGCCACCTTCGGCTTCAGGAAGGTGAGCCCGAGACGCTGCACAAGCTTCACGCCCAGCTTCCGCAGCTTGGTCTGGCTGCACTCGGGGAGTCTGCACCTGTCAAGGCACTGGAGGACCGTGCTGGCTGCAAACAAGAGCATGTGACTCAGCCGAGACCAAACTCACCCCGTATCCAACACAACCAAGCCCACGGGCAGGTGAGGGCTAAGAAATACTGAGCACCAGAGCCCTGACCTACAAGACCCCCTTTTTCCAGGGTTTCTGTCAAAAGCAGGATGGAAGAACCCACTGAGTCACTCAGCACAATGCAGGAACGGTGACAACGACAGAAAAGGAGGCTGGGCCTCATGGTGGAAAGGTCTCACATAGGGAGCAGCCTGTCAGGACCCTGTGCTACACAGGCCAGTCAGACCTGGGAGAAGCCAAGGCCAAGAGAGCACAAGGACAGCATTCTATGGACAGCCATAAAGGCCCAGGACAGAAACAGAGGCCTAGCTCTCAGAAATGGGCTTGAGGTGAAACAGACCGTACAAGGGAGAGGAGGACACAAGAGCAGTCAGGATGGAACCAACAGAGCAGATGAGGGGACAGGGACCCGGTTGCAGGGGGAAAAAGGAGGCTGGAGCACAGGAGGAGGGAGGGAGGACGAGAGGTTAGTGGGGATGGGAGGGGGAGGGGGAGGAGCGGACGAGGCCACAGGGAATAAAGTCCACGGGAAGTGGCCGCTACAGGACCCCTGCAGGCTGGTGGCAACTGTGAACAAGACACAGCAATAAGGTGCTAAGAGCCTGGATCTCCAGTACAGAAACGTCAGCAATTTCCTGTATTTCAAATAATTAATAAAGTTTGCCAAAAGTCCCACTTACCAAGACACACAAAACAAAAAAAACCTAAGGGCTATGAGAGCATCTAAATACACCAAATTAGATTCCTACACTACGGATCAATGTTCAGGGACCATATGCAGAACATACTGACATCATACCAGAAAACTGACATCACAAATTCACCTTACCATAAGGTAGACAGTCTTCACGTTTTCCATGCTTAAATATTTGAGCCTGAAAAAGAAGGTGAACATCAAAATGTTATAAATACAAATGTACAGTTTTTAAAAAAAATAAACTATCACGCCGGGCACTGCTGGCTCAGGTCTGTAATCCTAGCTACTCAGGACGCTGAGATCTGAGGATCGCAGTTCAAAGCCAGACCGGGCAAAAAAGTCTGTGAAACTCTTATCTCCAATAAACCACTAGAAAACCAGAAGTGGTGCTGTGGCTCAAGTGGTACAGCGCTAGCCTTGAGCTGAAGAGCTGAGGGACAGTGCCCAGGCCCAGAGTTCAAGCCCCACAACCAACAAAAAATAAACAAGTAAACGATCACAACAGCTTATTGCATCCTATAGAATTTACTGTGAACACACATCTCCTAACAGCAAGAGAAGAGAACTACTGGAGATTGGAGAAGGAACTTTCCCACAAGTCCCTTAGAACAAGGGTACAACCGATGAAGTCAAGCCCTGAGGGGGTCTGCTCCAAACACGCAGTGTGTAGACTGAGCTAGGCTTCAAGGAGGAAGCAAGAGAGCCTCAGAGAGGTCAAGTTATCTGTGCAAAAGTAACAATGCAGTGGACTAAACTACCCACACAACAAGCAGCAGGGAGACAAAGGACTCCTTCCTCAAGAGCACTAAACACAAGAACATCTGCCCCACCCTCGCAGGCAACATCCACAGGCCGCAGCCTCTGACAGGGTCGCCTCCCTGAAACCACAGCTGTTTGCGCATGTGCACCACTCACTGCTCTGCAAGAACCTGCTGGTTACCACCAAAGAGTGTCCCAGTGAGACTGGGGCACTGGCTCTCACTGGGTAACCGCAACACCGGGTCTCGCTGGCACACTGGCTCTCACTGGGTAACCGCAACACCGGGTCTCGCTGGGGCACTGGGTCTCACTGGGTAACTGCAACACCGGGTCTCGCTGGGGCACTGGCTCTCACTGGGTAACCGCAACACCGGGTCTCGCTGGGGCACTGGCTCTCACTGGGTAACTGCAACACCGGGTCTCGCTGGGGCACTGGCTCTCACTGGGTAACCGCAACACCGGGTCTCGCTGGGGCACTGGCTCTCACTAGGTAACTGCAACACCGGGTCTCGCTGGGGCACTGGCTCTCACTGGGTAACTGCAACACCAGGTCTCGCTGGCACACTGGCTCTCACTGGGTAACCGCAACACCGGGTCTCGCTGGGGCACTGGGTCTCACTGGGTAACTGCAACACCGGGTCTCGCTGGGGCACTGGCTCTCACTGGGTAACCGCAACACCGGGTCTCGCTGGGGCACTGGCTCTCACTGGGTAACCGCAACACCGGGTCTCGCTGGGGCACTGGGTCTCACTGGGTAACCGCAACACCGGGTCTCGCTGGGGCACTGGCTCTCACTGGGTAACCGCAACACCGGGTCTCGCTGGGGCACTGGGTCTCACTGGGTAACCGCAACACCGGGTCTCGCTGGGACACTGGCTCTCACGGGGTAACTGCAACACCGGGTCTCGCTGGGGCACTGGCTCTCACTGGGTAACCGCAACACCGGGTCTCGCTGGGGCACTGGCTCTCACTGGGTAACCGCAACACCGGGTCTCGCTGGGGCACTGGCTCGCACTGGGTAACCGCAACACCGGGTCTCGCTGGGGCACTGGGTCTCACTGGGTAACTGCAACACCGGGTCTCGCTGGGGCACTGGCTCTCACTAGGTAACTGCAACACCGGGTCTCGCTGGGGCACTGGCTCTCACTAGGTAACTGCAACACCGGGTCTCGCTGGGGCACTGGCTCGCACTGGGTAACCGCAACACCGGGTCTCGCTGGGGCACTGGGTCTCACTGGGTAACTGCAACACCGGGTCTCGCTGGGGCACTGGCTCTCACTAGGTAACTGCAACACCGGGTCTCGCTGGGGCACTGGCTCTCACTAGGTAACTGCAACACCGGGTCTCGCTGGCACACTGGCTCGCACTGGGTAACCGCAACACCGGGTCTCGCTGGGGCACTGGGTCTCACTGGGTAACTGCAACACCGGGTCTCGCTGGCACACTGGCTCGCACTGGGTAACCGCAACACCGGGTCTCGCTGGGGCACTGGCTCTCACTGGGTAACTGCAACACCGGGTCTCGCTGGCACAATGGCTCTCATTGGGTAACTGCAACACCGGGTCTCGCTGGGGCACTGGCTCGCACTGGGTAACTGCAACACCGGGTCTTGCTGGCACAATGGCTCTCACTGGGTAACTGCAACACCGGGTCTCGCTGGGGCACTGGCTCGCACTGGGTAACTGCAACACCGGGTCTCGCTGGGGCACTGGCTCGCACTGGGTAACTGCAACACCGGGTCTCGCTGGCACAATGGCTCTCACTGGGTAACTGCAACACCGGGTCTCGCTGGGGCACTGGCTCGCACTGGGTCACTGGCTCTCACTGGGACAGTGACCCCAGTGGACACTGATTCTCACTGGGTAACTGCAACACCGGGTCTTGCTGGCACAATGGCTCTCACTGGGTAACTGCAACACCGGGTCTCGCTGGGGCACTGGCTCGCACTGGGTCACTGGCTCTCACTGGGACAGTGACCCCAGTGGACACTGATTCTCACTGGGTAACTGCAACACCGGGTCTCGCTGGGGCACTGGCTCGCACTGGGTCACTGGGTCTCACTGGACACAATTCTTACTTTCTAAGTTCTCAGTTGGGAAATTTATTTCCAATTTGATGCCTGGTAGACAAGTGTAATTCTGAGTCTCCAAAACACTGAACCAAAAATTCCTAAGACTTAGTTCATCTACAAATCAGCAAATACATTTTTCCTCTGGGGGACAGTAACTTGAAGCAGAAAAGTCCTTAAGAGCCGGGCGCTGGTGGCTCACGCCTGTAATCCTAACTACTCAGGAGGCTGAGATCTGAGGATTGCGGTTCAAAGCCATCCCGGGCAGGGAAGTCCGTGAGACTCTTATCTCCAATAAACCACAAGAAAACCAGAAGTGGCACTATAGCTCAAGTGGTAGAGCACTCGCCTTGAGCTGAAGAGCTGAGGGACAGTGCTCAGGCCCAGAGTTCAGGCCCCATGACTGACAAAAAGAAAAAGAAAGAAAGAAAGGAAGGTCCTTAAGATTCCATTATCAAAATAACCATCAAAAAGCTGTGCTGGAGGCACACCTCAAATGGTAATGCACCAGCCAAGCAAGCTAGCTGAGCAAGTAAGCCTCAGTACAACACAAAAATAATTACTAAGCCGGGCACCAGTGGCTCACGCCTGTAATCCTAGCTACTCAGGAGGCTGACATCTGAGGATCGAGGTTCAAAGCCACCCCAGACAGGAAAGCCTGTAAGACTCTTATCTCCAATAAACCACTCAGAAAACGGGAAGTGGCGCTGTGGCTCAAGCAGCAGAGTGTTCACCTTGAGTTGAAGAGCACAGGGACAGCGCCCAGGCCCAGAGTTCAAGCCCCATGATTGACAAAAAAAAAAAAAGATAGAGTGGAGAAAATTTTGAAAAACAATCTGGCCAGCTAAGAAAAAGTTTAAAGCTGTGAACAAGAAAGACACAGTGGGGGCTGGGAAGGTGGCTCAGTGGTAAAGTGCTTGCCTTGCATTCATTAGGCCCTGGGTTCAATAACTCAGCACCACATAAGCAGTAAAAGCCGGAAATGGCGCTGTGGCTTAAGTGGTAGAGTGCTAGCCTTGAGCTGAGGAGCTGAGGGACAGCACCCAGGCCCAGAGTTCAGGCCCCATGACCAGACCCCCCCCCCCAAAAAAGGACACAGTGGCTAAAGTAATTAGTGCCATTATACTTAGAGGAGGAGTCCAATGGTGTCATAAGTTCTTCAAAAAACTAACAAGCCACTTAATAAAATGAATGCTAGGAAGATGAAACATTCTAAGGGAGAGGGCAAAAACCATGGGAAGAGGACACTGACTGAGGAAGAAAGGGCGTGCAAACGTAGTCATTCCATTCATTGTACACTGTGTGAAAATGGAACCACATAGCTTGGGGTGGGGTGAGATGGGGAAAGGCAAAGGAAAACAATGCAAGGGCGGCACTGACCTCATAACCTGGCTTCTGAAATCAAACCCCTTTACACAACTACTTAACTAAAAATTTATTTTTGGCCAGACACCGGTGGCTCACGCCTGTCATCCTAGCTATTCAGGAGGCTGAGATCTGAGGATTGTGATTCAAAGTCAGCCAGGGCAGGAAAGTCCATGAGCCTCTTATCTCCAACTAACCGCCAGAAAACCAGCATTGTGGCTCCAGTGGTAGAGCCAGCACCTTGAGGTGAGGAGCTCACAGTGGCACTGTGGCTCCAGTGGAGCGCTCGCCTTGAGCTGAAGAGCTGAGGGACAGCGCCCAGGACCCAGAGTTCAAGCCACACAACCAACAAGAAAACAAAACAAAACACAGTCTCTCACTTTGCCGGGCGCCAGTGGCTCATGCCTGTCATCCTAGCTACCGAGGAGGCTGAGATCTGAGGATCACGGTTCAAAGCCAGCCCAGGCAAAAATGTCCGTGAGACTCTTATCTCCAATGAACCACCAGAAAACCGGAAATGGCGCTGTTGCTCCAGTAGTAGAGTGCTAGCCTTGAGCTGAATTGCTGAGGGATAGCGCCTAAGCCCAGAGTTCAAGCCCCAGGACTGGGGGGAAAAAAGTATAAGCTTATTTGTAAGATTCTCCTTTGAGAGCCTTAGGGAGTATCCGGCTCACACAGGGCTACCTAGGGCAGCACTTTCCTAGGTTCAGTTACCTTGCACTCCAATGTAGCAATAGTCCAAGAGAGCCAAGCACTTGTAAAGATGATGGCAGAACTTAGATCATCCTAAGAGTTGTGGGGTTGCCGGGCGCTGGTGGCTCACGCCTGTAATCCTAGCTACTCAGGAGGCTGAGATCTGAGGATCGCGGTTCAAAGCCAGCCCGGGCAGGAGAGACCGTGAGACTCCTATCTCCAATAAACCACCAGAAAACCGGAAGTGGCGCTGTGGCTCAAGTGGTAGAGTGCTCACCTTGAGCTGAAGAGCGGAGGGACAGCACCCAGGCCAAGTTCAAGCCCCACGACCGACAAAAAAAAAAAAAAAAAAGAGTTGTGGGGTCATGGAAGCATTCAAATGAAGACCAGGAGCCTAGGCAAAGTGTGGCAGAGTCAGGACCCCTACAGCCAGCCCGAGTCAGGCAATGCAAGAAGATGCAGTGAAGACCCCAGGATTCTGGAAACTGAGTCAGGACTGAGAAACACCTATCCAGGAAAAATGCAGGCAGAGAGGAACTAGTCTGAGAGAGATCACGTGGGTTACAGAAGGGTGGAGCTTCCCAAGCCCTTTGGCGATCAGAGCAGGCCAACTCTCGTCCTGGATTCCAGATTTAATATGTGTCTTGCTTTGGTCTTATTCCTCCTTTTCTTCCCTTTGGGAATAGGAATATTTCATCTGTGTCTTGGTATATTAGAGGCAGGACCTCATAGCGAGGAGCTTTTCTTTAGAAGAGATTTTGAATTTGGACTTTTGAACAATGCTGGAACTGTTAAAATTACGGGGACTCTAAAAGATGGAGTGAATGTATTTTCCATTATGAAAGGCCCATAAGCCTTTGGGACAAGAGGTAAATGCTACAGTCTGAATATGAAATCTCCCCCAGGCTCATATTTAGAACCTCTGGTCCTGAGCATTTGGTACCATTTTGAGAACTTATGTGGCCTCTAGGAGGTGAGGCTTAGCTAGAGGGAATACGTCAGTGGAGGAGTCCTTAGGAGGACCTTGTCCTTGGCCCTTTCCTGTCTCATTCTGTTTCTGAGAACGTAAACTGCTCTCCCGCCCCCCAAGATGGACTGAATGCTCTCATACTCTAAGCTAAAATATGTCTTCCTTCTTCAAGTTGTTTCTGTCAGGCATTTGGCCACAGTGATATTAGATGTAACTAATTCAGAGACCAAGTAATTAGCCAAGTGCTCAAGGATCACTGCAAAGCTGGGAGGTGGCAGGAGTGGTGTGAAGGGAGCTAAATCAGCAAGCATGGGGTTGGCAAACTAACAGAAGAGACTGACTAAAGCTGGGCGCCGGTGGCTCACGCTGTCATCCTAGCTACTCAGGAGGCTGAGATCTGAGGACCACGGTTCAAAGCCAGCCTGGGCAGAAAAGTCCGTGAGACTCTGATCTCCAATAAACCACTAGAAAACCGGAAGTGGCGCTGTGGCTCAAGTGGTAGAGCGCTCGCCTTGAGCTGAAGAGCGGAGGGACAGCGCCCAGGCCCAGAGTTCAAGCCCCAGGACCGACAAAAAAAAAAAAAGCAGAAGAAACTGACCAGCATGACAAAGAGGGGGTCATGGTGGGGAGGGGAGGAGGGGAGCACCCTCAAACTGGCACCATGTAGGCCCTCTCTGGAAGGAAGGTCACATTGGGAAAAACTAATCTTTTAATTGGGACCGAATAAAAAAATGTCACTTTAGCCAGGCACCAGTGGCTTACACCTGTAATCCTAGCTACTCAAGAAGCTGAGATCCGAGGATCTCAGTTCAAGGCCAACCTAGGCAGTAAAGTCACAGAGACTCTTATCTCCAGCAAACTACTAAAAAGAAGCCAGGGGCTGGGAAGGAGGCTCAGTGGTAGAGTGCTTGCCTTGCATGCATGAGGCCCTGGATTCCATTCCTCAGCACCACATAAGCAGAAAAAGCCAGAAGTGGTGCTATGGCTCAAGTGGTAGAGCGCTAGCCTTGAGCTGAAGAGCTGAGGGACAGCGCCCAGGCCCAGAGTTCAGGTCCCACGACCAACACAAAAATAAATAAATAAAAAATAACAAGAAGCCAGAAGTGGAACAAGTAATACAGCATTAGCCATGAACAGGGATACGGACAGCACCCAGGCCCTGAGTTAAAGCCTAGGATGAGCACCAAAAAAAGTCTTTCTAGAGGCTGGGAATATGGTAGACCCTGAATGCATGCCCAGTATACACAAAGATCCTGGTTTGAGCTCCAATACCTCCAAAAAGAAATTTAAAAAAAAAAAAAAAGGAGGTATGAACTAGTGACAGACTGTGTGGCCTAGGTTCATCCCAAGAATTGTGAAATAAAATTTATAAATAAGTAGAAAGGTGAGCAAACTTCCTAGTACTCAGCCCAACTGCTAGACAGAGGAGGCAGAACCAGCCAGCCTTTAGCCACTCAGGCTACTACTGCCTCCCCTAGTCTGTGAAGACAGGACAATGGAAATGCCTACATCACAGAGCCACTCTGATACCTGACACATGCCTCTCTCCTTCCACTTTTAAATATATTCACCAGAGACCAGAACACAGAATCTCTCTCTCTCTCTCTCTTCCTCTCTCTCTCTCTCTCTCTCTCTGGGTCATAAGGCTGAAACTGGGCCTGGGCGCTGTCCCTCAGCTCTTCAGCTCAAGGCTAGTGTTCTACCACTTAAGCCACAGTGCCATTTCCGGTTTCCTGGTGGTTAGCTAAAGATAGGCGTCTTGTGCAGGAATTTTCCTGCCTGGGCTCGCTTTGAACCTCAATCCTCAGATCTCAGCCTCCTGAGTAGTTAGGGTAGGATTACAGGCGTGAGCCACCGGCCTTTGTTTTTTTGGGGGGGCGGGGATACTGGGGTTTTAACTCAGGACCTGACAGCCCCTGAGCTTCTTTTGCTCAAGGCAAGCATTCTACACCACTTGAGCCAGTGCCGCGGCTTCACGCATGCTAGACAAGCACTCTATCACTGAGCCACATTCCCAGCCCTACCAAATCAACTTAGACATACTCATTTTTTGTTTCAGGAACTATGCTTCACTAGAGTTGGTTTATGTGAAATACAAATTAAAAGTTAACTTACTTTATATAAATTCAAACATAACCAATACATTTATTTTACAAGTATTATCTATTTAAAGTGCAAATACCTCTTAAGCAGAAATACTGGGATATTCACATTAGGGTCAGAAAACACCAAAACCCACACCGTTCTCGAACCACTAGGATAAGGAAGTCCACATTATGAGTGAGGAGAAGCTAATTATACTTGAAGAATACAAGAGACAAGGACACCCTGGGCACGGCTACCTCCTCCAGGTGCTAGATGTCCCACTGAGGTAAAGCTGGGACACAGGCTGTTGGAATGTCAGCCTGGGAGGCACTGACAGGCACCCAGGCATCTTGAAAGGGGAAAAGATGGGGTGTGATCATACAGGTGCTAAGCCAGGCCATGCTGGTAATGCCCACTTCCTAATTAGCAGGTTACTCTTGCAAATAGACAGTTCAAATGGAAACCACAAAGTTACCCTAATCGGCACATTTCCTAGCACTCCTCCCCATCCCTACCCTAGCAGGTTTCCAGCTTCAGCCACGTAAGTGGCTCCCAAGCCCTGCACTCTCAAGCCAGGATCTCTGGGTCACTGGCTCTCCAGATGTTACGCCAACAGGATCAGCTGCCACACCATGAGAAAGAAGCGGTTATGATCAAAGTCCCAGCTAGCCCTGCCTTGGAGGCGGCTACCATGAGACATCCCACCAGGATTCAGTATCAGAGGGGCACAGCCATTCCCATACCTGGCTCTCTAAGGACCTGCAGAATCCCAGGCACAGGTCATTCACGGCACAGGCTTTGGAGTGGGTGGTTCCATGGAAAAGAAGAAAACTCTCCTAAGGAAGCAGGTGAAGCAATGGAATTTCACCTAGTAGACAAGCAATACTAGGACATCTTCTGGGACAAAAGCAAGACAATTAGGGCCAGATTGACAAACACTACCCTGACAGCAATGTGGAAAACATAGGGAAGGAGATGAAAATTGAAAATAAAAGTTGTAGGAAAGCCAAGCACTGTGGGTCACACCTATATTCCAGTTTGAAGCCAGCCCAGACAGGAAAGTCCATGAGACTTTTATCTCCAATAAACCACTCAGAAAAACCACTCAGAAGTAGCACTGTGTCTCAAGTGGTACAGCACTAGCCTTAAGAGAAAAAAAGAAAAGAAAAAAGCCCAGGGACAGCGCCCAGGCCCTGAGTTCAAGCCCCAGGACTGGCATCAAAAGACTAGGTGGGGGAGGGGAAACAACAGCACTCTAGTCTTCTAGTCTTATTGACTAAATAAAAGAATCTGAGCTGGGCACCAGGGGCTCATGCCTGTAATCCTAATTTTTTTTTTTTTTTGGGTCAGTCGTGGGGCCTGAACTCTGGGCCTGGGCGCTGTCCCTCAGCTCTTCAGCTGAAGGCTAGCGCTCTACCACTTGAGGCTTAGCCCCACTTCCAGCTTTTTCTGCTTATGTGGTGCTGAGGAATCGAACCCAGGGCCTCTACAAGGTAAGCTCTCTACCACTGAGCTACCTTCCCAGCCCCTGTAATCCTAATTTTTTAAGAGGCTGAGATCTGAGGGTCACATTCAAAGCCAGACTGAGTGGGAAAGTTCCTAAGACTCTTATCTCCAATTAACCACCAGAAATCTGGAAGTGGCACTGTGGCTCAAAGTAGTAGAGCACTAGCCTTGAGAAGAAAAGATCAGAGACAGTGCCCAGGCTCTTCAGTTCAAGTCCCACAACCACCAAAAAAAAAAAAAAAAATCTAAATAAAAGATTATAATTCAGGTAGTGGCAAGTTGTCAGGAGAACATTTCTTAAAACTGGTCACTGGTGCCCTGGCACAGTACACTTGTAACCGTCTCCGCACTGTGGAGACACCAGCCCCTCAGACCTGCATGTGTGCGTGCATCATGTGTACGTGCATGTATCCGTATACTCATGCATGCATGCATGCGCCCGCCCTCCCTCCCCCACACATACACACTGGCAGCAGAGTCCCACCACTGCCCAGAGTAAGGGAAACCAACACTACATAGCTTCATGGTAGAGAACTGCGCTGAAGTTTCCAGCTGCATCCCCAAGAGGACAGCGTGCACACTCTCAGTAGTCATCCCGCGCTGTATCACCATTCGCTTATTGTAGCTTCACTAAAGCACACTTTTTAAATATGTAAATAGTCCTCCCTCACCTGTCGCAGGTGTTACGTGCCAAAGACCCTCACTGTGGGTGAAAACCTGCAAAGCAGCCATAAGTGAACCACAGTATAGTAAGGGAACACTATCCAACACTGCTACCTCACAGATTTTCACCTGTTGCAGGGGTCTCTGGAACGTAACCCTGCTAGGTAAGGGATCACTGTATATTCTCAGTATATTCTCTGACATGCAGAGAAAGTCATAAAGTCAGTGATTCTCTATGAAGGAGCCAGGAGAAAAGAGGGGCAATCAATAGGACAAGGACTTTGTGTATTCCTGTCTTCTCACATAAAGAATCGTCCCACACTCAGGAGGCTGAGGGGAGAATGGCAAGTTCCAGGCCCACCCAGGCTACAATGCAAGGACCACCCACCAATCCCTCAGTGCCTGTCAGTGCATGGTCTGTGCCAGAGAGCAGTGAAACCCCAGACTAATCAGGCAGAAGATGCTCATCGTTTGATTGTCTTAAGAATGCATAGTGAGCCATAAAATGGGAGGTGCACTGATTTTCATGGAAGCATAAAGCAGGATCCAACCTAGCCACCTGCTGAAAAGCACAGGCTACACCAAAGCAATTACACCACCAACAGTTTAGAGAAAATCACCACTCAGGGGAAGCAACCACAAAGTCTGCTTCTGTTGTTCTAGAAACTAGCACAGGGCAAGATATAAACAAAAGAGTTTCTTAGTAATCATCCTAAACCACCACACCTTTAGATTGCTACCCACCCAAGCTGGCTTTTCTGCGCGGTGCAAATCAGCTTCCCCTCCCCAGGGCATGCTCTCTAAACCTGGCAAATCATAGGCTGTCAGCCACTCAGGAGCAAGTTCACCCTGCTGCCAAGCAAGAGGTGCTGGTTTGAGGTTCCCTGAAGGCACTCCCAAACCCAGGCCAAGAAAAGCAACTCCACCCCAGGCCCCTGGAGAAAGGTCCCGCACCCCCGGCCCAGGAGTGACTCACTGGCAGTGCGAAGCCTCTTCGTCCACCTGTCCTCCCCTTGTAGGCAGGCACTGGCCACCCCTAGCGCAGACCCACAGAGGTTCTACAACAGCAGCTCATCCACGGAAAGCCCTGTTCTGGACTCTCAGAAAGACCTTACCATACCTATGCCAACCCACAGCAAGAACAAGACATAAGGCAAGCAAGGCTTGCCTGCGTGTCCCAGAGGAAAGCAGCAGTCCCACCCCACCAAGACAGGCTCAGCAACAACACTCATCAGCAACAACCTCATGGTACACACGAGGGACATGGTTACACACAAAAAAATCAACACCCACACAGCCAACTCCAGGCCAGCTCTACCCAGAACACAGTGGGTTCTCGCCCAGACCAGGGAGCTCCTCGTGTCAGTGAGGCCAAAGCCTCACACTGCCATCTCAGAATGAAGTACTGTACACTGGCCCTCATGCTTTCCTGCAAGGCATCTCCCCACAGCACTATAGGAAAGAACTTCCTCTCACAAACTGGGAGCCTACGAGATCACAACTCACAGCACATCTACTGGCTTGCAAAATTAAGCCTCTGGAAGGGCCCACAACCCTAAGCTGAAGCTGGGCAGGGAGTATGACAGCACAGGGGTGGAGACACCACGCTACCCTCAGGGACCACCTCAGGAGGGGCGGAGCCAGAGACATCACCTACAAGAGGCAGAAAGAAAGGAATCTCCAGAAATGTGAAACTTAGCCAGCGCTGGTGGCCTGTAATCCTAGCTACTCAGGAGACTAAGATCTGAGGATCACAGTTCAAAGCCAGCCCACGCACAAATGTTCGTAACTCTTATCTCCAATAAACCACTCAGGAAACCGGAAGTGGTGCTGTGGCTCAAACAGTTGAGAGCTAGCCTTGAGCTGAAGAGCTGAGGGACAGCGCCCAGGCCCAGAGTTCAGGCCCCACGACCGACCAAAAACAAACACAAAAATAAAACAAAAGAAGTGAAACTTAATTGCTGAAGTTGTCAATGGCTGGGATAAGTGGGGTAAATGATTAGAATCAGCAAAGTCTTGCCGGGTGCCAGTGGCTCACACCTGAAATCCCAGCTACTCAGGAGGTTGAGATCTGAGGATCGCAATTTGAAGCCAGCTCAGGCCGAGAAGTTGCAATGAGACTCATATCCAATTAACCACTCAAAACCAAGAAGTGGAGCTGTAGTTCAAAATGGTGGAGCACTAGCCTTGAGCAAAAGAGGTCAGGGATAGCACCCAGGCCCTGAGGTCAAGCCCACAACCAACAACAACAAAAAGAATCAGTAAGATCCCAGGATGAAAAATGTATTTTTCTTCCCCAGTTGGGGCTGAGACTCACTAATACGGTGCTTGCCTAGTTGCACAAGACCCTAGGTTTAATCCCCAGCACTGCAAAACTGAATGAATACACACATATATACATATACACATATACATATGCTAGGTAAGGGCCCCAACTAGAATTGATTATTAACAGCAACAAAATCATATGAAATGAGGTCCATGACCTGGAAGGAAAACCCACCAGCAGAAAAGACTCTGGGCAACAGGGCAAGGAGAGGGCCAGCCCCGGGGGCACAGCACTCCAGCCCTTCCCAAGTCTACCGGTGTGATTAATACAGTTCAGTTTCTAATGATTTTTAGGTATAAATAACCATTTCTCAATCAACTGACATATGCCTAGAACACTGGTGGTCACTTCCCACCCACCAGGACCCTGAGCAGGGGTCGGAGACACACTCCGCTCAGAAATGGAGTCCTCTAGCTGTGCCTGCAGAGCCAGGCATTGGGACACGGAGGGGAAACCAGGCTGGCTCTGGCCCTGAAACCTGACTATGAGAACACACAGATACAAGCCCTGTGTGGAACTAGAGAAAGGAGGTGCCCACAGCAAGAAAAAAGTGAGCGGGGAAGGGCTGAAGCCATGCAACACTACGATACGCTGAGGGCCTGCATCCGAGAAGACCAGGGCTCCCAGAGACGCATCAGCCATGCAGAGCAGCCTCACGGAGACCACAAGCCCTAGTCTGAATAGCCATACTCTTGCTGTGGCAGGAGACGGCAGGAGTAGCTGGCATGAGCCGGGCGCCGCGCCGCACGCTGCCGCCCCGGCTACTCAGGAGGCCGAGATCTGAGGGTCGCGGCGCAAAGCCCGCCCGGGCAGGAGCATCTGTGAGACTCGTCTCCAATAAACCACCAGAAAACACAGGGCCTGATGTTCCTGTCCTATTCTCTCTGCCCCAAAGCCTGCCTGAGCACTGTGACTGAAAGTACAACCTGTCCTGGACTCATGAGCCCAGAGTGTCTTGATACAGCAGGGAGCAATCTCCCCAGGAGCCTACAAGAGAATGATGCTGGGCTTGGATGCTCTGTATCTGAAGAGGACTACAGGCTCTAATTGGCCTCCACATATCTCTGAGGCAAGAGAGGTTTGTCACTTCTTTTCCAGATGGAGCAAGGCACCTCACCTGCACCTAGGTCACTGGGACAGATGACATACAGGCACGGGCGAAGCACACCCAGAGTCCACGGCCAGGGCCCCCATGAGCCAGCCTCCCTAAGGCAAGCAGATGAAGTGTAAAACGCTTACCACCAGTCCCTCCTACCTGCCCAAACTAGGGACCCCAGTGTCCTTTAACCAACACACAAGAACCAAGGAAGCCTGTACCTATCTCCTGCAGGTAGCACACAGCAGACGAGGTGGGCCTCTCCTGGTACAGGGGTAAGTGCTATTGGGGGATTTCTCAGGAGCAAACCTAGAGCCTTCTATATGCTCTACTACTGAGCTACATCTCTAGAAATGATTTTGTCTTTTAACAGACTAATGCGCAGGGAAGGTGGCTCAGTGCTAGAGTGCTTGCCTTGCATGCATGAGGCCCTGGGTTCGATTCCTCAGCACCACATAAGCAGAAAAAGCTGGAAGTGGCACTGTGGCTTAAGTTGAAGAGCGCTAGCCTTGAGCTAAAGAGCTGAGGAACAGCGCCCAGGCCCAGAGTTCAGGCCCCACGACCAACCAATAAAAACAAAAACAAAACAACAACAAAAAAAAGACTAATGCTTTTCTCAATGACAAAGAAATACATGAGCACATACATGAGCAACCCCACTATGAAGGGAGATGTGGCCCATTCAGGTAGCCTTCATTGCCAGCAGTCTGGCTTCAGAAGCGCCTGTCTCTTCCCACTCACCAGAGAGAACAAAGAAAAATCATGTTAGGGCTGGGTATGTGGCTTAGTGGTAGAGCTTGCCTAGAATCCATGAAGCCCTGAGTTCAATTCCTCAGTACCACATAAAACAGAAAAAACTGGAAGTGGTGCTGTGGCTCAAGTGTTAAGAGTGCTGGCCTTGAGCAAAAGAAGCTATGGGACAGTGCCGAGGCCGCCTTGAGTTCAAGCCCAAGGTCTGGCAAATAGGAAGAAAGGGAAAAAAAGGAGGAGGAGGAGGAGGAGGCAGAGAAGGAAGAGGAGGAGGTGGAAGAGGAAGAGGCAGGGAGGAAGGAAGGATCCATCACATTAGACTGGAATCAGAGTGGGAAAACCATAGGGGCCATCAGGTGAGCAGAATGAGAAAACTCAAACGACAATTTTTATTTTTAGTAATTGTTTTCCTTCCTTGAATCTCCTCAATTTGCATTTAAACCTAATGCCCAAAATGGGGCTGAACAAAAGGGTGTTGTACAAAACAAGGTAAAGAGCACCACGGGGACACCAGCAAGGCAGAGCTGCCAAGCACTTGTCTCCCTCCCAAGGAGCCAAGAGACCGGTGCTTCAAGGGAAATAAAACCAACCCTAGTTTCGATGGGACTTGTTCAGGGTTCACCTGTTTCGCCTAACCCACACTAATGAACAGGTGGATAAAAACGGAGCCAACTGCATCAAAGGAGACATGCAATCCTGAAGCACAATACACCTGCAAGTTTCATCATGCACAGGATACCCAACCCTCTGCCTTCAGGTCTAACAAGCCCGTGGTGAAACCCGCTCCACCTCTGAGCACTCAGCACTTCCTCTTGCCCTGGAGCCTCCATCAGTCTCAACAGACCCTTCAACGGAGAAGGGGAATCACATGCTGACTCTGGAAAGACTCAGGCTTCCTAGAAGCGCAGGACCTTCACCTTCAGAAGGTGCTGGACAGGATTTGCCCACACTAGGAGCCATGGGAGGTCGGCCGCCAAAGCTGTTGCTCCACAGCAGTTTCATTCATCTACTTCCCAGGATTTCAGCTGTCTGCGTCAGACAATTGCTCACCATAGCTCGGGGCAAATCTCTCCAGATAGAACCGAGGTGCTGTTGCCAAACTGCCTCAGTGTTCTGTCCCAAACCCCCTCCTCTGTCAACACAGGCCAGGCTGGGGGACAAGCCCCTGGAACTTTCTTATACCTCGGGAGAAAGGAAAAAAGAAAACTTCTCTCCTCTTGGTGTGGAATTTGGAGATATGCAACTAAAAAGTGCCCCCCCCCCCACCATCTGACTGGTTTAACTCCACTGCACTGTGAGCAAGGACAAACAGGAGGCTTGCCTGTTCTTGGGTGCCAGTGCAATCTGTGCTCACAGGAGAAGGCAGAAACAGAAAACAGAGGACCAAAAAGGGGAAAAACAGCTGGCACTGGACACCGCCCAAGCGAGAAGGTCCATTGAGAGTCTTACCTCCAATTAAACACCCAAAAAAGCTGGAAGTAGAGCTGTGGCTAAGTGGTGCAGTGTCAGCCTGGGCTCAGAGACAGAGTCTAGGCCCTGAGTTCAAGCCCCAAGACTGGCACCAAAAAGGGGAGGGGGGGGCAGCCCTGAAAAAGAAGCTGTGGGCAGAACTAGAAGCAAAGTGACCACCACAACCTCTACAAGCCAGGAAGGGCTGCGAGGCTCGAAGACGAGTTCAAAAGCACCAGCTAGGATCATTTCAGTCTTCCAAGTGACCTGAACATGGCAGGCCACAACAGTCTCGTCTGGGTGAGCATACGCTGACTGTGCCAGCCCAGGGCGGGGTAGAGCTGAGGGGGAAAACTCCGAGGCCAGACTAACGCCTGTAGAAAACCCTAGAAGCCCCACAAGAAGGCCGAATGTGGTAGTGCAGGCCTGAAATCTAAGCACCCAGGAGGGTGAGGTAGGTTGATGGTGAGTTTAAGGCCAGCTGAAGTCCACAGCAAGACCCTGCTTAAAAAAAAAATGTTGTCATGGCAAAGGTGGTCTAAAACAATGAATCACCTGAGGTCAACCAAGCCTGTCCCTCCTCCCAGCCACCCTACAGCAACCACATTCTGAAGAGCCACCTGGATCAACCGGCTCAGGTTACACTTTTGTCTTCTCCATTGTTCTCTTAAGACTTTTCAAGAAGACTCCTGCCAAAACCTTAAGGACCCATACCTTCAATTAAACACCACCCTTACCAGAATAACCCATACCCTAAATGCACACTCCCTCAGGCCCACCTCAGTGAGCACCGTGCCCTCCACACCAGCCGCCAGCCACCTCCATCCCTCCCCTGGAGCAGCTCACTGAAAGTCACTACAAATTCCTTCCTGAAACGGAACAAGAACCTTCCGGGTCAAGGCTATGCATTTGTACTTGAGAAGCCCCACATTTTATTGATGTGGTAGGTATGGAGCCTTATTATTTTTAAAGACTTCAGAAACAAATATTGTTTTTGAAAACAGCCTCGGGCTGAGAATATGGCTTGGTGGTAGAGTGCTTGCCTAGCATGCATGAGACGATTCCTCAGTAACACACACACACACACACACACACACACACACACACCACACACACACACACACACACACACCACACACACACACACACACCAGCCTGTATCAGTGACTCATGCTACTTAAGTGGCAGAAAAACCCCTAAGACCCCTTTCTTAAAAGGAGCTGGATACAATAGTGTACCAGTTTATGAAGGGAGAGACACTATCTCAAAAGTAACCAGCAAAAACCAGAGTAGAGGTATGGCTGAAAGGTAAAAGCACCCACTAGCAAGAGCAAGGACCTGAATTCAAATTCCAATATTGGGGGGGACAGAGGGGACAACTACTGTAGGTATAATCCAGTAACAGAGGGCTTGCCTAGCACACAGGGCCCTGGTTTGATTCCTGGCACCAAACAAAAAAAAAAAAAAAAGAAAGAAAGAAAGAAAAAGGAAAGTATGAACTGGGGGAAGTGGAAAAACTTAGCGCTACTATCTACTGTTTGAGCTTTAGTACCATAAAAACTAAAAAATAGATGAATACATCAATACTGTTACATGCCCAAGGGAATTGAAAATACAAGCTTAAACCAAAACTTGTGCATAAAAGCTTCTATCAGGGGCTGGGAAGGTGGCTCAGTGGTAGAGCGCTTGCCTTGCATGCATGAGGCCCTGGGTTCGATTCTTCAGTACCACATAAGCAAAAAGAAAAAAAGCTAGAAGTGACACTGTGGCTCAAGTGGTAGAGCGCTAGCCTTGAGCTAAAGAGCTGAGGGACAGCGCCCAGGCCCAGAGTTCAGGCCCCACGACCAGACCCAAAAAAAAAAAAAAAAAGCTCCTATCAATGTTAATCACAATAGCCAAAAGCACCCAGAAAATGGAATATTATCTGACCCTAAACAGAAGCAGAGCACTGACACACGCCACATGGTGGGCCAACCCTAAGACCACCATGCTCAGTCACAAAAGCCAGATAGGAGAGGCCACACCCTGAAGTCTCCAGGCATGAGATGTCTAGAACAGACAACTCCAAGGACCGCACGGGTAGGAGCCTCGGGGGCTGCGGAGAGCTTCGTGGCACACGGGGTGATGGAGGGAGGAAACAAGGGTTGCAAAGCCTTGTAAACACGTAAAATGACTAAACTTTTCATAGGAAGAGGCAAAATGTTCCAAACATCTTCATGTGAATCACATCTTAATTTGTTTATTTCTTTACTTTTTCTGAAGCTGGGGATGGAGCCCAGAAGCTCCCTAGCTCATAGTTTCCTCTTGTTTTTTGTTTGGTGCTAAGGATCAAACTCAAGGCCTTGCTGTGTTAAAAGGGACACAGAAAAAAGGAGGCATTTCCCACGTTTCCTTCTGACATGTTTTGAATGGCAGTTCCCTGAGGACAAGAGTGATATGGATTAAGAAGAAACTGCACTCAAACATTCCTCTCACCGTGGCCCTGACACTCAAGGGCCTGAGGCGCTACCGGGATCCAGCAAGCCACGCTACCCAGAAGCCTGTCCACCCCGGGTGGACACTGGCCTGCTCTCCACCCAGCCCTCATGTGCCCTCCACCCCGCATCAGCCCAACATCACCATCTGCATGGTGAGGCAGGTGGGCAGGCACAGACACCTGCATTCACACAGGCCTCACAAGGCCCTGCTCTCCTAAGTGAGCTGTCAGCATCCTCAGCCTCCTAGACAAGGAAAAGAATAAATCTCGACCACTGCAATCAAAAAGGAGCAGGACCAGGTGCTAACTCTAGAGCCCACATCCCCAAAGACCCTGTCCACACTTTCCAAAACGAAGGCTGGTTCTGGAGCTCAGGCCCCAGGAGATCCTCTCCACTCTCTCAAGGATGCTAACCAGGGAGATTCCGAGCAACAGCTGCCCAGGCCGCACCTCTTCTGTGGAATTCACACTAGATATTTTCTCCTCATCAGCACTACAAGGCCACACAACAAACAAGCAAAGCAAAAGGTCAGCAATAGGCAGGGCATGAGGCACCTGGTAGGTGCCAAGATCCATGTTTAAACAATCAATGATGCTAAAAAGGCCGAAACCCACTCATCTGGACAAAATCAGAGCTCAAACCCTAACTTCAAAGCCCTCCTTCACTAGGGCTGGCTCTAATCATTGTGTGCTGTAACAAAATTAAGCAGGAAGAAACTGAAGGCCTGCACCTCCATGGGCAACACCGCCCTCTGGTGGCAGTCTGAGACTTCATAGCTTTCACTTTTGCAGAAGTCTAGCTCAAGGTCACACAGCAGTGGGAAAAACTGTACTGCCCCAAGGGGCAGATGATTCCCACCATGCTCCAGTCACTTCAGCAGAGAATTCCACATTGCTGCATTCTGGGTCCAGTGCAAGTGCTGATCCTGGCTTCCCCACACCCTGTCCCTCCACGCGGTCCTTACCAGAGCTTGCAGCATCCCATCGGTGGCAGAGGTGCCCTCTGCAGTCTGGAAGGAGTGGGCCAAGGTGCACAGGCTCCAGTCCAGGAAGCTAGCCATCTTCCTCTCTCGGACATCAGGGCGCGTGATAAACCTGCCAAAGAGAACAAAATCACAAGCTCAACAAGCCTCTACCACCAAAAGGCATCATGTCCACTGCCCAGCCGCCCCGCCTGGGCCCTGGCAGCCTCTAAATTGTGCTGCCACACTGTTAGGCAGGTGGGCAGCCCTACGCAGGCTCCTCTTCCTCCAGAAGACCAAGTCCTGCCCACGGTCCCAGCAGCTAATTCTCCACCAGGATCTCTCAGACACACACAGGCCTCACTGCCCTGACTCCTCCTATCTGGTCCCCAACTCATCTCCCATCCTCCTAGGCCACCACAGCTGAGAAGGGCCTATAAACTATCCCCCTCCACCTCAGGACACACTCCAGCAACCTGGCCCAGAACCAACCTAACCCAAAGACCTGTCTCCAGAGCAACCACCACGAGCCCCTTTCCTTTCCCTCTCCCAGCCCTGTATCCTCCCACCCAACACTCATCCTCCAGCCCCTAAACCAGACCCCAGCACTCCTCACTCTTCCAGCAGCTCCCATGCCAGTGCCCCTCTCTGTGGCGCAAGCCTGACTTTACCACTCAGAGAACAAAGCCCCATCCTTCCAAGGCTGATACCGCAACAGCAAGCCACAGGACAGAAGGAAACAGCAGGAGAAAGTGCTGTGCCCCCACGCCCAGCACAGGCACAGTGATAGCCCAGAGGGCCCCACAGTGGAGTGCTGGGCAAGAAGAGCCGTCGCTATCTGCCGCGGGAAACTGCTGTCCCCAGAAGCAGCAAGAGCATGGCCCAGGGCGGGAAGGAGCTAAGAGGGTGCTACGAACACAAGGAGCAAGGCCAGTCAGGTAGCACAGGTGGCCAGGGCAGGCTGAGCCAGGCAGCAGGGCTGACCAGTGTCCTCACTGCACTTCCAGGACACTCGACTAGAAGGGAGGCGTGGAGAGGCCGACACACTGACTGTGGCGATTCCCCGTCAAGGGTGGGGTCATCTCCAGAGAAGCGTTCAACGTGGAGACAGCTCCACGGTGCCCCGTGCAGTGTGCGAGGACTGGAGCCGCCAGTCCATGGCGCTGGCGCCAGCTCCACTGCGACTAAGCCTAAGTCCCCCTCCACCGGCCCTCCTGCCCATCCTGTGTCTGACCTGATCAGCTGGCCTGCGCTAGAGCTGCCTCCATACTGGCTTGGTGGCAAGTCTCCTCACTCATACAACCACATTACTGTGGTCTATTTCTTAGCATAGTGAGCAGACATAGACAGCTGGCATTCCTCATCCCGTGAACCTCCTCCATTCACATATGTATATATGCACAGCCAAACATGGTGGCAAATGCCTAGAATCCTAGAATTTGGAAGACTTAAAACAAGAGGATCAAAATGACAAGCCAGGACCACACAGTGAGCTTGAGGTTAGCCTGGGCTACATAGCAAGACTCAGTTTCAAAACTGAATAAAGTCATATTTTTTCTACACAAATTTTGTAAGGTTGCATTGTATCTAAACATTTTAGCAACTATATAACACTATCAAGAGTTACAGGAAGCCGGTCGCCAGTGGCTCACCCCTATAATCATAGCTACTCAGGAGGCTGAGATCTGAGGATCATGGTTCAAAGCCAGTCCGGGCAGGAAAGTCCCTGAGACTCTATCTCCAATAAACCACAAGAAAACCAGAAGTGGCACTGTCGCTCAAGGGGTAGAGTGCTCGCCTTGAGCTGAAGAGCGCAAGGACAGCACTCAAGCCCCCGAGTTCAAGCCCCACGACCAACAAAAAGAAAAAAAGAAAGAAAAAAAAGAAACAAGTGCAGTTCCGAAGCCTCAGGCAGAACATGATATTCAAAGCAGGCGCCCAAGGGGGAAGCAGCATTAGAAGTGACCCCACACTGTAGGTAAATACCCTTCACGTGCCCCAACAAGACAACAAGTGGACACAGGAGGCAAGCAGAGACCACACTGGTGCCACTCTAAGGCTCAGAAATTCCCTCGGAGATCTGGCCTCGCCTGGATTTCCAGGTGGAAACCAACCCAATGAGCGAAACACTCATCTCAGCAGCAGCTGTCTCTTTTAACACTTTCTCATCTCGGCACTAGATGGCGTTGAAGCCTGTCTCGCAATGACCAGCCCCAAGGCTGGAAAAAATACATTGTAGACTCCTCTCCTTGGAAGAGGCTACATGTGGTAGCATACGCCTGGATATGGTAGGAAGATCAGGCAAAAGGGGAGATCCTACCTCAAAATAGCAAGTGCAAATAGGGGCTGGAGTCATGGCTCAGCAGAAGTGCCTGCCAAGCAAGCTCAAGGCCCAGAGTACAGTACTGCCAAAAAAAAAAAAAAAAAAAAAAGAAGAGTAACAATTCACAATGCACACATTATTTTATACAAATGATATGCTAAGGAAAAAAAAAAAAAGGAAAGAACTAGGAAAAATAAAAATAAAACAAGCCAGGCACAGGTGTGGCTCACACCTATAATCCTAGCTACTCAAGAGACTGAGATCTGAGGACCACAGTTCAAAGCCAGCCTGGGCAAAAAAGTTCATGAGACTCTTATTGGTGCTATGGCACCAATAAGGCTAGCCTTGGGCACAAAGACGCTCAGGGATAGCACCAGGCCCTGAGTTCAAGCCCCAGGACAGGCAAAAAAGATAAGATACATACCACCTTTTACTTGACAAAGTTGGTAAACATTTATGAGGTCCCACCCAACTAGTAAATAAGGGAAACAGGGCCCTTCAGCTTATTCAATCTTTGTAATAATTGAATCTCAAACCCATATAATTCTTCACTCCACAAGTAGGAATTCATCCCAAGGAGCTTTATGTGGAATATTCAAGACAGTAGTGTTTATTCCTAATAGCCACACTATGGAAAGTGTAATCCTAGCTACTCAGGAGGAGATCTGAGGACTGAGGTTTTAACTAGCACCAGCAGTAAAGTCCATGAGAATCTTATCTCCAATTAACCACCAGAAAACAGGAAGTGGTCAGGTGCAGGTGGCTCACGCCTGTCATCCTAGCTACCCAGGAGGCTGAGATCTGAGGATCACGGTTCAAAGCCAGCCCGGGCAGGAAAGTCCGTGAGACTGTGATCTCCAATAAACCAGTAGAAAACCAAAAGTGGTGCTGTGGCTCAAGCCCCATGACTGACAAAAAATAAATAAGTAAATAAATGGACTTGTTTAAAAAAATATTTTACAAATAATTGATACCAATTTAAAAAATAATTTTAGGGGCTGGGAAGGTGGCTCAGGAGTAGAGCGCTTGCCTTGCATGCATGAGGCTCTGGGTTCGATTCCTCAGCACCACATAAGCAGAAAAAGCCAGAAGTGGCGCTGTGGCTCAAGTGGTAGAGCGCTAGCCTTGAGCTGAAGAGCTGAGGGACAGCGCCCAGGCCCAGAGTTCAGGCCCCATGACTGACAAAAAAAAAAAAAAAAAAAATAGCATTCCCAATTTAACAAAACAGGTGTTTCACAAAACACGCATCTTTGTCACCTTTTAGAATCTCTCAGGCAAGCTGTGTTGACCATCTCACCCCAACCCTGCAGAGAAGCCATCTTCCCCTCTCCGCGTTTTCACATTTTCCCCTGTACAGGAAGGCCTGGTTTCCCGTTTTTTTCCCCTTATTTTTCAATGCTGCAATAAGACTGGGGGCCTTGTACATATTAGGTGACCGTGCCACTGCCAAGCTACATCTCACTGTTGTGTGTGTGAGAGAGACTGAGACAGACAGACAGACAGACACTGGGCCTCAGACTCAGCATCGACACTTTATGTTCAGCGGCAGGCGCCCGACCATCTGAGTCACACCTGTAGCCCCTACATCCCCTTCTTGGGGCTTGAACTCAGGGCCTGAGTGTTGTGCCACAGTCTGTTTTTTTCCTTAACACTAGTGGTCTACCACCTCGGCCACAACTTGACTTCAGGCTTTTGGCAGTGAGACAGAAGTCTCACAGACTTTCCTGACCAGGGATCCTTACATCTCAGCCTCTGAAATCTGAGTAAGTACACTTATTAGCCCCTGGCTTTGACAATATTTGACAGAACCTGGGTGCATTCATGATCTCCACAGACCACAGCATGAACTACTTCTAAAGTAACTTGCAAACTGCCACCACTCCTCTGTGAAGGCCAAATCACACCATGGAGAACCCTGGCTGCTCCTGATCTAGATCGACCCTTCTGTCTGAAAGCCTTTTGGGTGACTCCACAAGCCCCAAACCAGCACTGGGGATGATCACTTCAAGTTGAAGTGTCTTTTGTGTCCAACTAGCCCTGCATGCTCCTCCAGAAACGGTAAAAGGATCTGAGGAGCAAACAC
Organism: Dipodomys spectabilis; assembly: GCF_019054845.1. Taxonomy (NCBI): domain Eukaryota; kingdom Metazoa; phylum Chordata; class Mammalia; order Rodentia; family Heteromyidae; genus Dipodomys; species Dipodomys spectabilis. The sequence continues at coordinate 338,144 of NW_024870885.1, read as the reverse complement.
CTCTTGGACCTTTATCTGAGAATTAGCAGATATACCCAAAACACAAAATAGGACACCCTCTTGAACACCAATCACATATCAGCCAACAGCCCAGGGCAGCCAGCAGGACTTACTTAGAAACAAGGACAGCAGCTGCATCTCGTGCCTTGTCGCTGACAACCAAGTAAGACTGCAAGAATTCAACAGGTTAAATTTGACAGGTCAATTCAGCATTCTTGCTTCTCATTATTTTCTAGGTTTCCTACAACATGCAGTATTCATGCAAAGCTGACAACTGAGTATAAAATGAATCCTTATTTTCTATCATTGTCCCTAAAGCTTCTTATAGATCACTGTTATACTTGACAGAATATTGCAATATCTACAAAGAAAAAAGACCTGCTAATTCATTCTGAACTCGACATGAATTATCGTAATTTCAAATAAAGTGAAATTTTACATCACTGAAAATAATATGGAAATGAAATACATAAATACCCACAGTTTACCTAATTGAGCTCTAATTTCAAGACAACATAGGCATGAGAGAGGACACATTTAGCAGCTAATTATCTGTGCAGTCATATTTACCTCTGCAATTTGCAGAATACGGTCCATTATGGGCATTCGTGTTTCCCCCGGTTGAGTAAGAAGGTTCCCGTCAAGACGTGAAAAATCAAAAGGAATCAGGCAGGTCACAGAGAGCCACAGTAACAGCATATATCGGGTTTCCCATGCCTAAGGAGTTAAATCAGTCAAAATGATTTCCATACAAAAGAGCTTACTAAAGCACTCACTAAGTAGCTCATGACTATAATCTTAACTACTCTGGAGGTGGAGATCATTAATACTGTGGTTTGAGGGCAGCCTAGGCAAAAAAAGATTTTAAGACCCTATCTCAACCAATAGCTGGGCTCAGAGGTGTATGACCCGTTATGCAGAGGCCAAAATCACAAAGATCACAGTTCTAGACCAACTTGGGCAAAAAAATTCACAAACTCCATCTCAACAGAGAAGACTGGGCATGACCAGGCACTAGTAAACTAAACTAATTAGTACTAATCTAGCTAGTACTCCATACTAAATAAACAAACTACATTTGGCAGTCCTGTTTAAAATAAAAGGTAAAACTCTCTGTGGACACCAGTGACTCTCACCTATAATCCTAGTTACTCAGGAGGGTACTGAGGATCTAGTTCAAAGCCAGCCTGAGCAAGAAAGTCTATGAGACTCTTCAATAAACTACCAAAAACCTGGAAGTAGAGCTGTGGTGGAGTACTAGCCTGGAGCATAAAACCTCAAGGACAACACTCTGGCTCTGAGTTCAAGCCCCAGGACTGGCACACACATGCAAACACAAACACGTATAGGCATGCGCGCGCGCGCGCACACACACACACACACACACACACACACACACACACACACACACACACACACACACGGCAGGGTGGCATGAACCTGTCATCTCTGCTATGGTCAGAAGCATAAATTAGGAGGACCAAGCTCCACACCAGCTCATTTGGGGAAAAAAAAAAAGATCTATTCAAGTGGCTGAGTGCCTACCTAGCAAGCTTGAGGCTCCCAAGTTTAAAAACAAACAGAGCTAGGAATGATAGTACAGGCATGTAACTCCAATACTCCAGATGCTAAAGCAAGGGAAGCATGAGTTCAAGGCCAGCTGGGCTACAAAGCAAAATCCTAACTCTGAAGAGAAAAAAAAAAGAAGCCAGGCACCAGTGGCTCACGCCTGTAATTCTAGCTACTCAGGAGGCTGAGACCTAGTTCAAAGCCAGCCCTGGAGGCAAAATCCGTGAGACTCTTATCTGCAATAAACCACCAGAAAACCATAAGTGGCACTACGGCTCAAGTGGTAGAGCGCTGGCCTTGAAGCTGAAGAGCTGAGGGACATCGCCCAGGCCCAGAGTTCAAGCCCCATGACCAGAAAAAAAAAAAGGGGGGGGGGGTTTACAAAGCACCAAGATAAAACAGGAGAAGGCCAGAGAACAGAGCAGCTTGCAAGGAGCAGAACCAGAAGGATTTGGGGTGACACTTACCTCATGATCTTTGGGGTTCTGATCTGTGAACATATCTAACACAGACTGTACATCAGCTACTTCATGAGGAAATAAACGAAGAAATACTTTATATCCTCGAACCTACCAAATAAAATTAAAATTTGTATTAGGATGGGCGCCAGTGGCTCATATCTATAATCCTAGCTAAAGGAAGAGGAAAGAGAAGAGGAAAAAGAAAGAAGAACAAAGAAGGGAGAAGGGTAATAGAGAAGAAAGGAAAATGGGAAGGGGAGGAGAGAGGAAGGAATAAGAAGGGGGACAGAAAAGGGAAAAGGAAATACAGGGGAGTAATATTATCTCCTTCCTCTCACCAAAGAGATCCACCCAAGGATCAGAAAGAATTCTGTCACATTACTGTAATACAACTTGGTAAAGACCAAAGAAACAAGAAACTATCTTTCTTCCTGTTTATTCATTAAATATGGTTTGTTCCAAAATTACTGATAAACTTTATTGTGCTCATCAGAAATACAGATAGGCTGCAGTGAAGCCAAAACTTCTTCTACCTTGTTTGTAGACTATCCTCTGGACCCAGGAACCTCAGAGGAGTTCCTGTTCACACTTCTGAAGAACACCCGGTTTCTCTCGTCAGACAAGAACTCGTTCTTGGTACGCTAAATGGTGTACCCCAAGCACTACCAATCCCCCCACAGCCCAGTACACAACATCATCTGGGGCCTACAGAGAAGGCAGACAGAGCACCAACCCGAGACCTCCTTCCTCAGAACCTGCATGCAGTGCAGCTGATTTCTAGAAACTCATCTGCATGCTAAAGTGGGAGAAGCACCAAGCTTTTCTCCTTTTTCCTTGAGAAAACCTTTAGGTTCTATCTGAAGGAGTCTCCCCTCCCCATCCCCCAACTCCAGCACTAAGACCTAATTCCTCAATAAATGTTCAAAAGAGAGAATAAAACCTATAATGTCTGAGAACCATACTTCCTAAGAATTAACATTTTAGAGGGTAACTTCTGGGCCAAGATGTAAAGAAAGTGTCTGTCACTCAGTAACTGCTACACAAATGTTACCTTGGTGATGATGTAAAGAAACTTAAACGCCAGGTTTTTGAGGGAAGTTGGAGAAGTCTTATCTTGTACTATGTCCAACAGCAAGTTCATCATCCACTCTACAGAAAAAGATATCAAACATTGGCTATAAAGTTAAACATCAATATATTGAAACAAAATACCAAAATAAAGAAGGTTTTATTGAGAGCATATGAATGGGCCAACTTAGTAAGCCTGTATAACCAAGTACCAATAGCACAGAAGGTCAAAAGATGCCCCCTTTGGTATTTCTAAATGGTCTGCACCTCATACAACATTCATTCCCATTTCGAAAATGGAAAAAACAAAAACTGATGTATTTTATACAACACATCTGGCTTGAATGTGTGTGTTAAAAGGAAAAAAAACAAAGAATGGAGAGAGGAGTCACAGAGGGCTCAGAAATATCTCCTACCCTGGTTTAGAACTGAGCACAAAGAAAGGGGTCATGTAGGGTCATGAGTGTCTGTCCAAAGGGAGGCCACAGTCAGCGATCCCCTGTTGAAAGAGGTGCCATGTTCAGAGTCCAGTGCAGGGAGAGCAGTCACATAGCATGAGCCCAGTATGGGAAGAAGGGTCATTCAGGGTTCCACCATCTACTATCCACAAAGCACAGCACCCAGAAGGGGGTCCGCTCTGGCAGTTCTGAGTTCTGCTGGCTGAACTCAGCCACCACAAACTAAGAGGAGCAGAAAGGGGTTCAAAACTAGTGCTCACGCCTATAATCCTAGCTACTCAGGAGGCTGAGAGCTGAGCATCGTGGTTCAAAGCCAGCCCAGGCAGGAAGGTCCATAAGACTCTTATCTCCTATTAACCACCAGAAAACCGGAGGTGGCGCTGTGGCTCAAGTGGTAGAGTGCTAGCCTTGAGCTGAAGAGCTGAGGGACAGCGCCCAGGCCCAGAGTTCAAGCCCTATGACCAACAAAAAAAAGGGAGGATGGGGTTTGAAGAGACTGAGTTAGCTGATATTTGCAGATCATGTCTCAAAGACAAAGCTACACACCACATAAGCTCCAGAAGTCTGCTGAAGTCCAGGAATCACAGATCATAGCTGTCTTCACAAACACAGGGTAGCCCACACGGCTGGTTAAGGAACAAATCAAATACCAGGGAGAGCTGAGGAAACAGCTCTCCCACAGCCCATGTGCTATGATATTCCAGAAAGGCCACCTTTTCTAGATAAGACTAAGTTAGAGAAAAACTAGAAGGAACACTGTCCTCACAAAGCCTAGAAAGTGGGCTGGGAAGGCGGCTCAGTGGTACAGTGCTTTCCTTGCATGCATGAGGCTCTGGGTTCAATTCCTGAGCAACACATAAGCAGAAAAAAAAAAAAAAGCCGGAAGTGGCGCTGTAGTTCAACTGGTAGAGTGCTAGCCTTGAGCTGAAGGGCTGAGGGACAGTGCCCAGGCCCAGAGTTCAGGCCCCACAACCGGACCAAAAAAAGAAAAAAAAAAAAAACAAAGCCTAGAAAGTTTAGACCCAATCAAGCAGTTACTCACCTGCCTGTCAAACTTCAGCATCCTCTAAAAGTTGTCATATAACCTGGTGATATGGCCAGTATAATGCATAAAAGACACTCAAAAATTACTAAACAAGTACTATCTAAAACTACCGCAACCCCAAGAGAGGATACCCCCACAAAAAATGTTTTGATACACCAAGCAATCACCATCACAAGAAAACCTGCGGCCAGGTGCCAGTGGCTCACGCCTGTCATCCTAGCTACTCAGGAGGCTGAGATCTGAGGATCATGGTTCAAAGCCAGCCTGGGCAGGAAACTCCATGAAACTCTTATCTCCAATTAACCAACAGAAAACCGGAAGTGGCGCTGTGGCTCAAGTGGTAGAGTGCTAACCTTGAGCTGAAGAGCTGAAGGACAGCGTTCAGGCCCAGAGTTCAAGCCCCGTGACTGACAAAAAAAAAAAAAGAAAAAAGAAAACCTACCAACTTTCTGACAGTTGATTTCAGAACAAGTACCACTACAGAGATTAGAAAACATCTAATAACAAAAAGACTGATTCATTATGAACTCTCAACAATCCTGTAAAAACATATAATTACAGGGCTGGGAAGGTGGCTCAGTGGTAGAGCGCTTGCCTTGCATGCCTGAGGCCCTGGGTTCGATTCCTCAGCACCACATAAGCAAAAAGAAAAAAGCCGGAAGTGGCGCTGTGGCTCAAGTGGTAGAGCACTAGCCTTGAGCTGAAGAGCTGAGGGACAGCGCCCAGGCCCAGAGTTCAGGCCCCACGACCGGACCCAAAAAAAGACAAAAAAACAAAAACAAAAACAAAATAGCACCTCAGAGTACTGAAAGAGTGTGATTTCAGAGGTGGGAACAAAAACAGATTAGTAAGACTGTTGTAAATAGCACTATCAACCCCCTTACTCAAGCCACAACAGCTATAGGTCACAGAGCTCAACCCCCAGGACTGCCAGGAGTAGTCAAAAAAGTAAAAGGTTGCTGGGCGCCGGTGCTCACGCCTGTCATCCTAGCTTCTCAGGAGGCTGAGATCTGAGGATTGCGACTCAAAGTCAGCCTGGGCAGGGACGTCCGTGAGACTCTTTTCTCTAATTAACAACCAAATGCTAGAAGTGGAGCTGTGGCTCAAGTGGTAGAGCCTTAAGCAGAAGCAGCTCAGGGACAGCACCCAGGCTTGAGTTCAAGCCCCACAACTGACAAAAATAAGTAATTATAATTACATATATGTATACATATCATACAGCAATAAAACAAAAATGACTACAAAAAGGAACATCTAAAGATACTAATGAAACAGAAGTCTCAAAACGAGAGGTTAATATATTTTAGAACTGAACACAAATTTAAAACATATTTCAAACAGCAGGAGCCACAATATCCAATGCAGAAAAAATTAAAGTCTAAGCATACTACCAAAGGGAAATACAAAAGGTAACACAGACAGTTTTGACAATCCAAATATTGTTGAAACGTCACAGGTAGCACACACTGTTCCTTACACTGAAAGGCAAAAGCAAGGCAATGTGGGACATAAGATGAAGGACCAGCAGCTGTGACCATCATTCCCATCTTCTAAAGAATCCATTTCCCAGAAGATGATGAGCTGTAAAAATTGCTCAGCACTGTGGGCAGCACACAGTAAACATCCCATTCTGTGCTCCATTACAGAGAGGTCCCGGCAATAAAGGCAGTGAAGCAGCACCTTCGCCTCTTGAACAGTGACTATGTCTGTCCTATGAGGACTGCCAGGAACCCAAGATCCACTAGACGAGGCCTGGGGCACCTGCTGCCTTGCACCCTCCACCCAGACAGACATCCGTCAGTCACTCCCTACAACCAGCCCTTCCCAAGACCCCATCTTCTGTGTGGTGAAGAATAAAGACTCTGCAAGGGAACCGAACCCCTCAGAGCATGCAGACACACAGGAGGGTCTAGAGAAGGCCAAGGAATCATGCAGCATTCTGCACCAGCAGTCAAGAGTATACCCTCAGGCAATCAAATAATACTCTAAAGAATACCAAGGCAGGACTGGGAAGGTGGCTCAGTGGTAGAGCACTTGCCTTGCATCCCTGAGGCCCTGGGTTCAATTCCTCAGCACCACATAAAAAGAAAAAAGCCGGAAGTGGTGCTGTGGCTCACGTGACAGAGCACTAGCCTTGAGCTGAAGAGCTGAGGGACAGCGCCCAGGCCCAGAGTTCAGGCCCCACAACTGGACCCAAAAAAAAATTTTTTTTAATAACTAAATAAAAAAAAAAATACCAAGGCAAGAATCAGAGTTCTGAGAAAGTAAACACAGTTACTTAAGTAAACTCAAAAAATTTTCTATGTGCAAAACAAGGCATTACAAACAGGAAAAAGAAAAAGCTAAGGACCCCTGGGGTCACCCCAGACATCTAACATCTAACTCACCAGTAAGAGAAGACAGAAGTAGAGCAATGATCAAACTCGCAGCAGAAGCAAAGGCCCCTGTGCTGAACGATGAAGTCTTCAGCCCAAAGTTGCCCAACTGAAATCCAACATGGAAAGACAGGCCTAGAGAAAGTAGCATCCTCATGAAGTCTCAGTGCTAGAGTCACAAGAGTCAGCAATGTGGATGGAGAAGAGCTATCCACCAAGTTGGAAAATGAGCTTGTTCTGCCTCAAGTGAGTTCAGGAGGCTCACCTGCACATCCTGTCACCAGACAGAGATGCTCAGCAGCCATGCCTGGTGACCACACTTACAATGCCAGCTATTAGAAAGCAGAGGAAAGAGGATCAAAGGTTCAAGGTCAGACCAAGCAAAATCAAGCAAGACAAAACAAGCTAGGACCAGGCACTGGTGGCTCACACCTGTCATCCTAGCTACTCAGGAGGCTGAGATCTGAGAATCGCGGTTCAAAGCCAGCCTGGGCAGGAAAGTCCATGAGACTCTTATCTCCAATTAAATGCAAAAAAACAGAAGTGGAGCTGTGGCTCAGACATCAGCCTTGAGCAAAAAAGCTCATTCAAGCTAAAGCCCTAAATTCAAGCCCCAGTACCAGTGCACATGTGCACACAAACACCCACACATGCGCGCGCGCACGCACGCACGCACGCACGCACGCACGCACACACACACACACACACACACACATACACAAAGTGCCGGCTTTGAGCAAAAAATACAAGACAGGCATAGTGGCACATGACTGTGGTCCAGGTACTTGGAAGGTAGAAGCATGAAGATCATAGTCCAAGACCAGCCAGGGCAAAAGGCTAAGAGTCTATCTAAAAAGAAGAAAACATAAAAAGCTGGGCATTAGTGGCCCATGCTTGTAATCCTAGCTACTTAAAAGGCTGAAACCTGAGGATGGACGTTCAGAGCCCCATACTCTGAAAGACACGCAGGCTGACCATCTTACAAGTGGGAAGATACCAAAGATGCCAAAGAACTATGCTTGCTGCCCCTCACTTTACAGGTCAGGACACACAGGTATGTAACACGCTGTAAGGCAAGTGTGCTGTCCCACATTGGAACGGTGTGCCCACGAAGAATGCATGTGACCCCTCATCTTACAGGTGGAAACACGCAGGTATACATATACACCTTGCAAGGCATGCATGCTGCACCCCACTGTAAAGTGACGGCCCAGGTGCTGCACACCTTCTCCCAGGTAAAGACGCAGAGGTCTGCAAGCCTGTGAGGCACGTTGTGCTATCCCTCATTACACAGGTGAGACCACCAAGCAAAAGGAAGGACCGCTAAGGACTGACCCATCCCAAGCAGAGTAGCTCAATGCATGAGTACTGGAGCTAAGGACTGACCCAACCTCCCCATCCCAAGCAGAGTAGCTCAATGCATGAGTACTGGAGCTAAGGACTGACCCATCCCAAGCAGAGGAGCTCAATGCATGAGTACTGGAGCTAAGGACTGACCCATCCCAAGCAGAGGAGCTCAATGCATGAGTACTGGAGCTAAGGACTGACCCAACCTCCCCATCCCAAGCAGAGTAGCTCAATGCATGAGTACTGGAGCTAAGGACTGACCCATCCCAAGCAGAGTAGCTCAATGCATGAGTACTGGAGCTAAGGACTGACCCAACCTCCCCATCCCAAGCAGAGGAGCTCAATGCATGAGTACTGGAGCTAAGGACTGACCCATCCCAAGCAGAGTAGCTCAATGCATGAGTACTAGAGCCAAGGACTGACCCAACCTCCCCATCCCAAGCAGAGTAGCTCAATGCATGAGTACTGGAGCTAAGGACTGACCCAACCTCCCCATCCCAAGCAGAGGAGCTCAATGCATGAGTACTGGAGCTAAGGACTGACCCAACCTCCCCATCCCAAGCAGAGGAGCTCAATGCATGAGTACTGGAGCTAAGGACTGACCCAACCTCCCCATCCCAAGCCCAATGTCAAAGGCCTATGTTAAGAAAATAAAAAAACAGGGGCTGGGAAGGTGGCTCAGTGGTAGAGTGCTTGCCTTGCATGCATGAGGCCCTGGGTTCAATTCCTTAGTACCACATAAGCAGAAAAAGCCAGAAGTGGCACTGTGGCTCAAGTGGTAGAGTTCTCGCCAGGCCAAGAGTTCAGGGCCCATGACTGACAAAAAAACAAAAACAAAAAAAAATTTTTTTGAAAAGAAAAAATAATAATTTAAAAAAAAAAAGCCTGTGGGTTTTTTTGTTTTTGTTTTGTTGGTGGTGGTCAGGGGGCTTGAACTCAGGGTCTGGGTGCTGTCCCTCAGCTCTTCAGCTCAAGGCAAGCACTCTACACCACTTGAGCCACAGCGCCACTTCCAGTTTTCTGGTGGTTTATTGGAGATGAAGAGTTTCAAGGACTTTCCTGCCCAGGCTGGCTTTGAACCATGATCCTCAGATCTCAGCCTCCTGAGTAGCTAGGATGACAGGCGTGAGCCACCGGCACCCATTGTTCTGTTCTTTTATTTTTTTTTTTTTGTCATGGGGCTTGAACTCTGGGCTTGGGCGCTATCCCTGCACTCTTCAGCTCAAGGCCAGCATTCTACCTACCACTTGAGCAACAGCACCATTTCCAGTTTTCTAGTGGTTTATTGAGAGATAAGAGTCCCATGGACTTTTCCTGCCAGGGCTGGCTCTGAACCGTGATCCTCAGATCTCAGCCTCCTCAGTAGCTAGGATGACAGCGTGAGCCACTGGTGCTCAGCTTGTTGTTTTCTTTTGTTTGCTTTCATGCGGGTCCTGGGGCTTCAGGTCCAGGGCACTGCCTCTGAGCTTTCTTTTTTTTTTTTTTTGTCAGTCATGGGGCTTACTTCCAGTTTTCTAGTGATTTATTGGGAGATAAGAGTCTCACGGACAAAGCCGGAAGTGGTGCTGTGGCTCAAGTGGTGGAGCGCCAGCCTTGAGCTGAGGAGCTGAGGGACAGCGCCCAGGCCCAGAGTTCAGGCCCCAGGACCGGACCAAAAAAATTTAAAAAAATTAAAATAAATAAATAAATAAAAAGAGTCTCACTGACTTTTCTACCCAGGCTGACTTTGAACCGTGATCCTCAGATCTCAGCCTCCTCAGTAGCTAGGATTACAGGCGTGAGCTACTGGCGCTTTGGCTTGTTGTTTTCTTTTGTTTGTGGGTGCTGTCCTTGTGCTCTACTGCTTGAGCCACAGCGCCACTTCTGGTTTTCTAGTGATTTATTGGAGGTAAGAGTCTCATGGACTTTTCCTACCCGGGCTGGCTCTGAATTGAGATTTTCAGATCTCAGCCTCCTGAATAGCTAGATTACAGGCGTGAGCCACCAGTGCCGGCTCCTCTGAGCTTTTTGATTCCTCCTCTGAGCTTTTTGATTTGAGGCTAGCATTCTACCACTTGAACCCAGCTCCACTTCCGGGCTTTTGGGTAGTTAATTGGATGTAAGACTCTGATGGGCTTTTCTGCCCTGCCTGGTTTCAAACTGCATTGCTCAAATATCAGCCCCGAGTAGCTAAGAATACAGGTGTAAGCCACAGATATCCTGCTTGTATTTTTTTCTTATTTTGGTGCCCGTACTGGGGTTTGAACTCAGGGCCTGGCTGCTGTCCATGAGCTCTTTTTTTTTTTTGTGTTGGTCATGGGGCCTGAACTCTGGGCCTGGGCGCAGTCCCTCAGCTCTTCAGCTGTAGACTAGCGCTCTACCACTTGAGCCTCAGCCCCACTTCCAGCTTTTTCTGCTTATGTGGTGCTGAGGAATCAAACCCAGGGCCTCATGCATGCAAGGAAAGCACTCTACCACTGAGCCACCTCCCCAGCCCCTGTCCATGAGCTCTTTTGCTCAAGGCAAGTGCTCTACCACTTGAGCTCTATTTCTAGCCTTTTGGTAGTTAGTGAGAGATAAGAGTCCGAAGAGCAGGGGAGGGGCACCAGTGGCTCCCGCCTATAATCCTAACTACTCTGGAGGCTGAGATCTGAGGACCACTGTTCAAAGCAAAGCCAGCCTGGGGGAAGGAAAGTCCGTGAGACTCTTATCTCCAATAAGCCACTAGAAAAACAGAAGTTGTGCTGTAGCTCAAGCACAGCGCTTGCCTTGAGCTGAAGAGCTGAGGGATAGCACCCAAGCCCAGAGTTCAAGCCCCAGGACCAACAACAATAACAAAAAAAAAAGTCTCATGGACTTTCCTGCCCAGAGACCTGAAATCCTCAGATCTTAGCCCCCAGAATAGCTATGATTTCAGGCATGAGCCACCAGCGCCTGGCTCTGCTGTGTAGTGCTTGAGAGGCTGAGGAAGGAGGAGAGCAGGCTCAAGGTCAGCCTGGGCTGTACAGAAAGACCCTGCCTCAAAAATGAAATGAGAAAGAAAACAACTTAAGCACACGAAATAAAGGAAGCAGTGAAGTCAAGTGCCAATATCCATCTATGAGAAAGAAGACAGAACTTCCTCAGGTGCTGCGAGGGTAGAACGAGCCCGTGTGACAATCGCCAGAAAGACAACATGTACCTGGCCATAACAGATCTAAGGGGCTGGGAAGGTGGCTCAGTGGTAGAGCGCTGGCCTCGCATGCATGAGGCCGAGTTCGATTCCTCAGCACCACATAAGCAGAAAAAGTTAGAAGTGGCGCTGTGGCTCAAGTGGTAGAGCGCTAGCCTTGAGCTGAAGAGTTGAGGGACAGCGCCCAGGCCCAGAGTTCAAGTCCCACAACCGAAAAAAAAAAAAAAAAAAAAGGAAAAGGGGTGAGGGGAGAGGCTGGTAGAGGGCTTCCTTGCATGTATGAGGAACTCGATTCCTCAGTACCACATAAATAGAAAAAAAAGCCAAAAGTGGCACTGGCTTAAGCCTTGAGGAAGAGCTGAGGGACAGCACCCAGCCACAGAGTTTAGACCCCACCACTGACCAAAAAAAAAAAAAAAGTTCCTTAAATGGCAGCAAAGGAAATGCCTATTAGATATATCTGCTAACAGCCTCGAGTATATCTGAACCCAAGCCACTGTCGCAGAAACACAGAATGAACTCGCCAGCAATTAAGGCACAGCACTGAGGACACTTCATCTTGACACTCGGCTAGCAGTGTACATGAGAACCAGGATCATGCACAAGGTCTTTGTCATCTGTAACGGAACCATCAAAGTTACCAGCTTCAGTGCTTACCAAGGTGTGGGTCCAACAGGTGAGGCTGCTCTTGGTATTTATTCATAATCACTAAAAGGAAAATAACATGAAAATGAACTATCACTCAGCCAGGAATCCATGTGAGCCTTAGAAACCCTACGGTTGTCCCCAGCATCTTCCAAGGGCAGCTCCCTGTCTTCCCAGCCCTCGGGCTGCCAGGAGCATGCCTGCTGGCAGGTACCCCACAGGCCACTGGGGAAGCGGACTCGCCCTGCGCCAAGCCTTCAGGGGGACACAAGGCTAGATCTCTTGCTCCTCACTTACTCTGTACACTCTCCTGGGAACTCGGAACCCTCCCTTCTCACTCTTCCTTTTACTAACTCCACAGGTCCTCCTCTCCTTGTTTGATGACCCTCACCCCTGCAACTCAAATCCACAACACACATCACCATCACCATGCTCTGTTTCTCATTCTGGAGCTTGAGCTCAGGGCTTCAAGCTCATCCCCAGTCCAGCATCTTGCTGACTAATTAGAAATAATAAAAGTCTGGTGGTTTAGTCTGCCTCAGCTGGCTTTGAACCTTGATCCTCACAGCCTCCTGAGTAGCTAAGATGACAGGGTCGAGCCACAGGCACTCTCCTGCTACCTGCTCTCTACCCCTACCGGCAGCTTCTATCCAATCCAACTCCCTCTTTGCCTGTGCAGTACTCACCTGCCATACCCCTAACGTCTGACCAACACTGACTGCCTCCCAGGAACAGGAAAACAGGCTTTCACTGTTCCCTGGATAGTCACTGTACCTCAGACAATTCTGGAATGAGATACTGTTGCCACGAACCCAAATTTACAACTGAAGAAACCAAGACTCAGTCATCAAGTAAATAGCCCTGTGAAATGGGTTCAAAACCAAGGCCTGCAACACCAAAGCCTACACGCTTTCCCCGAAGCCCACCACTCTGAACCTTCCAAAATCAGTCATTTCAACCAAGCAAAATTACAGAGAGATTTCTTTTTTTTTTTTTTTTTTTTGATCGGTCGTGGGGCTTGAACTCTGGGCCTGGGCGCTGTCCCTCAGCTCTTCAGCTCAAGGCGAGCGCTCTACCACTTGAGCTACAACACCACTTCCGGTTTTCTGGTGGTTTATTGGAGATAGGAGTCTCACGGTCTCTCTTGCCCGGGCTGGCTTTGAACCGCGATCCTCAGATCTCAGCCTCCTGAGTAGCTAGGATTACAGGCGTGAGCCACCAGCACCCGGCAAGAGAGATTTCTTAAGCTATACAGTTTCACAAAAATGGCCACAGTTAATTATCAAAAACCTCCTTGGGGGATCATCCATCATAAATGGCTGCAAAGGTCTAAATGCAGAGGACACGCTGGGACGGCCCACTCTCTGGCCCTGCCTACAGCCCTGGTCCTCACTGACTTCCCAGAGTCCGGACAGAGCCCCCAAGTGCCTACTCCTTCCCTTCCCCCTCTGCAGGCTGCTTCTGTGGCTGTGGAAGTGGTGTGTGTTCTCTATGCCTGTGTTTTCCTCATGTCCACACACAGCAGGCCATACACACACACGGCAGCCCACACGCAGCCATACACACAGAGCACTGCACACACACGGAGGCGGACACACGACAGTCCACACACAGCCATCCATACGCACAGCAGTACACACACACGGAAGAGCACACACACCAGTCTACACACAGCAGTCCACACACATGGCAATGTGTGCACACACACAGGAGTCCACACACGCAAGGCAGCCCACACACACTGGTACACACACGGCAGTCCGCACATGCACGCACACACACAGGACAATGCACACACTCAGTGGTCTACACACAGTGGTACAGTGGCACATACATGGTGCACACACTCATGGCAGTGCACACATCGTGGTGCAGACACATACAGCAGTACATCCAAAAACACAGAGGTCCACACATATGAAGGGTGGTCCTCACACTCTCAGTGGTATACACAAGGCAATGCACACTCGAGGCTACCCACACACACCAATGTGCACACACAGCGATCCATATACACTCATGGCAGTCCACTCACACACGTACAATATGTACACACAGAGGTCCAAACACATGTAGGATGGAGGCTGGTCCTCACACAGTGCTCCACACACACACAGTGCTGTGCACAGTAGTACACACACACAGGGGAGTACTCACACACGCAGGGGAGTACTCACACACACAGGGTCCTCACACACGCATGCAGTCCACACACACGCAGGGTCCTCACACACGCAGGATCCTCACACATGCAGGGTCCTCACACACGCAGGGGAGTACTCACACACACAGGGTCCTCACACACGCAGGGGTCCACACACACGCAGGGTCCTCACACACGCAGGGTCCTCACACACGCAGGGTCCTCACACACGCATGCAGTCCACATACACCACGGTGCACACACACCCAGAGTGGTCCTCACACACGCAGGGGTCCACACACACGCAGGGTCCTCACACACACAGGGTCCTCACACACACAGGGTCCTCACACACGCAGGGTGCTCACACACGCAGGGTGCTCACACACACGCAGGGTGCTCACACACGCAGGGTGCTCACACACACAGGGTCCTCACACACGCAGGGTCCTCACACACGCAGGGTGCTCACACACACGCAGGGTGCTCACACACGCAGAGTGCTCACACACACACAGGGTGCTCACACACACAGGGTGCTCACACACACAGGGTGCTCACACACGCAGAGTGCTCACACACACACAGGGTCCTCACACATGCAGGGTCCTCACACACACGGAGGGTGCTCACACAAGCAGGGTCCTCACACACACGCAGGGTGCTCATACACGCAGGGTGCTCACACACACACAGGGTGCTCACACACGCAGGGTGCTCACACACACAGGGTCCTCACACATGCAGGGTCCTCACACACGCAGGGTGCTCACACACACGCAGGGTCTTCACACACGCAGGGTGCTCACACACGCAGGGTGCTCACACACACAGGGGGCTCACACGCAGGGGGCTCACACACGCAGGGTGTTCACACACACAGGGTCCTCAAACACGCAGGGTCCTCACACACAGGGTGCTCACACACACGCAGGGTGCTCACACACGCAGGGTGCTCACACACACGCAGGGTGCTCACACACACTCAGGGTCCTCACATGCAGGGTCCTCACGCACATGCAGAGTGCTCACACACGCAGCTGTCCTCACACATGCAGGGTCCTCACACACGCAGGGTCCTCACACACGCAGGGTGCTCACACACACGCAGGGTGCTCACACACGCAGGGTCCTCACACACGCAGGGTGCTCACACACACGCAGGGTGCTCACACACACGCAGGGTGCTCACACACGCAGGGTGCTCACACACACGCAGGGACCTCACACACACGCAGGGTGCTCACACACACGCAGGGTGCTCACACACACAGGGTGCTCACACACACGCAGGGTGCTCACACACACGCAGGGTGCTCACACACGCAGGGTCCTCACACACACACGCAGGGTGCTCACACACGCAGAGTGCTCACACACGCAGGGTCCTCACACACGCAGGGTCCTCACACACACGCAGGGTCCTCACACACACACAGGGTCCTCACACACGCAGGGTCCTCACACACGGAGGGTGCTCACACACACAGGGTGCTCACACACACAGGGTCCTCACACACACGCAGGGTGCTCACACACACGCAGGGTCCTCACACACGCAGGGTGCTCACACACACGCAGGGTCCTCACACACACGCAGGGTGCTCACACACACGCAGGGTGCTCACACACGCAGGGTGCTCACACACGCAGGGTGTTCACACACACAGAGTGCTCACACACACGCAGGGTGCTCACATACACGCAGGGTGCTCACACACAGTGCTCACACACACGCAGGGTGCTCACACACAGAGTGCTCACACACACGCAGGGTGCTCACACACGCAGGGTGCTCACACACGCAGGGTGTTCACACACACAGAGTGCTCACACACACGCAGGGTGCTCACACACACACAGGGTGCTCACACACACACAGGGTGCTCACACACACAGAGTGCTCACACACACGCAGGGTGCTCACACAGAGTGCTCACACACACGCAGGGTGCTCACACACACGCAGGGTGCTCACACACAGAGTGCTCACACACAGGGTCCTCACACACAGGGTGCTCACACACACGCAGGGTGCTCACACACAAGCAGGGTGCTCACACACGCAGGGTGTTCACACACAGAGTGCTCACACACACGCAGGGTACTCACACACACGCAGGGTGCTCACACACAGAGTGCTCACACACACGCAGGGTGCTCACACACACAGAGTGCTCACACACACGCAGGGTGCTCACACACAGAGTGCTCACACACACGCAGGGTGCTCACACACACAGGGTCCTCACACACACAGGGTGCTCACACACACGCAGGGTGCTCACACACACACAGGGTGCTCACACACACAGAGTGCTCACACACACACAGGGTGCTCACACACACGCAGGATGCTCACACACACACAGGGTGCTCACACACAGAGTGCTCACACACAGGGTCCTCACACACACAGGGTGCTCACACACACGCAAGGTCCTCACACAAGCAGGGTCCTCACACACACACGCAGGGTGCTCACACACACGCAGGGTGCTCACACACACAGAGTGCTCACACACAGGGTCCTCACACACACAGGGTGCTCACACACACGCAGGGTCCTCACACAACCAGGGTGCTCACACACGCAGGGTCCTCACACACACAGGGTGCTCACACACAGGGTGCTCACACACGCAGGGTGCTCACACACACGCAGGGTCCTCACACACACAGGGTGTTCACACACGCAGGGTGCTCACACACACGCAGGGTCCTCACACACACGCAGGGTCCTCACACACACAGGGTGCTCACACACGCAGGGTGCTCACACACAGGGCGCTCACACACGCAGGGTGCTCACACACACACAGGGTCCTCACACACACAGGGTGCTCACACACGCAGGGTGCTCACACACGCAGGGTGCTCACACACACGCAGGGTGCTCACACATACACGCAGGGTCCTCACACACACGCAGGGTGCTCACACACGCAGGGTGCTCACACACGCAGGGTGCTCACACACACGCAGGGTGCTCACACACGCAGGGTGCTCACACATGCAGGGTGCTCACACACAGAGTGCTCACACACACGCAGGGTGCTCACACACGCAGGGTGCTCACACACACGCAGGGTGCTCACAGAGTGCTCACACACACGCAGGGTGCTCACACACACAGGGTCCTCACACACAGAGTCCTCACACACACGCAGGGTGCTCACACACACAGGGTGCTCACACACACGCAGGGTGCTCACACGCAGGGTGCTCACACACGCAGGGTGCTCACACACACGCAGGGTGCTCACACACAGGGTGCTCACACACACGCAGGGTGCTCACACACGCAGGGTGCTCACACACACGCAGGGTGCTCACACACGCAGGGTGCTCACACACACGCAGGGTCCTCACACACACAGGGTGCTCACACACGCAGGGTCCTCACACACACGCAGGGTCCTCACACACGCAGGGTGCTCACACACACGCAGGGTCCTCACACACGCAGGGTGCTCACACACGCAGGGCGCTCACACACAGAGTGCTCACACACACGCAGGGTGCTCACACACACGCAGGGTGCTCACACATACACGCAGGGTCCTCACACACACGCAGGGTGCTCACACACGCAGGGTGCTCACACACACGCAGGGTGCTCACACACACGCAGGGTCCTCACACACACGCAGGGTGCTCACACACAGGGTGCTCACACACGCAGGGTGCTCACACACGCAGGGTGCTCACACACGCAGGGTGCTCACACACAGAGTGCTCACACACACGCAGGGTGCTCACACACGCAGGGTGCTCACACACGCAGAGTGCTCACACACGCAGGGTGCTCACACACGCAGGGTGCTCACACACACGCGGCGGTCCCCAAGACCGTGGGCATGAGAGGTAACCCGGCCTTCCACAGTCCCGCCGCCCCGCCCCGCCCCGCCCCGTCCCGCCCCGTCCCGCCCCGCCCCGCCGCGCCCTGCCGAGCCCCGCATCCCGCCCCGCCGCCACCCCCGCCCCGCATCCCATCCCGCAGCCCGTCCCGCCGCCCCGCCCCGTCCCGCCGAGCCCCGCATCCCGCCCCGCCGCCGCCCCGCCCCGCATCCCATCCCGCAGCCCGTCCCGCCGCCCCGCCCCGCCCCGTCCCGCCGAGCCCCGCATCCCGCCCCGCCGCCACCCCCGCCCCGCATCCCATCCCGCAGCCCGTCCCGCCGCCCCGCCGCGCCCTGCCGAGCCCCGCATCCCGCCCCGCCGCCACCCCGCCCCGCCCCGCCCCGTCCCGCAGCCCGTCCCGCCGCCCCGCCGCGCCCTGCCGAGCCCCGCATCCCGCCCCGCCGCCACCCCGCCCCGCATCCCATCCCGCAGCCCGTCCCGCCGCCCCGCCGCGCCCTGCCGAGCCCCGCATCCCGCCCCGCCGCCGCCCGCACCGCGGAACTGCTGCTCCGCCACCTCCCGCAGCACGGGCTCGCCGTGCAGCTCCCGCAGGCGGCCCAGCAGCGCGCGGACCGCCGCGCTCTCGCCGAAGGCTTCCAGGGAGGCGCCGCGGCCGGGCGCGTCCTCCTCCTCCGCCGCCGCCGCCTCCGCGGCGCCCGGGGACGGCGCCTCGCCGAGGGCCATTCCGGAGCGCGGGCCGCTCGGGGAGGCCGGCGCCGGCGAGCTCCGCGCCGCTCCCGCCGAGCCGCTGCTGCAGAGAAGCGCGCCAGCCGCTGCCGGCCCCGCCCCGCGGCCTCTGACCCCTGCAGGGCGTGCCGAGCGCCCAGAGAGCACGCGCGGAGCGGCGAGGCGACGCAGCGCGCTCAGAACGCATGCGTACGCCTTCCCGTGGCCCAGGGAAAGCGGAGCCGCCTCCTGGCAGGCCCCACCCGGAACCCGCGGGCCAGGGCCGACGCGAGCGCGCAGGCGCCGGTCGCGCGGGGTGACGAGGGAGGCGGGCATGACGGGAGGGTGGGGGGCGTGGCCGTGAGGTGAGGGGCGAGGTGGAGGGCGGGGCCGTGAGGTGAGGCGCGGGTGGGCGGAGATGGAAGGTGGGCGTGGCTAGGGTGGGCGGGGTCTGAGCCCCGGGCGCGGCAGGGGCGGGGCCCGCCGGGTCTGGGCGCGCCGGCCGCCGGGCGGAGCCGGTCTGACCGCCGGGGCTGAGCTCCGGAAGTCGGGGCGGGAAGCTGGGCCGGGCCTTTCAGCGCTGACAGTCCTGAACGCCCAAAAGCCGGAAACGGAGTGGGGAGGCAGCCTTGAGCACAAAAGCTCCGGGACCGCGCCCGGCGTTCGCGCCCAGGACCCGCACCGGAAATAGCAACGCCAGTGGCAGTAATGGGGTAGGGGGGTCGTGAAGGCGCCCCGCGGCGGACGCCCCGCCCCCGGACGCCCCGCGCCGCGGACGCCCCGCCCCCCGGACGCCCCGCCCGCGGACGCCCCGCCCCCCGGGCGCCCCACCCCCCGGACGCCCCGCCCCCCGGACGCGCCCGCCCCCGGACGCCCCGCCCCCCGGACGCCCCGCCCCCGGACGCCCCGCACCGCGGACGCCCCGCCCCCGGACGCCCCGCCCCCCGGACGCCCCGCGCCGCGGACGCCCCGCCCCCGGACGCCCCGCCCCCCGGACGCCCCGCGCCGCGGACGCCCCGCCCCCGGACGCCCCGCCCCCCGGACGCCCCGCCCCCGGACGCCCCGCCCTCCCGCTGTCGGCGCGGCGCACACTCGGCTGCGGTCCGAGCCCGCGCGGGCTCCCTTTATTATTGGGAGGGGCTCCGGCCGCCCCGCCCGCCCCGCGCGCCAGGGCTCCCCGCGCGGCCCTGCTACCCCAGCAGCTCCCGCATGGCGCCCAGGGCCGCGGCCCGGTACGCGCGCCCGAAGTGGTTCCAGTGGTTGAGGTAGTTGAAGAGCCGGTAGAGCCGCAGCCGCCCCTCGAAGCCCGGGGCCCGGGGCAGCTTGCGGTGGTAGGCGGCGAAGAAGGGCGCGGGGAAGCCCCCGAAGGCGGACGCGGTGGCCAGGTCGAGCTCGGAGTGGCCGTAGAAGGACGCGGGGTCGTAGAGCAGCGGCCCCGCGCCGTCCTCCGCCGCGTTCCCCGCCCACAGGTCTCCGTGCAGCAGCGCGGGCTCCACCTCCAGCCCGCGGAACAGGTCCGGGACCCGCACCTGCCGGGCGCGGGCCGTGGGCGCGGGCCGGACGACGCTCGAGTCGCCGAGGCCCACGCGGCCCGGAGCCGCGGTTCCCGCAGGCCGAGCCCGGAGCCGCGGTTCCCGCAGGCCGAGCCCCGGAGCCGCGGATCCCGCAGGCCGAGCCCCGGAGCCGCGGATCCCGCAGGCCGAGCCCCGGAGCCGCGGATCCCGCAGGCCGAGCCCCGGAGCCCCGGAGCCGCCGTTCCCGCAGGCCGAGCCCCGGAGCCGCCGTTCCCGCAGGCCGAGCCCCGGAGCCGCGGATCCCGCAGGCCGAGCCCCGGAGCCGCGGATCCCGCAGGCCGAGCCCCGGAGCCGCGGATCCCGCAGGCCGAGCCCCGGAGCCCCGGAGCCGCCGTTCCCGCAGGCCGAGCCCCGGAGCCGCCGTTCCCGCAGGCCGAGCCCCGGAGCCGCGGATCCCGCAGGCCGAGCCCCGGAGCCGCGGATCCCGCAGGCCGAGCCCCGGAGCCGCGGATCCCGCAGGCCGAGCCCCGGAGCCGCGGATCCCGCAGGCCGAGCCCCGGAGCCGCCGTTCCCGCAGGCCGAGCCCCGGAGCCGCCGTTCCCGCAGGCCGAGCCCCCTGAGCCCCGGAGCCGCCGTTCCCGCAGGCCGAGCCCCGGAGCCGCCGTTCCCGCAGGCCGAGCCCCGGAGCCCCGGAGCCGCCGTTCCCGCAGGCCGAGCCCCCTGAGCCCCGGAGCCGCGGATCCCGCAGGCCGAGCCCCGGAGCCGCGGATCCCGCAGGAGGCCAGGCTGCTTTCTGTTGTCTGCAGCGCCGGGGAGCTCGGCCTCCCTGACACGCTCAGCTGACACGCTCACCGGACTGACACACGCGGCCGTGTGTCTGGCGCTGTCCGAGGGTCATTTTGAAAGCTATGTGGCGGGACCCGCGTGTAAGTACTCACCACACAGTACCTAAGAGGGACTGGGACTGTCAGGGCACAGGGGGACACGGACTCCCAATAATGGTAGTGAAGACCACCACTCGGTGGCCCCAGACCCGGGCACATGAGGAAAGCAAGTCTCAGCTGATGCTTGGAGACCTGAGCGGGAAAGGCGCCCTCGGGAGCCAAGGCCACTAATGCGCACTCAGCTTGACCGTCTCCCCTGACTGCTCACCTGTAGCCTTGACCAGAGCTCTCGAGCCTCTCTGTCACCGTAGGCCTTCTCAATGAGGTCCAGTTGTGCTTGCAGCCGGTGCTGAGTGAAAAAGCTCGGCCAGTCATCCTGCCAGTCATTCACCTGAAAAACAAAAGAGGCCAGTACTGCAACTCAGAGCAACAGGGCAGTTACATCTAGAATCTGCCCAAACACCAGAGCAGTCATTAAAAGAATATAGCAAGTAGCTAGGCGCTGGTGGCTCACACCTGTCATCCTAGCTACTCAGGAGGCTGAGACCTGAGGATCACAGTTCAGAACCAGCCAGGCAGGAAAGTCCATGAGACTTATCTCCAATAAACCACCAGAAAACCAGAAGGGGCACTGCGCTTACCTTGAGCTGAAGAGCATGAGGACAGCACCCAAGCCGAGTTCAAGACCCACAACTAACAACAACAACAACAAAAGGATATAGCAAGTACCATAACTAATCAGTCAAATGAAAAGGTAACTAGAATCATAATTCAGTGTATCCAAGACCGGGTACTGGTGGCCCATGCTTATAATCCTAACTCAACAGGAGGCTGAAATCTGAACATGACAGCTTAAAGCCAATCTGGGCAGAAAAATCCAAAATAATTCTATCTCCAATTATCTAGCAAAAATGCCAGACTAGAGGCATGGCTCAAGTAGTAAAGTGCCAACTGTGAGGACAAAAGCAAAGCAAAAAAGTGAAATGAGCTGGGCACTAGTGGCTCGTGCCTATAATCCTAGCTACTCAGGAGGCTGAGAACTGAGGATTGCAGTTCAAAGCCAGCCCAGACAGGAAAGACCGTGAGACTCCTATCTCCAATAAACCACCAGAAAACTGGAAGTGGCGCTGTAGCTTAAGAGATAGAGTGCTTGCCCTGAGCTAAGAGCTGAGCAACAGTGCCCAAGCTCAGAGTTCAAGCCCTGTGACCAACAAAAAAAAAAAAAAAAGCAAAATGAGCAAAAGTTCTTGAGGTCAAGCTCTGTTATGAAATTTTTAAATTTCATCCAGAAGAAGGTAGGGCAAAGGAAACAAAGAACAGACAAGTAAAGTGACAGACTCAAACCCCAATAGATCAATAAACACACCCATAATGAAAATGGTCAAAAATACTCTAACAACAGGCATTAACAAATGGCTAAAGCAAAAACCAACAGTAAGATGCATGCAGATGTGTATTTCATATGCAAAAAGAAAAAGGGCTGGGAAGGTGGCTCAGTGATATGGTAGAGTGCTTGCCTTGCATGCATGCGGCCCTGGGTTCGATTCCTCAACACCACATAAGCAGATAAAGCCAGAAGTGGTACTGTGGCTCAAGTGGTAGAGCAAAAAAGCTCAAGGACAGTACCCAGACCCTGAGTTTAAGCCCCAAGACCAGCACGCACATATTAATGAATTAAAAAGGAAAATCAATATGCTAAGACGTAGTTTTATAAGATTAGTAAAACTGATAAACTTCTAGCCAGACTGATCAGATGAAAAAGAGAGAAGACAAGAACAAAAGAAGACAAGACATGCTGGTGGCTCACGCCTGTCATCCTAGCTACTCAGGGAGCTGAGATCTGAGAATCTCAGTTCAAAGCCAGCCTGGGCAGGAAAGTCTGTGAGACTCGTATTTCTAGTAAACCTCCACAAAACCAGAAGTCGTTCTGTGGCTCAAAGTACTAGCCATGAGATAAAGAGCTCAGGAACAGTGCCGAGGCCCTGAGTTCAAGCCCTACAACTGAATAATACTGCTTTGAAAGGTCCTGGAAGATGAGCTGTCCTCCCCTGTTCCATTCTCTCACATACACACAGCACATGACATTTGCACCACTGTTCTGTCTGCCTGAAATACTGGAACTGGGGTACTAGAACACTACTCCCCAATCACCACCACCCCCTCCCACTCCCAGCCCCCCAGGGAGCCTCTCCACACAGATGTCACAGCCTACCCTCTGCCTTCACAAGTCAGGCGGTTGATCTGATGCCTGGGGACACACAAGGGGTCAGGTAGCAGTCCTGGGCCTCGGGAGTAGGGATGTCTTCACCCAGGCACTCACCTGAGGGATGAAGCCGCAGAAGGTGACGGTGTGGAAGCCGAACTTGCTCACATATTGGGTCTCAGCACCCTCAGCTCTGTGGCCTGTAAACAGAGGTCCTAGCCTCAGGGAGCTGACCATCCTTTTCTGAAGTCTCCATTTTCTTTCCCAGTTTTCTACAGAGCGGTTCCTGACAGCCTGGCTGTACATGCTAGAATGTGGGTGGTTGGAAAGCACATTATGCATGGGGGTGAGTAGCCAGCATACAGACTTGCTCGGACTCTGCAGTCCACTGAGCAAGCCGCAAGGCTGGGCATGGAAGGGACCACATACCAATTCTACTGACTTATCAGCTTCATAAGAACTCTTGTTTAATAATCCTATTTTTCATAATGCAGGGTAAAGTGTGATGACATTCCATCCAACCTATTACCACAATACCGGTGGCTCACGACCATAATCCCAGCTTCTCAGGGAGGCTGTGATCTGAGGATCACAGTCCAATGCCAGCCTGGCAGGAAAGTTGTAAGCCTCTTATCTCTAATTAGCCACCAAAGAAAGCTAGAAGTGGGGAGCTGTGGTTCCAGTGGTAGGGCACTAGTGTTTTGTTTTTTTTTTTTGGGTCCGGTCGTGGGGCCTGAACTCTGGGCCTGGGCGCTGTCCCTCAGCTCTTCAGCTCAAGGCGAGCGCTCTACCACTTGAGCCACAGCGCCACTTCCGGCTTTTTTCTTTTTGCTTATGTGGTGTAAGGAATCAAACCCAGGGCCTCGAGCATGCAAGGCAAGCACTCTACCACTGAGCCACCTTCCCAGCCCCTGGGCACTAGTATTGAGTCAGTGCCCAGACCCTGAGTTCAAGCCCCCAGGACTAGCACAAGGGAAAAAAAGGCGGGGCGCCATGGGCGCCGCTCGAGGGTGGTCAGTGCAGCATGGAAAGGGTGACGGAACAGAGGGCACGCACCCACGGTGTTCTCCCTCTGCTGCAGCTTCTCCCTGAGCTTCTGGTTAAAAAGGTGTAAATCTGCTATCTGGTCCCCAAGTTTTGACGCCTGGCTAAAGAAAGAAGAAATATAGCAATTAAAATAGCAACCATAGGACAGTTAAAACAGCAAGTGGTAGTCCCAACCAGCGTGTTTCAGTCTGAAGTGTTTTAAAAGCTACTCTCTACTACAAAACTAAAAAGTGAGTGCTACATATGACCCATCCTTCCCCCCAAAAGTAGCATGAAGTCGGGAAAGGGAGCCCGGCATGAGAACTCCTGCAGCCATCCAACGGGCACAGAAGAAATGCCAGGCACAGAGCTTCAAAGAGTGAGTGAAGTGAAGCCTTAGCTGCCACTTCTGCAAGAACAAATACAAAATAAAGGGAAAATACTGCAATGACAGCTATGTGCTAAGACTCAAGTAGTCTGCACTCCTCGCTTATGGAATTATGAGGGACTGGAAGCCTTGAGCTTGCATCTCCAATATTTTGCACATGGATATGTAGGACCCTCATAATTAGAAAAGAAAATGAAGACCGTAGCTAATAGACCAGCCTGGTTCAGCCCTAATTGAGCTGGCATTTTGTATACTCTGAAGTACAAAGCAAGGGCTGGGATGTAGCTCAGTGGCAAAGCGCTTGCTTAACCAGGGCAGCATCCTGGGTTTGACCCAGTACCAAAAAAAAAAAAAGACAAAAAAGAAGTACAGTTAAAAAAAAAAAGCCCAGGCCTGGGATGGTGGCTCAGTAGTAGGGCGCTTGCCTTGCATGCATAGGGCCCTGGGTTCAAGTCCTCAGACCACATAAGCAGAAAAACACAGAAGTAGTGCTGTGGCTCAAGTGGTAGAGCGCTAGCCTTGAGCTGAAGAGCTGAGGGACAGCCCAGGACCAGAGTTCAAGCCCCAACAACAACAAAAGTACAAAGCAAGGAATAAGCTCTATTTGTTTAATATAGCCTTATCACAGCCAAACTACTCTTTCCTCAAAAAAAAAAAAAATAGCATACAGAGAAATAAACACCCTTATCTCCACTTAGCAGGAACTCTGAGCCACGCTCCAGGCTCAGGTGGCCCTGAGACCCTTGTCTTCAGTTAACCAGAACTGAACGGAGCCTGGGCTCCAGTGAGAGCACCAGCCCTGAGCAAAAAACTCAAGAGCTGGGCTGGGCAGGGCGGCTCACACCTGGATTCTCAACAGTTCTGGAGGCTGAGATCTGAGGATCATAGTTGAAAGCTAGCTTGGGCAGGAAAGCCCTTGGGACTCTTATCTCCAATAACAAAAACAGAAGTGGTGCTGTGGCTCAAGAGGTAGAGCACTAGACTTGAGCAAAAAAGCTCAGGGACAGCACCCAGGCCCTGAGTTCAAGCCCAAGGACTGGCGTGTGCGCGCGCGCACACACACACACACACACACACGAACTTGTGTGTAATTGTGCTGAGTTATGCAGGCAGTGCATCCGAAGCTGCTCCTGTTTCTCTGTGTGTCTGTCTGTCTGTCTCTGTTCTCTGTGGTCTCTCTTGCACCTGTGTCTCTGCAGTCAGGTTTCTCTGTCTTTTTCTGGCTGTGTGTGTGTGCGTGTGCGCATGGGGGGGGGTCCCTCTCCCACACTCACCTGCCCAACCTCTTCATCTTCACATACTCCATGACAAAGGCTGCCCCACCTCCCGGCAGGTCGATCACCTTTCTGGGCTGTGGCACCCGCACCAGGCCTGTGCTGTGGAGGGCCTCCAGGCTTGCCCTCTCCCCCTCAAACATCTTCCGGGCCTGTCGCCAAGCAGTTCCATGAGCCTTGCTGGCAGAGTCTGCAAGCTCCAGCTCCAGCAGAAGCCTCTGCCTGCTGGGCTGCGCCGCTCATGGCCCTTGACAAAAGGTAGCTACAAGAATCACAACCCCAGAGCTCTTCCGTTACTGAAAGCGCAAACGGCACTACCACTCAGGTGGTGAAAGAAAGAAGCCCCTTCCTGAGGCTGAGCCGGAGGGCGGAGGGGTCTGGTCTGCAGGCCTGGGACGCAGGGAGGCAGGGCGGGCTGCGGCTGCGCCGTCCTCCAGGGCAGCACCACGGCGGGGCCGGGCACTGAAGGAGACACATCCAGCTCACCCCCGCCCTCTTGTTTCTAGAACATCACCCTAAACATCCCAGTGTTACATCAGACGAATTCTTCCCTGCTGTTTGCCATGCAGTGAAAAATAGGCACTTTTTAAACATAGTACTAGAGCTGCAACACGACCTTTGCCTCCCACACGCGTGCCCATGCACACACACTGGGGAGTGAACTCGGGGCCTGTGTGCGCACACGCAGGCCCTCTACCAGCGAGCGCCACCCTCACACACACACGTGTGCACACGCGGGACTGAGCTCAGCCTGTGTGTGAGCCCTGAGTGCACCCTCACACACACGTGTGCACACGCGGGACTGAGCTCAGCCTGTGTGTGTGAGCCCTGGGTGCACCCTCACACACACACGTGTGCACACGCGGGACTGACTGAGCTCAGCCTGTGTGTGCGAGCGAGCCCTCAGCACTGAGTGCACCCTCACACACACACGTGTGCACACGCGGGACTGAGCTCAGCCTGTGTGTGTGAGCCCTGGGTGCACCCTCAACCCCAGCCTCCCGGTGAGACTCCGTGTGTATAAAGTGGCAGGCGGAAGAAGGCCGAGCTGGAGCGGAGTCGGAGCACAGAGCACTGTCTGCGCGGAGGGAGGGGAGGGGGAGGGGGGAGAAGAGGGGGAGGAGGGGCGGAGGGAGGAGGAGGAGGGGGGAGCGTCCACTCCACTCCACCCGCTGCCCCCCTCCCCGCACTGCCCCTCCCCCTCCCCGCACTGCCCTCCCCTCCCCCCACACTGCCCCCCTCCCCGCACTGCCCCTCCCCCTCCCCGCACTGCCCTCCCCTCCCCCCACACTGCCCCCCTCCCCGCACTGCCCCTCCCCCTCCCCGCACTGCCCTCCCCTCCCCCCACACTGCCCCCCTCCCCGCACTGCCCCTCCCCCTCCCCGCACTGCCCCTCCCCCTCCCCGCACTGCCCCTCCCCCTCCCCGCACTGCCCCTCCCCCTCCCCGCACTGCCCCTCCCCCTCCCCGCACTGCCCTCCCCTCCCTCCCCGCACTGCCCTCCCCCCTCCCCCGCACCTGCGGCCTGCGGTTGACCTTGACGAACACGGGCCCCGCGTCGGTGTCGTAGGCCTGACCCTCGCTGATCTCCCCGGGCCCGGGGCTCCCGAAGGCCCGCAGCCGGGCGGTGCGCAGCTCGGCGCGCAGCAGCTGCTCCATGGCCCGGGCGGGGACCGGGCGGCGGGGACCGGGCGGCGGGGACCGGGCGGCGGGGACCGGGCGGCGGGACCGGGCGGCGGGGAGCGGGCGGCGGGGACCGGGGCGGCGGGACCGGGCGGCGGGACCGGGGCGGCGGGACCGGGGCGGCGGGGACCGGGCGGCGGGACCGGGCGGCGGGGACCTGGCGGCGGGGACCGGGGCGGCGGGACCGGGCGGCGGGGAGCGGCCGGCAGACGGACTGCGCAGCCCGGAGGGACGGGGACGGCCGGGCTCGCCGAGCCTGCGCGGGAGGGGGGATGGGGGGGAAAATGGGGGGAGATCGGGGCGGGGTATCAGCGCGGGGGGGGGGGGGGAGGTGGATCAGGGCGGGGGATCAGTGCGGGGGGGGGGGGGGGTGGATCGGGGCGGGGGATCAGTGCAGGGGGGGGGGAAGTGGATCGGGGCGGGGGATCAGTGCGGGGGGGGAGTGGATCGGGGCGGGGGATCAGTGCGGGGGGGGGGGTGGATCGGGGCGGGGTATCAGCGCGGGGGGGGGGGGAGGTGGATCGGGGCGGGGGATCAGTGCGGGGGGGGGGAAGTGGATCGGGGCGGGGGATCAGTGCGGGGGGGGAGTGGATCGGGGCGGGGGATCAGTGCGGGGGGGGAGTGGATCGGGGCGGGGGATCAGTGCGGGGGGGGGGAGGTGGATCGGGGCGGGGGATCAGTGCGGGGGGGGGGGGGAAGTGGATCGGGGCGGGGGATCAGTGCGGGGGGGGGGGGGTGGATCGGGGCGGGGTATCAGTGCGGGGGGGGGGAGGTGGATCGGGGCGGGGGATCAGTGCGGGGGGGGGGAGTGGATCGGGGCGGGGGATCAGTGCGGGCGGGGGGGGTGGATCGGGGCGGGGGATCAGTGCGGGGGGGGGGTGGATCGGGGCGGGGGATCAGTGCGGGGGGGGGGAGGTGGATCGGGGCGGGGTATCAGTGCGGGGGGGGGGAGGTGGATCGGGGCGGGGGATCAGTGAGGGGGGGGGGGAGTGGATCGGGGCGGGGGATCAGTGCGGGGGGGGGGGGTGGATCGGGGCGGGGGATCAGTGCGGGGGGGGGGTGGATCGGGGCGGGGGATCAGTGCGGGGGGGGGGAGGTGGATCGGGGCGGGGGATCAGTGCGGGAGGGGGGGTGGATCGGGGCGGGGGATCAGTGCGGGGGGGGGAGGTGGATCGGGGCGGGGGATCAGTGCGGGAGGGGGGGTGGATCGGGGCGGGGGATCAGTGCGGGGGGGGGGAAGTGGATCGGGGCGGGGGATCAGTGCGGGGGGGGGTGGATCGGGGCGGGGGATCAGTGCGGGGGGGGGAGGTGGATCGGGGCGGGGTATCAGCGCGGGGGGGGGGAGGTGGATCGGGGCGGGGGATCAGTGCGGGGGGGGGGGAGTGGATCGGGGCGGGGGATCAGTGCGGGGGGGGGGAGGTGGATCGGGGCGGGGGATCAGTGCGGGGGGGGGAGGTGGATCGGGGCGGGGGATCAGTGCGGGAGGGGGGGTGGATCGGGGCGGGGGATCAGTGCGGGGGGGGGGGGGGGAGGTGGATCGGGGCGGGGGATCAGTGCGGGAGGGGGGGTGGATCGGGGCGGGGGATCAGTGCGTGGGGGGGGAGGTGGATCGGGGCGGGGGATCAGTGCGGGGGGGGGGGGGAGGTGGATCGGGGCGGGGTATCAGTGCGGGGGGGGGGGAGGTAGATCGGGGCGGGGGATCAGTGCGGGGGGGGTGGATCGGGGCTGGGGATCAGTGCGAGGGGGGAGGTGGATCGGGGCGGGGGATCAGTGGGGGGGAGGTGGATCGGGGCGGGGGATCAGTGCGGGGGGGGGGTGGATCGGGGCGGGGATCAGTGCGGGGGGGGGAGGTGGATCGGGGCGGGGGATCAGTGCGGGGGGGGAGGTGGATGGGGCGGGGGATCAGTGGGGGGGAGGTGGATCGGGGCGGGGGATCAGTGCGGTGGGGGGGCGGATCGGGATGGCGGAGTGGGTGGGGTGTGCGGGAGGCGGTGCTGGGGGGGGGCAATGCAGGGGAGGACAGTGCGGGGTAGAGAGTGCGGGAGGGGGGCAGTGCGGGAGGGCGGGGCTCGGGATCTGGGGGCTGAGATAACGCGAGGGCGGGGCGGCCCAGACAGCGCTGCCCTGCACAGCCCTGCACCCTCCGAGCACACCAGTGCACGCCTCCGATCACACACCCGTGGACACACACCGTGCACGCCTCCGATCACACACCCGTGGACAGTCCTGTGCACGCCGCCCTGCACACACCCGTGCACGCCTCCGAGCACACCCGTGGACACACACCGTGCACGCCGCCCTGCACACACCCGTGCACGCCTCCGATCACACACCCGCGCACACACACCGTGCACGCCTCCGATCACACACCCGTGCACACACCTTGCACGCCTCCGATCACACACCCGTGGACACTCCCGTGCACGCCGCCCTGCACACACCCGTGCACGCCTCCGATCACACACCCGCGCACACACACCGTGCACGCCTCCTATCACACACCCGTGGACACACCGTGCACGCCTCCGAGCACACACCCGTGCACACCTCCGATCACACACCCGTGCACGCCTCCGAGCACACACCCGTGCATGCCCCCCTGCACACCCCCGCGCACACAAGAGTGTGTGCATGCTCTGGTGCACACCGGCCTGTCTACCTGAAGTGATGGAACGCGGCTTGGGCAGCGGGAGGAGCGCCCCCAGCGCCCCCCCCCCGTGGGAGGAGGCCGCCCCCAGCGCCCCCCCGTGGGAGGAGCGTCCCCAGCGCCCCCCGTGGGAGGAGGCCGCCCCCAGCGCCCCCCGTGGGAGGAGGCCGCCCCCAGCGCCCTGGGCAGCTGTCTCTCCCGCCAGCTTGAGCTGTCCCTCGGGGCCAGGCCCGCAGGAGCCTGGAAGGTCAGAGGTGAAAGAAAACCCTTCTGCGCAGGCAGGTGCTCCTGCTTGTGATGCTCCTGCTTGTGATCCCGGTTACTCTAGGGCAGAAGATCACATCCCCAACACAAGGCCACAGTGAGAGACCCTATCTGAAAAACCAAAAGCACAAAGGACTGGAAAGCAAAACATGCCCTGAGCTCAATTCCTAGCACCACATACAGACAGAAAACATCTTTCCGATTCAGTCCCCATCCCAGGCGGAGCCAGACCTGCGCTCTCAGGACACAGGCCATCGCCACGCCAGCCGGGAGCAGGGCCTCCACATGGCCGGGGCTAGGAAGGGGACCTGCGGCTCTGTTCCTCCAGAAACATCCTCTCTGTGAAGCAGACACCCACTGCAGAGCCGAGGTCTCGTGGTCAGGTCGACATTTCTGTGAGGTTTTAATGCGGGGCTCGCCTCCTGCAGGGACAGCTGCTGGCCTAGGGGAGGTGTGGGCAGTGGGCACTGCCTGCCCTAACTCAGAACTGGCCCAGGGTGAGTCCCTGGCAGGAGGGATGGACCTGGGCAAGCAGGAGACACCCCTGTGACCCAGGCATCCCCAAGTATGAAAGCCAGGTTTCCAGAGCAAGCAAACAGCCAGGGTTCAGGAGAACCAGCAGACACAAAAGGCTTTTCTGACCTGGCTTGAAGCCAAGCACTACCATTTTCACCTCCTCTAACTGGGCAATTCTCCAAAGCCGTGCCGAGGAAGGCACCTGTTGGGAGACGGGGTAAGGCTGATACAGAAGCCAGAGAGGATGGCTGTCTGTGAAGCGGGCACTGTCACCTGCCACTCTCCTCTTCCAGGCCAGGCCTGCCTTTACACCTTGCTATACAGTGCTCAGGACAGGCGACTCCGGTCCTTGGCGCCTGACTGACAGCTGGTTTGTCAGGGATTCCGCAGCTCCATTGCTCACCAGCTCATTTTGCTGCTGACACAGTTGAGACAGAGGCTGCTAGCTGGTGACATGAGCTAGCAGCTGGCTGAGCTATTCAGGGTCAAAGCCTGATTGCACAGCACCCTTGAATTTTTCTTCACAGTTTATGACCATCTGTGATTGATTACACAGGGAGGTACAGAGCCTTGCAGGCCTTCGGGTTTCAGTAGGAGAGGCATGAATTGAAGAATAGGAAAGCCTTTATTTTGGAGCTAACAAGAACTGTTTAAGATTCAGGGTCAGGGCAGTTATGTGATAACTTATTAAAATAGCAGTAAGGTGAATTTTATGGTGTATGAATTGTAACACTATTTGTGTCCAATGTGTGCCTGTCTGAGGCTTGAATTTGAATTCAGCCAGATTGCTTTCCTTGAGCTTTTTTTTTTTTTGGTCCACCGTGGGGCTTGAACTCTGGGCACTGTCCCTCAGCTCTTCAGCTCAAGGCTAGCACTTTATCACTTGAGCCACAGCTCCACTTCCAGTTTTCTGAGTGGTTCATTGGAGATAAGAGTCTCTTGGACTTTCCTGCCTGGGCTGCTTTGAACCGCGATCCTCAGATCTCAGCCTCCTGAATAGCTAGGATGACAGGCGTGAGCCGCCAGCGCCCGGCTTGAGCTTTTGTGCTCAAGGGTTAAGACTACCACTTGAGTCACAGCTCTACTTTCAGCTGTGTGTGTGTGTATATGGTTAATTGGACAAAGGAGTCTCAGCTCAGGCTGGGAAGGTGGCTCAGTGGTGAGTGCTTGCCTAGCAGGCATGAAGCCCTGGGTTCAGTTCCTCAGTACAACATAAACAGAAAAAGCCAGAAGTGGCACTGTGGCTCAAGTGGTAAAGTGCTAGCATTGAGCAAAAGCTAAGAGACAGTGCCCAGGCCCTGAGATCAAGCCCCAGGATTGACAAAAAAAAAAAAAAGTCTCAGGCTGGGCACCGGTGGCTCACACCTATAATCCTAGCTACTCAGGAGGCTGAGATCTGAGGACTGTGGTTCAAAGCCAGCCTGGGCAGGAAAGTCTGTGAGACTCTTATCTCCAATAAACCACCTGAAAAGTAGAAGTGGCGCTGTGGCTCAAGCGGTAGAGCGCTCACCTTGAGCTGAAGAGCTGAGGGACAGTGCCCAAGCCCAGAGTTCAAGCCCCATGACCAACTAAAAAAAAAGTCTGAGCTCAGGATGACTTCAAACCATGATCCTCAGAACTCAGCCTCCTGAGTAGCTAGTATTATAGGTGTGAGCCACCAGCACCCAGTCCTAAGTTCAAGCTCTAGGACTGGCACAAAGGGGGAGGGGGTTAGGGATGTAGAAATGCCTAGCATAGGTGAAACCCTAGGTTCAAACCCCAGTACAAAAGAAAGACAAAAAAAAATTATGCCTCCAAATAAATCCTTCCTTGGGACTGGGAAGGTGGCTCAGTGGTAGAGTGCTTGCCTCACATGCATGAGGCCCAGGGTTCAATTCCTCAGTACCACAAAAGCAGGAGAAAAAAAAAAAAATAACAACCTTCCTTACACTACTTCTTGCAGCTCAGCCAGTCTAGAACATAGTATGGTGCCATGTTGAGAAGCGTGTCCGCAGGCAACATGTACAGGTCTTCATGGAATGGAGCCTCACACAGGTCTCAAAGTTAACACATTTGGGGCTGGGAAGGTGGCTCAGTGGTAGAGCGCTTGCCTTGCATCCCTAAGGCCCTGGGTTCGATTCCTCAGCACCACATAAGCAAAAAAAAAAAGCTGGAAGTGGTGCTGTGGCTCAAGTAGTAGAGCGCTCGCCTTGAGCTGAAGAGCTGAGGGAGAGCGCCCAGGCCCAGAGTTCAGGCCCCCAAAAAAAAGCTATAACTGGAAACATGGATCAAGTGGTAGAGAGCTAGCCACAAACAAAAAAGTTGATAGTGTCAGGCCTTGAGTACCAGCCCCAGTGATGACACAAATACACACACAAACCTAGAGGAATGGCTCAAATGCTAGTGCTTACTTAACAGGACCATACCTTGGAGTTCAACGCCCCATATTGCAAAAACGTTTAAAAAGCTGGCAAACTCTACAGCTGCATACCAGTGGCTCACACCTGAAATCCTAGCCACTCAAAGCCAGCTTGGGAAGAATTATCTCCAATTATCTCAAAGTGGTAGAGCACTAGCCTTGAGCAAAAAAAAAAAAAATTCTCGAGACAGCTCTCAGACCCTGAGTTCAAGCCCCATGACTGACAAAATACAACCTACCTACCTCAGTATGTGTTCTCTGAGGCTGTGTCAGTGTTGACGGTGCTCTCCTTACACTCACTGAGGTCATCACCTGAGCCTCAGTTCGGCCACCCTGTTGGGGTGAGTTTTCCCTTGTTATCAATGAGAACCACTTTGGCCTCCACTCTGATCCACATACTGCTGTGCTGACAGATACATGGTTATCCATTTCCCCAGGGTCAGAGCACGAAAGCTAAAACCTTGGTTACATGGTCTAGGCACGACTAGGTCTGAACTCGAATCCTAACTTCTTCCAAGTCTTCTTTCTCCTCCGACTAAAGCTGCTCAGTAGCATCAGTCTGACTTCTGTTGAGGGGCCTGATCTGTCATACATAAACAAGAAAAAAGTCCAGGCACCAGTGGCTCATGCCTGTAATCCTAGCTACTCAGGAGGCTGAGATCTGAGGATCATGGTTCAAAGCCAGCCCAGGCAGGAAAGACCATGAGACTCTTATCTCCAATGAGCCACCAGAAAACAGCCCCCATACTAAGTTCAGGCCCCCACAACTGACAAAAAACAAAAACCAAGTTGTATCTATGTACTATGTATCTATGTACTACAGAATTTCTGAGTAAACAGCTAAAATGTTTAGTGAGGGGCTGGGAAGGTGGCTCAGTGGTAGAGTGCTTGCCTTGCATGCATGAGGTCCTGGGTTTGATTCCTCAGCACCACAAAGCAGAAAAAGCTGGAAGTGGCGCTGTGGCTCAAGTGGTAGAGCGCTCGCCTTGAGCTGAAGAGCTGAGGGACAGCGCCCAGGCCCAGAGTTCAGGCCCCAAAACCAAACAAAAAATAAATATAAATAAATAATAAAATGTTGAATTGCTAAATGGGAAGCATAGGCATATTTATCAATGAAATCACTGAGAGTTTAATAAAGTTTTTGGACAAAGTGATTTAGTAGCAGCAAGGTCACTCATGAAATTTCTTATTCTTTTAATACTAACGGAGAGAAAACAAAACTATTTCAATGCTCATTTTGCAGTTTTAAAGGAATGCCTGACAATTTATTAAGCTCTAGTGAGCATGCAAGTTGGGGCAATACAGAAATAACCCAAGGCTCTTATTCATCCAATTTACCCAAAGGCTTGCGGTGCGGGCAGTTCCCCACCCTGCCTGCAGAAGCCTGGGGAAACGATGGACAGACAAGGAATGTGCTTGACTGTGGAGCTGACCATTACTCACAACTTCTAGTAAGACAGTTCCATATGGACTTGTCTTAATGCTTTATAAAGCGCCAGAGCCACCCAGAGATGACGCTGGACTGAGGGGCAGGAAGTGGGTGGGCCCTGGCTACTTTCCTGTACACTGGACGCCCACACCGTCACTCGGCTCTCTACCTTTGAAGCAGAGCGTGGACAGTGTGGCCTTAAGCAGCCAAGAACCTAACAAGGTGAACCACATCAGGGTGGTTCCTCAGATTCACACACTTTACAAGGCTCAAGGCAAAGCCACTGCCTGATCTTCCACAAATCCAGCCATGTGGCAAACAGGCAGGAGACCGGTCCTGACCAGACTGGTCCCAGTGTGGTAGGCCTGGCTCTGAGGCGTGGCACACTCGAAACCCCTCGTCCAGAGGAAAGACAGCTCATTTGATGAGATTCCGCATGATGTTTAGGGAGGACCCTCTATACCCCGATCCAAAATGGTTCCAGTGGTTCAGGTAGTGAAAGAGCTGATACAACTTCAGGCGCTTCTCAAATCCAGGGGCCTTGGGAATTTTGCTGTGATAGGCCGAGTAGAAGGAGCCGCTGAAGCCACCGAACATGCCAGCTATAGCCAGCTCATATTCTGAGTGGCCGTAGAAAGAAGCTGGGTCAAAAATGATGGGCCCAGAAGAATCTTCTGCTACATTCCCTCCCCAGAGGTCTCCGTGAAGCAAGGCCGGCGTGATCTCCAGATCACGGAACAGGTCAGGGATCTTCAGCTGCAGGGAGAAGGCAGAGATTTAGCAAAGCCACAGATGCACGCAGAGATGGAGATGTTCTAAGCACGGCTCAGACACGCCTAGCTTAGGAGGGGTTAGGGGACACTGACAGCACCCCTTTTCCTGTTCAGAGCCAGGCTCAGAGGAGCGGTCAGCCTTGGTGCCTCTTTACACTGAGCCACGTGAGGCGTGTACTGGACTGGGCCGCAGCAGGAGCCTGCCTCACCTGCAGAGCAGACCAGAGCTCCAGGGCCTCCCGGTCCCCAGACTCCTTCTCCACCATTTCCAGCTGGGGCTGAATGCGCTGCCGAGCATAGAACACAACCCAGTCCTTCTGCCAGTCATTCACCTGCACAAGTGACAACAAAGGACAGAGTTCACCAGGGAAAAGCGAGCTCCAAGGAAGCTCGAATCCCTGCAAGCCTCCCAAAGTGGAAAGACGCCAGGAGCTGAGAGGTGAGGGGCCAGGCAGCAGCTTCGGGCCGCTGAGGTCAGGACCCCTCCCAGGAGCAGTGGGAGGCAGAGCCCAGGCAGGACCTGCTCTGGGGCCAAGACTGAGAGCACCGGCACATTTCCTCTCAATTATCCTCCACAGAAACAGAGCTGACAGACTGCCCTACCCGTGGCTCAGGTCTACCTCATGGCCCTGTCCAGAGAAGAACCTTGAGAAAAGCCATACAGAACCTTGTTCCAGAAGATGCCCAGAATGGCTGCCTAGAGCATGAGCACTGACGGTGCTCACAGGGAAGGCACGAGCAGAGCAGCCCACAGAACAGGACGTGACCCGGAGGACGCAGGACCCCACACACAAGCGTGTGCACGCGCGTGTGTATGCACACGGGCAGTGCTGCTGACGTGCCCGGAAGTGGACCGGACCAGAAGGCACCACTGAGGACCCCAAGGCAGGTTTGCAGATAACCCCCTCCGACATGTGCCTGCCAGGAACCCCTAGAACTTTCCTCAATTCCTCAGCCTACCCTCTGAAAGCACTGTCCCACCCACCCCACAGCAAGCAGAACTCCCATCAAAGCCAACCTTAAAACCATAAGCCTGCTTGGTGTGGGCGGCTCACGCCTGTCATCCTAGCTACCTAGGAGGCTGAGATCTGAGGACCACTTCCCTGTCCAGGCAGGGAAGTCCGTGAGATTCTTCTTATTGCCAATTAACCACCAAAAAAGCTGTAAGTGGCGCTGTGGTTCAAGTGGTAGAGCTCTAGCCTTGAGTAAAAAAGCTCAGGGACAGCGCCCAGGCCCTGGCATGAAAAAACCCCAAACCATCCCAGAAACCATCTTGCATCACTGCTGAGCTGGTCTGCCAGAGGGACTAGGCCAGGACTCCATACTAAAACACTCGGGTGTTCAAGTTCTTACACACAGTGGTATCTAGAATTTGCATAGAACTCATTAATCATCTCTAGTTATGATACTTAATAATATAACGTATTAAGCATCTGCTATACTGCATTGTTTAAGAATAATGACAAGGGCTGAGAAGGTGGCTCAGTGGTACAGCGCTTGCCTTGCATGCATGAGGCCCTGGGTTTGATTCCTCAGCACCACATAAGCAGAAAAAGCCAGAAATGGCACTGTGCTCAAGTGATAGAGCCGAAGAGCTGAGGGACAGCGCCCAGGCCAGCGTTCAAGACCCACGACCAAAAAAAAGCCACGACATACAGTATTGCACAGGAAAAGGAAAGGGTACTTTCTTTCTCACCTGGGGAAGATAGCCACAGCATGTCACCACATCAAACCCAAACTGGTCCACAAATTGCTGGTCCACCTGCTCTCCTCCTTTCCCTGGCACACCAAAAGGAAAAGGGAAAGATCACAGTTAGTTTCCTTGTGCCAGGAGACCCTGGGCTCCCATTCGTGGAGCTCAGAGATGCACCGAAGCCTGACCTCAGCTGGGAGGTGGAGGGGACACCTCATGTCCTACCCAGAGACAAAAAAGGGCCTTGGTCTCCACTAACTCTCTGGTTACTCAGAACAGAAACTCCTTGGGCAGACTTAACAACCAAAGACGCCAGCTCTCAGAGCAGACAACAGTGTACTGAGGAGAAAAAAAAAAAAAGATGACTTTTCTTTAGAGAAGAAAAAAAAAATGGACCTCTTAATCCATCAAGAAAGAACAGTTCTCGGTAGTGACATGGCCTACAAAGTGGATATTAGCTTTGAAATGGTTTCGATCCTATGCAGTTGCTCAAACTCAGACAATCCCAGCACTGGACTCCATGCAGTCTGGAAGTGTGCTGGGGCCTCTCAGTCTGCCCTCACAGGGCCAGGGCCCGCAGCCTTCCAGGCCAGCATCAGCAGCTCAGTCCAGCAGAGTCAGCACAGGGAGACCTGTGGATTACCAACTGTCAGAGATGAAAACAGTGGGAAATTCCCACAGTATAACAACACACTAAACTCTAGCTAGGTCAGACTTGAGGGCTGACTTTGCAAGTCTCAGGAACGGAACTGGAGGTGTGTCAAGTGGTAGAATGCCAGCTGTGAGCAAACCCAGTCTCAAGAATGACACGTACTTAGAATACACAGTGCTTAAAAGGACTCACTTTGTTCAGAAAGCCAGAAAACCTCCAGCCTCTCCGCAGAGTGAGAGGGGAAAGCAAGGGTAATGCTATGAAGTTCCAAGTCCAACAGTGACTTCCTGTCTTCCAAGTACGTTTACAACACATCAGCCACATCCATGGTGCTCACTGAACTGCTCTAGAACGTTCTGGCATCATTACAGATCTGACTATCAGATCACCAAACACTTGGCTGTGTGTCCTCCTCCAGGGGGGTCTCCTACAATCCATCCAGCCCTTACCCACAGTGCTTCCCTCCTTCAGGAGTCTCTCGCCTCGCTTCTTGTTCTCGAGGTGTAGATCTGCAAGCTGGGTTCCAAGTTTAGCAGCATGACTATAAAACCAAAACACAACACATGACACCCAAAAGGCAGAGCCACATCTATACGAAAGAGCTCAAGGAACACAAAGCTTGTGAACATTTTAAGGACAGTCCGTTTTTAATCAAGAGGGGATGAAGGGCGCAGATTATCTGACACACCTTTCTCCAGCCTTATCTGAATTTGCACCCCACCCTCCATCACCGTGTTTGGAGATCCCTCTCTTCTGCCTTTGGCTACCAGTGAATCACACTGCCCGTTCTGCAGAACCATTATATATGGAGTCAAGGCTCTCAGTGACATTCTTCAAAA
This sequence comes from Dipodomys spectabilis, assembly GCF_019054845.1. Lineage (NCBI taxonomy): Eukaryota > Metazoa > Chordata > Mammalia > Rodentia > Heteromyidae > Dipodomys > Dipodomys spectabilis. Next base: position 299,134 of record NW_024870885.1, on the reverse strand, counting down.
GCCCAACTGAGTGCTGATGGCTCATACCTACAATCTCAGTGTCCCGAGAGCTGAGAATCATGGTTCAAACCCAACCCAGGCAGGAAAGTCTTTGAGACTCATCTCTAACTAACCACCAGAAAGCAGAAGTGGAGCTGTGGCTCAAGTAGTACAGCACTAGTCTTGAGCAAAAAAAATTCAGGGACAGCGGCCAGGCCCTGAGTTCAAGCCCCAGGACCAGTACACACACAAAAATAATAATTGTGGTCCCAAGTACAAGCTTTAGGAACAAAGGAGCCACAGGAACCACACAGAGGAACAAGTCCCCTTAACCAGAGGGGATTCGTCAAAACACACCTGCTCAGAGACCGCATGTCCAAATGCTCCATCACCAGCACACTCCCTCCTCCAGGGGCATCCAGAACTCTGATGGGCCTGGGCACCTTCACGGTGCCTGTCTTCAGAATGGCGGCCAAGCTTGCCAGCTCCCCTTCAAACATTCTTCTGGCCTGTCAGAAAGGTGCCAGAGGCCAGGGCTGGGTCTGGGCCGGGGCCTGGGGCCTGGGCTGGGCTGGGGCTGGGCCGGGCCAGGGCCTGGGGCCTGGGGCCTGGGTCTGGGCCTGGGCTGGGGGCTGGGCCTGGGCCGCGGGGCTTGGGGCCTGGGGCCTGGGTCTGGGCCTGGGCTGGGGGCTGGGCTGGGCCTGGGCCGGGCCGGGGCCTGAGGCCCGTCCTCCCCGACCATAGGACAGTCAGAAAGGTGCCAGAGGCCGGAGCTGGGCCCGTCCCCCCCTCCAGGATAACTGAAGAGGCGGGCCCTTTCTTTCCCTCCAGGCGCTGTCTCCCGCAAGGCGGCCAGCGGGAAGGCTCCTCTGGGGTAGTCAGGGAACCGCACCCGCGCGGGGCGGAGCTGGGCCCCCGGCCCCAGCCCTGACCGCGACCCCAGCCCTGACCCCAGGCCTGACTCCGACCCCAGCCCTGACCCCAGGCCTGACTCCGACCCCGGCCCTGACCCCAGGCCTGACCCCGACCCCAGCCCTGACCCCAGGCCTGACTCCGACCCCAGCCCTGACCCCAGGCCTGACCCCGGCCCTGACCCCAGGCCTGACTCCGACCCCGGCCCTGACCCCAGGCCTGACTCCGACCCCAGGCCTGACCCCAGGCCTGACTCCGACCCCAGGCCTGACTCCGACCCCGGCCCTGACCCCAGGCCTGACGACCCCAGGCCTAACTCCGACCCCGGCCCTGACCCCAGGCCTGACCCCAGGCCTGACGACCCCAGGCCTAACTCCGACCCCGGCCCTGACCCCAGGCCTGACCCCGGCCCCGGCAACGCCCCTACCCCCGCCTTGGAGTTCATTTTCACGAACACCCGTCCTCGGTCGGTGTCGTAACTCTGGCCCTGGTTGATGCACCCGCCTCCCGAGTGCCCCGTGGCCTTGACCGAGCCGCAGCCCAGCTCGCGCCGCAGCAGCTCCTCCATGTTCCCGCGGGGCCGCGCGCCGCCGCGGACGGGCGGCAGACGCGGCGGCCGCGGCTGGGCGGGGCCGGCGCAGGCTCGGACGGAGATTGGGTGGTGATCGGGAAGGGGCGTGACCTTGCTGCGGAGATCATCGCGGGGATTGGGTGAGGGGCGCCCCGCCCGCCGCGGGCCCGCTCGGGGATTGGGTGACGCGTGGGGCGGGTCCTCTCGGGACGGGTGGGCGGGGAGAAGGGCGGGGCGCGAGCTGGAGGCCTGGAGCGCAGCCCTCGGCCCTCCCCCGTTCCCCGCCCCCCTCCCCCCTCCCCCCCCTCCCTCTCCCCCATTGATCACCCGCCCGCGGCGGCCCACCCGAGCTGCTCTGCAGGCTGAGACCTGGGGATCACAGTTCGAAGCCAGCCGGGGCAAGAAAGTCCGTGAGACTCTCATCGCCAAAGCTGTGGTTCAAGTGGTAGAGTGCTCGCTTGAGCAGAGCTGGGGACAGCGCCTGGGCCTGAGTGTGCACAAGCGCGCGTGCGCGCACACACGCGCACACACCCGGACGGGAGAAGGATGAAGGGTATTTTTACATACAACCACCCGAAGATGATGGAGTACCAACTTCAGAAAGGCAGGCAAGGCTGAGTGCGCGTCCCTGAAACCCAGTCAGCCCCCAGGTTTGTTCTGTATCGGTGGTGAGGCTTGAACTCGGGCCACTGCCTTAGCATGTCTGGTTCCTGGCTGAAACTCCACCACCTGAGCCACTCCTAAACATGAGCTGTGCCAGTTAATCAAGAGCCTTGGACTTGTCTGCTCCAGCTCGCTCTGAGCCTCTCCCAGGTCGCAGCCTTTTGCACAAACTCTACCTGTGTTGCTTGACTTCTTACAAGGAACAAGCTCCACTTCAGAAACTTCCTGGGGAAGAGAAGGCAGCTGCTGCTCTTCTGGGAGATGGTGGGATCAGCAGTCTACCCCAGCCAAATTTCTCAGTACTCCAGGTGTGCAAAACATAACCATAATGCTCCTCAGGCCGGTATTTGGGGTAAATATCCTGTAGTCAGGCTCCATGAGTTCCCTCCAGTTGTCTGTGTTCTGGCTGAAAATCTCAGAGGCCTTGACTGAGATCAGCCTACAGCAGGTTTGAGCTAAGTGAGGCCATGAAGATTCGATGCCCTGATCATGGGTTGCGGTCCCTACCAGGAAGCACACGCCCTTTCCTCTACCTGATGGAGGATGAACCAGCACTGTTAAGTGCTCCTTAAATGACCTGGTGTCTACACTTCTTCCTTTGTAATCCCAGCTGACTCCTCACTGCCCTTGTGGCTACTCCAGCCCCAGGGATAGTGGGGCAAAACAATCCTAGAGAATGACCATTCATTCCTGTTCTGGCTTCTGAACAACGGCGCCATGTCCCCATCACATCCACCCAGTCCTGCTTGCTTCCTGCTGTTCAAGCGTGGTGCTCAGATCTCAGCCTCCTGAGTAGTTAGGATTGCAGGTGTGAGCCACTGTCGCCTGGCTTCAGTGATCTTGATCATTGAGAGGAACACACACTCACATTTCTGCTGTCCTGGTGTTTGTCATCCCAGTAGCGGGCACCCAGCACCGGGCCTTTTTTCCCCGAGGAGCTGAGAAGCCAGCACCCCTGCCTTGGTCTAGGGGAAGACAGGCACAAAGGGGTGGAGACCATTGTTAAGGGCAGCCTGGTCACCTACCACAAGTCTGCTTTGGAGATAGCACCTATAGGATGCAAAGGAGACCCTGGACAGGATCATTGATTGGAAAAAGTTCCACCTTAGTGCTGAGGACTTCAGGCCACCGACTCTGAACCTGATGCCCAGAAGCATCCATTTCCTGGTAAAATCCTGCTCTCAAATGGCAGGGAAAGGAGGGGGTGGCCCAGAAAGACGAGAGAGCTGTCTGGGAACGGCTCTGAGAACCCCAAAATCATACAGTCTGTGGGCCCAGGAATGCAGACAACATGGTCCAGTAAGACAGCCTTTAAGGTTCACAGGATGGAGAATATTGAGGCTGGCAAAAAATAAAACCTCAACTCTTAAAGGGCTGTGAAAAATCACTGCAGGCAGTAAGTCAGGTTCACGCTGGGAGTGTCAAGTGCTCTGGACAGGCTCTCTGTGTGTGGGAGCAAGTCCCGCCCTTGGGGGGTTACCTGGGAGAACCGGGGCTTCAGCCACTTTCTGAGGGGAGACACTGCCTGTGAAGCATAGGGCCTGGTCTGTGCAAGCAAGGGTGTTCCAGTGGCATGTGTGTGCCTCACAGGGCATCTGAGAAGAGCGGAGTGAGGCTGTGCAATCAGGCAGGCTGCAGAGCCCTTTAGAGAGGAACATAGCTGCGTGGGAATTGGGAGGTCACAATTCTGTGGACAGAAATAGGGCCAGCGTGTGAGCGTCAGGGGCGACTGAGCAGCAGGTGCAGGTCAACTGAGGCAGTGAAGAGTCTGGACAGATGGAGGAGCCCTGCACACTCAGTTGGGCTCTCCCTCACTTAAGCTGCTGGCAGCCAGGTCCTTACAGTGGCTCGGATGGCCCTGAGGGCCAAGCCCCAGGCCTCAGGCCCTCGGAGGTAAAGACAGCTCCTCGAGGCAGTGCTCTGCCCCACCCAGGGGGCAGCAGTGTTTGGAAATGGGTCCTCTCCACTTGAGGCCCTGCAGCGTCTGCACTGCCAGGCCCAGCTAGGACTGCCACTGCACAGAGGGAGCTGGCACTTCTGTGAGGGACAGCGCGCGTGAGGAAGTGGGCTGCGCAGTCCAGGCAGAGGCATGGGGTGGGCATGGAGAAGGGATGTGAATTCCTCAGCCCCCCCGAGGCTTGCACACCTCTGCTAGCCTTGGTAAAGCACAACTACCATCGTCAGAAAAAGAGCCTGGAGAGACACAGGGTGACTCACACCAGGAGTTTTCAGTGTGGTCCTTGGATAATGTGTTTGTGTGTGTGCAGACGCACGTCATGGGGCCTGAACCCTGGGCCTGGGCACTGTCCCTCTGATCTTTAGTTCAAGGCTAGTGCTCTATCATTGAGCCCCTTTACCAGCCTTTGGTAGTTAATTGAAGGTAAGAGTCTCATGAACTTTCCTACCAGAGCTGTCTTCAAACCATGATCCTCAGATCTCAGCCTCACAATCCTCAGATCTCAGAATCTTGAGTAGGTAGGAATAATAGGAATAATGCAAGAACCTTTTTACAGAAAATAATTTTTTTTTTTTTTTTTTGTCGGTCATAGGGTTTGAAATCCTGGCCTGGGTGCTGTCCCTCAGCAATTCAGCTCAAGGCGAGCGCTCTACCGCTTGAGCCACAGCGCCACTTCCGGTTTTCTGGTGGTTCATTGGAGATAAGAGTCTCACGGACTTTCCTGCCTGGGCTGGCTTTGAACCGCGATCCTCAGATCTCAGCCTCCTGAGTAGCTAGGATGACAGGCGTGAGCCACTGGCGCCTGGCTTTGTTCGTTTTTTGTTGGTCGTGTGGCTTGAACCCTGGGCCTGGGCGCTGTCCCTCAGCTCTTCAGCTCAAGGCCAGTGTTCTACTACTTGAGCCACAGCGCCACTTCCGGCTTTTTCTGCTTATGTGGTGCTGAGGAATCGAACCCAGGGCCTCATGCATGGGAGGCGAGTGCTCTACCACCCGACGCTGTCCATTCCTAAATTCTATGTGTGTTTCACATCAGAGGAGTAATTATTTCAACTTTGGACGAAAACTCATGTGAAAAACATCTGCAATCAGAACTTGACAGCTGTCGGCAGGCGGGGCGGGGGCGCGGATCTGCTTAGCCGCGGATCCGTCCGGAGCCCGCAAGCCGTCCGCTGCAGAGGGGCGGCGTCCTGCGCCCGGGGCGCGCGGCCGGGCTCGGGGCGGGCGCGGGGAGAACGAGCGGCGGCCGGCGCGGGGCGGGCGCGGGGAGAACGAGCGGCGGCCGGGCTCGGGGCGGGCGCGGGGAGAACGAGCGGCGGCCGGCGCGGGGAGAACGAGCGGCGGCCGGCGCGGGGCGGGCGCGGGGCGGGCGCGGGGAGAACGAGCGGCGGCCGGCGCGGGGCGGGCGCGGGGAGAACGAGCGGCGGCCGGCGCGGGGCCGGCGCGGGGCGGGCGCGGGGAGAACGAGCGGCGGCCGGGCTCGGGGCGGGCGCGGGGAGAACGAGCGGCGGCCGGCGCGGGGCGGGCGCGGGGCGGGCGCGGGGGAGAACGAGCGGCGGCCGGCGCGGGGCGGGCGCGGGGCGGGCGCGGGGGAGAACGAGCGGCGGCCGGCGCGGGGCGGGCGCGGGGAGAACGAGCGGCGGCCGGCGCGGGGCGGGCGCGGGGAGAACGAGCGGCGGCCGGGCTCGGGGCGGGCGCGGGGAGAACGAACGGCGGCCGGCGCGGGGCGGGCGCGGGGAGAACGAGCGGCGGCCGGCGCGGGGCGGGCGCGGGGAGAACGAGCGGCGGCCGGCGCGGGGCCGGCGCGGGGCGGGCGCGGGCCTCTCCGCGGCGCGTCCTCGTCCCGGCGGGCGCTGCGGTCTGCGGCTGGTGGCGGCGCCGGGTGACGTTCACCGCGGGGGGGCGTCCCCCTACGGGGTCCCGCAGCGGCGCCCCCAGAAGCCAGCTGCCCGGGGCCGGGGCGACCTCGGCGCAGGCCCGCGAGACCCGCACCGGCTGCGGCCCGCGAGACCCGCACCGGCTGCGGCCCGCGAGACCCGCACCGGCTGCGGCCCGCGAGACCCGCACCGGCTGCGGCCCGGGAGCGCGGCCTCCGCCCTCCGCGTGCGCGCGCCGCCCGGGCGCGGCCCCTCCCGCCCCGGCCCGCCCTCCCCTCCCCGGCCCGCCCTCCCCTCCCCGGCCCGCCCTCCCCTCCCCGGCCCGGCCCGGCCCGGCCTCCCCGCCCCGGCCCGGCCTCCCCGCCCCGGCCCGGCCCGCCCTCCCCGCCCCGCCCTCCCCTCCCCGCCCCGCCCTCCCCTCCCCGGCCCGCCCTCCCCTCCCCGGCCCGCCCCGCCCCGCCCCGCCCTCCCCTCCCCGGCCCGGCCCGCCCTCCCCGCCCCGCCCCGCCCCGCCCCGCCCTCCCCTCCCCGGCCCGGCCCGCCCTCCCCGCCCCGCCCCGCCCCGCCCCGCCCTCCCCGCCGGGGTGCCCGGCGCTCGGCTGGCTGCCCTGCGGCGCTCACACGTGCGCACGTCCGCACGCACGTACGTCCGCACGCACGCAGTCCGCTCGTGCGGCACGCCTGGCTTCCGGCGCGGCGCGGACGCCGCGGCCCGCACGGACCCCGGCCTGAGCGGCATGCGGCGCTGAGGAGCGGCGGACCCGCGCAGCGGCCCCCGCGCGGCGCCATGAACCTCCTGCCCTGCAACCCGCACGGCAACGGGCTGCTGTACGCGGGCTTCAACCAGGACCACGGTGAGGCCCCGCCGCGCCCGCCGCGCCCGCCCCCGCCGGGCGTCCGCAGGCCCCGCCGCCCCCGCCGGGCCGCGTCCGCTCCGGCCGCCGCTCTCCGCAGGCCCCGCCGCCCCGCCGCGCCTCGCCGCGCCCGCCCCCGCCCCCGCCGGGCCGCGTCCGCTCCGGCCGCCGCTCTCCGCCGCCCCCCGCCCCCGCCGGGCCGCGTCCGCTCCGGCCGCCGCTCTCCGCAGGCCCCGCCGCCCCTCGCCCCCGCCGGGCCGCGTCCGCTCCGGCCGCCGCTCTCCGCAGGCCCCGGCGGGCCCGGCCTCCTTCCTCGGGGCCGCCTCGGAGGCGGGGGCCCGGGCAGGAAACGGAATAATGGCGCTTGTGCGGGCCGCGCCCGGCCCTCCGCGGCTCGGCGTCCCGAGCAGCGACCCTCGGTCCGGCCGCGGCGGGGCTCCGGGCGGGCGGGCGGGGTCTCTCCGGCCGCCACCGCCCGCCCGCCCGGCCGGCCCTCCCGCCCTCCCGCGGAGGGGCTGGGACGGGAAAACGCGCCTCAGACGCAGCGCGCCGCACCGACGCCGCGCCGGGCAAGGCTGGCGTGGGTGCCGGGCCCAGCTTCGGGACGGCCGCGAGCACGCGGCAGCGAGCGGATCCGCCGAACCCCAGAGGCGAAGCCTTCGCCGGACTGCGGGCAGACTCGCTGGGGTCGGAGGTCTTGGGGTGCGCAGTGAGACTCAAGGGTGCTCAGCGGAGGTCAGAGGTCTTGGATTGGGCAGTGAGACTCAAGGGTGCTCAGCGGAGGTCAGAGGTCTTGGATTGGGCAGTGAGACTCAAGGGTGCTCAGCGGAGGTCAGAGGTCTTGGATTGGGCAGTGAGACTCAAGGGTGCTCAGCTGAGGTCAGAGGTCTTGGATTGGGCTGGTAGACTCAAGGGTGCTCAGCTGAGGTCAGAGGTCTTGGATTGGGCAGTGAGACTCAAGGGTGCTCAGCGGAGGTCAGAGGTCTTGGATTGGGCTGGTAGACTCAAGGGTGCTCAGCTGAGGTCAGAGGTCTTGGATTGGGCAGTGAGACTCAAGGGTGCTCAGCTGAGGTGAGAGGTCTTGGATTGGGCAGTGAGACTCAAGGGTGCTCAGCTGAGGTCAGAGGTCTTGGATTGGGCAGTGAGACTCAAGGGTGCTCAGCTGAGGTGAGAGGTCTTGGATTGGGCAGTGAGACTCAAGGGTGCTCAGCTGAGGTCAGAGGTCTTGGATTGGGCTGGTAGACTCAAGGGTGCTCAGCTGAGGTCAGAGGTCTTGGATTGGGCAGTGAGACTCAAGGGTGCTCAGCTGAGGTCAGAGGTCTTGGATTGGGCTGGTAGACTCAAGGGTGCTCAGCTGAGGTCAGAGGTCTTGGATTGGGCAGTGAGACTCAAGGGTGCTCAGCTGAGGTCAGAGGTCTTGGATTGGGCAGTGAGACTCAAGGGTGCTCAGCTGAGGTCAGAGGTCTTGGATTGGGCAGTGAGACTCAAATGTGCTCAGCTGAGGTCAGAGGTCTTGGATTGGGCAGTGAGACTCAAGGGTGCTCAGCTGAGGTCAGAGGTCTTGGATTGGGCAGTGAGACTCAAGGGTGCTCAGCTGAGGTCAGAGGTCTTGGATTGGGAGTTAGACTCATGCTTTTTCTGGCCTGGTCCTCCAAGGAGCATATTGCCCGGGAGCAGGTTGGCATGCTCAAAGAGGGAAACCATGGGATGCATCAGCAATAGTGGAGTGTGGACCTGGGAATGCAGTCCTGGCCGGCTGTGCCCTCCTGGCCTGGCCTTGCCCTTCCTAGTGCTGAAATCACAGATGATTCTCACTGCTGGGCAAAATCAAAATAAGGTGGTCCGAGTTGGGACTTTGTGCAGGAAGGTGAATTTCTGGTATTGGTAGTGTTTGAAATTTGAACACTCAGTTTTCATGAACAGAAGATGAGTGAATTGTTTTTCAGTAGACTTTGATAATGCCTTTCATAGACTTAAAGATACTCAATTTCTTTCTTTTTTTGGGGGGGGGGGGGTCGGTCGTGGGGTTTGAACTCTGGGCCTGGGCGCTGTCCCTTTGCTCTTCAGCTCAAGGTGAGCTCGCTACCACTTGAGCCTCAGAGCCACTTCCGGTTTTCTGGTGGTTTATTGAAGATAAAGAGTCTCACAGACTTTCCTATCTGGGCTGGCTTTGAACTGTGATCCTCAGATCTCAGCCTTTTTTTTTTTTTTTGGCTAGTCGTGAGGCCTGAACTCTGGGCCTGGGTGCTGTCTCTCAGCTCTTCAACGCAAGGTGAGCACTCTACCACTTGGGCCACAGCGCCACTTCCAGCTTTTTCTGCTTATGTGGTGCTGAGGAATTGAACCCAGGGCCTCATGCGTACAAGGCAAGCACTCTACCACTGAGCCACCTTCCCAGCCCAGATCTCAGCCTCTTGAGTAGCTAGGATTACAGGCATGGGCCACTGGTGCCCAACCACACAAATTTTTTTTTCTTTTTTTTGGGTCCGGTGGTGGGGCCTGAACTTGGGGCCTCAGCTCTTCAGCTCAAGGCTAGCGCTCTACCACTTGAGCCACAGCACCACTTCCAGCTTTTTCTGCTTATGTGGTGCTGAGGAATGGAACCCAGGGCCTCATGCATGCAAGGCAAGCACTCTACCACAGAGCCACCTTCCCAGCCCCTCAGATCTGACTTTTAAAACCACATTTGCCTGTAATTTAAAATTGTTCATGCTTTTGGCTTGCCTTTTCCCAAATATAATTTGTACTGCAATCGCACAGTCCAAAGCGTTGATAAGTGCACTCAGCGGAAAGGTCCGCTGAGATGGGATGCAGAAATGTTCTGGATGTGGACTGGCTGGAGCTGCCGGGAGCCAGCTCTGAGGCTGTCTGGTGGTGGTCTGCAGCCCAGTGCCCTTGCCGGGCACGCCTCAGTGAGGTGCATACCGCCGCAGCCTTTGGGCCCAGGGTTTCTGGGGGGAAAGTTTTTTTTTGTTTTTGTTTTTGGTCAGTCGTGGGGCCTGAACTCTGGGCCTGGGCGCTGTCCCTCAGCTCTTCAGCTCAAGGCAAACACTCTACCACTTAAGCCACAGTGCCACTTCCAGTTTTTTGGTGGTCATTGAAGAGTCTCATGGACTTTCCTGCCTGGGCTGGCTTTCAACCGTGATCCTTGTTAGGTTTTTAAAAGAGGTGGCCGAGTAAGAACTGCACCACGCACGTGGTATTCAGGTAAGGGGTAGGTTTATTCAGTAGACCTGCTGGGACCAGGCAAGGTTGGCACTCCACGCGGCTGGCAAAAGGAAAAAAAAAAGGGCGGTCTGGCCGCGGTTTAGGCCTTATATAGGGTAGGGGGTGGGGAAGGGTGTGTCCAGGTAAAGGGAAGTGGGATCAGGTGGGAGAAAGGTGTGGCCACATCAGGTTAAGATGTGACCTCAGCGGATGCGGATGTGACCTCTTCCAGGTATCCCAGTTGCCTAGGTAACGCAGGTACTGGGTGAGGTCTGTTCGCCGTCCAGGAATGGACCTTACATTCCAGCCTTTTGATAATTATGAAAAAGGGCGAAGACTCTCTCTGGCTACTTCCTGCTGGCAAAGGGCGTCGTAGGGGTAAAAGGCTGGGATGTGGTCCATGCTGGGAGAAGGCAGCAGGCTGCAGCTGTCACTTGGGTGTTGAGTCCTTCGATGAAGTTTGGAGGAGGCAAGTCTCTTGGACGAAGTCTGGAGAAGTTTTATGAGGCATTGACGGAAACCTGAACAAATAGGAACTCTGACAATTTTTTTTTTTTTTTTTTAAAACCTAGAATGGCTAGCCTTTGAGAGGGAACCTAGAGGGGGGTCCCCGGGACCCAGCCTGCGTCGCACTCTTCAGGGCACAAGCCAAAAAGTTGTAGAGTCAGTCTGGTGAGTGAAGGAGAGCTTACCAGGCAGAAGCGGCGTCCCGACTTCCCCCAGAGCCCTCTAGAGAGAAATGGCCAAGCCCCCAAAGCCAAGCGTCCTCGGCTTCAGAGGTGACCAGCCTTTCAGCTAAAGGCCGTAGGAGCTCTCTGGCGTGGCGCCACGTCTGGACAGAGACTGAGCAACAGAGAGCCGTAGAGTAGTTTCACTCACCAGAGTAGAGAAGTGGTGTGGACGTGGATGTGAAGGCCAGAAATGGTATCGGTGAAAAATCTCGCATAGTGTCAAGGCAGTTCAGTTCACAAAAAGGGGTGGTTAGGAAATTAGCTGATGAAAAGAACACCATGCACTATTCAGGCAGGAAAAGAAGTTAATTTGACTGAACTGTTGCCCCCACCCAGCATGGTGGAGAAGCATGGCTGAAAAAGGAAAGGGGGGGGGAGGAAGAGGGGTGACCTAGTAGAAGGTGACTGCTTCCAGGTCTGCCAGTTCCATGATGTCTGCAAGAAGCGAGTCTCTTAGATGAAGTCTGGAGGAAGTCTTCTCAGGCAGGGGGCTGAACAAAGATGAAAAGCAAATATATTACTGGAAAGAAAAGATTGGATGTCCATGGCTTGGAGGTGTCCTAAGGGATGAGATAGTGAGGTCTTTGGGGAGGAGAGCAGTTAGCTCAGTTTTACTCACCCGGATCTTCAGGGATGCGAGACAGCCTTACCTTGGTAGGCCCGAGGGGGGAACAGGTGTACCTGGAGGTCAGGGTTGGTATAGAAGGGGCAGGAACAGGAGCCCTTTTTATTCTTGACAGGTGAATCCACTGGGGCTGTCCATTGAGCTTGACTGCGGTGGGGGTTGTCAGCAGAACCTGGTGAGGGCCTGTCCACTTAGGGTGTAAACCAGATGGATTAAGGGTCTTGAGAAACACTTGATCACCAGGCAAAATTGGGGGAGTGGGAAAGGGGCCTTGATGAGGCTGAGGGAGACACTGGTCAGCATGTTGGCGCAGCATGTGCCTAAGAAAGGTTAGGACGGGAAGGTAGTCTATTAGTGGAGTCTTGGCATTGTCAGTAGGGAAATTACCTAGGAGAAAAGGTCTTCCATACATTAACTCAAAGGGGCTGAGGAAAGTAGGGCTGCGGGGAGAAACACGTAAGCGGGTGAGCGCCAGGGGTAACAGTTCTGGCCAGGATTTCTGGAGCTCTAGAGAAAGTTTAGTAAGTTGTGTTTTGAGGAGCGCATTAGCTCTTTCAACCTTTCCAGAAGACTGAGGTCTATAAGGAATGTGAAGATTCCACTGGATGTTTAGAGAGGATGCCACCTGTTGGGTCACTTTGGAGATGAAAGCAGGTCCATTGTCAGACTGAAGTGACCTGGGTAAGCCAAACCTAGGAATAATTTCTTTAATAAGGACAGAGGCAACAGTGTCAGCAGTCTCCAACGTTGTGGGATAGGCTTCAATCCATCCTGAAAAGGTATCAACCATAGTTAGAAGGTATTTCAGCCGCTTACATCTGGGCATGTGAGTGAAGTCTATCTGCCAGTCTTCCCCTGGGGTATGTCCCCGTGCTTGGTGTGTGGGGAATGCAGCTGGTCGGAGACCACCCTGTGAGGAGGTAAGAGAACATGTGGGGCAGGCTTGGGTAATAGCCTTTAGTCGAGTAGTTAGGCTAGGGCAATGGATTAAAGGTTTAAGAAGGTGGGAGAGAGGCTTGTATCCAATGTGCAGCGCCTGGTGAACCTGGGAAAGAAAGCTGTCTGCTTGTGCCTCGGGAAGAACAACTCGTCCTTCCAGGGACCACCATCCCTGTGCTTCCTGGGAGGCTCCCTGGTGCGTAAGTTCCTCGAGCTCCTGTGGGGTATAAGAGGGTTGAATTGAAGGCAATACCAGTAGCAAGGGAGCTGGAAGTTGTCCCTGGAGTTGTCTCTGGGCTGCTAGCTTTGCCTCCCGGTCTGCTTTTGAATTGCCGACTGTAATGGCATCCAATCCTGTCTGGTGTCCTCTGCAGTGGATGACCGCTACCTGCTGGGGAAGGGAAGCAGCTTCTAATAGTTTAAGAATAAGTGAGGCATTAGTAATGGGAGTCCCTTTGGTGGTCAGGAAGCCACGCTCCTTCCAGATTGCTGCATGAGAATGGAGAATATGATAGGCATATTTTGAGTCTGTATAAATATTAATCTTCCGACCCTTTGCTAGAATTAAGGCCCTAGTTAAAGCTATAAGTTCTGCCTTTTGTGAGGTAGTGCTAGGGGGCAGAGGGCTGCTTTCAAGAATGGTAGAGTTATTAACGATGGCATAGCCTGCAACTCGGCTTCCTGAAGAGGTAGATATGGAACTGCCATCGATGTACCAGGTGTCTTCTGGGTCAGGAAGAGGACTTTCCGAGATACCTGTAAAATGGGGTGTGAATTCCTCCAAGGTCTCTGTACAGGAATGGGAAGGAGGGTTAGAATTGGATGGAAGCAAGGTAGCTGGATTGAGCGGGGAGCAGCTTTCCAGTGAAAAGTCAGGGTTTTGAATAAAAGTAACATGAAGCAGCTGTAGGTGGGAAGGGGAAAGGGAAGACAGGGATTTATGAGACAAAAGGTCCTTTAGTCTGTGGGGAGAGCGAATGGTAGTGGGTTGGCCAAAAGTGAGTTTTGTGCTCTCCTGTGCTAAGGTGGCTGCTGCTGCCAAAGCTCGAAGACATGCTGGCCAGCCTTTTACCGTTGGGTCTAGCTGTTTTGAGAGGTAGGCCACAGGTCTAAAGGAGGGGCCTGACATTTGTCCAAGAACCCCAAGGCCAATTCCCCACTTCTCAGTGACATAGAGTATAAAGGGTTCCTTGAGGTTGGGTAGAGCCAGTGCTGGAGCCCGAAGAAGCGCTTGCTTCAGAACTTTAAATGGGGTGTCAATGGGCTTTGTGGGGTCTGGTGGCTCCAATAGGGAACCTTTGGATGCCTCATAAAGAGGTTTGGCCAATGTGGCAAAACCGGGTATCCAAATACGAAGGAAGCCTGCAAGTCCCAGGAAAGACAGAATGTCCTCCTTGGTCTGTGGGACAGAGAGAGACTCAATGTAGGCTTTTCTATCAAGAGTAATTCTTCTCTCTGTAGGAGTTATGGACAAACCCAAGTATGTTACCTCTGACTTCGCTATCTGGGCCTTTGAAGGAGAGACTCTATATCCTTTTGTCAACAGGAAGTTGAGGAGGTCAGCTGTATGTTGGCGAGCCGACTCAAAGGAAGGGCTGCAAAGCAAAAGATCATCCACATACTGGAGAACAATGCTAGGAGACACCTGAAGAGAGAGGAGATCCTTTGCTAAAGCCTGTCCAAAGAAATGGGGACTGTCTCGGAACCCTTGAGGGAGGACCGTCCAGGTCAGCTGTTGTGCCCTTGAAGTGTCTGGGTCCACCCAAGTAAAAGCAAAGAAATCTTGGCAGTCGGGATGCAGGGGGATTGTGAAGAATGCATCCTTGAGGTCCAGCACTGAGAAGTGGGTGGTACCAGGAGGTATCTGTGAAAGGAGGGTATATGGGTTAGGCACAACAGGATGAATGGGAAGGACTGCAGCATTAATAGTGCGCAGGTCCTGGACTAGGCGGTAGGTCCCATCAGGTTTAACTACTGGCAGGATAGGGGTGTTAAAGGGGGAGTTAGTGGGTCTGAGAAGTCCTTGTTTAATAAGGCGAAGGATGATGGGTTTTAAACCTTGCCTGTGCCTAAGGGAAATGGGGTATTGGGAAGTACCAGGAAAATGGGTAGGGTTTTTAAGTTTAATCAGGACAGGAGTATGGTGTCTAGCCATAGTAGGAGTGGAAGTATCCCAGATAAGAGGGTTGACAAGATCTGGAGGTAAAGGGAAAGGATCTAGTTGGGAAGTTACAGGTGGAGGTTCATCTAAAGATAAAAGTAGAACAGGTGTAGGCTGTTTGGGGATATGGAATGAAAGGGAGACTTGAAATTTAGAGAGCAAGTCCCTTCCTAGGAGTGGGGTAGGACAGTGAGGTAGGATTAGGAAGGAGTGTGAAAAGGGAAAGTCTTCTATTTTACATGATACTGGTCCTGTAGTTGGGGGACAGGTAGGTAGGCCATCTACACCCACCACCGAGATCTGGGAGGGAAAAGTCTTGCCTGTATATTGACATAGCACCGAGTAAGTCGCTCCCGTATCCAAGAGAAAAGATATTAACTTACCGGCTACATAGAAACACACCCTGGGCTCCGTCATTGTGATGGTCTGGTTGTTGGGAGCAGGTGGCCCTGGGCACCTTCATTCTGTAGCCAAGCAGAAAATCTCCGACCTGTCTGGCTCCGCCTGCCTGGGTGGGCGGGGTGGGGGAGGGGCTGGCCTACCTTGTGGAGGTGAGGAGGGGCAATCGACTCCCCAATGTCCTTGCTGCCCACACCTTGGGCAGGGTCCAGGTGGAGGTCGTGGTGAGGGACAGAATTTCGCCCAGTGGCCCTCTTGCCCACACTTGAAGCATGCTCCAGGTGGTGTATGTTGGGTGCCTCTCCTCAGAGGAGGCCGGATGGCAGCAGCCAGGATTTGATAGTTCTCCCTCTCACGGGCAGTCTTATCGGCAATCTCCTGTTCCTCTCGATTATTGAAAACTTTAAATGCCATACTCACCAGATCTCGTTGAGGGGTCTGAGGACCGTTCTCAGCCTTTTTTAACTTTTTCCTAATATCAGGGGCTGATTGGGCAATAAAATGCGTATTGAGAACCACCTTAGCCTCTGGTGACTCTGGGTCCAGCCTTGTATAGCGCTGGAGCGCTACTGTAAGGCGCTCAAGAAATTCTGCCGGGTTTTCATTGGGCCTTTGAGTAATGTGGTTTAATTTGTCATAATTAACAGGGAGATAGGCTGCCTTTTGAAGGCCAGCCACTAAGCAAGTTATCATCCTATTTCTGCTTTCCCGCCCAGGAGCATTATGTTGATAATTCCAATTGGGCTCTTCCCTAGGCACAGCTGTTGCTCCCACTGGAAAGTTAATATCTAGGCGGTGAGCTTCATCGGCATGTGCCTGGGCTGCAGTCCACACCCTTTCTTTTTCCTCAGCAGTAAGGGTAGAGGATAGTATTAGATATATGTCCTGCCAAGTAAGGTCATAGGTCTGAGCCAGGTTCTTAAACTGCTTAACATAATTATTAGAATCTTGGGCATAAGATCCCAGCCTCTTCTCAATCTGAGCAATATCAAACATTGAGAATGGCGCATGCACCCTAATTACACCTTCAGCCCCTGCCACCTCTCGCAAAGGGCACATGGGGTCTGGTGGAGGTTGTGTGCCACCAGTGCGAGACCGGGTGTGAGCTGCAGGGGGGGAAGAGAGAGAGGGTGAAGGAGAGGAGAGTGAAGAAGGTGGGGAAGGCACCAGATGCTCAGCAGGAAGAGGGGCAGAGTCAAAAAGAGGGTCAGCCACATCAGGCTCCGGATGGGGCCCTGCGCTATCAGAGCTGGGTTCTCCACGTGCCAGGAGGAGTGGAAAGGCCGGGCATGATTGGCATAGGGCAGGGTTGTCCCGGAGAGCAAAGAATGGCTGAATATGAATGACCTCAGACCATTTACCATTACGACGGCAAAAATCGTCTAAATCTCTGAGAATGACGTAGTCAAAAGTCCCGTCTTTGGGCCATCGAGAACGATTATCCAGTTGGTACTGTGGCCAAACTTGAGTGCAATAATAAATCAGTTGTTTCTTGTTGATGCAGTCAATAGACAAGACATCCAGGGAACGCAGGAGGCATTTCAATGGAGTTTCCTCCTTTGGGCGTGACTTACAACAACCCATTGGAAATGTAAAAGAGAAAAACTTAAGAGGAAAATTTAGTGAGTGAAGGAGGGCTTACTGAATGGAAGCGGTGTCCCAACTTACCACCGAGCCCTCTAGAGAGAAGTGACGAGCAACCAGAGTCAAGTAAAGGCCTAGTAGGTTCTCCGGCGTGGTATCTGGAAAGAGACTGAACGACAGAGAACCCTTAGAGAGTAGGTCACTCACCAAAATGTAGAAGTGTGGAGGAAGATGCAGAGGCCAGCAATAGAATTGATGCACTGTGTCCGCAGCAGATAGACGGGTTCATAAAAGGCCGTCAGAACTGTGGGTATTCCTCAGAGCAAAAAGGGGAAAACAAACAAAAAACGAAAAAAAAGAAAAGAAAAGGAAAAAAAACAGAGAGGAATCCAGCTATCCTGACTTTAAGCCCTTTATCCGAGTCACGGCACCATTTATGTTAGGTTTTTAAAAGAGGTGGCCGAGTAAGAACTGCACCACGCACGTGGTATTCAGGTAAGGGGTAGGTTTATTCAGTAGACCTGCTGGGACCAGGCAAGGTTGGCACTCCACGCGGCTGGCAAAAGGAAAAAAAAAAGGGCGGTCTGGCCGCGGTTTAGGCCTTATATAGGGTAGGGGGTGGGGAAGGGTGTGTCCAGGTAAAGGGAAGTGGGATCAGGTGGGAGAAAGGTGTGGCCACATCAGGTTAAGATGTGACCTCAGCGGATGCGGATGTGACCTCTTCCAGGTATCCCAGTTGCCTAGGTAACGCAGGTACTGGGTGAGGTCTGTTCGCCGTCCAGGAATGGACCTTACAATCCTCAGATCTCAGCCTCCTGAGTGGCTAGGATGACAGGCGTGAGCCACCAGCATCCTGCAGAAAAAAAGTTTTTGTTGGGATGGCAAGAGTAAAAGCATACACCCTCAGAGTGTGCTTTTATTCCCTCCAGCCCTCAGTTTTGTGTTTTATCTCCTATCGAAGTGTACTTGTGAGTTCAGGTTGATGTGTTTTCCAAACTGCAGCTACCTCTTGCCAACACCAGCTTCAGGTGCTCGGCCACCCTGAGCACCTTGGTGCCTGCCTCGAGTCTGACCTCCCCTGTAGGCTAGTGTTGCCTGCTTTGTATTTTTGTGCTTATTTCTGGCTTGGGCTGTTTTATGGTGCTGAGGGCGGAGGGCGTGCTGGGCAAGCATTCTGCTACTGTTTTGGCTTGCGTCTTTATGTGTTTCCCCCCATCTCATTGAGTGTGGTTATAGACACTGCTCCTTTGTGAGATCCATGGATGGTATTTTTGTTTCCCATGTGTATGGTAGTACTGCTTGATTACCCTGGAGCACCCGGTGATGAGCATGAGTTTGAAATTCTTCAGGATTAACAGCTGCCATACACAGTGCAGCTCCTTCTGCATGCCCTCCATAGCAGCCCCCAGTTCCCAGGTCTCCCCTCCATAGCAGCAGCGCCCAGTTCCCAGGTCTCCCTTCCATACTAGCAGCAGCGCCCAGTTCCCAGGTCTCCACCTGGGATAGCTGCCGTGGTCCTCGCTGTGGCTGATGGATAGTAGGCTCATTGTGCTATTACTACAGATTTGATTGCTGAAGATCCTGTGTTACTGACCATATCTTGTATGGCCTCTATTTTTGTTTGTTGTTGAGCTGTTTGTTGCCTTTTGCTTGTGGGTTTATGGGTTTATATATACTTTTAAATCTTTGGCTAGATATATAGACTTAAAACTTGAAAATGTAATAGTTAAGAGAGAGAATATGGGCCAGGCGCTGTTGGCTCACTCCTGTCATCCTAGCTACTCTGGCGGCTGAGATCTGAGGATTGCCGTTGTAAGTCAGCCGGGGTAGGAAAGTCCGTGAGACTCTTATCTCCAATAAACCACCAGAAAGCTGGAAGTGGCACTGTGGCTCAAGTGGTAGAGCGCTCACCTTGAGCTGAAGAGCTGAGGGACAGCACCCAGGCCCAGAGTTCAGGCCCCAGGACCAACAAAAAAACAAAAACCAAAAAGTAGTCTCCATACATGAAGACAGCTGCCAGTGGTGTTTGGGTCTTCGGATGTCTGTCTTATGTGACTTGAACAAACTGGACACAGACTCATCATCCTCCAAAACAGGAGAGGTGGGACAAAGCCAGCAGGTGCATCCACCCTAATGTCTGCTTCACAGTCATTGTGAGGAACCAAATTTGCATCATGGGAAGGTTTGCCCTGTGCCAGATGCTTGGGGCAGCCTTGGAAAAAAAGCGTAAAACTCCATCTCAAAAATGCCAGGCTGGAGGCGAGGCTCAAGGGTCCCATGGCAGAGCACCAGCCGTGAACAAGCAAAAACTGAACGAGAGTGTGAGATCCTGGGTTCAAACGCTGTTACTGACGGAGCAGGGAGGGAAGAGAGGGTGGAGGGAGCAGAGATTTGATGGTGTGTGCGTGCCCGTCTTGGGCCTGTCCCTGAGCTTTCCTGTTGTAGGCTAATACTCTATCGCTTGAACTGGACTTTTGGCAGTTAATTGGAGATGAAGAGTCTCACAAGGTTTCTTGCCTGGACTGGCTTTGAACTGTGACCTCAGCCTCCGGAGTAGCTAAGATTAAAGGTGTGAGCCACCAGCAACCAGCTGAATTTTTGATTTTTGTTCTATTTTCATGTGAACAATAACTGGGCGTGGTATTTAAAGGGGCTTAATGAGGTGGATGCTGTGGCTTATGCCTGTAACCCTCCTCAGGAGGCTGAGATCTGAGGATCATGGCTCAAAGCATCCTGGGCAGAAAAGTCCACAAGACTCTCATCTCCAGTAAACTACTCAGAAAAAGCCAGAGATGGCGCTGTGGCTCAAGTGGTAGAGCTACAGCTTTGAGTATAAAGAGGCTCAGAGATGGCACCCAGGCCCTGAACAGCCCCAGGACTGGGGTGTGGGTGCAGGGGGGAAGGGGGTAGGGATTAGTGAGGATGGAAAGTGTGACCAAATGGTAGAGTCCTGTTGATCAGCCCTGAGTTCAAGCCCCAGTACCCCCAAGAAAGAAAAAAAGCATAAGTAAAATAGAAAATACAAATAAGGAAGGTTAGTCTTGTGTCACTCAGGTCACAGAGTCCAGCACCACATTAGTTTGAAACTTGGGTGTTTTCTCAGTTCTTAGCAGTACCTTATTGGACCGCTAAGAGCCTGAGTGTGAACTGGAGGCAGTGCCCTGGGTCACACTAACCACATGACCACGTGTGTGTGTGAGGCTTGAGGTCTTGGGAGCCTCATCCCTTTCCCAGCTTCCCATCCCAGGGTCCTAGGATGGCCCTCTCTCCCAGCACCCTGTCTGTCCCCTGGGCTGGCCTGTTCCATGGACCACGGTCACCTGCTTTTTGCCTGTCCTCCATCGGACATGTATTTTCTTCCTTTTTTTTTTTTTTGTCAGTCGTGAGGCTTGAACCCTGGGCCTGGGCGCTATCTCTCAGCTCTTCAGCTCAAGGCGAGCGCTCTACTACTTAGGTACAGCGCCACTTCCGGTTTTCTGGTGGTTTATTGGAGATAGGAGTCTCACGGTCTCTCCTGCCCGGGCTGGCTTTGAACCGGGATCCTCATATCTCAGCCTCCTGAGGAGTTAGGATTACAGGCGTGAGCTGCCAGTGCCCGGCGCGGCATGTATTTTCTTGTTGAATGGCCTGATGCGGTACCTGCCGTGTCTCCTGGGGTTCGGGGAGTGCCCAGTGGCAGTGGCTCTGAGGAGCTCAGAACCTTTCGCTGGAGTTCAGTGGCAGGGGGAAATCTTAGTCTGCATGCCGAGCAGTCGGAACGTGTCTTGAGGACCCACAACTTGCCAAATAGCATGTCTGAAGCAAAGTAGCTGGAGTGCAGTGGCATCCTGTCTGCAAAGGGCTTGTAGTCTGTGTCGGTTTCTTTGGACCTTGCTTTTGCCCAGTAACTTGTCTCTCTCCATACTCTGTGAATTAGGGTGCTTTGCGTGTGGGATGGAGAATGGATTCCGAGTCTATAACACCGATCCACTCAAGGAGAAAGAGAAACAAGGTAAGCAGTGATGGCCATTTTCTGCATCTCACTGTCCAGTCCCAGAGTCTAGAGCTGGCCAGGAGGTGGCTCTATGCCTGTAACTCTCCTCAGGAGGCTGAGATCTGAGGATCATGGCTCAAAAACAAAGCATCCCAGGCAGAAAAGTCCACAAGACTCTCATGGTGGACTGGACTAGGGCTCCACCTGCCGACTCTGTCTCTCCAGTCTTCTCCCGAATCTTCACTCCTTGCCAGTTCTTTTTCTTCTTTTTTTTTTTTTATCGGTCGTGGGGCCTGAACTCTGGGTCTGGGCGCTGTCCCTCAGCTCTTCAGCTCAAGGCGAGCGCTTTACCACTTGAGCCACAGCGCCACTTCTGGCCTTTTCTGCTTATGTGGTGCTGAGGAATGGAACCCAGGGCCGCATGCATGCAAGGCAAGCACGCTACCACTGAGCCACCTTCCCAGCCCCATGAAATAAAATTTTAAAGCTGGAATATGTACACTGGTAAATAAAATAATTGTATTACTTTTCCTATTTTATCAGGGAACAGATGAGCATTTAGAGGGGTGCTAGAATTGTAGAGTGCAGGATTGTTTGGTTTGTCTTTTTCTTACATGTTTGGCAGTTCTCTCTTTCTGCTGGGGTGGTCATGCGCTGCTGCTGAGTGAATAGATCTCAGCTAAATGAGCAATATCCTTTGTCTCTGTAGTTTAAGTTGTTAAGTTTCTAGTTCTAGAGCTGTTTGTCTGTAAGAAGCAGGTGTCGGGAGTGCCTGGTGTGCCGCTAAGTGGGCCTACAGCAGAGACTTTGAGAAACACTTCTGAAGCCCAGACTGTATAGCACTTCATGATAGAAGAAACAGCCTAACCTGGTGCCAACCAGCTCTGCCATTTACCTGGTTGCTGTGTGATCCTGGGAAGGTTCCTCAGATTCTCTGGGACTCAACTTTTGTGTAAAGTGAAGACGATGAACAATGCTTCTTGTATAAAGTTGCTCTAAAAATGAGTAGGTTGGCCAGGTGCTCGTGACTCACTCCTGTAATCCTAGCAGCTTAGAGGCTGAGATCTCAGGATGGAGGTTCACACCAGCTTGAGAAAAGTCTGTGAGACTCTTATCTCCAGTTAGCTACTAGAAAACTAGAAGTGGCGTTGTGGCTCAAAATGGTAGAATGTAAGCCTTGAGTGAAAAGCTCAGGGACAGTGCCCAAGCCCTGAATCCAAGCCCCACGACAGAACAAGAAAAAAAGGAGGGGGGTGGGTTGGAAGGAATAAAGCCTGTAATTAGTGCTTGTCACTTGCACACAAGCTTACGTGTGCACCAGCTTTATCACAACACTGTTCACAGTTCCATCTTTATAGCCATCCCCGTGCACATTGTCATGGTCACAGTCTCACCATTACAGCCATCCCCATGCACACCAGCACAGATCACACAGTCTGATCATTACAGCCATCCCCGTGCACACCAGCACAGATCACACAGTCTGATCATTACAGCCATCCCCATGCACAGCAGCACAGATCACAGTCTCACCATTACAGCCATCCCCGTGCACACCAGCACAGATCACAGTCTCACCATTACAGCCATCCCCATGCACACCAGCACAGATCACAGTCTCACCATTACAGCCATCCCCATGCACACCAGCACAGATCACACAGTCTGATCATTACAGCCATCCCCATGCACACCAGCACAGATCACAGTCTGATCATTACAGCCATCCCCATGCACACCAGCACAGATCAGTCTCATCATTACAGCCATCCCCATGCACACCAGCACAGATCACACAGTCTGATCATTACAGCCATCCCCATGCACAGCAGCACAGATCACAGTCTCACCATTACAGCCATCCCCATGCACACCAGCACAGATCACAGTCTGATCATTACAGCCATCCCCATGCACACCAGCACAGATCACAGTCTGATCATTACAGCCATCCCCATGCACACCAGCACAGATCAGTCTCATCATTACAGCCATCCCCATGCACACCAGCACAGATCACACAGTCTGATCATTACAGCCATCCCCATGCACACCAGCACAGATCACAGTCTCACCATTACAGCCATCCCCATGCACACCAGCACAGATCACAGTCTGATCATTACAGCCATCCCCATGCACACCAGCACAGATCACAGTCTGATCATTACAGCCATCCCCATGCACACCAGCACAGATCACACAGTCTGATCATTACAGCCATCCCCATGCACACCAGCACAGATCACAGTCTGATCATTACAGCCATCCCCATGCACACCAGCACAGATCACAGTCTGATCATTACAGCCATCCCCATGCACACCAGCACAGATCACAGTCTGATCATTACAGCCATCCCCATGCACAGCAGCACAGATCACAGTCTCACCATTACAGCCATCCCCATGCACACCAGCACAGATCACAGTCTCACCTAATATTACAGCCATCCCCATGCACACCAGCACAGATCACACAGTCTGATCATTACAGCCATCCCCATGCACACCAGCACAGATCACAGTCTGATCATTACAGCCACCCCCGTGCACACCAGCACAGATCACAGTCTGATCATTACAGCCATCCCCATGCACACCAGCACAGATCAGTCTCATCATTACAGCCATCCCCATGCACACCAGCACAGATCACACAGTCTGATCATTACAGCCATCCCCATGCACACCAGCACAGATCACAGTCTGATCATTACAGCCACCCCCATGCACACCAGCACAGATCACAGTCTCACCATTACAGCCATCCCCATGCACACCAGCACAGATCACAGTCTGATCATTACAGCCATCCCCATGCACACCAGCACAGATCACACAGTCTGATCATTACAGCCATCCCCATGCACACCAGCACAGATCACAGTCTCACCATTACAGCCATCCCCATGCACACCAGCACAGATCAGTCTCATCATTACAGCCATCCCCATGCACACCAGCACAGATCACAGTCTGATCATTACAGCCACCCCCGTGCACACCAGCACAGATCACAGTCTCATCATTACAGCCATCCCATGCACACCAGCACAGATCACAGTCTGATCATTACAGCCACCCCCGTGCACACCAGCACTGGTCAACAGTTACACTGCTACTGCCATCCCCGATGCACACCTGCACGGGTCATAGTCTCACTGTTACACATTGCCTATGCACAGGGATTGCAGTCTGTGATCCAGCATATACCTCAAAACTGTAGAGCACTATAGGTTTTTTTAAACTGTTTTGTCTTGTTCTTATAGTCTTGTGATAAGAGTTAGCTTAACATTTAAGCACTGGTGGCTCACACCTGCAATCCTAGCTACTCAGGAGGCTAAGATCTGAGGATCATGGTTCAAAGCCAGCTCATGCAGGAAAGTCTGTGAGACTCTCACCTCCAGTTAACCACCAGAATTCCAGAAGTGGTGCTGTGGCTCAAGTGGTAGAGCTGAGGGACAGCGCCCAGGCCCTGCATTGACGCCTCGTACTGGCACCAACAAAGAAGAGTGGCATGCTAGGACCGATTGAACAGGGTGCATTGCGTGCACACATGGCCGTGTGACACCAAATGCCCTCGTAAAACTATCTGAAGACAATAGCTTAGACGGCTTAAAGGGTGAGGTGCTTAATGTTACATGTCTTCATATTGACACGCTTTCTTAAACTCATTTCAGAGTTTCTGGAAGGAGGAGTCGGCCATGTGGAGATGTTGTTTCGCTGCAACTATTTAGCTTTAGTTGGTGGTGGGAAAAAGCCGAAATACCCTCCCAACAAAGGTAAGGTAGTGCTGCCCTTCTGGCCTGGCCACGTGGAGGCGAGTTCTGAGCTTACCGCCACATTCTCTGCAGTAGCCCCAGGCCACGTGGGAGCCTCTAGTCACCGTGGGGCGGAGGGTGAGGGGAAAGGAGCGTCTGACTGGATGTGGAGCGTTGAACATCTTCTCTTGGTAAAGGAGGGCTTGCTGAACTGCGGTTGGCTGTCATAGATGTCACAGACTAAAGCTTCCTGGGAAGACACGGCAGTGTGCAGGCCATGGAGAGAGCCGATGGGCTCTGGGTGTGAGCACTGTGTGTGTGTATGCGTGCATGCATGCATGAGCGTTGTAGCTGAGATGGGTGGAGAGCTGCCAGGCAGCTCCCTTGCCTGCAAAGTACTTAAGCTAGCACTTACCTGAATGAGGAAGAGGCCGAGTGAGGTAGGGCACACAGAAAATGTCACCCCTACTTGGGAAGGAGGGGAATAGTGGGGCGGGCAGGGGCAGGTTCACGTTCCAGGAGAGAGAGGCGTTGTGTGTGCACTAGGGAAGCGTCAGTATAAAAGCAGTGCATATCCAGAAGCAACACATGGGTGTGAGGAGCTGGGGCATCTGTGCGGCAGTGCCGCCGGCGCCCTGAGGACTGGGCAGCCAGCACTGGCAGGTTCCAGGGTGGGTTGGTAGGGGGAGAGGAACGGAAGGGAGTAGAAAGGGAAGTACGAACAGATTTCACTGTTAAATGTATTTCCGTGAGTCCCTGGGTCACACACCTGGCCCAGGCTGAATTCTCAGTGTCGTTGGTGGGCTGGCCCCTGACAGCCACCTCTGTTTTTGTTGTAGTGTCCACCAGGAGCAGTGAATGGGAGGGGATTGTGAGTTTCTGCTTGGCCTGTAGGTAGTTGTTCCGCCTCCTAGGTGCATGCTTGTCTGTGTCGGCAGCGTAAAGCTGTGTAGCGAGACCGGCCAGGCGCCCTGGGGGGACAGAGGGCCCGCCGGGGCCTGTGGGAATGCTTGGGAGGCACAATACTGCTGATGATTGACTCGGACCAGGAGCAGTCCGACCACCAAGGAGGAGAGGGAGATTGTGAGCAGCAGGTGGCTAGCCCCTGTCCACACGCAGGGGAACTGTTTTTCACTGTCGAGTCTCGCTTACCTGTAAAATCTCACACAAAACTTAAATTTTCTCATGGTGACAGTGGTGGCAGTTCCTACCAGTGTAGTTTCATCTACAGGGGACGCAAGTAGGATGCCGGAAGTGAAAAACAAAAACTGAAAAAGTACCACACGACATTGAGAATGAATGGCGCGTAGGCTTGCTGGCTGTAGCTGTGAGGTCCTTGGAGGAGCACCACCAGTGAGCGAAAGCAAGCACCTGGTGCCGAGCTCTAATTCCAGTCTCAAGCCAGAAAGTCGTTCTGCAGAAAATATGATTGGATGTGGGTGAGAAAGGACTGGGAAAGAAGATAAGATTAAGGGCTGGGAAGGTGGCTCAGTGGTAGAGCTCTTGCCTTGCATGCCTGAGGCCCTGAGTTCCATTCCTCAGCACCACATAAGCAAAAAGAAAAAAGCCGGAAGTGGCGCTGTGGCTCAAGTGGTAGAGCGCTAGCCTTGAGCTGAAGAGCTGAGGGACAGCGCCCAGACCCAGAGTTCAGGCCCCACGACTGGACCCCCCCCCCCCAAAAAAAAGAAGATAAGATTTAAGACAAACATGAGAAGTCAAAAACAAATCAAAACAACAATAAAGATAAAAGATAAACTCTACTGGGCACTGATGGCTCACGTCTGTAATCCTAGCTACTCAGGAGGCTGAGATCTGGCTTTGGCAGTAAAGTCTGAGACTCTTAACCTCCCAATAAACTCATAAGAAAAAGCCAGAAGTAGAACTGTGGCTCCAAGTGGTAGAGTGCTGTCCTTGAGCACAAAGAGGCCCCAAGTTCAAGCCCCACCACCACCACCAACAAAATAGATAAACTTGTAGCTGTGCGCTGGTGGCTAACGCCTGTAATCTTAGCTACTCAGGAGGCCAAGATCTGAGGATCACGGTCAAAGCCAGCCCAGGCAGGAAAGTCTGTGAGACTCTTATCTCCAATAAACCACTAGAAAACTGGAAGTGGCGCTGTGGCTCAAGCGGTAGAGTGCTCGCCTGGAGCTGAAGGACAGCGCCCAGGCTGAGTTTAAGCCCCGTGACCGACAAAAAAAAGCAAAGTAAGATAAAAAAGATAAACTTGTTAGCGTGAGCTTTTGTGTCCATATAAATGTATAGATGAGTGTGTGTGTGTACACATATACACACAGGGGTGTAAGAGGCTGTGTACCTGGAGGTCTGGCCGGCCTGTGTGGAGACCTGATCTGCCCTGCAGTTAACCCAACACATGGAGTAGGGATGTTGGGATGCGTGCTCCAGCGTGGGGGGCATGCCTCAGGTCCCGGGCTCCCTTGGTGCCCCGCCCCACAGTGTGAATGACCCGGTCAGGGACCACACGGCCTCCCAGCGTCCACGCTTCCGGTGTTACACCTGCCTCTGATTTCACCAACACTCACCTTCCACGCTGGAGTAGACCTAGCTGGCCTAGAACTTGCCTTCTGCCTGTTTTAGCCTCCTGGGGACTGGGCCCTGCTCCACTGTGCATGGCCCTTTAAATAGAGCTGTTGTCTCTAGTTCTGGCGCATTTGGTGTTGCAGTCCGTCTTGTTTTTGACTCAGGGTAGAGGGGAGAGGGACTCTTTGCTTGAGCTAACCAGGCAAAGATGGGCTAGCAGATTAAGATGCACAGGTCTGCGAGTAAGGCAGGTTGGTGGCCTGAGACCTTGGCTGGTTTGTGTGTGCCGAGCGGGGAGGAAAGGGAGACTAGGAGCACCGCCTGAGGGAGGGTGTGAGCATCGGCCCTGGCCATTCCCGGGGATAACCGCGGGCGCGCGGTCCGGGCCGCCCCCACGGCGGCTGCCGGGGCGTGAGCGTGCTGCTGTGCGTTTCAGTGATGATCTGGGACGACCTGAAGAAGAAGACTGTCATCGAGATCGAGTTCTCCACGGAGGTCAAGGCGGTCAAGCTGCGGAGAGACAGGTGGGCCGGCGCCTTCCTCAGCTCTGGGGGAGGAGCGGTGTGGGGATGACCTGTGCACACGGGAGCCTGGGGAGCTCAGGGCTGGGGCGCCCGCCTGCCCCAGGGCCTACCCGAAGAGCACCGCCTCACCCGCCCCCAGCCTCCACGCGTGGAGAGCCCGTGCTGGAGGAGGAGGGCGGGCTGTGAGTGGTGGCCTCAGTGTCTCCAAGCGTGACAAGAGGTCACAAAACGTGCCTTTCCCGTTTGAAGGGGGAAAACCAACCACATTTTTCTTTTCAGAATCGTGGTGGTGTTGGACTCCATGATTAAGGTGTTCACGTTCACACACAACCCTCATCAGCTGCATGTCTTTGAGACCTGCTACAACCCTAAAGGTGAGGGCTGGAGGGGGAGCTCTGGGTGAGGGTCCTGTCCCAGGGTGTGGGGGCAGCCGCGGCCTGGCCGCTGTGGTGCGCTGAGCCCAGCCCGGCCCTGTCCTGCCGCTGTGGTGAGCTGAGCCCAGCCCGGCCCTGCCGCTGTGGTGAGCTGAGCCCAGCCCGGCCCTGCCGCTGTGGTGTGCTGAGCCCAGCCCGGCCCTGCCGCTGTGGTGCGCTGGGCCCAGCCCGGCCCTGCCGCTGTGGTGCGCTGGGCCCAGCCCGGCCCTGCCGCTGTGGTGCGCTGAGCCCAGCCCGGCCCTGCCCTGCCACTGTGGTGCACTGAGCCCTCGCCCGGCCCTGCCGCTGTGGTGTGCTGAGCCCAGCCCGGCCCTGCCGCTGTGGTGCGCTGAGCCCTCGCCCGGCCCTGCCGCTGTGGTGCGCTGAGCCCAGCCCGGCCCTGCCGCTGTGGTGCGCTGAGCCCGGCCCGGCCCTGCCGCTGTGGTGCGCTGAGCCCAGCCCGGCCCTGCCGCTGTGGTGCGCTGAGCCCGGCCCTGCCGCTGTGGTGCGCTGAGCCCAGCCCGGCCCTGCCGCTGTGGTGCACTGGGCCCTCGCCCGGCCCTGCCCTGCCACTGTGGTGCACTGAGCCCTCGCCCGGCCCTGCCGCTGTGGTGAGCTGAGCCCAGCCCGGCCCTGCCGCTGTGGTGCACGGGGCCCTCGCCCGGCCCTGCCGCTGTGGTGCACTGAGCCCTCGCCCGGCCCTGCTGCTGTGGTGCACGGGGCCCTCGCCCGGCCCTGCTGCTGTGGTGCACGGGGCCCTCGCCCGGCCCTGCCGCTGTGGTGAGCTGAGCCCAGCCCGGCCCTGCCGCTGTGGTGCACGGGGCCCTCGCCCGGCCCTGCCGCTGTGGTGCACTGAGCCCTCGCCCGGCCCTGCTGCTGTGGTGCACGGGGCCCTCGCCCGGCCCTGCTGCTGTGGTGCACGGGGCCCTCGCCCGGCCCTGCTGCTGTGGTGCACGGGGCCCTCGCCCGGCCCTCCCACAGCCTTGCCCTCCCACAGAGCAGGTTCTCCTGTACACACCACAGGTGCCCACAGTTTCTTCTCTTTCCTAACTTGCTTGTTCGTTACCATCACAGCTCTTTTCCCCACCGCTACGGGGCAGGAGCTGAGGAGCGTGAGGGTCAAGTTTTGGCTTCCTTCAGTCTTAGTTTTTGTGCCTGGCTTTGTCCGCTGTCGGCTGAGGATTAGCTCTGACTTCATTGACACAGTGAGCTAGGTGCACGGCCAGGGACAAGGCCGGGTGGAGTCTTAGTGACGTGCACCTGTGCCTTCATTTCTAAGTATTTGAGGGGTTTTTATGCTGTTTGTTGCCTGTGGAGTAGTTTACTTTTTAGCATTGACTGCAGTCCCAGCAGCAGTGAACTGTCTGGCAATTACAAGGAAAGAGTCCCCAATACCATTTCCCATCATACCATTTCCCATCAGCGTGTCTTTGACTTGGGGGTTCTGGGTTGTGGCTGCCACTCTGCTTGTGGACTAGAGGACAGAGTATGTTTGGGTTGTGAGGCTTGGAAGCCTTGCCGTTGTCAGCTCTGGTGGGTTTGTCTCCCCAGGCCTCTGCGTCCTGTGTCCCAACAGTAACAACTCCCTCCTGGCCTTCCCGGGCACCCACACGGGCCACGTGCAGCTGGTGGACCTGGCCAGTACGGAGAAGCCGCCCGTGGACATCCCCGCACACGAGGGCGTGCTCAGCTGTATCGCTCTCAGCCTGCAGGGCACCAGGATCGCAACGGCCTCGGACAAGGTGAGACCCGCCGTGGAGCTGGCCGCCCAGGCCGCTCCCGCCCGCACGCCAGGCTTGCGCTAAGACAGCCTGGTGTGGGGTTTCTGTGAATCCAGTAGTGGAGGCCGGGGCCAGGCGGATGGCAAGTTCATAACCAGCCTGGGAGCCTGGGCGATATAGTGAGACCCTATCTCAAAATAAGATAAAAATGGGCTGGGAAGGCGGCTCAGTGGTAGAGCGCTTGCCTCGCATGCATGAGGCCCTGGGGTCGATTCCTCAGCACCACATAAGCAGGAAAAAAAAGCCAGAAGTGTGCTGTGGTTCAAGTGGTAGAGCGCTGGCCTTGAGCTGAAGATATGAGGAACAGCGCCCAGGCCCAGAGTTCAGGCCCACGACCAGACCCCTCCCCCCCCTCCCAAAAAAAAAAGAGAGAAAATAAGATAAACACAAGAAGAAAGAAGCCTGCAGTTCACACCCAGGTCCTCCCTGCGGTTTCTTGGCAGAAGCCTCTAAGCCACTCAGAACTGCGTGGTGTGTCTCAGTATGTGCTGCTGCACTGCGGAGCAGTGCTCCTGGCTGAATTTCCACCACCTTACATTTAAAATACTGGCACTATTTTCCTGCAGGTTGCGTGATATGAAAAAGTTGCTTTTAAAAAGGTTTACCTATGACTTTTTTTACTTTCATTAGCCTGACTTTATACATTTCCAAAGACAGTTTATGCTTTTTACTTTAATTTTTTTAAGAATGCAAGCCTGGTATCAGAAAGCAACACACTTTAGTGGGGTGATACCTCACGCACGCGAGCGTGTCTGCCGCCCTGGCGTGCTGGGTGTGCCCGGCACCTCTGCCTCCCCTGGCTCTGGGCCGGTGCTGGGCCGTGGCTGTGGTGTGAACCGCACTTTTGCCCCTCCACTGGACACGGCTGTGTCTGGAGGCTGCTTTTGTCTCTAGGATTCCATGTGCCCTCATCATAACTCAGGTGAAATTTCCTAGACTGGAGAAACGGCACCAGCCTGGGCCTGAGGTTGTTCGGGACTTGGCCAGGGCGTCAGCTGCCGGGATCTCGGAAGGCCTTCCTGTATGGTCTCCTGAGCCGTACTGGCCCCTGCCCTGTGCTCTGGGTGGCTGCGTGGGCAGACCAGGGACATGTGGGAGGTTGGGAGGTTGGGCAGGTGGGTTTGTGAATGCATGAATATTTCAGGAACGGTGACATGTCAGTTGTTGATAATGAAACACTTCGCTGTTTTTCAAAGGGGACCCTTATAAGAATATTTGATACTTCATCAGGGCATTTAATCCAGGAGCTACGAAGAGGATCTCAAGCAGCTAATATCTACTGGTAAGGAGGCCAGTGACTGCCCTGGAGAGCAGCCCGTGAGAGGCTCACGTGGCAGCAGGCAGGTCTTGATTGTTACTGACTCCACCTTTAATTATGGAGGACACACTCAGATACACAGCGTGGTCGCTCTGCGCCCTGAGACGGCGCAGCGTCCTCACCTCCTGTGTCTGACTCTTCCTGGGTTTTTTTCTGAGAAGTTAGGATTACAGGCGTGAGCCACCAGCGCCCGGCTCTTTTGATTTTGGACCTCCCCTGTTGATTGTCGCATCCCAGGAGTCCCTCGGGGCAGGCCGCCCCTGGGGGTCTGCAAGGTCCTTGGGTGCTCCGCCGGCTAGTGCCGGCACCTAGGGGCAGCCTGAGCCTCTCAGTGGGCATGGGGTCTCGAGTCCCCCACCCCAGGTGGCACCCTGGGGTGTCTGGAGACAGCTGAGACTATGCTCTGCCTCTTGGGCTTTTCCTTCTCTTTGTACCATGAAGAATATGTTGGATATCAAAGAGCAGGTCCTTAAAACTGAGTTCTTAGTCAGGCACCCGTGGCTCAGGCCTGTAATCCTAGCTGCTCGTGAGGCTGAGATCTGTGGATTGTGGTTCAAAGCCAGCCCTGGCAGGAAAGTCCATGAGAGTCTTATCTCCAATAAACCACCAGAAAACCGGAAGTGGCGCTGTGGCTCAAGTGGTAGAGTGCCAGCCTTGAGCTGAAGAGCTGAGGGGCAGCGCCCAGGTCCAGGGTTCAAGACACATCAGTGACAGAAAAACCCAAAACCTGTGTTGTTGAAGCTGGAGTGCTGAGGCCTCCGCAGCCGGCAGGGCAGCGCCCGTCTGGTCTCGGCGCGTCGGGTCTCGGCGCGTCGGGTCTCGGCGCGTCGGGTCTCGGCGCGGGCCTGAGTCTGTTTCCTTGGCAGCATCAACTTCAATCAGGACGCGTCGCTCATCTGCGTGTCCAGTGACCACGGCACCGTGCACATCTTCGCAGCCGAAGACCCAAAAAGGAATAAGCAGTCAAGGCAAGTGTCAGGAATGCTGCGGGCTGGCGGCGCTGCTGCTCGCGTGGACGCCTCTCACCTGTCCTTTGTTTGGGTTCGGAAGCAAGTGTGACGGTGCTGTAGAGGAGGCCTGCTGGCCCAGCACCGACTGACAGAAACCCTTGCTGTCCACTGCTGGTCTCCCCGTGCTGACGCTGTCTGTCAGGTGCTGTGAGCCTGGTCCCCCTGTGCTAATGTTGTCAGGTGCTGTGGAACCTGGTTCCCTTGTGTTAATGTTGTCAGGTGCTGTGGAGCCTGGTCCCCCTGTGCTAACGCTGTCTGTCTGGTGCTGTGGAACCTGGTCCCCCTGTGCTAATGCTGTAAGGTGCTGTGGAACTTGGTCCCCCTGTGCTAATGCTGTCAGGTGCTGTGAGCCTGGTACTCCACGCTAATGCTGTCAGGTGCTGTGGAGCACCACAGCAGTTCTTTCTGGAATGCTGGTGGAGAGACATTTCCTGGAACTGGGCACACTAACCACAATCTCATTTAAAAACATTTCTAAGGACGTCGAGGTTTTATGTAAGTAATAAAAGCTTTTTTAGCCGGGCACCAGTGGCTCACACCTGTAATCCTAACTTCTCAGGAGGCTGAGATCTGAGGATTGTGGTTCAAAGCCAGCCCAGGCAGGAAAGTCCATGACACTCTTACCTCCAATAAACAATCAGAAAAACCAAAGTGGCGCTGTGGCTCAAGTGGTAGAGTGCTCGCCTTGAGCTGAAGAGCTGAGAGACAGCGCCCAGGCCCAGAGTTCAGGCCCCATGACTGACAAAAAGAAAAAAAGAAAAAAAAATTTAGAACTAAAAGCATCAAGTTTAAAGCCTTGGTGTTTCCGGTGGTTTCTGAGTTTAAGCGTCTGTCTGCCTTTGTAAGCCCCACCCCTCTCTTGTGTCCCCACAGCCTGGCGTCAGCCAGCTTCCTTCCCAAGTACTTCAGCTCCAAGTGGAGTTTCTCCAAGTTCCAGGTCCCCTCCGGCTCTCCGTGCATCTGTGCCTTTGGAACGGAGCCCAATGCAGTCATTGGTGAGTGGTCCCCTGGGGGAGGGGGGCGAGGCGGGCGAGCTTCGGCTCTGCCGCCTTCCCAGGAGAAGCGCCCCCTTACTGCCCCGGCGTGCGTCGGGCTGCTCTGTGCTCAGGGTCCTGGAGGCCGTTTGCTTGCATAGCGTGGGGAGACCTGGGTGCTCTTAACTTCGTGGAAGAGGGCCGTGGTGACATGCTCTCCCCTCTGTCCCAGCGATCTGCGCCGATGGCAGCTACTACAAGTTCCTGTTCAGTCCCAAGGGCGAGTGTGCGCGGGATGTGTGTGCACAGTTCCTGGAGATGACGGACGACAGGCTGTGATGCCCGTGGCCGCGCTCCGGGTGCCCGCGGGCTCCTGGGACCGCGTCCTGAGGCCCTGCGTGGCTGTCCTTCCAGAGCCGGGCTTACGGCTCCCACATTAAAGAGGATCACCGGCCCAGCTCCGCAGACGCTGCCCTGTCATTCAGCTCTGGCATTGGCGTTGGTGTTCCCGCTGCTCCCTCATGCCTGCCCAGAGCAGCCGTGATGGCAGAAGCTTGTGTCTGCAGCAGCTCCATCATTGCCCCCGAGCCCGCGGTGACGTGCAGGTGGGCATGTCAGCCGATGCAGCCTGGGCCTGCTGCACAGAGACGCAGCCGGCCGTTGCGAGCACCAGCACCACGGCCCCTGGGCCCAGCGTGGCGCCCCACGAGCCCTGGTCCTCGACCGACCGGGCTGGCTCTCCTGGTTAGACTGGGTTCAAAGGGAGTTTTCCGGTACAGACAGGGGACAAGTCAGAGGGGTCGGAGAAGGCGGTGGGTAGTTTGGGGCCCTGCCCTGCAGTGTCCACTGCCGTCTGCCTGTCACTGGGAGCGGTGGCAGCCGCTGCCCACTCCCAAGCCCCCTCCCCCTGGCATCTGGAGGAAAACTGAACACTACCCTGAACGGGAGACATGGCCGCACTGGTGTGGGTACAGGACCTGCGTGGTGGTGCCACCGAGCTGTGCATTAATTGTCTTGAGTCCTTTCCAGGAAGCCCGGTTTTAGTTTTGAGTTCATGTTGCAGACATTTAAACTCCACCCGACGTCGAGTTCCCGACCTGCCGGTGTCTTCACTGTGATGTAATCAGCTTTGTGTGTGGATTCCATGTCACGTATGCATGCTGCCTCCATGTGTATTTAATCATGAAACTTAATTTTTGCACACTTATTTGTACTGTTCTTTTCAATAAAAGTGACTAATTTTGTTGTACTCTGTACCAGAGGCAAGCAGAGCCGGGCCTGGGAAGCCAGGTGCCCCCTTTCCTGCTGAGGGGCTGGGATGTGGATCCAGGACGTCCGGCCTGTGCCTGGCCTTGCATGCTCTTGGCTGGACTGGCCTCTGAGAATGAGGGGAAGGCTGTAGGAGAGCAGGGCTCACAGGGAACTGCTCACTGTTAGGGGTGGGCAGGGAGCAAGGCCCTGCACAACTCTACACATTTTTACAGTTTCTAGTTTGCAGTTTTCCTGAACATAGTCTAGTGTATCAAGTTACAGCCCTGCCCTCGGGTGCAGAGCTGTTGAGCCGCCCTGTGCCCGGCCCGGGCCAGGCTGCAGGGGCTCTGCCACGGGCAGTGTGGAGCTGCCCGGAGGAGGCTGCCTGACACTGGCTTGGCCATGAGACGTGTACACCGCTTGCAAATGTGCTGGGCTGACCTGAAGACAGGCTGGCTGTGATTGCCTGCCCTCCCCACTGTGAAGACCCCTGCTCCGACTCCTTCGTGTCCTCTGGTTTGGTTGTTGGGAGCTGGACCTCAACGTTGGGGCTCAAGGGCTCTGGATGATGATTCTCCCCCTCCCTAGGACCGCGTCTTTCCTGAAGAGCCCTCCCTCCCCTTTCCCAGCCTTGCATCTGATAGGCAGGTACTCTACCTCTTGAGCCACGCCTCCACCCTTTTTGTCTACTGTTCATGTAGAGTTGGGCTGGCCTGAGTTACAGCCCTTGTTTGTTTGCATTCCAGTGTGCCCAGCTTTTTATTGGTTGAGATGGAGGCCTTTTGAACTGTTCGCCTCAATCCAATCCTCGGTCCTCCCAAGGAGCTAGGATTAAGCAGAGGCCCAGCTGTTGTCCTCCGTCAGTGCCCTTTCCAAACCTTTCCAGGCTGCGACGCTTTGTGACACGACCAGACCTCCTCTCAGTCTGTGCCCCTCTGGCCTTTCCCAGATTTCAGTCACTGCTTTTGGGTGCGCTGCCCTGGTCACGTGGCTGTGGCCACCGGGGGTGGTGGGTGGCAGCCGCTGTGTAGACACCATGGTTGGAGGTGTGTCAGCTGCCCATCTGCACTGCGGTGTGGACTCTGTCACGCAGCACAGGGCCACAGCTTCCTGCTCACCCACACTGTTCTCGTGCTACCTTTTGCTGGAAGGCCGAGGCACCGATTCCATTTCAAGGATCTTACATCTGATTTTTGTTGTTCGTTGTGGGGCCTGAACTCTGGGCCTGGGCGCTGTCCCTCAGCTATCCAGGTCAAGGCTAGCGCTCTACCACTTGAGCCACACTTCTGGCTTTTTCTGCTTATGTGGTGCTGAGGACTCGAACCCAGGGCCTCATGCACACAAGCCAAGCACTCTTCCCAGCCCTCACATCTGATTCTTGAGCACTGGCAAGGCTGTGTTCTTTTAAAGGGTACAGACCTGAAATGAAGGCTCCACGCTGGGAGGGGGGTGAGGGGTCGGGGCCTGGGCGCTGTCCCTGAGGTTGTGCTCAGGGCGAGCGCGCTATCACTTCAAGCCACAGCGCCACTTCTGGTTTCCTGGTGGCTTGTTGGAGCTAGACTCAGGGCCTGGGCGCTGTCCCTGAGGTTGTGCTCAGGGCGAGCGCGCTATCACTTCAAGCCACAGCGCCACTTCTGGTTTCCTGGTGGTTTGTTGGAGCTAGTTGTCCCATGGACTTTCCTGCCGGGGCTGGCTTTGAACCGTGATCCTCAGATCTCAGTCTCCTAAGTAGCTAGGATGACAGGCAGGCGCCACAGCACCTGGCTGAAGTGTTTAAGCACTGTATTCACAAACTGGTCTGTTGAATAGCTACTCCTCTGTATATCTAAACGTTTAAAAATACACTGACAAAATAAAGCATGTACAATAGCAATGAAAAATGTTTTGAGACAGGATCTCACAATGTAGCGTTAACTGGCTTTGAACTTAACAGTCCTGCCCTGGATTGTATCACAGCTCTGCGCCACTCTATGTGCCACCATGTCTGGCCCCTAAATCATTTTTATACCAACTTCCTCTGCTGGGAGCCAGTGGCATACATAGTTAACACTTTACTGTTGCTGCCAAGTGCCTTTAAGTGCTGGAACTTTTGCGTCACTCTGAGAACACGTGCCTTGCGTCATGAGCACAGGTCTAACGAACGTTTCTCTGGTGCTTCAGCTTTGGAACAAAGCCACAGTGGTCTCTGGTCTGTTCTCCCCATGGAGGACAGGGATTCTGGCTATTCACACTGCACACCTTTGTGGTACATGCTGGTTACAGCCCTCTCATGAAGGCTTTACCCAGCCTGTTTCAGAGCTGCACAGCCCTGCTACAAGCAGTACTCCGTCAGCTTCACCTGGTGGCTTGGTAATCTGGGGGTTGCTACAGCTTTGGGTATCTCTCCTCTATCCCCCAGGAACTCTTCGCTGTTGGCTAACAAGAGCCCAGGTTGGGGCCAGAGTTGAAGGGAAAAAAAAAACTGGGTGCCACAGTGGCCTGGCCCATGCCGTGGGAGCTGCTTCCCCAGGGCACCACCAATGTAAGGAAGTGCTTCTGGAAGGCCACATTCACCCTCATCTCCAGGAGGCCACCTGTGGGCAGTGGTACAGCGCCCACGGCCCTGGGCAGTGTCATAGGGCAGGACAGTAGCTTCAGTCTGTCAACAGATGCTTGTAACCAGAGTGGCCCCTGGACTTCTGCAGGTTGGTGACCACAGGTGTGCGCGCGCGCACACACACACCCTAAATCCCAGCTGTGTTCTGTGGATACGAATGCAGCAAGATGGCTGGTGCCCACAGAAACCCACTGGGAGCTAGCTCTCAGTGTGGTGACATCTAAGCAGTCATATGCTGTAGTTTCTCTCCCAAAGCTGCCCCCTGCACTCACCATGCTGTTGTCTAGAGGCTGTGGACAGGGAGGGCTTCCCCCTCCCCACCAGCAGAGCTCTAGGTGCCGAGACCTTTTTCCAGTGCCCTTGATGGTCCGCCCGGAAGCCTGTGCCACATCAGCTCATCTTCGAGGACGGCCCTCTGCCTTGTCCA
Source organism: Dipodomys spectabilis (assembly GCF_019054845.1). Lineage (NCBI taxonomy): Eukaryota > Metazoa > Chordata > Mammalia > Rodentia > Heteromyidae > Dipodomys > Dipodomys spectabilis. The sequence continues at coordinate 262,110 of NW_024870885.1, read as the reverse complement.
TTCTACTTGAATCCAGTGAACTCAAGGGGGAAGTGGGGAGTTCTTGGTGCCAACTTCGCTCCGCAGGCCCATGCTGGCCCAGCCTCGTGCACAGCAAACAGGACGTGGGCCGTTTGAACCTCAACACCCAAGTATCGCTTCGGAAGCTGTTCTGTCTGTAGTGTTTTGACCCTTCGGCTGGATCAAGTATACAGAAGAAATAGCAGAAAACCTGTTAAAATTTCCGCGTCACTGGGCGGGCAGGGGTACCTGCTGCTGCCCCAGTCCAGCAAGCCAGACTGCGGGTAAGGCTCTGCGTGCTCAGAAGGGCACAGGCCAAGAAGAAAAGCAGAAGTTCACCAAAATGACGATACTCTATTCCATTAAAATGAATAAAAAATACTTTATTACATTTCAGGAACTTGGTACTTAAAAAAATTTCCAATCTTTGCACACAGGCCACCATCTGTCTAGAACAGGGAAGCTGTCCCTCGCCACGCCCCACAGAAAGCCCCCATGCTGGTGGCCACAGCCTCGGCCTGACCCTGGCCGTGGAGGAGCTGGCCGAGGACGTGGGGTGGGCTGCGGCCCGCTGCCCTGTCAGGCGCCCGCCTTGTGTCTGGGGACACAGGCAGCGCTTCCCTTTGTGCTGGTGTTTGGGGCTGGCTGCTGATTAAGGTTCTGGTTCTGGAAGGAGCTCAGGACCACCTTGAGTGTGACCCACTGACGTTGGGCTGCCCACCTGCCCAGGACAAGAGCGAGACCCATCTGGGGCAGGACTGACTCCGAGTTCCCACGCAGGGCCTGAAAACCCGGAGACCACCTGGGCACAGAGCTGGCTTCCTGTCCTCTGGCACAGCACTGAGGGGACGGGTGTGGATGCCGTGCCGTGAGGGCGGCCCGAGACTGAGAGCGCCACCGGGAGGCAGCCGTCCTCGCCTCTCACACCGAGTGTTAGTTAACAGACGACAACTCCAGAGCCCCAGTCTGCCGTTAGTGGCCGGCGGCCATGCTATGCAGGAAAGCGCCACCCGCGTCCTGGAGCAGCCCATCTTTGGCAGACGCGCACGGCACACAGGACTCGTAAGGGTTAAACACACCCCAAGGTGCTGGGACGTGCGGGAAGCAGACCGCAGCCTGTGCCCGACAGTGGCTCTGGTCTGAAGGCAGACTTCAGCGGACACACGGTCTCACTCATGATTTCTCACTTTATTTGTCAAGTGACTGAGTTATAAAATCCATCTAGTGTGCAGTAATTCATAATTTTAATACGCATCATCTGCAGTAACAAGACAGCTCCATACCGTGACGCGACACGCAATACTAGAACAGACTTGTATTTGGTCTTTATGTAAATAATGTTTTAAAATTGCCTAAATATACCATTCTGAGCCATTTCATTCCACCAGGAAAATACAGGGTTTCTTCCCCCTCTCTTTAAAAAAAATTAAATACCAAAATAACTACATTTAAATAAATAATGTTATGATGATGACATTAAAGAACAAGGCTACAGCCTCTGTCTGCCCTGCCCGCCCAGCTAGACTGTCCCGCCCGTCTCCTTCCCTCTGGGTCTCAGGACTTAAGGAGAGAAGGGAGGCTCCGTGGAGGCAGGTTCGGAGGGCAGGGTGCCCCGGGACCAGAGCCCAGTCTGGGGGGTGCTCACAGGAGCCGCAGGCCCTGCATCCCGGCCACACACAGCATGGGCTCCTGACTTGTCAGACGAGGTGGAGATCGAGATCTGTGATCTTGGTTTGAAAGGGTACATACTCGATCTGTTTTCCAAGGAAGGACGGAAGGAAGGAAGGAAGGGGAAGGAAGGAAGGAAGGGAGGGTCTGTTATTTTGGGTGTACACAACACTTGGGAGACTGCTTTAGGAAATGATACCAGGGACAGTCAACGCACAGGAACGAGGAGGCGGGCGGCAGGGCGGGGTGTGTCCTGGTCACCCGCGCTTGCTGCCCCCGTTCTGACATGGGGAGGGACTCATCAGGAACGTGCAGGTGTCCCGGAGGAGCACAGAACAGACAGAGCAGGCCATCCCCACCAGCTGAAACAAACCACAGAAACAAACAGAACGGCGTCGCTGCTGTCCCCAAATTAACCCACGTGAAAGGTTCTGTAATTCCAAAATTTCCCGAGTAGAAATGGAGTGGTGTGAAATGTCAAAGACCCCCATTACTGTGTAAAGAAAGTACACCTCAAAAGATTCTAATTCCACGTGAACAACAAAACACTGTCTTGTCTCCGGGAGGGGGTGGCTGGCTCCGGCCCATCCCTTGGAGAGCCCAGTCTGCAAGATCCGCTCCCTCAGGCGCTGGCCGGCCCCCATCCCACGGGAGGCTCAGGCCCAAAGGCCGGTCCTTGTGCGTCCTGAAAAGCTGAGCTCACAAGCGGCGGCCCAGCAAGCGCTCTGCGGGAACACCAGCTCGAGCCGGGGACCGCTGCGCACTGGCTCCCGTGTGACTTGGTCTATGGAAGGGAGTTTTAAGGCCACCTGGGTTTGTGTTTTCAGTGCTGGGAAGTGAAGTCCAACCGCAGGGCCCTTTGCACGGGCGGCGCCGCTCTCTCCTCTTGGCACCAGAGTTGACGTCCCGTGAGCAGTGCTAGGTGCTAGTTCTGGAGCCCCTTCTCCCGCACAGCCACCGGAGGGGCGTCGACGCTCAGGGCGATGACGATGCGCTCCCCGTCCTCGGCCTTGATCCGCTTCAGCTCCGGCTGCTCTGCCTCGTCGCCATTTTGGCGCTTGGTGGGCAGGGAGGCCGACGCAGAGGCGTGGGTGGCCAGCATGTGCAGGGGGCTGGCAGCTGCGGAGGAGAGGCAGCAGGTCAGAACCCCATGCAGGACTGACCAGCATATACCCACAGCGGGGCTTCGGCCCTGCCACCCTCAGAGCCACAAGCCAGCTCAGTGCCGGGGGGCAGGGCGCCCGGCTGCAGCAGAATGGAGCTCCTGGGCGCCACACTCCTGTGGACGCCCTGGCAGCGGGCACAGGCACGGGTGTGGATGCCCTGGCAGCGGGCACAGGCACGGGTGTGGATGCCCTGGCAGCGGGCACAGGCATGGGTGTGGATGCCCTGGCAGCGGGCACAGGCACGGGTGTGGATGCCCTGGCAGCGGGCACAGGTATGGGTGTGGACGCCCTGGCAGCGGGCACAGGTATGGGTGTGGACGCCCTGGCAGCGGGCAGCGGGCACGGGTGTGGACGCCCTGGCAGTGGGCACAGGCATGGGTGTGGATGCCTGGGCAGCGGGCACGGGTGTGGACGCCCTGGCAGCGGGCACAGGCACGGGTGTGGACGCCCTGGCAGTGGGCACAGGCATGGGTGTGGATGCCTGGGCAGCGGGCACGGGTGTGGATGCCCTGGCAGCGGGCACAGGCATGGGTGTGGATGCCTGGGCAGCGGGCACGGGTGTGGATGCCCTGGCAGCGGGCACAGGCATGGGTGTGGATGCCTGGGCAGCGGGCACGGGTGTGGATGCCTGGGCAGCGGGCATGGGTGTGGATGCCTGGGCAGCGGGCACGGGTGTGGATGTCCTGGCAGCGGGCACAGGCACGGGTGTGGATGCCCTGGCAGCGGGCATGCGTGTGGATGCCCTGGCAGCGGGCACAGGCACGGGTGTGGACGCCCTGGCAGCGGGCACAGGCATGGGTGTGGATGCCCGGGCAGCGGGCACGGTACGGGTATGGACGCCCGGGCACCGGGCACAGGTGCGGGGGAGGAGGGGAGGGAGGTGGGGACCCATGTTGCTAGTCAGCAGGATGCGCCCGGCTGGAATCAGGGTCGGAGGCTACATGTGTCGGGCCACGGAGGCAGCCGGTGGGCTGCAGTCAGAGCTGGCCTGGCCAGCCCTCGGGGGTGGTGCACAGGCCGCCGCCCTCCCAGGCTCCTTTCTGACACCCAGCAACCAGGGGCGCCCAGGTAAAGACAAGTTGCAAACTCCCCAAAATGCAGCACAAGGGGGAAGAGCCTGTAGGCTCATCTGGCAGATTTTAAACAGCTGCAAGAAACAGCAGAGATCAGCGCTGCCAAGCAAAGGGCGGAGGTGGAGACGGCGGGCGTGGCCCTGTGGGCTGTGGCTGCCGGGCTCCTACAGCGCAAGACCTCATCTCACAAGACTGACCGGCGAAAACACGAGGGATGGAATACCTAACCAGAAACTAGTCCAAGACCGGCTGGCTGTCTGTGGCGAGTCTACCCAGGTCCATGGGTTGGCGTTGGTTCTGCAGAACTGGAGAACAGAGCAGAGGCTCCACGCCCCATGCTCAGCGCACCGTTCAAGCGCGGCCGCTAGTCCTCCACATCTCCCCCAAAGAGGAAGGAACACTCCTGGCTCGTTCCACGAGGCCACTGTCAAGCAAGCCCACAGCCAGCCAGACTGAGAAAACACAGACCAAAGCCTCAAGGACACACGCAAGGCACCGTCACAGCACACCGAGCAGCCTATCTGCGTGACCGGCGGGTCCTGCCCAGAAGGTGCGCGTACCTGGCCCTGGTGAAGGACCTCATCACAGCTACATTAAAGGGAAGACAAACCAGCCATCATCCGAGTTGGCAAAAGTCAGCACCTTCTGTGAATGGAGGAAATGGATCGGTCGCCACCCACAGAGGCGTGTGCCCCGAGACAGGGCCCTCAGCACTCCCCGCTGTACCTCGCGTCCTAGCTAGAGAAAGGAGACATGCAGGGCAGGCAACGAAATGCAGGTAGACACGGTGGCACACACTAAAACGCGGCCGCTTGGGGGTATGCCCGCCAGCACCGCCACCACTGCTCAACCCAGCGGGCTCTGCAGCCCACCAGGACTGGACCTGGGGCTTGAACTGTCCCTTGGCTTCTCTGTGCTCAAGGCCTAGCGCTCTACCACTTGAGCCACTGCACCACTTCTGACTTTTTCTGAGTTGTTTATTGGAATTAAGAGTCACGGACTTTCCTGCCTGGGCTGGCAGGGCCATCAGACAAAGGGCTGTTCACCACCCACCAAAGATGCGTCTGCGCTCACCTCTTCTCTTTCCAGATAGTGTGTGCTAGTCTAACGGGAGCCCTGGCCTTCCCAGATGTGTGCTAGTCTAACGGGAGCTCTGGCTGCCAACTCTCTTCCAGTCCCTCAGCCTGCAACTTAGAAACACAAAGCCATCCACACCTGTAATCCTAGCCACTCAGGAGGCTGAGATCTGAGGATCACAATTTGATACTAGCCTAGGCAGAAAAACCTGTGAGACACTTATCTCTGATTAACCCCAAAAGCCCAAGGTGGAGCTGTGTGGCTCATGTGGTAGAGCACTAGTGTTGAACACGAGGCTCAGGGACATGCCCCCCCCCCAGGGGGCCAGGAGCAGCTCTGGCCGGGCGCTCAGCAAGGCAGAGTCCTTACCGCTGTTCGCCTGGCTGTGCACGGCGGGGGGGATGGGCACCGCGTGGGTCCCGTTCTGCGTGACCGTCTTGATCGGGAGCTGGTGCTGGCCCATAGACGCTTGCTGCACAATGGTGACCGTCTGCATGGGGGGGCCTGGCGACGCCTGGAGGATCCGGCCAGTGGCGCCCAGCGCGGCGTGGCCAACTGCGGGAACAGGCTCTACCTTCACTGAAACCCAAGAGAGACAGCACCACTAGGGTTAGAGGAAAGCCGATAGACCTCACTCGGTAAAACAACAAGACCATCACCTGAGCCGGGGGCAAACGGCTCCTGCCTGCCATCCTAGAGACTAAGGATCATGGCGTGGAGCCAGCCGGGCCAGGAAAGCCCGTGAGACTCACCGCCAACCAAGTGCCAGACCACTGGAAGTGGCGCTGCGGCTCCAAGTCATAGAGCCCAAGCCTCGGACAAAAAACCTCGGGGACGGCGCCCAGGCCCTGAGTTCAAGCCCCACAACCGACAACAAAAAGTACTGCCTGGTTTTAAGACTGGCTGTAGAATGTCTCAGACCAGTCGACATAGAAGACTGGAGATAAAGACTGGAGTCCTAGAATGTGCAGCGTCTGGACGGTCCCATCCCCAGCAACGAAGCAAGAGAGTACCCTAAAAAGACCCCCCCCCACCACCCGACACAGAGCAGGGCCTGGCGGCAGCTGCCGCCTCCGCCTCGCTCACCTCTGACCTCTCTGTGGTCGCCATTCTCTTGCGGCTCTGCCTTCGGAGGGGCCAGGACTGCCGCCTGGGTGACCACGGCCTGGCCAGCGACGGTGTAGGTGTTTGCCGGGGCCAGCGCGGCCACGCTGGCGACCGACACGGCTGGTATCTGGTGGACGAGGTGGACGGTTTGCACCACGGGCGGCTGTGAGGCGGAGGTGGTCACTGGGGCGGCGACGGCGTAGGCGACGGGCTTCATGGCCGGGGGCAGCTGCCGCTGGACGGTGATTAAGACGGGCTGACTGGAAAGAGGTGAGCCTGGCAGGAGAGGCGGGGAAGGGCTGAGGCGTGCATCCCCTCCTTCCCCACACCAAGCCTGACCAGGGAGGCCGGCTGGGAACCTTAGGACGGGGCCCTGTTTTGCCTTATGGTGACGAATGCTAAGAGAAAGGTTAGTATCTCAAGTTATTAATCCCTACACCTCGTCTCTATGAACACAGCGCCCTCCCAGGGCTCCCTCCTCACGAGATGTCCACACAAGGCCCACGTCTAGTGGAAGGGAACCCCGCACGCAGCCATCTGTGGCTGTCCCAACACCCCGTCCTTGGTAGCTTGAGGCTTCGACTAAAGACACAGAGACATCAGCCCAGCGGGCTGGGAGGGAGCAAAGGGCCGGGGACATCGACCAAGACACCCTGTGCACGTCCACAGACAGGGCGACTGGAAACCCTTCGTAAACTACTAAAGACAACCATGACAGGAGTGGTAGTCATCATGAGGCCTCTGCCCTTTGGCTGTAGGACGGCAGCAACACAGGCTCCCAGCAACGCGTGGGAGGCCTGGGAGGCACCAGAGTTCCAAGGGACCACCGATGCCCAGTGACACCAGACTATCGGGCCTGGGACTCATTCATCACACACACACACACACCCTCCAGAGTTCCAAGGGACCACCAATGCCCAGTGACACCAGACTATCGGGCCTGGGACTCATTCATCACACACACACACACACACACACACGCACGCACGCACACACGCACGCACACCAGAGTTCCAAGGAACCACCGATGCTCAGTGATACCAGACTATCGGGCCTGGGACTCATTCATCTCACAAACACACACACACCCTCCAGAGTTCCAAGGACCCACCGATGCCCAGTGATACCAGACTATCGGGCCTGGGACTCATTCATCTCACACACACACACCCTCCAGAGTTCCAAGGACCCACCGATGCCCAGTGATACCAGACTATCGGGCCTGGGACTCATTCATCTCACACACACACACCCTCCAGAGTTCCAAGGAACCACCGATGCTCAGTGATACCAGACTATCTGGCCTGGGACTCATTCATCTCACACACACACACACACCCTCCAGAGTTCCAAGGAACCACCGATGCTCAGTGATACCAGACTATCTGGCCTGGGACACATTCATCACACACACACACACACACACACACATGCACACACACGCACGCACGCACACCAGAGTTCCAAGGAACCACCGATGCTCAGTGATACCAGACTATCTGGCTTGGGACACATTCATCTCACACACACACACACACCCTCCAGAGTTCCAAGTAACCACCGATGCTCAGTGATACCAGGCTATCTGGCCTGGGACTCATTCATCTCACACACACACACACACCCTCCAGAGTTCCAAGGAACCACCGATGCTCAGTGATACCAGACTATCTGGCCTGGGACACATTCATCTCACACACACACACACACACACCCTCCAGAGTTCCAAGTAACCACCGATGCTCAGTGATACCAGGCTATCTGGCCTGGGACACATTCATCACACACGCACGCACGCACACCAGAGTTCCAAGTAACCACCGATGCTCAGTGATACCAGACTATCTGGCCTGGGACTCATTCATCTCACACACACACACACACCCTCCAGAATTCCAAGGAACCACCGATGCTCAGTGATACCAGGCTATCTGGCCTGGGACTCATTCATCTCACACACACACGCACACGCACACACGCACGCACGCACACACACGCACGCACGCACGCACACACACACACACACACACACGCACGCACGCTCTCACACTCTCTTTTGGCTCCTCTAGCTTTTTGTTGTTGCTCGTTGTGGGGCCTGGGCGCTGTCCCTGAGCTCTTCTGCTCAAGGCGAGCGCTCGACCACTTAGAGCCACAGTGCCACTTGGAGAGAAAGAGTCTCACTGGGACTTTTCTACCCAGACTGACTTCAAACTGCAATCCTCAGATCTCAGCCTCCTGAGTAGCTAGGAGTACAGGCGTGAGGCACTGGCATCCAGCTTACAAATCCTTAATAACAATAAAATTATATTTTAAAAATCCTCTGGAAATGGATTTAGCAAAAAATCTTGTCAAGTGAGGAAAGCCAAGCTCAGAGAGACAAATGGCTCATAGTTTCTTTCATCCACGGGAACTAGATGTAAAACCCATGGGGACATGATAGATCACACAGAGATCAAAGGACACTCTTTGGAGAGAAACATAAAAGCCCAAGGTCTATGGCGTCTGATGATGCACAATAATACCTTAATACTTATCAAGATGAACTCCAGGAAATGGAGATGAGGTATTTTTCTTTTGCGACTTGTTTTCTTTTACTTTTGTCTCGTTTGTTCATCTACAGGTCTTTGGGAAGGTGAAGGGAACACAAAAATGGAGAGACAAAGGGTGAACAAATGCACAGTGGCGCTCAGTAGACACTGGAAGAGGAGCTGTGCAACTGTGGGTGGAGACGGGAGGGAAGGACTGGGGGGGGAGGGGAGACACAGCTCTGCCCAACTTCATGCCGCTCCCCACACACACCTTCACAGTAACACTACAAACAGTCTCCAGGGTAGGGCTGGGAAGGTGGCTCAGTGGTAGAGCGTTTGCCTTGCATGCATGAGGCCCTGGGTTCCATTCTTCAGCACCACATAAGCAAAAAGAAAAAAGCTGGAAGTGGTGCTGTGGCTCAAGTGGTAGAGTGCTCGCCTTGAGCTGCAGAGCTGAGGGACAGCGCCCAGGCCCAGAGTTCAGGCCCCACAACCAGACCAAAAAAAAAAAAAAAAAAAACCTCCAGGGTAAAAGTTTTTTGTTTTGTTTTTTTGATGCCAGTCCTGTGGCTCGAACTTCGTTTTGGACATCTTCCCTGAGCTTTTTTTGCTCAAGGCTAGCAGTTCTACTGGCTTCTCGTGGTTAATTGGAGAAGAGAGCCTCATGGACTTTCCTGCCTAGGCTGGTTTCAAACCGTGACCCTCGGGTCTCAGCCTCCTGAGTAGCTAGGATGACAGGTGTGAGCCACTGGGTTTGTAAATAAACTGCAAAGGTCTGTCTATTCATTAAATGGACTCCTTCTTTGCGGTTATGAAATAGCACATTCGTGTTCCTACTGGTTCTCCAAAGTCTCGGGCAGCTCCCTTGGCACCGTGCACCACGCAGCAGGTGTGGGACGGGGCTGTGCACTGGGGCCCCGGCCCCGGCCCCAGCCCCGCTGCCTCTCCTGCTGCATCTTACCTGGTGCGCTCTGGGCGAACCGTGCCTCCTGGATGACTGCGAGTTTGGGCTGTGTGCCACTCGGCTCAGGCTCCAGGGGGGCCGGCGAGCCTTCCCTGGACAGGCTCTCGGGGGTCTGGGCGCCACTGGAATGAGCAGACAGCACTCCTGCGTGGTTGGGGGAGGCCGGTGCACTCCTGGGCCACCAAAAGAAGACAGTGGGTTTTACAGTGACGCACTCGCCCCAGCAAGTGTCAGTGTCCCTTGTCCTGGGCCCACAGCTGGAGCGTCCCGGATATGACCAATCGGCCCGTAGGCTGGGCCTCACACTCAGCCCCAGGCCTGCAGGAATCTGCAGAGCGCGAGCTGGCGGGGGCCTGGGGTCAATGCCAAGCCCAGGTCCTCTTTTGGGAAAAGCAGAGTATCGGTGATACGGTTTTTAGAAATCAGGCACATTAAAAACGATCTTGAGTTTAAGCAGCAAAAAGGAAGCCCTGAAGAACGGCTCATGTGCCGTCTCAGCAGTCAAGGGCTACAGTAAAGGAATCGGCAGGCACGAAGTAGCCACGACATCATTTTCCGAATCACCAACATTCACCAAAGGGTACTGGGGTCCTTGGTTTCTGGTAGGAACTGGTGCTCACCGGCCACGGGGCCTGCTTACCGAGAGGACAGAGGCCCCAGAGGGGTTCTGAAGCAGGGCACGCCCCGGGGCCGCCGCTTCCGGAAGGCCTGCTCCACCAGCTTGCTCTCGGAGGCAGGGTCTATCCTCCAGAAGGAGCCCTTGCCCGGCTCTTCCTGGGATCTCGGCACTTTGATGAAGTAGCGGTTCAGGGACAGATTGTGGCGGATGGAATTCTATGGGACATGAAACACACAGAATTCATGTAAGGCTTGGCTGAGAAGTCACAATGTGCCCATTTTAGGGCTCTGAAAAGCAGAAACCTCAGTGTCTGCAGGACTGAGGCCGGTGCTCCTTGGTGAACACTGGGGAGCGCAGGACAGGCTCTTGGGTTTTACGCCTTCAGCTGGCAGCCAGCTCGAGTGAATCCCACAGCAGGTAGGCTCGTGCGTGCGTGCATGCGTACAGGTGTGTGTGTGAGAGAGAAAGAGAGAGAGAGGAAGTAATAAATCTGCACAACACAGAAAATGTCATTTCCAACCTCCATCTCCTTTCTCAACCAGAAAACAAGGTGCCTAAGATGGCCTGCCCTCATCAACCTTGCCAGGTGGAGACCGAGACCCAGCTGCCCAGAGCTCCACCCTGGAGAGGAAAGGGGCAGTGGTGCACACCTGTATGCCCAGCACTGAGTGACAGGGCAAGAGGCCAGGCCGGACTGCTACACAGCAGAACCCAGAACCAGCACCGAGAGAGCGAGCAGCGAGCACGAAGTAGATAGCGAAGGCTAAGAGCTGCGACCGGTGCCAGTAACAGATGCTCTGGTCTGCGTGTAAAGTACATTTATTTAGTTCCTTATTTGATCCTCACCGCTCCAAAATGTGAAGCAGAGAGTCAATTTCAACTCCCACTCCAATAGTCTACTTGGAAAGTCCACTCCAGGTTTTCCAGGCTAGGCCATACACTATCACTTACTTACTTATTTTGCAGTACTAGAGTTTGATCTGGGGTTTCTGCTTCATCTCTTTCTTGCTGAAGTAACTCAGGGTCTCATGAGCCTGAACCTCCATCCTCCTGTTTGCACACCTGCCACCATGCCCAGTGGTTGGCTGAGTGGCGTCTCACAAAGGTCTTGCCTGGACTGGCCTCAGTGATCCTGTAGGCCAGGTCCTGAATAGCAGCCTACAGGCAATGAGCCACCGATAACCAGCTGTAACCGGCCTTCATGTAGACCTGCCAGCCATGTCCTGAAATCCTGAACTGTCAAAGGCAGCAAGGAAGTCAAATACAGAGTCAGACTGCTTTACAGAGCAGCCTGGGCTGTCCCAGTGCGGACAAGCCACTGCTGGGGGCCGGGGCCGGGGGCTGGGGCCGGGGGCCAGGGGGTGGGGCTGAGGGCTGGGGGCTGGGGGCCGGGGCTGGGGCTGGGGGCTGGGGGCTGGGGGCCAGGGGGTGGGGCTGAGGGCTGGGGGCTGGGGGCCGGGGGCTGGGGCTGAGGGCCGGGGCTGGGGTTGGGGGCTGGGGTTGGGGGCTGGGGCTGGGGTTGGGGGCTGGGGCTGGGGGCTGGGGCCGGGGGCTGGGGGGCTGGGGGCTGGGGCCGGGGGCCGGGGGCTGGGGCTGGGGCCGGGAGCTGGGGGCTGGGGCCGGGGCCGGGGGCTGGGGCTGGGGCTGGGGGGCTGGGGCTGGGGCCGGGGGCTGGGGCTGGGGGTTGGGGGCTGGGGCTGGGGCCGGGGGCTGGGGTTGGGGGCTGGGGCTGGGGGCTGGGGGCTGGGGCCGGGGGGCTGGGGCCGGGGGCTGGGGCCGGGTGCTGGGGCTTAGGCTGGGGGCTGGGGCTGGGGGCTGAGGGCTGGGTTGGGGGCTGGGGGCTGAGGCTGAGGGCTGGGCTGGGGTTGGGGGCTGGGGCTGAGGGCTGGGCTGGCAGCAGTCTCTGTGGCCGGTGGACCTGAGTTACATCATGGGGACCCAGAGGATGGGCCTGGCTGCTGTCCAACTTGGGGACTTATTTATCAACAAGAATACCCATTGCGACTTGAGACGCTCCAATAACCAATAATACATAAACATGACTGCTCTTGGTCCCCAAAGGTGGAGAAGATGCACTTTGGCCACACAGATTATTCGGGTATGGAGGGAAAGGGAGATTCAAAACTCCAAAGTCCTCTAGAACCCAAAGCTTGATGTTCCACATGATACCACAATGGAGGCCACACATTGCCCACAAAAGTCAGGCTGCAGTCAAAGCCCAGCATGCTAAAAAAAACCTCTACACTATTGCCTGGCTCCAGTGGCTCACACCTGTGATCCTAGATACTCAGGAGGCTGAGACCTGTGGGTTGGGGTTCAGAGCCAGCCAGGCAGCAAAGTCCATGAGACCCTTACCTCCAATTAACCAGCAAAAAGCTGGAAATGGAGCCATGGCTCAAGAGCCTAGTCTTAAGCAAAGAAGCTCAGGGATGGTACCCAGGTCCCAGGTTTAAACCTCAGGATCAGCACACACATGCACGCATGTATAAGCTGTATATGAGAAACATTAAGGAATGTCAGCCCAGCGTTGGTGGCTCACGCCTGTAATCCTAGCTACTCAGGAGGCTGAGATCTGAGAATCTCGGTTCAAAGCCAGCCCGGGCAGGAAACCCCGTGAGACTTATCTCCAATAAACCACTAGAAAACCGGAAGTGGCGCTGTAGCTCAAGCGCTAGAGCGCTCGCCTTGAGCTGAAGAGCGCAGGGACAGCGCCCAGGCCCAGAGTTCAAGCCCCATGACCGACCAAAAAAAAATTGATTTAGTCCAAAGTGATGTGCAGATACTCCACAGAGTTTTATGTCCTTTGAAAGCATTATGAACAGTATAAATGGAATGTTTCAATTGGGCTATTATTTTAATAATGCTAACCTTTTTCTTACTTTCTGATTCACTTTATACAAACATACAACAGAACAATCACATAGCATTTGACTTTGAGAAGAATATGTGAAATCATCAGATTTTTAAACTGCTTGTCAAAATACTAAACCATAGGTCATTGATTTAACTTTCCTGGCTGTCTTTCCTATAAAACTAATAGCCAATTACTAGTTAATATATGCTTTGAAAATAGGAATGTATTGTCAAAGTTGAGTGAACATCTTTTTAACCTTTGCTTTAAATATAAATGTCAAACTCAGTAGAATTGCATTTTGAATACTAATAATACCAAACCATCATCAGGCTTTATGCAGTGTTTCTGAATCATGGCTGCAAATCAGCTACTGTAGAGGGTTGTATATTCTTGTTCTCTTCTGATAAAAACTTTCTCTAAATATATATTTTCCTTCCTTCTGGAAATACTATTTGTTCTCTAGTATCCTAATAACTTACACAATAAAAATACTGAGTCGGGCGCTGGTGGCTCACGCCTGTAATCCTAGCTACTCAGGAGGCTGAGATCTGAGGATCGCGGTTCAAAGCCAGCCTGGGCAGGAGAGACCGTGAGACTCCTATCTCCAATAAACCACCAGAAAACCGGAAGTGGCGCTGTAGCTCAAGTGGTAGAGCGCTCACCTTGAGCTGAAGAGCTGAGGGACAGCGCCCAGGCTCAGAGTTCAAGCCCCATGACCGACAAAAAAATAAATAAATAAATAAATAAAAATACTGGTCTCCAGGGCTGGGAATGTGGCTTAGTGGTAGAGCGCTTGCCTAGCATGCATGAAGCCCTGGGCCCAATTCCTCAGTACCACAGACACAGAAAAGGTCTAAAGTGGTGCTGTGGATAGAGCTGCTAGCCCCGAGCAAAAGAAGCTCAGGGACAGTGCCAGGCCCTGAGTTCAAGCCCCAGGACTGGCAAAAAATTAAAATTAAATTAAAAAATTAAAAATACTGGTCTCCAGTCAAACACTGGTGGCTCACACAATCCTAGCTGTTCAAGAGGCTGAGATCTGAGGATGGTGGTTAGAGCCAGCCAGAATAGGAAAGTCTGAGATTTTTTTCTTGTCGGTTGTGGGGCTTGAACTCGGCATGGATACTGTCCCTGAGCTCTTCTCCTCAAGGTTAGTGCTCTATCTACCACTGTGAGTCCATAGCTCCACTTCTGGTTTTCGGTAGTCTATTGGAGAAAAGAGTCTCATGGACTTTCCTGCCAGGGCAGGCTTTGAACTTGCAATCCTCAGACTTCAGCCTCCTGAGTAGCTAGGATTACAGGCATGAGCCACCAGTGCCAGCTCACAAGACTCTCATCTCCAGTTAATCACCACAAAACTGGGAAGTAGTAGAGTACTAGTCTTCAGCAAAAGAGCTCGGGGCAGCTCCCAGGCCCTGAGTTCAAGCCCTACAACAGACCAAATTTATCAAGTTATTTATCTAATTTATCAGATTTATCTAATTATTAGGTGTCTACTCTTGAACTATGATAATAGGCTTTTTCAAATATCAATTTGACTCAAAGATTAAAGTACTTTAAAATGTCAAATATAGGGGCTGGGAAGGTGGCTCAGTGGTAGAGCACTTGCCTTGCATGCGTGAGGTCCTGGGTTCCATTCCTCAGCACCACATAAGCAAAAAAACCCCACAGCTGCCCGGCCCCAGGCTGGGGGGGTCCCTCCCCTCAGGGCTCCGGAGCCCATAGAGAAACTGGCTGGCCCACATGCTCCCTGGAAGAGAAAGGGGGCGCCTCTAGGTGGGAACAGGGAAGTAGGGTGTATCACTTCTGTGCATGAGCTTTTCACTTCTCTAGCAGCTGATGTCTGTCTGTCTGAAAATGCAGCAACAAAAGAAGAAAGAGATATCCCATCTTTATACATAATTGCTCAGACCAGCTCATTTACCTAGGAACTTCCCCTGCAAATTAACCCAAACATTATTCCATGAGCAGACCCTGTGAAATTCTTAGATTAAGAACTAGTCTTACAACTTTGGTGGGGGGGGGGGGGGGGGGGGGGAGGGGGAGGGGAGGAGTAGGATTGGGTGGGGGTGGGGGTGGGGGAAGGATGGGAAGGGGAAACAAAGGAGGCTACAAAGCTTGATAAGAAATGCACTTATTATCTTGCCCATGTAATTGTAACCCTTCTGTACAGTATTTTCACGAAAAAAAAAAAAAAGAAAAAGAAAGAAGGAAGGAAGGAAAGAAAGAAAGAAAGATTTAGAGCCCTGTTCGATTCCTCAGCACCACATACACAGAAAAAGCCAGAAGTGGCGCTGTGGTTCAAGTGGTAGAGCACCAGCCTTGAGCACAGACAGGCTCAGGGATAGTGCCCAGGTCCTGAATTCAAGCCCAGGACTGGCAAAAAAAAAGGAAAAGAAAAAAAAGAAAAAAGAAGAGAAATAGTCATGGTCCCTCAGAGCTGGAGACGAGAGGGAGTGGGGGAATTACTGGCCTGCACCTCTGTGGGACCAGCTGGGCCTGCACTGGCGCACCCCACGGGGCGTCCATGGGCCACTGTGCGGGGGAGAACACAGCCCACTTCCTTGGTGCACTGCTCTGTTGAGAGCGCTTGCTTTACTTTCAAAAGAAAGTAAAACAAAGTCGCCAGCGATGAGGACTATGGTTTGAGGCCAGTCAGGGCCTCTGAACAATAAGCTAAAGGTGGTGGTGTATATACATCATCCCGGGGCATGGGAGGCATAGTATAAAGATAGTGGTCTGAGGCCAGTTCTGGCCAAATCATGAGACCCTGTCTGTTGCTGGGGTGGGGGGCTGTGTCTGGGGTGTGGGCAGTAATGTGCCGTCCAGCAAGTATGAAGCCTTGTGATCAAAGCTCAGTACTGTGCTTCTCACCCCCACAAAAGAAAACATTGCACAGGACATCGTGCACAACTGTAATCTCAGAATTTAGAAAGCAAAGGCAGAAGGATGATCAAAAGTTGGAGACAAGTCTGGCCCTACAGAGCAAGGTCTTGTCTCTGTCTCTGTCACACACATGCACACAGAAATGTGAACATGTGCACCCATACTGCAAAATGGGTTTCTGATGTAGTCCAGGGAAGTGAAGTCAGAGTATGGTTTGATGCAGACCCTGGTGTCAGCGCTGTAGGGGGAGGGGAGAGCTCATGAGGCGCTTAGTTCAGTGCCTGCCACAAATGCAGGAAAGGGCTCGGCACAGAGGCTCTCATCCACACCGGGGCCAGGAGGGCAGCTCAGGTCAGGAGACCTGGAGCTAGACACGGGGGCCACCTGCTCAACAGAACAGTGCTGGATCTGCAGCACATGGGTAACCCCTGCCTTAGGTGCCTGTGAAGTGACTGTAGTAGCCTGTGGGAAACCTGCATGCACTCAGGACCAGGTCCCGGACGACTGTGGCCCAGGTTTCCTGCCCAGCGACCACAATCCCAAGAGGCTCTGGCTCAGGCCCCAAGAGACGGAGGCCACCGCCAGCCCCATCCTTCACCTCAGCAATAAAACCCTGTACTGCTCAGGAAAACACATGGAAACACAATCAGACACATGAAAGTCTACTCGAGCTCCTCAGAAATTCTCATTTTCATCCAGGTGCTGGTGGCTCACACCTGCCATCCTAGCTATTCAGGAGGCTGAGGTCTGAGGATTCTAGTTCGAAGCCTGCCCGGACAGACAAACCTAAGGGTCTTACCACCAATCAACTAGCAAGAAGCCAGAAGTGGAGCTTCTACTCAGGACCTCATCATGCTCATTCTACCGCCTTGGGACATGGCGCCACCTCTGGAGATGGTGGGCTCCCAACTTAAACTGCCCACACCACGTTTTGTAGCCAGCCAAATGAAGATGTCTTGAAAATAGGGTACAGACAACTCTGGTACAGAGTTTGAAAAGTGCCTTTGCAAAACATCAAAGCTTCTCTATTTCGTGAAGCAGATGAGGAAGGCAAACAAACAGAGAAGAAAAGAAGGCCCCAGAGTGTTCACGTGTCCTGCATTAGGAGTGGGCTGCACGGGTGCCACGCGGCCGTCCCCCACACCAGAGACGCAGGGGTCCTCGACACTTCCCTCAGAACCCCGTGCCTCGGCTCTGCGAGGCCGCACACCTCTGTCGCAGCACAGCCGCTTCCTCTCACTCGGCTTGCTTCCAAACCTCACCTGAGTTAGCAAAGCCAACAGCCTCATCACCAGACACTGAGCAGCATCTGCAAGACCCAGAAGCACTGACTTACCTGCCAGCCCTTGTCCGCGGTCCTGTAGTAGGGGTAGTTTTTAGTGATGTGTGTATAGATTCCATTGAGAGTGAGCTGTTTATCAGGAGCCATGGTAATTGCTTGGACTATCAACTGTGCATAGGAGTAAGGTGGCTTTGAATCATCCTGTATTAAAAAAAGTTAGCATAATCGTATGTTTTATATATTCTCTAAAAATGTGTTTTATTACAAAGGAATACAATTTTGAAAACTTGGAAGAATGGGGGAAAAAGATATAAAGAAAGATGGAGGGATGAAGGGTGAATAACTTTAAAATACAGTGTAATTTTTTAAAATAAAACGCCATTAGAGATTACCTAAGAAAACCCAAACACCCAAACAGTACGACGTGAACCGCGGCCTAGCTCCACAGCACCGCAACTCTCGTGCCGGCCCCAGACGGAGCACCGGTCACTGTGCTCAAGTGCCAAAGTTTTGCCTCCTTCTTTTCCAACACATTTCTTAAAAGATTTGACATAGGCCAGGCACCAGTGGCTCACGCCTGTCATCCTAGCTACTCAGAGGAGGCTGAGATCTGAGGATTGCAGTTCAAAACCAGACCAGGCAGGAAAGTCTGTACAACTCTCTCTCTTTCTCTCTCTCTCTTTTTTTTTTGCCAGTCATGGGGCCTGAACTCTGGGCCTGGCAGTCATGGGGCCTGAACTCTGGGCCTGGGCACTGTCTCTCAGCTCTTCAGCTCAAGGCTAGTGCTCTACCCCTGGAGCCACAGTGCCACTTCTGGCTTTTTCTGCTTATGTGGTGCTGAGGAATCGAACCTCATGCATTCAAGGCAAGCACTCTACCACTGAGCCACCTTCCCAGCCCTGTACAACTCTTATCTCCAATAAACTACCAGAAAATTGGAAGTGGAGCTGTGGCTCAAGTGGTAGAGTATTCTCCTTGAGCTGAAGAGCTGAGGGACAGCACCCAGGCCCAGAGTTCAAGTCCCATGGCCGATGGGGGAAAAAAAAAAATCAACACAGGGCAGGGTGCCGTTGGCTCACACCTGTAATCTGTGTTACTCGGGAGGCTGAGATTTGAGGATCACAATTCAAAGCCAGTCTGGGTAGGAAACTCCACAAGACTCTCATCTCCAATAAACTACTTGGGAAAAGCCAGAAGTGGTGTTGTGGCTAAGTGGTAGAGTGCTAGCCTTAAGCAGAAGAGGCTCGGGGACAGCGCCCAGCCCTGAGTTTAAGCCCCGGGACCGTTAAAAAAAAAAAATGTTGAGTGTGATGACTTCCGCCTATCATCTCAGCTGTGTGGAAAGCCTAAATAGGAGGCTCTCAGTCTAGGGCAATCCAGGAAAAATGAGACTCATGCGGAAAGTGACTAAACCGATGGGGACGGGAGAGAACACACGTGGCAGGCGGGGGGAGTGACACTGACCCGAAAGAAAGGCACTCATTACCTGACTTGTGCCTGCAGCCCTCCGCACCTCCCCTTCAGCACTTAGAGAAGGGGGCGCCGGAGTCCAGCTCAAGAGAGAGAGAGCACCTGATCGCAAGCACAATGTTAAGTTCAAACCTCAGCACCACTAAAAGCTGAAGTCAAAAAAGAATGGATTTACAAAATCCCAACAAGAATTCCCCAGCAAAAACACCAGGAGGCCACGTGCTGATACAGGAGGGTACGACCCTTTCCAAGGCTCTGGCTCACCATCACACACCCACACATGCACACACACCACGGCCACTGAAGACGACAGAACATTTTACCTTTGGACTGTCTCCACCTGAAGCTTCCTTTTCATTTTCTGGCTGTGAGCTGTCAGCTATTAAATTGAGGTCAGATGGTATCACACGGCCCATTTTGTACCCTGAAGACCCTGCTCCCCGGGGGCTGGATGGGCAGGAGTTCGCAGCACTGGGGAAGAAGAAAAGGTCACTCCTTTAGCCTACTGTGAAACATACATTGTACTATGACTTTTTTTATTTTGGGTACCAGTCCTGAGGCTTGAACTCAGGGCCTAGGGTGCTGTCACTGAGCTTTGTTGTTCAAATCTGGTGCTTAAGCCACAGCTCCACTTACAGCTTTTGGGTAGTGAACTGAAGAGTTCAAGCCCCATGATGGACCAAAAAAAAAAAAAAAAAGTAAAGCCAGGCACTGATGGCTCACACCTGAATCCTAGCTTCTCAGGAGGCTGAGTTCTGAGGATTGAGGTTCAAAGCCAGCTTGGGCAGTTAAGACCATGAGACTATTATTTCGAATAAATTCAGAAAAGGCTGGAAGTGGCACTGAGGCTCAAGTGCTACGTAGAGTGCAAGCCTTGAGCACACAGAGGCTAAGGGACAGTGTCTAGGCCCTGAGTTAAAGCCCCAGGACAGGGAAAAAAAGAAAGGAGGAGGAGGAGGAGGAGGAGAACAAAGAGAAGGAGAAGGAGAAGCAGAAGAAGGAAAAGGAAGGAAAGAAAGAAGGAAAGAAAAAGAAAGAGAGAGAGAGAGGAGGAGGAAGAAGAGTAAAAGCTATAGGGCTGTGAGTTCAGAACTTGTCTGCCAAGTGTGAGGCCCTGGGTTCAATACCTGGTATAGCCAAGAATTCCTCATACATTATCGACAGATCCCCCAGCCCCCACAGCCTGGTTGCCTTTTGACTGTTTCCATTGTCTCGTTTTTTTTTTTTTGTCAGTCGTGGGGCCTGAACTCTGGGCCTGGGCGCTGTCCCTCAGCTCTTCAGCTCAAGGCGAGCGCTCTACCACTTGAGCTACAGCGCCACTTCCGGTTTTCTGGTGGTTTATTGGCGATCGGAGTCTCACGGTCTCTCCTGCCCGGGTTGGCTTTGAACCGCGATCCTCAGATCTCAGCCTCCTGAGTAGCTAGGATGATAGGCGTGAGCCACCAGCGCCCGGCTTTCCATTGCCTCGTTTTAATGTGCACAAAATTTAATCAGCCTTTTTCCTTTTGTTGTTTGATGGCTTGGTGCCAACCCAAGAAATCACTGTCAAGTCAATGTATGAAGCTTCTGCCTGCGTCTATTCTAAGTTTTGGGTGTTCCAAATAGGTTATGGTGCATTTGAACTATAGGAGACAAGAACCATCTTTATACCCTCTTGCACAAGATTGACCCATGTTCCCAGCAAGGCCTACTTAAAACAGGGTTCTTCCCCCACTGAAGGATCCTGACATCACATCCGAAGCCACCTGTTCCTATAAGAGGGCTACTTCTGGGCTCTATTATATCCCATCGGCCACTGCCATGCTTACTCTTGCTTTCTAGTAAATTCTGGACTCCAACTTTGAGGTTTTACACAGATGCAACGTATTTCAATAGAACTCACTTTCCACCATTCTCTTTTCTTCTTCTCCTGCCTCATTCCTCCAAACAGTCCATAATTAGAATCAAGGTCCATGAGTGTGTGTGCGTGCACGCGAGTGCACACATAGGTGTATTTTGCGTGTCTTTATGAAGGCTAGGTTCTGCAAATGAGTGAAAACATGTTGTATTTGGCTCTATGAGCTTGGCTTATGTCACTCAATATAATGACCCACGGGTTTATCCACTCTCCTGAAAATGACATGATTTCATCCTTCTCTATGGCTAAGCAATATTCCATGGTTTACAAGTACCATATGTTCCTTGTCCACTCATCGGCTGTTGGGCATCTCAGCTGATTCCACTGCGTGGCACAGGGAATGCTGTTATGCAGCAGTACCTCTTGGATGCTGGTTTAGACTCCTCCGGCAGGTCCGGTTCTTCCGGTTGGGGAACCGCCACACCAGCGTCCAGTGCCTGTACCAGTTTACACCTTTCCCTTCACATCCTCACCAGCATCTGCTGACGTTCTTGGAGATCATGGTTCTGGGTGAGGCCAGGTGAGACAGAATCGTGGTGAGCTCTGCCTGGTTCACTTGCTGCTCTTGTCTTGGTGGGCTGGTCTCTCCGTGGTGTTCTGACCTCTCTCCGCCTTTTCTGTGGTTGAGGTTGTCTTCGCTTTCTCTCTCCAGCATCCAATCCCTTCTCTGTTGCATCATCTTCTCTGCCATGGGGTAAGAAGGCAGCTGTCTTTTTTTTTTTTTCTTTTTTTGGTAGGTCGTGGGGCTTGAACTCTGGGCCTGGGTGCTGTCCCTCAGCTCTTCAGCTCAAGGCGAGCGCTCTACCACTTGAGCTACAGCGCCACTTCCGGTTTTCTGGTGGTTTATTGGAGATAGGAGTCTCACGGTCTCTCCAGCCCGGGCTGGCTTTGAACCGCAACCCTCAGATCTCAGCCTCCTGAGTAGCTAGGATTACAGGCGTGAGCCACCAGTGCCCAGCGAAGGCAGCTGTCTTTAATCTGCCACCTTTCCCTATTTCTCAAGCTTTGTTTCTGGACCTTCTGAGACAGGATCTCACTACACAGCCCAGGCTGGCTGACCCTGCTTCCTAAGTGCTAGGGTTACAGGTGTGCACCCACCAAAGCAGTTCTGACTACTGGGAGTCCATGAGATTCCAAATACACTGGAATTTTGATGGGGGTTACACTAAGTCTACAGAGCGCTTTGGGGAGATTAAGTCTTCTACTTCAAGACAGGATGAGGTGGAGGAGTGTTTGCTTATGTCTTTTTAATGTCCAAGAAGCTTCTCCGTTTTTTTGTTTGTTTGTTTTGATGGTTGTGGGGCTTGAACTCTGGGCCTGGGCGCTGTCCCTCAGCTCTTCAGCTTGAGCCACAGCGCCACTTCCAGCTTCTCCATTGTTTTCCCCCCTAATTGTCTGCTCTTGCTTTCTTTTGGTCCTGGGATGGGGCCAAACCTAGAGCCTTGTATATGCTAAGCAAGTGTTCTATCAAGCAGATCTTGGGTTTTTTGGAGAAGATTGTGCTAGGTAGCTCAGGCTGGCCTCAATTTCCCCATTCTCTCTCTTCTGCTTTCTTGCGTGATGGAATTACAAGTATAAACTACCACGCGCAGCCTCAGAAGGCCTATTCCTCTTTGTTTTTTTGGTGGTGTGAAGGAGAGACAGTCTTGGGATTTGAATCCAGTGCTTTAGAGCTCCATCACTCGACTCCCATTTCTGGTGCTTTTGCTTACATGATTTTGGGAGTAGGATCTCACATTTTTGCTAGGCCACCCTGGATGTGACCCTCCTGCTTACATTTCCTACATAACTAGGATGACTGCTGCGTTTGGCTAGTGCTTGAGCTGGCCGCAAACTTTAATCTTCCTAGGGAGCAAGGATAGGAGCCGTTGTTCCAGCCTCAGAAGCGCTCCCAACCTCCACCTTCTTGTGCTGGTACTGAGGCTTGAACTCAGGACCTGACACTCTTCTACTTCAGCTACAGTTTCTTTTCCAGCTTTTTGCTGGGTAAGTGGAGATAAGCGTTCCATGAGGGCTGGGAATATAGTTTAGTGGTAGAGTGCTTGCCTAGCATGCATAAAGTCCTAGGTTCAACTCCTCAGTAATGCATAAACAGAAAAAGCCAGAAGTGGCACTGTGGCTCAAGTGGTAGAGTGCTAGCCTTGAGCAAAAAGTAGCTCAGGGACAGCACCCAGGCCCTGAGTTCAAGCTCCAGGACTGGCAAAAAAAAAAAAAAAAAGTTTCATGAGCATTTCTGTCTGGGGTTGGCTTTGATCTCAACCTCCTGATTATCTAAGACTACAGTGTGACCACCAGCACCAAGCTTTGCCAAAAAAGAGCACAAGGCCCTGAGCACACATACACATACATGTACCCATATAAAACACATGCATGCACACTAATACAACTCTGGACTGTTTGGAGGAATGAAGGGTAAGGGAGAAAGGGCCAAAAAAAATATGGGGGGGTGGGGGGGGAAGATAAATAATCAAAATACATAACAGGCTGGGTGCCAATGATTCATGCCTGTAATTGTAGCTACTCAGGAGGCTGAAAACTGATAATCACAGTCTGACAGTAGCCTGGGCAAACAGTCTGTGAGATTCTTTTTTTTTTTTTTTGGGTCTGGTCGTGGGGCCTGTATTCTGGACCTGGGCGCTGTCCCTCAGCTCTTCAGCTCAAGGCTAGTGCTCTACCACTTGAGCCACAGTGCCACTTCCGGCTTTTTTCTTTTCTGCTTATGTGGTGCTGAGCAATCGAACCCAGGGCCTCAAGCATGCAAGGCAAGCGCTCTACCACTGAGCCATCTTCCCAGCCCTAAAAACTGGATTCCTGTCACCTCACATTAAAATCAACTCCAAATGGATCAAAGACTCCAATCTTCCAACTACTACAGAAAGAGGAGAAACATCAGAACTTATTGGCACAGGCAGGAATTTTCTGAATAAGAGTTCCAGTGGCTTAGCAAATTCAAGAGGTTTGACAAATGGGGCTGCATCAGTAAGGGACACAGTTACTAAAAAGAGAACCTACAAATTGGGAGGGTTTTTTGTTTTTTTTTAAACCACCTATACATCTGACAAGGGCCTAATATCCAGAATATTACAAGAAGCTCAAGAAACTAACCTTCCCTCCAAATTAATACCCAATTAAGAAGTGGGCAAAGGAACTAAATAGAGACTTCTTTTTTTTTTTTTTTTTTGGTCGGCCGTGGGGCTTGAACTCTGGGCCTGGGCGCTGTCCCTCAGCTCTTCAGCTCAAGGTGAGTGCTCTACGACTTGAGCTACAGCGCCACTTCCGGTTTTCTGTTGGTTTATTGGCGATCGGAGTCTCACGGTCTCTCCTGCCCGGGCTGGCTTTGAACCGAGATCCTCAGATCTCAGCCTCCTGAGTAGCTAGGATTACAGGCGTGAGCCACCAGCGCCCGGCTAAATAGAGACTTCTAAGAAGAAGTAAGAATAACCCAATAAACATGTGAGGAAACGCTCAACATCGCTGGCCATAAGGGAAATGTAAATCTAGACAAAATTGAAGTAGGGTGCCAGCGGCTCACACCGGTAATCTATCTCCTTGGGAGGCTGAGGCCCAAGGATCTTAGTTTAAGGACATTCTGGAGGGGAAAGCCAAGGAGACTCTTATCTCCCATTAACTGCCTAAAAGCCAGAGTAGAACTGTGGCTCAAGTGGTAGAGCACTAGGCTTGAGCATGCATGCACATACACCCTACATTCACACACACACACACACCCAACACTGAGATTGCGTCTCACTCCAGTTAGACTGGCCAGCATGGAGAACTGGAACACCACCAATGTTGGCGAGGATGTGGGGAAAAGGAAGCCTACTGCACTGCGGGTGGGAGTGTGGACCACAACTGCTCTGGACAGCAGTTTGGAGGCTCCTCAGACACTAAACCAAGACCCTCCCTATGGCATCCACCCTGAGCATCAGAAATCAGGAGATGGGAAGGACACTTGCACGCCATGCTGCTCACGGCAGACGAGTTATGAACGCAGCCCAGATGCCCTAACACCAGCGAGTGGGTCAACAAAATGTGGTGCATATACACCAAGGGATTTTATCCATCCAGTAGAAATAATCTTGTGTCACCTGCAGGGGATGGATGGGCCAAAAACAATCATGGGAACTGATGTAAGTTCAGAGAGACAAAGAACATATGTTTTTTCTCATATGTGGAAGCTACATATCAAAGACTACCACCCATGGTAGTAACACACACAGGACTCCATGCATGTACCCACAAAGAGACTGAGTAAAGGAGGGTATACATAGGGGAGGAGGAGTCCACAACTAATGTGCAGTTCATTGAATGAGTACCAGGAAGTAGAAACATCTTTTGGGGGAAGGAGGAAAGGGAAGGGACGTGAGTGGAAGGCAGGGTTAGGGTGGGCAAATGCAGTCATTATAGTCAACGTACATTATGTAAGAACTCCAAGAGCTGGGACACAGCTCAGTGGCAAAGCACTGCCTAGTAAGGTCAACCTCCTGGGTTCAATCCCCAGTGCCAGAAGAGGAGACAGGAGGAAGGGTTACAAATCCCAGTGCACAGTGTGCTATGAAGAAGCGCGGCTGGGAGGCAGCAGGCCGGCGGGGTCAGCCGCTGCACCAGGCACAGGTGGCCTTGGAGGAGAGATACTTCTGTCACCACTGAGACGCTCCTTCCTAGAAAGACTGTTGCAGGATGCCGCTGCCACCTTGCAGGATGAGCAAGCAGGCGGCCCTGTCGGAACTTCCTCCTGACAGACCAGTGCAACTTCAGCGCCGACTGCTGCTCTTGCCAGTGCCAGAGCAGGGCCTACAGGAGCTGAGCATCCAGGTGCAGGGCCCAACCAGCAGAGCCACCGTCTTCCAGGACACCCCAGCCCAGGAGCTAACTCCTCCCCAGGGGCACCCCGCCGGAGGGGAGGTCCTGCAGCACCGAGGGCAGCCCCCACCAGACGCACACAAGAAAGACAATGCTTCAAACTGGGGGAAAAGTTACTCCCCAACCCCTGCAAAACAAAAAGCCAAAATGAAAACCCCAACACGTCTGCCGGGCCCTGATGGCTCACGCCTGAAATCCCCATTCAAAGCCAGCCCAGGCAGCAAAGTCCACGAGATTCCTAGCTTCATGAACCACCTGAAAACTGGAAGTAGCTGTGGCTCAAGAGCTGGAGGGTTGGGACAGCACTCAGGCCCTGAGTCAAGCCTCATGACAAACTTGAGAGTAGGGATGGGAGGGGAAATGGGGAGAACACTAGAAGGATGACTCTTATCAAGATGTATTGTCAGCCGGGCACTGGTGGCTCACGCCTGCAATCCTAGCTACTCAGGAGGCTGAGATGTGAGGATAGTGGTTCAAAGCCAGCCCAGGCATAAAAGTCCCCATGAGACCTATCTCCAATGAACTGCCCCCAAACCAGAAGTGGAGTTTTGGTTCAAAGTGGTAGAGCGCTAGCCTTGAGCAAAAGAGCTCAGGAATAGCATCTACGCCGAGTTCAAGCCCCACAACCAACAGCAACTAAAAAAGATGTACTCATAACCCAACTTGTAGAACTGAAACCTCTTTGTACAGCTACTTAATAAAAAATAAAAAAATACATGGTGGTCTACATACAAAGATAATATGAGGAGCCTCACTGAGTAAGGGGGAGAATAAACTA
Source organism: Dipodomys spectabilis (assembly GCF_019054845.1). NCBI lineage: Eukaryota > Metazoa > Chordata > Mammalia > Rodentia > Heteromyidae > Dipodomys > Dipodomys spectabilis. The sequence goes on along the minus strand of NW_024870885.1, from coordinate 235,881 downwards.
GAAAGCGACAGACAAGGTAGCTTGATGAATGGCAATACCTGCACTTCTGAACTCAACGACGAAACTCCTTTATACACAATCAACAGAAACTACAACAAGGAGAAAAAGAATCAAAGGGAAGTACGACGGGCTATCTTGTGGGGTAGAGACCAGAGGGGAGGGGCAGAGGGCACCAAGAAGAGCCCTCCCTGACACCAGCACAGACCCAGACAGCAGGGCCTACGACACCCCACCCACAAGATGCTCCCAGGCCTCACCCCTCAAGAGCCAGCAGGGCTGGGAAGGTGGCTCAGTGGTAGAGCGCTTGCCTTGCATGCCTGAGGGCCTGGGTTCGATTCCTCAGCACCACATAAGCAAAAAGAAAAAAGCCGGAAGCGGTGTTGTGGCTCAAGTGGTAGAGCGCTAGCCTTGAGCTGAAGAGCTGAGGGACAGCGCCCAGGCCCAGAGTTCAGGCCCCACAACTGAACCCCCCCCCCCAAAAAAAAAATAGCAATGCCCATAACACCCATAAACCCACAAGCAAAAGGCAACAAACAGCTCAACAACAAACAAAAATAGAGGCCATACAAGATATGGTCAGTAACACAGGATCTTCAGCAATCAAATCTGTAGTAATAGCACAATGAGCCTACTATCCATCAGCCACAGCGAGGACCACGGCAGCTATCCCAGGTGGAGACCTGGGAACTGGGCGCTGCTGCTAGTATGGAAGGGAGACCTGGGAACTGGGCGCTGCTGCTATGGAGGGGAGACCTGGGAACTGGGGGCTGCTATGGAGGGCATGCAGAAGGAGCTGCACTGTGTATGGCAGCTGTTAATCCTGAAGAATTTCAAACTCATGCTCATCACCGGGTGCTCCAGGGTAATCAAGCAGTACTACCATACACGTGGGAAACAAAAATACCATCCATGGAGCCGGGCGCTGGTGGCTCATGCCTGTAATCCTAGCTACTCAGGAGGCTGAGATCTGAGGATCGCGGTTCAAAGCCAGCCCGGGCAGGAGAGACTGTGAGACTCCTATCTCCAATAAACCACCAGAAAACCGGAAGTGGCGTTGTAGCTCAAGTGGTAGAGCGCTAGCCTTGAGCTGAAGAGCTGAGGGACAGCGCCCAGGCCCAGAGTTCAAGCCCCATGACCGACAAAAAAAAAAAAAAAAAAAAAATACCATCCATGGATCTCACAAAGGAGCAGTGTCTATAACCACACTCAATGAGATGGGGGGAAACACATAAAGACGCAAGCCAAAACAGTAGCAGAATGCTTGCCCAGCACGCCCTCCGCCCTCAGCACCATAAAACAGCCCAAGCCAGAAATAAGCACAAAGAAGGGCTGGGAAGATGGCTCAGTGGTAGAGCGCTTGCCTCCCACGCATGAGGTCCTGGGTTCGATTCCTCAGCACCACATAAGCAAAAAGAAAAAAGCCAGAAGTGGTGCTGTGGCTCAAGTGTTAGAGCGCTAGCCTTGAGCTGAAGAGCTGAGGGACAGCGCCCAGGCCCAGAGTTCAGGCCCCATGACCGGACCCCCCCCCCAAAATAAAAAAGAGCCAGTAGAGCATAGCACCCCAACTCGGCCTGCACTCAAGCCCCATTCCTTCCAGAAGCTCAGCCATCGTCTCCCTATTGCCCGCAGTGAACCGCCAGAGGCAGGAGACTGTGCCTGGAGCTTGTTCTGTGCTTCCTGAGGAGCTCGGAGGAAGTCTAAGTCTCTCTATGATCAACAGGAGTTGATCACTTCAGTGTGGCCAAATTTAAAGGACAAGTTTTCAGAATTCTTTATGAAACTGTAGTCAACACACTAAAACATACAAATTCAAATCTCAAATGTTTCACTAGCGCTACAAAACTAAGTCTCTACTAAAAAGAATGTGTACGTAAACCAAGAGCACAGCCAGGCGGAGTGGCAAATCCTTGTAATCACAGCGCTCGAAGGCTGGGAAATTCAAGGACAGCCTAGCTACGTGGCACAGGACAAACAAAAACTTTCACAATATAGAAGCCGAAGGCAGCTTTTTAGAAATGTGAGCGTCTCCCTCTCTGGGTCAGAAGCCCGGGACGGGGCTGTCACGCTGGGAGCTGGGCTCAGCCGCTGTACCTGATGGTTCCCGTTGGGGAGGGGAGGGGGCTGATGAGGTGGGCCATGGTGTCTGGAATGCTGATGGTCAGGGGTGAGATGTGTGGCTGCACGGGCTTCACTGGAGACACCGGCGCCTCTTGCTTCTCCCTCTTCTCACTGGACAGAGCTGTGAACGTGATCTTGATGTTTGTGCTCGGAAACCTGAATGTGCATCTGAAAAAGAAACACTGACGGTCAGCACTGTCTGCTGCCCACCACACACACACCCCCATCCAAAACCCTGCCATCCCAGAGCGCTCAGCCATTTAGGGAGCAAAATCACAAGTGACTCAAAGACACTTGTCAGGACAGGAGCAGTGCCCAAGTCTGTCATGTCTGGGAGGTGGAAATGGGCAAACGGTGGTCTGAAAACAGCCTATGCATAAAAGTTTGCAAGACTATCTCACTCAATGTCTGCAAGTGGTAGATCATCCTAAGCTATGGAGAAAACACAGTGACTAGGCTGTGTCACCACCTGTCACCCCACTGACTAAAGCAAGCACAAGCAGAAGCATGGGCTGGCTAGTACAAAGTCAGACCCTATATTGAAGAAAACTAGTGCAGAAGGGACTGGCAGAGGGCCTAACGTGGTAGAACACCCGCTCCGCCAGTGCAGGCTGAGAGCAAACTCTAGCACCTTAGTGCCCGTACAAAAAGAAAAGGGAAGGAGTAAGGGACAGACGCACTCTTACACAAACGCACTGGTCAGACCAGCCAAGTAGAAAAGCAGGTACAGGACTCAACTCAACTGCCACTTAATCTTTATGACTCCTTTGGTGAGCAGGCAGGTGTGTGCGAGGCTGGGGACCAGGGCTGCGTTCAACGGCACAGTGCGTGCCCTGCTCGGGCGAGGCCGTGCACCCACCAACAGCACCACTCCCTTCAAAAAGGAGTACTGTGTATGTGTGCACCGACGTGCCTATGTGCTTGTGTGTTTACTAAATCGTAAATGACTTGAACACTACTTGGTGTGCATCCTATAGAAGTAGGACTGTAATAAAGAAAGAACAACCAGCCAGGGCCCCCCCCCCCCCCCCCCCGCTGGCGTGCCCACTCTGAGACCCCTTCCACCCTGTCCCCGCCCCCTTTTTGGTCTGCACATGGATTCCAAGGGCATCCTTCTCACTTCCAGGGAGAGACGAGAGGGTGCAGTGCAACTAGGCTGCACGCTAAGCATAAAACCTTTGATAGGTTTTCTTTTTCTTTTTTTTGCTGGTTGTGGGGCCTGGGCGCTGTCCCTCAGCTCTTCAGCTCAAGGCCAGTGCGCTACCACTTGAGCCACAGCGCCACTTCTGGCCTTTTCTGCTTATGTGGTGCTGAGGACTCGAACCCAGGGCCTCATGCATACAAGGTAAGCGCTCTACCACTGAGCCACCTTCCCATTCCCAGACCCTATACATTTTCTTAGAGTGTCATATCTGCCATACAACTCTCAATTTGTAATGCAGATGATCACATTTAAAATTTTAAGTCATTAGTCGCCCAGAGCCCTAACTCTGCAAGCCGCGTCTCTCAGAACTCTACCACTGTCGGCTCCACTCCTCAGCACAGCTTTTAATCCTTACCCATCCTTCCCACACCAGAAGATGAGCCCCTCTCCCCACAAAGAGCAGACACACCATGGAGCTGGGAAGAAACACAGATGCAGGTGCAACACCCCCAGGAAAGTTTGCACAGACACTTAGCAGCCTCAAAAACAAGGCACCGCAGGGCTGGGAAGGTGGCTCAGTGGCAGAGCGCTTGCCTCGCATGCATGAGGCCCTGGGTTCGATTCCTCGGCACCACATAAGCAGAAAAAACCGGAAGTGGTGCTGTGGCTCAAGTGGTAGAGCGCTAGTCTTGAGCTGAAGAGCTGAGGGACAGCGCCCAGGCCCAGAGTTCAGGCCCCACGACCGGATCCAAAACAAAAACAAAAAACAAAAACAAAAACAAAAACCCCAAGGCACCATCCAAATACTCAGGGCAGCCAGTGCATGCACAAAGACCACACGGAAGATGTACCGCTGTTTCCTCAGCCCAAGGCACACGAACAGAGAAAGCCTCTCCACTCCACGAGCCCAGGTGTGATACGCCCAGGTGTGATATGCCCGGGTGTGATGCGCCCGGGTGTGATGCGCCCAGGTGTGATATGCCCGGGTGTGATACGCCCAGGTGTGATATGCCCGGGTGTGATGCGCCCGGGTGTGATACGCCCAGGTGTGATATGCCCGGGTGTGATACGCCCAGGTGTGATATGCCCGGGTGTGATGCGCCCAGGTGTGATACGCCCAGGTGTGATACGCCCGGGTGTGATGCGCCCGGGTGTGAAGCGCCCGGGTGTGATGCGCCCGGGTGTGGTGCGCCCGGGTGTGATACGCCCGGGTGTGATGCGCCCGGGTGTGATGCGCCCGGGTGTGATGCGCCCGGGTGTGATACGCCGGGGTGTGATGCGCCCGGGTGTGATACGCCGGGGTGTGATGCGCCCGGGTGTGATGCGCCCGGGTGTGATGCGCCCGGGTGTGATGCGCCCGGGTGTGATACGCCGGGGTGTGATGCGCCCGGGTGTGATGCGCCCGGGTGTGATGCGCCCGGGTGTGATACGCCGGGGTGTGATGCGCCCGGGTGTGATGCGCCCGGGTGTGATACGCCGGGGTGTGATGCACCCGGGTGTGATGCGCCCGGGTGTGAAGCGCCCGGGTGTGGTGCGCCCGGGTGTGATATGCCCGGGTGTGAAGCGCCCGGGTGTGATGCGCCCGGGTGTGAAGCGCCCGGGTGTGGTACGCCCGGGTGTGATGCGCCCGGGTGTGATGCGCCCGGGTGTGATGCGCCCGGGTGTGAAGCGCCCGGGTGTGATGCGCCCGGGTGTGATACGCCGGGGACTTCAACAATGCTCCTGTCTCGCCTGCACTGTCAATCGTTTTTTGGTTTTTTATTGAGGTGCCAGCCTTGGCACTTGAACTCGGGCCTGGGCACTGTCCCTGAGCTGCCTCTTGCTCAAGGCGAGTGCTCTACCCCTTGAACCACACAGCTCCACTCTGGCTTTTCTGGCAGTTAACTGAAGACTAGAGCCTCACAAGATATTCCCTCCCACGTTGGCTTCGAGCCACAGTCCTCAGGTCTCCATTGCAGGCATGAGCAACCAGCATCCAGCTACACATTTCTCTTTTTTTCTTTTTCTAGGTCCAAGACTAGGACTTCAACTTGGTACCTAGAGCCACTTCCACTCATTAGCTAGGACTCTGCCAAAGGAGCCCCACCTCTAACCCCTCCATCCTGTTTTGTTAAAGTGACTACGTTTGAACTACGGGCCGTGTACCTGGCAAAGTAGGCACAAGGTGAACCATGACCCCAGTCTTGCTCTTTCTTTTCTACCATATCACAACTCAGAAGAATGTCGCAGCCAGTGCACTCCTGTGCTGCATGCACCTGGGTCTGCACGCAGAGCACACGGAGCCTGTGAGGTGTCCAGGGTGGCGCACACCTGCAGCCGCAGCCCTCGGGAGGCTGAGGCCAGAGCGCCAGCCCACACCCCAGTGTGTCGTCACGGGCTTGTCTTAGAACATTCCAGAATAGTGTGGCCGTTAGAAGATGATCAGCAAAGCTCAGGGCGGTGTGGGCCACCGGGAAAGCCCTTGTAGGGCATGGTCAAGACCCTAGGTTCAAACCCCAGCACTTAAAAAGAAAAAGAGGAAAGAAGAAACTAGAAGGATCATCATTTGCTGGGCACCAGTGGCTCACGACTATAACCCTAGCTACTCAGGAGGCTGAGACCTGAGGAGCGTGGTTCAAAGCCAGCCTGGGCAGAAAAGGTCATGAGATTGCAATGAATCACCAGAAAACCAGAAGTCAAGCTGCGGTAGAGCGCTAGCCTTGAGCAAGAGAAGCTGTAGGCCTTGAGTTCAATCCCCACAGCTATCAAGAAAAAGCTTGAAGCCAAAGTAATAACCTTCAGATACTTATAACAGAAGAGTGTACCCAGTCTGTATAGACTGCCTTGGGTAAAGATGGAAAGACCTCGTGGAAATTAGGACATTTTAAAGTAACAATTTACCCAGAAACATTTAAACTGCCAGTCAAACCTAGTTCTCAGAGGAGACCCGGGAAAGCTCAGAGGCCTTCCCCTTAGGTTGACCCTTGACCAAGGGCAAACTGACCAGGACCTGAAGAAGGGTCCAGGCCCAGGCCCAGAGCCAACTTGCTAAGACTGGGAGAACCCTTGGCTTTCAAGGAAATCTGTCCAAATGAGACACAAGCAGAGGAACAGAACTTCAGTGATTACACAGCCGAAGGCCAGGACCCAAAGGCCACCTGCAGCTTTCCACAGACACAAACAGCACACTGACGGGGGACAGACACTAACCGAGACGCAAGGCACTCACAAACTGACTCGCTGAATTTAAGCTCTTCTGCACTATTTACACCTAAAAAAGAAAAACCCCAAAGACAAACAAAACAAAAATAGCAAACTTTGGGAATAGAATAGAGAATCTGACATCCAGTACCTAAAGTCAACTATCCAGTTTTCAAGACAATAACAACAAAACTGAGGTTGGGAAGGGGTTCAAAAAAACCCATCTCAGCCGGGCGCTGGTGGCTCACGCCTGTCATCCTAGCTACTCAGGAGGCTGAGATCTGAGGATCATGGTGCATAGACAGCCTGGGCAGGAAAGTCCATGAGACTCTTATCTCCAATAAACCACTAGAAAACCAGAAGTGGCGCTGTGGCTCAAGCGGTAGAGCACTCACTTTGAGCTCAAGAGCTGAGGGACAGAGCTCAGGCCCAGAGTTCAAGTCCTGCAACCAACTAAAAAAACCCAACAAAACAAAAAAAACCCATCTCAAACCACGAAAAGATGGGTGTGGTGATACAAGCCTGTCCTTCCAGCTAAACAGGAAGAATAAAACAGAACTGGAGTCCAAGTACAGTCAGGCAAACGTGGAAAAGTAACAAAAGCAAAAAAGGCCGGGTATCTGCAATTCAGGGCCTGGGTGCTATCCCTGGGTCAACAACAGGGCTGGGAATGTGGCTCAGTGCTGAGTGCTTGCCTAGCATGCATGAAGCCCTGGGTTCGAGTCCTTAGCACCACACAAGCAGAAAAAGCCGGAAGTGGTGCTGTGGCTCAAGTGGTAGAGCGCTGGCCTTGAGCTGAAGAGCTGAGGGACAGCGCCCAGGCCGAGTTCAGGTACCACAACACACACACACACACACACACACACACACTCTCTCTCTCTCTCTCTCTCTCTCTCTCTCACACACACACACACACACACACAAATCAACCTAACAGAAAGAAAAAGAGACTATAAGCTATTAGACTAAAGCTACCCCACATACCAACAACAAAATGGTCTTATCAGTGATTAAATGGATCAAAACTCTCCAATCAAAATACTTGAGAGGTGGGTAACCCCAGCACTCAGGAATCTGAGGCAAGGAGATGAGAGTTCAAGAGTTCAAGGGCAGCCTGGACCACACAGGGAGTTGCTGTCTCAAAAGAAGCAAAAGAAACGTACAAGTTAGTATTTGTTAAAGAACTCTCCTTTGGCAGGCGAAGGCAGCCTAGGCCACAGCCCAGTGAAGAAGCCTCCCTATGTGCACACTTCACAGCAGGGCCACTACACAAATCCAGCCTGTCACAGCACACTTCACCTTGTCCACACGCAGAGGTCTGTGGAGACACCAAAGCCCCAGTCCACTGCGACTGATGTCACAGACAGAACCGAGAGAATTTAGGGGGCTGGCATCTGCTGAGCACCAGGAACAGGGAACCAGCCCTCCCGGTGTTCTCCCCCACAAAGTGCAATGGAGCAGCCTCACCAGAGAGGCGGTGTGTGTGTGTGTGTGTGTGTGTGTGTGTGCAGTGCCCAGGACGCCCCCCCCTCCCCCCAGCCACAATCCACACCTGGGGCCAGCTACCGCACTGGGCTCAAATACAGAACCCTTCATTCAGCAAACAGAAGTCATCAGTCAGTTACCAGTCCAAGAACACTAAGGCTGATTTTTAAAAATCATTTAGGCTGGCGTAGAGCTTGGTGGTAGAGTACATGTTTACCATGGACAAAGCCCCAAACTCAGTCTCCAGAACCAAAAATAAATGAGCAAAAATTTATTTAAGCCGGGCACCAGTGGCTCATGCCTGTAATTACTGTAATGCCTGTAGTTACTCAGAAGGCTGAGATCTGAAGATCACAGTTCAAAGCCATCCAGGGCAGGACAGTCTGTGGGATTCTTATCTTCACTTAAAGACCAAAGAATACCGAGAAGCAGAGAAGCAGAGCTATGGCACAGGGGCAGAATGCTAGCCTTGAACAACAGAGCTCAAGGACAGCACATAGGCCCTGGCTTCAAACCTCAGATCCCGCACAAAAATAAATAAGGATCATAGTTCAAAGCCAGACCGAGCAAGAAAGTCTGTGAGACTCTACATGAAAAACTACCAAAAGGGATGGGAATGTGGCTTAGTGGTAGAGTCCTTGCCTAGCATGCATGAAGCCATGGATTCCATTCCTCAATACCACACAAACAAAAAAAGCCAGAAGTGGCGCTGTGGCTCAAGTGGTGGAGTGGTAGCCTTGAGCAAAAGAAGCTCAGAGACAGTGCCCAGGCCTTGAGTTCAAGCCCCAGAATTGGGAAGGAAAAAAAAAGAGCCAGGCACTGGTGGCTCACTCCTGTAATCCTAGCTACTCAGGAGTAGCTAGATCTATGAATCACAGTTCAGAGCCAACTTGGGCAGGAAAGTCCGTGAGACTCTTATCTCCTATTAACCACTAGAAAGCTGGAAATGGCGCTGTGGCTCAAGAGTAGAGCGCTAGCCTTGAGCTGAAGAGCTGAGGGACAGCGCCCAGAGTTCAAGCCCCATGACCAACTTAAAAAAAAAAAAGAGGGGCTGGGAAGGTGGCTTGCCTTGCATGCCTGAGGGCCTGGGTTCGATTCCTCAGCATCACATAAGGAAAAAATAAAAAGCCAGAAGTGGCGCTGTGGCTCAAGTGGTAGAGTGCTAGCCTTGAGCTGAAGAGCTGAGGGACAGCGCCCAGGCCCAGAGTTCAGGCCCCACGACCGGAACCAGAAAAAAAAAGAAAAAAAAAAGAGCTCAGGGAAAGTGCTCAGGCCCTAAGTTCAAGCCCCGGATGTTTAGCTACTGGCAAATCCATAGATGATATAAAGAACAAACTATTAAGTGAGATGGGTGTGGTGATGCATGTCTGCAGTCTCAGTGCTGGGGTAGAAGCAGAAGGACTGCAAACCCCAGGTCTTGGAGAGAGAGGAAAAGAACTCATACAGTTTACAGATTTGTGATTAATAAGCAAATCTGTAGTAATATGAAAATGCACACTGAGAAACAACTTGTGAGAAAGGAAAAGATAAAAGATCAATAGAAAAAAAAAATCAATAGAAAGGCCAGGCATCAGGGGCTCATGCCTGTAATCCTAGCTACTCAGGAGGCTGAGATCTGAGGATCCCGGTTCAAAGTCAGCTGGAGCAATCAAGTCAGTGAAAGTCTTATCTCTAATAAACCACCAGAAAACCGGAAGTGGTGCTGTAGCTCAAGTGGAAGAGCGCTAGCCTTGAGCTGAAGAGCTGAGGGACAGTGCCAAGGCCCAGAGTTCAAGCCCCATGACCGACCCCCCCCCCCCAAAAAAAAAAGATCAATAGAAAGTAGTTGTATTTGAAGGGAGCTACTACTTACTTTTTGGCAGTAAGTTTGGTTTGATCGCAGTGAGTTGGGCTTGCTAGGTAGGTGCTTTACCACTCAAGCCTCCTCTCTAGCTGGGAGCCACTGTCAGCTAGTTTAAGGACATTGTAAGAAAGGAGAGGAAGGGGAAGTGGACAAATGGCTCAACACCAAGTCACTGGAACCAAGTGGTCAAATCAGTGCAGCCAGAACAAGACCTGGCCTGGCTCCAACAACGTGCCAGCTCAGGAGATCCCCCCCCCCCCCCCCCAGCTCAAGAACGCAGAGCAGGGGCTGGCCTGGAACTGTACACACGCTCTTCATGTGTACAGGCACTAAGCGTGTTATGTATGATACAGGAAGAGCTGCCAGCCCAGGCAGGGCAGTCCTGAGACTCACCTCCAGCTAACCACCAAAAAGCCACAAGTAGAGCAGCGGTAGAACACCAACTTTGAGCATAAAACTCAGGGACAGAGGACAGGACCTGAGTTCAAACTCCAGGACCCGTACACACACATGTACATGTACACACACGTATGCGTGCGTGCATGCACACACACACACTCACTCCGCATGAGCAGTCATTAAAGGCAGTTAATTTATACAAAGCGTACTGACATAACCGGCTCCTGACTTTCAGCTCTACTCTGCTGCTCTTGGTGAATCGAGCCAGGCTCAAAGGCACGGCTCCCATCTCCGCTGACACTATCTTCCTGCCTTTTGCAACAGCAGCTCTGTTCCCCTCCACCCAGGCCTGCGCGTACTCTTCAGGCCGGGAAGGCCCAGCCTGCTGACTGACAGGTATGCCATGCCTCCTAACCCTAACTTCCCCCTCCTTCTCCTTCCATGCCCCAGCTCCCTAGAACTCAAACCTCTACTTCTCTCCCTCCCCACCCCATAGCCCCCTCCCATTCCTGATCCTAGAGACAGTCCAAGCCTACCCACTAAGCTGTGGTCCTTTCCAAAGCCCTTCCTTCCAGCTCTCTGTACTGGTATTCTCTGGGAACTGGGCTTCTGACCAACCCCAACAGAGTAGATCTAGAAAACTCCAGAAGGGTCTGGGAATGTGGCTTAGTGGTAGAGTGCTTGCCTAGCATGCTTGAAGCCCTGGGTTCATCAGTACCACATGAACAGAAAAAGCCAGAAATGGCACTGTGGCTTAAACGGTAAAGTACTAGCCTTGAGCAAAAGCTCAGGGACAGCACCCAGACCCCGAGTTCAAGCCCAGGACAGATTAAAAAAGAAAAAACTCCAGAAGCTACAACCTGGCTATCTACAGCCTCTGCAGTCCTCTCTAACTCACCGAGCAAGTCTAATGTGAGGCCAGCAAACACAGCCCACACAGGCGAAGGCAGGCTTTCCCCTCAGGAGGCAAGCAGTCATGTTTCCAACTAAACATAACTTGTGCACAGTAGCATGTGTCTGCCATCTTGTCACTCAGGAGGCTGAGACAGGAAGATTAAGGTTTGAAGCAGCCTGGGCAGAAAAGTTTGTAAGACTCTATCTCTGGTTAACTGGAAAAATGGCTAGGTATGGCTGAAGTGGCAGAGCATCAACTGTGAGCAAGAATGCAGCAAGAACACAAGGCCAAGCTTCAGCCCAAGAGCAGAGTCCGGACCCCACTTCTGGACTGTCTGTCTGTCTAAGTATCAGGTGTGGTGGCACACACTGGAAGTCCCAGTGCTTGGGAAACTAAAGGAGACGGGCCACAGATCAGAGGCCTGCCCGGGCTTCCCAGTGAGATCCTGCCTCAAAACGAATTTTGTTTAACAGTAAATTCAACTTCTTCTAATATTTGCCTATTGAATACTCTAGGATCTTAGTGATTAAAACGAACAAATTCACTTGATATTTTCAAAGTACCAATAACGCTAAAGAATTGAATATTTTTACTCATACATTATACACTGAGTTTTCTAACAAAGGGAACTCTTGTCCGGTGACTTCCTAAAACCTTTCTTTGGACAGGCAGTCCAGTCCGTGAGAGGCTGGGCTGCAGCTTTTCCATCTCCAGCCGCCCCAAGCTCTCTTCTAGTCAGGATTCTTTCCCATGTGCCAAGCTGCTGGCCAAGTCACCGGTGCATCGCCCTCCTCCAGCTCTGTCTGAAGAGCCAGCCCCCCCCCCCAACCTAGGAGCACCTGTGCCTCCCGTGGGTCAGGGGCTCTGGTGGGAATCTTCCACAGGGTCCTACAGACCTGGCTGAATGAAGGACTTGCCGAATCAGCTTCTGGAAAACTCCATGCCCTGCAAACGCCCTGATGTACACTGACCCTCACAAATGTCCCACAGTGGGCTTGGGGCTCACCAGCCCTGGCAGAAAGGAACCTGTACTCACTGTAATTCAGGTCACCACAAGCAAGGTCGGGACATTTCTTTTCCCCAAAGTAGTTCAGTATTAATACCACTTCAATGAAATGGTGAGCCACACCTCCCACCCCCAGCCCCCACCCCCGTATTACAGCATAAAACTAGTCTCTAAATACCCAGCAGGGCCTACTGAGGGTTGTGAGGTTTTCTGGTAGATCATAGGGCTTGAGCTCAGGGCCTGTCCCTGAGCTTTTGTGCTCAAGGCTAGCACTCTGCCACTATGAGCTACAGCTCCACTTCTGATTTTCTGTTGGTTCATTGGAGATAGATCACAGACTTTCCTACCCAGGCTAGCTTTGAACCCACGATCCTCAGATCTCAGCCTTCTGAGTAGCTAGGATTACAGGCGTGAGCCACTGGCACCTGGATGGCCTTTTCTTTTTGAGATACCATAAAAATCCTAGCATTCAGGAGGCTTAAGCATGAGGATCACTGAATTCAAGGGCAGCCTAGACTACTCAGGTAAGACCCTGTCTCAAACTAACACCCCCAAACCACCTAAACTACTGTTCTTCATGTTTCTAAATTCTCTATTTTAGTTTTTAATACAAGCAACAAGATAGCTGGTGTTACTGGAATAAAATCAGTGCTTCAAATAAGAGCTCACCTATGGACTGTCTTAACTGTACAGGGACTTCAACTCAACAGAGAAAGCTGAAACAAACACTGAAGATATTTCAGCCAGGCACAATGGTTTCATACCTTAAATCCTAGCTATTAGGAAGCAGAGATCAGGAAGATCATGGTTCAACCCAACACAAAAAGCTAGCAAGATCCAAACAAGCTGGGCATGGTGGGGCACATCTACTGTGCCTGCTCTGTGGAAGACAGTTTCAGCTTTACGACAAGAACTGGAGACATTGTCCAAAAAGTAAACAGCTGAGGACAAAAGAGGCTAAGGGCATGGCTAGAGAGGTAGAGCGCCTGCTGATCAAGCCTAAGAACCTGAACTCAAACCCCAGCAGATAAATAAATTCATGTACACACCTGTAATCCTAGCACTCAGAGAAGGCTGACGCAGAAGGATCCTGAGTTTGAGGCCAGTTTGAGCTACAAAGTGAGGTCTGTCTCAACACAGACACACACATAGGGGAAAGAAAAAGGAGACTGAGCCCCTGCAGAGTGGTTACACAGGCGATTACATTTCTTAATTTGACTTCTCTAACTTTAAAAAATACAGTATCAACCTAAACATTAAACTTAAGGTCAACAAAGGCTTTTTTTTGTTTTTTTTTGGGGAGGGAGGGTTAGGGAGAATCAGTCATGGGGCTTGAACTCTGGGCCTGGGCGCTGTCCCTCAGCTCTTCAGCTCAAGGCTAGCGCTCTACCACTTGAGCTACAGCACCACTTCTGGTTTTCTGGTGGTTTACTGGCGATAAGAGTCTTACAGACTTTCTTGCTCGGGCTGGCTTTGAACCGTGATCCTCAGATCTCAGCCTCCTGAGTAGCTAGGATGACAGGCGTGAGCCACCAGCACCTGGTTCAACAAAGTCTTTTGAAACCATTTCTACACTGAATGGTATTTTACTCATTAACCTGTATGTACTATCATCCTAAAATAAAAATCTATAAATGAAGAAAAAATGGTGCTAAGACCCTTTATTTCACAGGGTACAGAAGCTAAACCTTCCTCCTGTTAACAGATGCTCACACTCCCTGCAGAGGTAAAGTGGGGCCACCTGCACTGTTTGAATTCTGCTCCCTCACTGAACGAGCACTTTATTTCCCTCTTAGCATGTAGGCACATGCAGAGTTCAACGCAAATGGGTTGTCTTGTTTTGTTGTTTTTGTTTTGTCCTTACTATGGACACAAACTGGCCTGGAATTCAGAATCCTCCCTCTTCTGCCTCTTCTGTCTTGCTAACACAAATATCCTGGCTGAAGAGTAATAAAATAACTATCTTTAAATATCCCCTAAATCCTCAGAATAAATAATTTCCTTGGTTATAAAATCAACTTTGTTTTTCTTGTCCGTTGTAGGGCTTCAACTCTCAGGGCCCAGGCACTGTTCCTGAACCTCTTTGTACTCAACACTAGTGCTCTACCCCTGGAGCCACAGCACCACTTCCGGTGTTTGAGATAAGTCTCACAGGGATAGTTCCTCCCCGGCTGGCTTTGAACCGCCATCCTCAGATCTCAGCTTCTTGAGTAGCTAGGATGACAGGCGTGAGCCACCAGCGCCCGGCTTGCTGAGCTCCTTTGCTCTACCACTTTGAGCCACAGCTCCACTTCCAGTTTTTGAGTGGCTAACTGGAGGTAAGAGCCTTGTGAGAGCCGGGCGCTGGCGGCTCCCGCCTGCCATCCCAGCTACTCAGCAGGCTGAGATCTGAGGACCAGGTTCCAAGCCAGCCCGGGCAGCAAACTCCGTGAGACTCTGATCTCCAATAAACCAGCAGAAAACTGGAAGTGGCGCTGTGGTAGTGCTCGCCTGGAGCTGAAAGACGGAGCCCGGCTGAGCTCAAGCCCCACGACCCCCGACGACGACAAAAACTCCTGAGGACGTTCCTTCCTGCCCGGGCTGGCTTTGAACCGCCACCCTCAGATCTCAGCCTCCCGTTAGCTGATGACAGCGTGAGCAGCGGCCCGAGCCCCGCAGCGGCCCCCGGGCCGGCCGCGGCGGCCGAGGCCCCGCAGCGCGCTGGGAACCGCGCGGCACGCGGACAAAGCTGCGCTTGGAACCATCGCGAAGCGCGCTCGGAGGGCGAGCGGGCCTTTCCCGGGGGGGCTCGGACACCGCTTCCCGGCGGCCATTTCCGAGCGCAGAGGCCTTCTGGAGAGAAGTTGCTGGAGAAGTTCGGGGCTCCCGCGCGGGCCGCGCCGGGCCGGGGGCGGGGCGCGGGGCCCCGGCCGGAGGCGGCGCGGCGCGGCCCGTCCCCGCCGCCCCACTCACACGCGCGGCAGCTGCAGCGGCGGCGCCCCGCGCCGCTGGAAGACGCCGTCCACGAAGACGCCGTTCTTGCCCAGGCAGCGCAGGTAGAAGTCGCCGCCCGCGTCCGGCCGCGGCTGCGCGGGCTCCGGGGCCGCCGCGCCGGGGCCGCCGCCCGGCGGCGTGAAGATCTCCAGGTGGCGCCGCGAGATGAAGCTCGAGTGCCCCATGCTCACGTCCACCGAGCCCTGCGACGAGTTGCGCCCGATGGTCACCGAGCGCTTCTTCATGAGGTACTCGAACTCGCGGCCCTCGAGCCGCGCCACGGCCCAGCCGCCCGGCGGGCTCCCGCCGCCCCCGGCCCCGCCGCCCGCGGGAGGGGCGCCCGCGCCCGAGAGCGCCGCCGCGGCCGCCATCGCCTGCGAGGCCCGGCCGATCCGCGCGGGCGCCCTGGCGGGCCGAGGCCCGGGCGCGGTCGTGGGCCGCGCTAGGCGAGCACGGGCGCCGAGGCCGCCGGCCGGCGAGGAGAGCGGCGAGGGCGGGCGCTCGCGCGGCCGCGCGCCGGGCCGCCTGACGGACGCGCGCGCCGGCCAATGGGCGCGCTGCACGCGGTGGGGCTACCGCGGCCGGCCAATGGCGGGCCGCGCTGCCGAGCGCCGGCACGTCCGGCGGCGTTGCGCGACGCAGGCCGGGCCCGGCGGCGCGGAAAACCCGCGGCGGAGCGCGGCTCCCTCGCGGGGCCGGGGCGCACGAGGCGCGGGCGGGGGCCAAGGTCACGGCGGGCGCGGGCGGCGTCCCCCGCGCCGGCCTCCGCAGGCCGCCTTCCCCGCCTTCCCCGCCGGCCCGCGGCCGGGGCGCCCGGGGGCTGCGTGTTCACCGCCCGCGGCCCCCGCCCGCCGGGCCTCCGGTGGACAAGCCCGCGGCGGCCCGGGTCCCGACGTCCGCGGCGGACGGGCACGGGCGCCGGGGCCCAGCGGAGGCCCGCGAGCGAGGCCCGGCCAGGACGGCGCCGCCGCGCTGCCGGCTGCGGGCCGCGGGCCGCTCCCCGGGGCGCTGCGTGGGGCCTCCCGAAGGCGGGCCGAGGAGGGCGCGCACCGCCCGCCCAGCCGGTCGTCGGAAGTGCAGCCGCGGCTCCAGCGTGGAGGGCCGGCCTGGGCAGGACGGCGCGGGGACAGCACCCGGCCTGCCCTCATCCGTGCGGGAGGTGCGGAGCACCGCAGGAGCACCCAGCACAGCCCAGGAGCACCCAGCAGACGCCCAGGAGCACCCAGCACAGCCCAGGAGCACCCGGCACAGCCCAGGAGCACCCGGCACAGCCCAGGAACACCCGGCACAGCCCAGGAGCACCCGGCACAGCCCAGGAGCACCCGGCACAGCCCAGGAGCACCCGGCACAGACCCGGAGCACCCAGCACAGCCCAGGAGCACCCAGCAGACGCCCAGGAGCACCCAGCAGACGCCCAGGAGCACCCAGCAGACGCCCAGGAGCACCGGCACAGCCCAGGAGCACCCAGCACAGCCCTCAGGCCAGGTACCCACAGACACCCCGCACAGCCCTCACGCCAGGTAACCACAGACACCCAGCACACACCCAGGAACACCCAGCACAGCCCTCACAGCAGGTTCAGAGCACCCCAGGAACACCTAACACAAGGCTCCATGGGAGGTACCCACAGACACCCAGCACACGCCCAGGAACACCCAGCACAGTCCTTACAGCAGGTACAGAGCACCCCAGGAACACCCAGCCCAAGGCTCCATGGCAGGTATGGAGTACCCCACAGACACCCAGCACAAGCCGTCAAAGGAAAGGACAGTGAGAAATGTTTCTCAGATGCTGTGGAGACACGCAAGAGTGGGTTTCCTGAGTTAGCTCTCAGGCGCTGTGCGCTTGGAGGAAGGCTAGGGCTCTGTCTGTAGTGTCCAGTCCAGCGTCGTAAGTTTCACTGTGAGAAATGTCTTGACTTGTTTGGAGTTGTATGCTGGTAACATATATGAGGTGACTACTTTTCACATGCTGTCATCAAAGTTGAGTGACTACCATATGCAAGAAAATCAGACCTAGCGGGCGCCATGGCTCACTCCTATAATCCTACTCAGGAGGCTGAGATCTGAGGATCAGTTCAAAGCAAGCCCAGGCAGGAAAGTCCCTGAGACTTATCTCCAATGTAACCACCAGAAGAATAAAAATGGAAATGGCGCTGTGGGTCAAGTGGTAGAACGCTAGCCTTGAGCTGAAGAGCTGAGGGACAGCGCCCAGACCCGGAGTTCAAGCCTCACAACCCCCAAAAAAAGAAAAAGACAGACCTGCACATCTGAAGAGAATGATTGTGGTTTTTTTTCTAGTGTGTTTTTATTGTGTTTTTGTGGGTTTGTTGGTTGCAGGGCTTGAACTCAGGGCACGGCTCTGTCCCTGAGCTCTTTGTGCCTCATATGAGTACTCTACCACTTGAGCCACTGCACCACTTACGGTTTTTGAGTGATTAATTGGGGATCAGAATCTCACAGGGACATTTCTGCCTAGGCTGTCTAAGAAACATCCTCAGATCTCCACCTCCTGAGAGCTAGGATTACGGTGTGAGCCACCAGCACCCAGCACCCTCAACTCTTGCTCAAAGCTAGTGCTCTACCATTTTGAGCCATAAGATTGTGATCTTAATCTCAACACTCTTATTACCAATTCACTGGACAAAGCCAGACCTGGGCAGGTCAGGTGTAGTGTGAGCAAGGACTTGGTTTGATCCCAGTGCTGCATAAAAATAGAGAATACATTTGAGTGGTAGAGTGTGTTGCTAGCCTAGAAGACACCATGGGTCCATCCCTAGTACCGTATAAACAAGTGAGCAAGCAAACCTCTGTTCAGTTTAAATCCAATGTAAAGAGAGATACATTCACAGAAGGCATTGCTAAATGCAGGAAATAGAAAGGTGAGAAAACAGGTCCTGCTTCTAGCAAATGAGTAAAAAGACAGATGCCACATTTTTAAATAGTGGCAGAGACTTCTTGTGATGGAGAGCAAGTTACAGATATGCAAGGGAAGATTCCCCAGAGAAACTGCAGCAGAGCAAGAGCTGAGGATGTGTGGGCTCTACCCTGTGGATGTGGACAGAGGGGAGCACAGGAATGTTGAGTCGAGGCTAGTTTACACAGGTTAGCACACAGGTCCTTCCTGGTACTGTCTCCCTGGAAAGAGCCTAGAAATGACAGCAGCCTAGTAACTGAACATACCACACGCAGACTTGCGCTAAGAAAACCAGGGCTCCTTGGAGAAATGTTAGGAACCTGCTGACTGTATTCCCAAATGGCTGCACTATTCCACATTTCCATGAGCCATGAAGAGGAGGGTCCATGCCAGAGCTGGTCTCTACCACAGCCACTCGCGTGTGAGTGCGTGTGCGTGTGTTGGCATCTCCTGTTTTCCTAACAGTGATACTGGACTCATTTTTTTTTGGGTCCAGTCGTGGGGCCTGAACTCTGGGCCTGGGCGCTGTCCCTCAGCTCTTCAGCTCAAGGCTAGCGCTCTACCACTTGAGCCACAGCGCCACTTCCGGCTCTTTTCTTTTTGCTTATGTGGTGCTGAGGAATAGAACCCAGGGCCTCAGGCATGCAAGGCAAGCGCTCTACCACTGAGCCATCTTCCCAGCCCCCCTAACAGTGATACTGGACTCTTTTTGTCAGTCATGGGGCTTGAACTCTGGGCCTGAGCACTGAACTGCAATCCTCAGATCTCAGCCTGCTGAGTAGCTAGGATTACAGGTGTGAGCCACCAGCACCCGGCTGGACATTCTTTATAATAACCAGTCAAAGCAAAGATTCCTGTCATTGGTGTTTTCAGAGTCAAAGACGTGCTCCTGTCAGACGCCGAGAAGGCAGGTAATGGGAGCCGGGCCTCCACTGAGTATAGGACGGGCTCCCTGTGTCCTGTGCTGTGCCCACAGGACCAAGTCCATGGCCTGCTCAGCCTCTGCCCCCCAGCCTCAAGGCTATCCCTCCTTTGTAACGTGATACCGACTTACACACGGCAGCTCCCAGGTCACCATATGGTCAGAGTTCCCTCCCCCCCCCCCCCCCCCCCCCACTACCGAGTGCTGGGACCAGGGTACTGGGCTGGGGCTGGATACATGGGCTAGGTAGGTTGCTGGAGAGGTCTGAGGACTGGCCACAGATTCCCAAACAGGACTGTCTCCCTCCCTGCCGCCTAGTGCAGTGCTGGAATTGAGCTGGGGTCTCGCGCTCCATCTACTGCTTAGGTGCTCGGCTCATCAGAAGATGCCACGTCGTCGGTCCTGCCTGCCTCTGGCGGGGGTGACAGAAGTCAGAGTGTAGACCACACCTGGAGGTGTTCTGAGATGCAGTCAGTTCAGGAAAAGGAGAGGCCCACCCTGCAGTTACTGTATGGCCTGACTCCCACCGCCCCACCCTGACAGTCACCTTGGTAAACGCTGCTGCATTTTTCTTGGCAGTGGGGGGATCCTAGCCCCCTGTGCTTGCAACGAGCCAGGGTGGATTTGGTGAGGAACTGGGAACAGGTCCAGGGACCTGCCTGATTCAGACTTTACTATAGGGACCTTCTCTGAAGTTGTGGGGAGTCTCCTCTAAGGCACTCCCTGGCGCAGTCCTCAGTCTTGGTCTTTGGACCTGTGCGCACAGACGTGGAGATGCCCTGCTCAGAGGCTCCCCTGGCCCACACAAGATCCATTTTGGATCCCTGTGAGCAAGGTTCAGGCATTTCAGCCTGGTGTTCTCGGCTGGTATGTCAACTGCAGACATCACTGATGGCAGGCTTTGCTCCATCCAGGCCCAGGCCCGGGCCCAGCCTCAGCATTCACCTGAGGCCACCTGCATGCGCCAGGTGCTGCAGTCAGGGAGTGCAGTGGGCCGGTTGGGGTGCTCACTCAGTTGCTGTCCAGCCTCAGGACACCGATGTGCTGGTGCGTGCGGAGGATCTGTGGCTCACCACTCACAGCTTCCCCGAGAGCTGATCCTAGGAGTACTTAGAGGGGCCGGGGCAGCTCGTGGCAGATCACAGGCTGAGCGTGCTCAAGACCCTGGATCCCATACCTGGCAGGCAAGAAAAAACTTCATGCCCACCAGGAAGAAGTGGTGGAGCACATGCATAGCACAGGCAAACCCTGGGTTCTGTTCTCAGCACTGCAAAACATTTAAAAAGGGCACTTTAGCTATGACTGCCCCCAACCAGGACTCCTCACATTTTCATCTGATGGAAGAAATGTTGTGTTTGTTCCTTCCTGAAATCCAGCCACCACAGAGATGGGACGTGGGGCTATGCAGGTTGTTAGTTTTTTTGCTTTGGGTGGTCTTGGACGCAGGAGGCTGGGATCTGAGGATCACGGTTCAAAGCCAGCCTGGGCAGGAAAGTCCATGAGACTCTTATCTCTAACCACCAGAAAACCAGAAGTGGTGCTGTCAAAGTAATCGAGCGCTAGCCTAGAATAAAAGAGCTCAGGGACAGCAGCCAGGTCCTGAGTTCAGCTCCCGCCCCAGAAAAGTCTCACGGACTTGACTGCTCCTGTTGGCTTTGTACCGAAATTCTCCCAAGTAGCTAGGATTACAGGCCTGAGCCACCAGCCCCCGACTTCCATGACTACTTTCAGCAGCAAAAAGAATTTGGGGATTTTTTTCTTGGTATGTTTATTTTTTGAGTCTACATAGCCCAGCCTGGCCTCAAACTTGTGATCTTCCAGCCTCAGCTTCCCAAGTCCTGGGATTATGGTTGTGTACCACCATGCTCAGTTTATGATTCTCTGAAAGTTGAGGGACAGGGTGTGTGGCTCAGGCACTAGAGTACTTGCTTAGAAAGGCCAGGCCCTTGAGTTCAAACTCCAGTATCCCTGCAAAGAACCTGGGGGAGAGCAGCAGCCTCAGTCCTGACAGCTGTCTTCACTGGCTAGCCAGCAAGGCTGCCTGATGGAAACGCAGTGGCTGTAGACGCCAGACATCCCAGACTAAGTGTTGTGGAACCAGGACTATTTCCTGAGATGATGGCTTCTGCCCAGGAAATGCAGCCGCAGGCTCCTGGTCGGCACGCTGTACTCAGAACTGGGTCTGAGCGTGAGTCAGGCGCACTTTGCCCAGCCGTAGTCCTTTTGCTCTCCTGGGGGGGAGGGGGGCGTGCAGTTATCCCCACCCACATGCCTGTTACTAGGCTCACCTTGCCGAGGTCCTGTCCCATCCTCCAGCACCCCCTCTTCTCCTTCCCTCCTCTTCTGACCATGAATCCAAGACCTGTCGAATCCTAATGCTGCTTTCCTGTAGACAAGGGAGCTGGCACACAGGCAGCAGCACGGCGATGGCACTGAGGACCTGCAGCCGCGGCAGGCAAACCTACAGCACAAGTGTCACAGTGCCAACCCGTGTGTGCGTGAGACAGGCTCTTCCTGAGTAGTCCAGGCTGTCCTTGAACTTGAGATCTGACAAGTGCTAGAATTCCAAGCATGTGCCAGTTCCCAAACCCGACGCCTTGTGAAGCCTCAGCCTTTCCATCCATGCCGTGTGGAAGTACAGTTGGGCCCAGGTGGTGGCCGAGTGGACGGGGCTCCAGTTCCCGTAGGTGATGCCGCCCTCATTCACCAGCATCGTGGGCAACTGTGGTAAGCTCACTCCACTCTGGCGAAGTCAAGGAAGGTGTAGCATGGACAGCAGTCACTGCATAGATCAGTCACTGCTGCCAGCCAGGGTAAGCACGGAACTGAGGAACTGGACTCTCAGCCAGACTACAAACACCAAAAAGCAGAGTTTTCTTGAGATGCAGGGTGTACGTTCTTGGACATGGTCACGCTGGGATGAGCCACATCCACCAGGAGAGCCCACATGAGTCTAATGGTGACTGCTGGCTACTGTGTGGGTTTAGAAGAGGAAAAGACAAGCCCTGTTCATACTCCTGCAGCAGTACGTGGGCTGAAACCCAGGCCAGCTGTAAACGATTCTTGCACCTCCCACCCTGACACCCGGCCCTCAGCGTCACATTAGATGGCCTCCCTCTCTCGAGTGTCCTCTGGAAGGTGGACACCCCTCTCCAGCCCAGGAAGGGCTCGAGGGAGGCAGGATGGCAGGGAGGACTGAGACCCTCCATGCACACATTATTCCACAATCAGTTACTGTGGGGATGGGCACTCAACGGCATAGACTAACAGAGACAAATGAAACACAAATGACAAACGTAGCTTAACACCCCATAAGCAGTTGTGCACCTAGACAGGGTCACAGGTACAATGCAACACAGAGGAAGGTGAAGGTGACCTACCGCCAAGCTCACAACACCGAAGGGTAGAGGTCGTAGTGCATAGGGTCAAAGTTAAATGCTTTATGAAACCACCCCAGGCCTGCAGTCCCTCAGAGTGGTGCCCTGTGTGGGGCTGGACACTTCTGCAGCTTCCTAGGGCAGGCTGGCACCAGCAGTGCAGCTGGGCTGCCTCCTCACCCCGCCCCCACACTTCCTCTCGCGTGAGTGACGGCTGTCGAACTGGGGCCTGCATGGTAGGCAAGCGCCCCACCTGTGATGTCTTGTTGGTGGCCTCTCCGTTGGAGCAGAATGCAGTCTCCAATGTGGCCACGTGCCAGCCAAGCAAAGTCAGCATGGCGGGACCTGCTGCCCTTGGTGGCTGAAGTTCAAAAGTGTACAGGGGGGCTGGGACTGTAGCTCAGGGGTAGAGCGCTTGCCTAGCATGCATGAAGCCCCAGGTTCCATTCCTCAGTACCACAGACACAGAAAAAGCCAGAAGCAGTGCTGTGGCTCAAGTGGTGGAGTGCTAGCCTTGAGCAAAAGAAGCTCAGGGACAGCGCCCAGGCCCTGAGTTCAAGCCCCAGGACCGTGGGGAAGAAAAAGTACAGGGAAAGTAAGAGCCAAACCAAGCAGGAAAGCTGGGCCTGTGTACCCGCTCAGCACTCCCAGGGCCAGCAGGTGTCCACAGGGCAGCAGCCCAGCCCTGCCCTGCCGTGCTGTGCCCTGCCGTGCTGTGCCGTGCCGTGCCGTGCCTTCCGCTTTTCGAGCAACTGTCTGAGGCACCGAGTCTCAACTAGGGCACAACTCTTCCAGGAACTTTTCTGGGCCTTTTTAAACCTAAAAGACAATGGTCGGTCTCTGCTCACTCACAATTGTAGGATGAAAGGGCACTTCCCAGTCCCAGTGCCAACACTCTACTCCCACACGCACTACAAAGATAGCACCACGAGGAACTCTGAACACCAGAGTGGCCAGCAAGTCCACACTGGAGCGGGCCTGGCCATCCCCCCGGTGGTCACCACTTCATATCCAGGGTGTCTGCGCAGGGCTCCAGGCTCTGGTGGGTGGTGTGCAGCACCTCCTGGGCTCGGGGAGAGTCGGTGCCCTCCAGCCACTCCTGGTACAGCTCCTGCACGTGCGCACTGCTCTCCGGGGCCCACACGGGGATGTCACAGTAGATGCCCTCCATCTGCCGAAGCAGACCCTTGTCTGCATGTCCGTCCTCAGTCTGTGCTTGGCCCCTACCGTTCAAGCACCCTGAAAGACACAATTGGTCTCAATGAAGCTCCATCTCAGAGGTGAGTGAAGCAGACTGGGGCAGGCGAGGAGCGACAGCCTCGGGCAGAGGCAGGCCCAGATGGGTGTCAGCCTCAGGGTTCTATTTACTTCACCCATGAATTGGCTTTGCCCCAAACCTCAACAAGCAAGCACAAACCTTTTAGAACTGGGAGGGGCTCTGCCTGGAAATCTAGATTCCCGACCTCTCGGGATTTACCCAAACCTGAAGACCCTGGACCGCCGACTGCCCATGGGCCGCTCCTACCTGTCCCCACGCTCCCCTCCAGGATGAGCCAGTCTCCCCTCGTTGAAGGTTGGGTGTCCTCCTTCCCTGTGAGCATCCTGCCCTCTTTCTTAGATTCCAGCCCTACACAGGCTTGTAGAGTACAGGATGTGGGGTGCTGGAGATAGGAGGACTCTGCCCTCCTGAGCTGCCCTCGCCCCCGTACTGCTCCCCCCCCTGCTCCTCTGCTCCGCACGGGCGGCTTCCCCATCCCCTCTACAAGGCCTTCTGGTTGCAGGACCAGGTCAGCTGGTGCCGTGTGCACTCCCCAAGGTGCCCTGCGTGTCCCTGAGATTGCACAATGTGGCTGGCTGCTACCTGATGCCCGAGCATCTCACAACAGAAACACACCACTCACCCTGGCCCCAAATCAGCTCCTGCCACCAGGAGTGAAGTTTCCAGCCTGCTCCAGTTGGAGTAGACCAGCACGGACCAGTGGCCCCCGTAGCACTGGCTCTGGCCCTTCCCTGTCAGCATGACTGCACTAGGAAGGTCCAGCCTTCCCAGCAGCAGGGGGAGGACTACCTAGAGCACAGGCCACATCGCTGCCCTTCCTGCCACCACCTCTAATACAGCTAGCACCGGCTGAGCCTCAGAGTGAGGACTCCACACTGGGGGCCGACCCGAGGGCTGAGGAGCTTCACCCATGCACTGTCTAGGACCAAGCCCAGCCGTCACTCATCACGCAGGGCGGGCTCTGCAGCGACTGTGGCTCACCTCTGGGACACGCGAGGACTTCCACAAAGTGGTATGGGAACTTGTCCTTCTTGAGCTTCAGGATGATGTTTTGGATGTTCCGGAAGCCATATGCTGCAGCAAAGCGCAGTACGACCTCGCCACTCTTCTCCAGGGTGACTTCAAGGAAGTCTTTGTTTCTACAAAGGTACGATAGGTTTGAGAGGTGATTCTCGGTTGTTGACCTGCAGATCACTTGCTGGTTTATTGGTGGTGGTGGTGTGTGTGTGTGTGTGTGTGTGTGTGTGTGTGTGTGTGTGTTGGTCCTGGGGCTTGAACTCGGGGCACTGTCCCTGAGCTTTAGTGCTGAAAGCTGATGCTCTACCACTTGAGCCACAGTTCCACTTCTGTGGTTTTTTAGTGGTGAATTGGAGATAAGCATCTCATAGACTTTCATGTCTTTCCTGCCCAGGCTGGCTTTGAAGCATGATCCTCAGATCTCAGACTCTTGAGTAGATAGGGTTACAAGTGTGAGCCACCAGAATCTATTTTTCCTTTTTTTTTTGGTCGGTCCTGGGGCTTGAATTCAGGGCCCGTGCACTGTTCCTGAGCCTCTTTGTGCTCAAGGTTGCCCTGTACCATTTGAGCCAAGCACCACTTCTAGCTTTTTCAGAATGGCTTATCGGAGATAGGAGTCTCAAGGAGATTTTTCTGCCCAGGCTGGCTGCAATGTCTCAGATCTGGCATCATAAGTAGCTAGGATTACACGTGTGAGCCACCAGTGCCCCTTTTTTGTTAGTTTGTTTCTTCTTTTTGGGATAGAGTCTTACTATGTAGCCCAGCGTGGCTTCAAACTAGACATCCTCCTATGTCTACCTCCTGAGTGCTGGGATTATGGGCGTGTGACCTAAACTCAGTAGTTTAACAGAGCCAACACCCGCACTGCTGGGACAGCAGGTGCTCCTGTGAGCTGACATGCCACACTCGGACCCTGCCAGCACCAGCCACCGGGCAGCACCGCGCACAGGCGGGCCGGCTGTGGTGCCCAGGCCGCACCTCGGTGCTCCAGCCCACCGGGCAGCACCACGCACAGGCGGGCAGCACCGCGCACAGGCGGGCAGCACCGCGCACAGGCGGGCCGGCTGTGGTGCCCAGGCCGCACCTCGGTGCTCCAGCCCATCTGGCAGCACCGCGCACAGGCGGGCAGCACCGCGCACAGGCTGGCCGGCTGTGGTGCCCAGGCCGCACCTCGGTGCTCCAGCCCACCGGGCAGCACCGCGCACAGGCGGGCAGCACCGCGCACAGGCGGGCAGCACCGCGCACAGGCGGGCAGCACCGCGCACAGGCGGGCCGGCTGTGGTGCCAGGACACACCTCAGTGCGCGGTAGGCGATCTCCTCCACGTGCTCCCCAAACAGCTCCTTGGCGGCATGTCTGAAGACATGGGCCAGATGCCCATCTGAGCCTGCTCCATCATGGCGCCGTACCACTGCCTCCTTCCCGTCTCCCAACCTCATCAGACAAAGAAGACAAGTCCTTCGTTAATACCCATCGGGCTCTGAGGGTGCCAGGATCCACAACATTTTAATCAGTCATGGGGGCTTGAATTCAGGATCTGGGTGCTGTCCCTGAGCATTTTTTTCTTTTTTGCCAGTCCTGTGGTTTGAACTCAGGGTCTGGGTGCTGTCCTTGAGCTTGTTTTGCTCAAGGCTAGCACTCTACCACTTGAGCCACAGTGCCACTTCCAGCCATTTCTGCGTATGTGGTGCTGAGGAATGGAACCCAGGGCTTCATGCACTCTAGGCAAGCGCTCTACCACTGAGCCACCTTCCCAGCCCCTCCCTGAGCTTTTTGGCTCAAGGCTAGTGCTCTGCCACTTGAGCCACAGCTCCTCTTCCAGTTTTCTAGTGGTTAATTGGAGATAAGAGTCTCATGGATTTTCCTGCCCAGGCTGACTTCGAACTGTGATCCTCAGATCTCAGCCTCCTGAGAAGCTAGGAGGTGCCTGGCTATTACATTCTGTATAGACACTGAAGCTTTGAGGATCACATTCTTACTGAAGTGTGTCTCCTCTTGTGACATGCTGTGTCCTCTGCTCTGGGCGGCAGGCTGGGCCTGATGAGCACAGACTCCCAGCAGGCCCTCAAGCTGCAGACATTCTGTAAGTGCCATTCTCACCCCCATAAAAAGGGCACACACCAACATAGTACTCAGATCACCGCTTAGGACATACAGGTGGCCTCTGTACCCATCATCCTTGCTGGGCATTGGGGTCCAGCAACTGTGCTTAAGGGAGATGCCCACGTGCTAGGAACAGGGGACAGGTGACCCTGGGGTGCATGAACGAGGCCCTATCCCACGGGCTGGAGCCCAGGGCAGGCAGCGTAGGGGAAGCCCTGCTGACAAGGTTTCCCGGGAGACAGCTGTGGAGGGATGCGTCTCCTCAGCAGCCAGGCAGCCCTACCCACTGGAGGAAGCCACTTACAGGGTGTCCACAGCCGCATCCCTCACTGGCAGGCCACTTTGCTCCATGATCTGAGCAACTTCACCTGAAGAAAAAACGAGAAGCGTGAGACACCTGGAAGACAGCCAGCCCATGCCAGCGGAACACAGTGCTTCCTCCCCTAGAAGACGCTGTGTACAATCACCACACACAGTGGGCAGCGTACACTAAGACAAAAAGCACTAAAACCCCTCTTGGCATTTGAACGGAGGAACTTAGCAAACAACCCACATTGTCTCTCAAGTGAGATTTTGTGCGTGTTATTTAAACTACATCACTACATTTATGAGACATATATACCAAGAACTGGAAACATTTTCTACGTTTTCTTCTTTTTGTTGCCCTTCCATTTTCTGACATAGGATCTTTTTCTATGTAGCCCGGGGGGGTCTTGAACTCAATCGCTCTGCCTCAGTCTCCCCAGTGCATGCTTTGTGCTTGCTCTACCTTTCCCTGCATGGGGGGTGGGGTCCTGAGAAAAATCCCTGGGAGAAAGAAAGCCGTGAGCAACCGCAGGACGTGGCGGGGTAACTGAGCGCAGCGAGGAGGCAGCACAACGCCGGCAGGCTGCTCTTACTTTATCTGCAGAAACAGCCAGCCTGGCCCCACGCAGGAGTGGAGGACGGAGTCCTGAGGGGCTGTGGTCTCTCGCCAAGTGGCCCACGGTGGAGCACAGCTGGCTGGAGTCCCAGCCACAGGCTCCCTCACCGTGGAGTCTCAGGTGAAATCACCCATCAAAGGAACTCCTGCCCTCCCAGGCCACCTTGAAATGCAGCTGCCGCCTGATGTTCTGTGGGCCTGAACACTGAGGCCCAGGACTCTGGTCTGATCCCAGCAGACCTGCCTGGACATTACCCAGCCCCGCTAGTGGCGAACACGCTTTCTGCTGGATGGCTCTGTGACTCGGGGGATGGTTCCATTCCCAACAGCACTGAGCACACGGTGGCCAAGAGCCATGTCACTGAAACAGATGCCTTTCCACTTTACTCTGAACGCAAAAATCTCAGTGGTGGTGCGGGTCTGGTTGGCTTGTGACTGCCTGTGGTGATCACATACGGGCAAGTGCCATGTTGGATGTAACCTGAGACTGCAGGCCGTGCCGCCCAGCCCAGTGGCCCTCCCAGACCCTTGACTAACTGGAGAAAGACAGAGGGGTGAACAGGACTCAGCACCACCCTCCTCCTTCTCCTCCCTTTCACCATGAAGCCGCTGGGACTCTCAGCCATCTGGCCATGCAGAGCCCCTGGTCCTCATGGACACTGGCTCCCAGAGACCCTGCCGCCTCTCACCTGATGTCAGCACACAGTCAGTGCCACGGGCATCATGCAAATCCGCGGAGAAGCCGTCTCCAAGAGCCTCCAGCTTCTTGTCATAGCAAGGGGCCACGACAACGTGGAAAATCTTCTCTGGAGGCAGGTTCTGCAGAGGAGAGCACTGAGCTTAGCCCTGGGTGGGGGGGGGGGGGGGCAGGCCATGATGGCAGAGCACCACCGGTATGAGGGTACAGCAATGGCAGAGCCCCCCGCTCCTGGCCCTGGCTAGGGTGGTGAGCTCTGTGGGTGATCCCACTCCACACACACTTCAGTTTCTACACAGCACGTGTTCGGCTGTGTGGGCTGGATTTGCCCACAGAATCTGCAGGTCCCATGTGTGCCCAAGACACCCCGGAGAAACAGCAGCACAGAGCCTTTTTCCTCCTAAACTCACACACAAGACACAGTAGTTGAGGACAGAGGTGTGTGTGTGTGTGTGTGTGTGTGTGTGTGTGTGTATGTGGCATGTGGGCATGCCGGTAAGGGAAGTGTAGGTGTCTCTTGGCTCACCCACAGGTGCCGGGAGGCTGCCTGAGTGGCACTGCTCCACGGACCCCTTTGCTAGGGCCTAGCCATGAGGAGCAGGGATCCAGAGCTGAGCAGGGATGGGGACGGGCCATAGCCAGTGACCTGTAAAGTGAGCCCTGGGTAGAAAGGTCCCAGCAGGGACGGGGCAGAGCACAGAGGCTACCTGCCTCCATTACAACTCTGCCAGGAAGTTAAGCAAGCAGCGGCTGGAAGCCAGGGCTCAAAGGCTCAGCTGTCCCCAAGCAGCACCAGTGAGAGGACCCAGAGCTGTGGACAGCGGCCAGAGGAGGGTGGATGAGTAGTCGTGAGGAGACTCGGGAAACGTGAGCCCTCACCAACAGGTCATAGGGAAGGCAGGAGGCAAAGCAGAGAGGAAACATCCTCCACGTGACACAGGCATGGGTGGCATTGGTCCAGCTGGCCCTGGCTCTGTTCTGTTACCCTGGAGGAAGGCCAGGGTGCCGCCACCACAGCTGACCAGGTCCTCACTTGGACCTAAAGACTGCTTGCTCAAGAGTGCAGGACAGCAGAGGGGTGAGGCAGGTACACTCAGGAGCCCCAACCCAGATCTGTCTGCGATGTGGAAGATAGGACCCAGATCGTGGTAGAAGCCAGACACAGAAGACTCAATACCTAACCCTAGGACCCTAGCGACTCAGGAGTCTGAGATCTGAGATCTGAGGTTCAAGCCAGCCTGAGCAGGAAAGTCCATGAGAATCTTATCTTTAGCCACCAGAAAGCTGTGGCTCAAGTGGTAGAGCCATAGCCTTGAGAGAAAAAGCCAGGCAAGAGCAGAAGGCTCTGAGTTCAAGTCCCAGGACCAGCATGAGTGCACGCACACACTGTTGGCAGGATCTTTTTTTTTTTTTTTGTCGGTCATGGGGCTTGAACTCTGGGCTTAGGCATTGTCCCTCAGCTCTTCAGCTCAAGGCGAACGCTCTACTGCTTGAGCCACAGGGTCATTTCCGGTTTTCTGGTGGTTTATTGGAGATAAGAGTCTCACAGACTTTCCTGCCTGGGCTGGCTTTGAACCATGATCCTCAGATTTCAGCCTCCTGAGAAGCTAGGATGACAGGCATGAGCTACCGGCACCCGGCCTGTGGCAGGATTTTAAGGAGGTCATGGGGTTCCCTAGTTTGAGGGAAACATCAGGACAGAGGAAAGATTTGGTTCCTTGAGCATCACAGCCTGTGGCCTGTCCATCCTAGACCTCCATGTGCCATAAGTGAGTGAACAGCATCTGTGGGTGAGACTCAGGCCCCCCCTTAGCAAGATGAGCAGTGCTTTCCACTGAAGAGAAGGGAAGTGTATGACAAAAACAGGGACGGCTGTTGGTGTGAAAGGCCCGACAGGCTCTGGTTCTGAAGCCACAACTGCCTGGCGTTCACTCTGGTACTGACGGTCATCTCCTCCCAGCCCCTGCACAGCCCTCTGAAGATTTCCCTTACCTTCTGCCTGGCAAAGTAGTCCTTCACCAGGGAGCCCATGACCTGCTGGGGGGACTTGGCAGTGCACAGGTGTGGGGTGACAGGGTGGCCGAGCACCCGCTCAGCATATCGGACCCAGCCTGCAAAGAGAGCAAACTGTGAGACCGGTCTCACCGCTCCCTCCTGCCTCAGTGGCATCTGGCCCTGGAGCTCCTGAGCCTGCCATCCTGGGGCCACACTCTCCAGATCTCGTCAGAAGCCTGCAAGGGTACTGTCCCCACCATGACCAGCCTCCTCAACAGCTGAGGCCGTGGCCAAGGTGTCCTGCAGGCCCTGGCAGGAGGTCACCTCCCTTGAGCATCCAGGCAGCAGACAGGGGTCCGTGTGAAATCCACCAGACCAGCTGGGGGGTTGTTGGCCTGGCTCAGGCCGGGAAAGGCAGCAGCTACACTTACCAACTCTGCCAACCTGCTGGAGGTCGGCTCACTTTTTAGGGCAAGAATGCAGAAATTAGGTTGGATGCTGGTACCTCATGCCCTCTGCCAATTTAGTAATTTCTTCCTTCTTCCCTGTGTGTCAAAAATTTCTCAATACCCAGCCTTCCATTTTTTCAGAATTAAAATGTCTACGATATTACCCATAACTATTTGGATGTCTGAACTACATCGTCCTTTGATGAGAAAATGTATTTATTAGTTGTTACATTGGTGGTAGCAGTGTTTAAAATCAGGGCTTTGCACCTGTGAGGCGAATGCTGTACCATCTGAGCTATTTCAGATTCTATGTTAGAGCGGGCCTCACTTCTTGCTTAGGCTGGCCTAAGTGCAGTCTTCCTATCCAAACCCAGCTTGTTTGTTGAGATGGGATCTTGGTAACTTTCTGTCTGAAGTTGCCTCAAACTTCGTATCTCTGCCTCCTAAGTAGCTGGGATTACAGGTGTGAGCCATCACACCATTCTAAAAATCTTCATTTTCACTAAAAATAGTATGTCTCTGAAACTTCAGAATTACAAATACACCTAAGGGATGAAGGTGAGGGTGTACTGCCATGATGGTGTGCAAGCCCTGGACTCCAGCCCTGGCACCCCCACGCCACAGCCAGGCTAGGCATGGTGAAAGGCAGGGTGTACTGCCGTGATGGTGTGCAAGCCCTGGACCCCAGCCCTGGCACCCACGCGCCACAGCCAGGCTAGGCATGGTGAAAGGCAGGGTGTACTGCCGTGATGCTGTGCAAGCCCTGGACTCCAGCCCTGGCACCCCCACGCCACAGCCAGGCTAGGCATGGTGAAAGGCAGGGTGTACTGCCGTGATGCTGTGCAAGCCCTGGACCCCAGCCCTGGCACCCCCACGCCACAGCCAGGCTAGGCATGGTGAAAGGCAGGGTGTACTGCCGTGGTGGTGTGCAAGCCCTGGACCCCAGCCCTGGCACCCACGCGCCACAGCCAGGCTAGGCATGGTGAAAGGCAGGGTGTACTGCCGTGGTGGTGTGCAAGCCCTGGACCCCAGCCCTGGCACCCACGCGCCACAGCCAGGCTAGGCATGGTGAAAGGCAGACACAGGGAGGCAGAGATATGCCTTGGCAGAAAAGTTGACAAGACCCCTTTTAAGCCCATAGCCGAGCACAATGGCACACACCTGTCATCCCAACAATGACGGGAATCCTACACGAGGTGGGGATCACTTTCCAAGTGCACCCTTATCTCAGAGGAATCAGTGAATAATGGGCTAGATGGGGCTCAGCTGCACAGCCCCTACCTACTTCAAACATAAGTACTAGAGGAGCAGGAGTGAAGAGAGGAAAGGAAGGAAGGAAGGAAATCAAAACAAAAAATACCACTCAGTTGTCAGGTTGCCCAGGATACCCAGTCCGAGCCTGGAACGGAAGCCCCAGTACAGGCACACACAAGTAACACCACACCCACACAGCAGGTCTGGAGGGACAGGCTCACGGGCCTCCAGCCTCACCCAGGACGCACACCTGCCCCGCGTCTCAGCCCGGCGGACTGGGCGGAGGTCAGCATGGCAGCAGCCTGGACTTACCAGGACAGGCAGAGGTCAGCATGGGCAGTGCTCGCCGCTCCTTGCTGTGCTGACGGTATCGACGCACAAATTCCTTCTGACTCTCCAAGATGCTGAAATCTGCAGCTATCGCTGTGTCAAATACATAGTGCACCCCTGCAGGAAAGGGCAGCAGGATTCTCACCACAAGTACAAAATCACACCTCATTCCCCCTACCTTCCCTCTCTCCCTCTCTCTCTGACAGTTCTGGGCTTGAATTCAGGGCCTGCGCGCTGTCCCTAAGCTCTTCAGCTCAAGGCTAGCACTCTACCACTTGAGCCACAGCACCACTTCCAGCCTTTTCTGTTTGTATGGTACTGAGGAATCAAACCGAGGGCTTCATGCCTGCTAGGCAAGTACTCTACCACTAAGTCACATTCCCAGCCCCTTTATGAGACTCTTATGTTCAAATGAAAAACTCAGAAATAGCTGAAAGTGGTGCTGTGGGTCAAGTGGTAGAGCGCTAGCCTTGGGCACAATGAAACTTGGGACAGCGCCCAGGCTCTAAATTCAAGCCCTAGAACTGGCAAACACAGACACACGCAAATCCTGAAGTGTTACCGTAATAAGAAATTAGTTTCCTTATGGTTATGCATTCTTTATTCAATTATATACTTTTAAAAATTCTCCCTCTCCAAAAAAAGCCTTTTATTTTATTATTATTTTTTGGTCTGGTTGTGGGGCTTGAACTCTGGGCCTGGGCACTGTCCCTCAGCTCTTCAGGTCAAGGCTAGTGCTCTATGATTGAGCCACAGCGCCACTTCTGGCTTTTTCTGCTTATGTGGTGCTGAGGAATCGAACCCAGGGCCTCATGCATGCAAGGCAAGCACTCTACCACGGAGCCATTCCCTGCCCTGGCTAATTCCTTTTCTGAATTTGCCTGGCTGCCATGCCATCAAGATGCTCAAGGGCCACAAAAATACCCCAAAGTAAACAGGCGTCTGGCCGGGCTGGGGCAGGCCCAGCCTGACACCAGTGGGTGCAGAAGTACTTCTGGCATCTAGGGCAGCACCACTCCCCTGTTCATGTCTGACATCACCACCTTTTGTTCCTCATGTAAGAGACACGAGATGGGGCTGGGAATGTGGCTTAGCAGCAGAGCACTTACCTAGCAACTGAAGCCATGGGCTTGATCCCTAACACAACAAAACAAAACAAACCCACCAAACCCAAGCATGCCCATTCCCTTCTGCTTCGCACAGCACGTCCCCTGGAAACCGGACACTAAGCATTTCAGAAGTGGCGCCGCGGAGGCTACGATGGAGGGTGGGAGACTCCTGGTGTGCATTCACACCCGACTCAAACAGCTGCTCATGACCAGAGGGGTGCACACCAGCCCGCTCCCTGTTGGAGGCTTGTTTGACAGATTCATTTTACATTCTATGAGACGCTCCTAGAAGTTCCTCATCTCTCCTAGACCCTGAAAACTGAACTTTGGAGCACAAAGGGGCACAATTCTCCACATTGGCAAAGGTGACTCACCAAGACTTTTGAGGAAGCCGCAGAGCCTTCTGGATGCATCAGTGACACTGAGGTTGAATTTTGCAGCAAAATAAGGCAGAGACTGAGGACACACAGACACGACCAGCACTCTGTGCTTTGAGGCATCGCATTTCTACAAGGAGAGGCAGGAGGAGGTCACACACATCCGACCAATGAGGAGAGTAAGCTGCAGCTGTTATGAGAAGATTTTACCCTTGACCTTGTCTTGCTGAAAAAGTGACACCTTTTGTTTAGGAGGGTGATTTGGGGTATACTTGGCCCTGTCCCAGTCAAACAACTCCCTTAGAACACAATCCCTACTCCCAAATACACCCAGAATGTGGCAGAAGAGTACTGACACCAGGATCTCACACTTGACCTCACCAGGTGAGGCGGAGGGCCTGAGGGGGCCTGTGCAGATGGAGAAGTTTATACAAGAATCAGTATTCTTAGTGGGCACCGGCGGTTCCTGCCCGTGACCCTCGCTACTCAGGAGGCTGAGGTCTGAGAATTTCTATAGTTCAAAGCCACCATGGGCAAGGGCAAGAAAGTCTGTGACACTCATCTCCAATTAACCATCAGAAAACCAGAAGTGTTGTGGCTCAAAGTAGTACAGTGCTACCCTTGAGCAAAAAGAGATCAGGAACAACACCTAGGCCCTCAATTCAAGCCCCAGGTCTGCGAAAAAAACAAAAACGTATTCTTTTTTCTGGTGCCACTACTGGGGACACACTCAAAGCCCACTCCCCCTTAGCTTTCCGCGCAAGGCTGGCGTGCTACCGCTTGAGCCACACCTCGACTTCTGGCTTTTTCCTGGTGAGTGGGAGAGAAGAGTCGCTCAGATTTGCCTGCCCGGGCCGGCTTTGAATAGAGATCCTCAGATCTCAGCTCTAAGTAGTTACGATTACAGGTGAAGATTTTGTTCTTAACGAAGAAGGTCTTGAGAGAAGGCGTCAACGGCAGGGTCGTCTCTGACACGGGAGCAGGGCCGAGATGGCTGAGATGCATGTCGGTGTCCCAGCAGATGCCTACGTCCACAAGGGCAACAGCTCCCTGCGGGCTCGGCAGGCCCAGGCCCAGCAAGTGCTCCGGCTGCCATACCTTATTAAGGTGCAGAACGTGGAAGAAGTCCTTGGCATTCTGCTGGGAAAGCTGGACTCCTTCCTCAGGAGTTATACAGCTGTCACATGCCAGACAGTCACTCAAATATACCTTGGCATCAGCCAACTTATGGAATTCCCCCTTCTGTAAAAGAAAATGACATTTTGGCATTAGTGAGAGCTTCTCTAGGGAGGGTAACAGTTTAATCAGGACGTGGTGCTCATACTAAAACAGCCCCTGCTGAGCTCGTGGTGGGGACACAGGGCCTGGCACCTGGCCCACGCGGCTGGGGAGGAATGCTGAGGACAGGTCCAGCTATGTTGTGAACAGGAAATGACACTCCTTTGCCACCCAGGAGTCCCATGGTCAGCTCCTCGTCCACTCTCCCACCACATGCCGTGACCCAGGCTGCCCTCCTTGCCCGGGCGCAGCTTCACTGGGTCATGGCTGTGGTGAGTACTCAGGGTCTCCCTCCAAACCACTGCCCGCTCTGGGTTTCCACCTGAATGTACAGCAGGATCTTTACATCAGCTGGACTGGATCCTCTCTGCCACTCTGGCTGACGTGTTAGCAGAGCTGCCCCCTCCCTGGCTTCCATCCATCATCCCTCTGCTCCCCAGCTTCCATCTGCAGCTGTTGTCTGGCCTAAAACAGACACCTCCACTCCTGAGCCTTTCCTCTTACCCGAGGGGCCTCCAGCACATTCACAGGCTTACCGAGCCCACCGTCTCCTCCCGGCATCTCACTCCAACAGACATCCACCTCTCCGCTGCCCGGGGCCCATTCAGGTCGCAAATGTGTATTACCTCTTTCTCACCAGAGCAACACAAGGGGAGTAACTTCACTCCCCACAACACCGGTAAGAGCAGGGCCTCGTAGTATGCTCCTTTTTCCTTTTGAGACAGTGTGTTGCTATGCAGCCCAGGCTGGCCTCAAACGTGTGATCCTCCTGCCTCAAACACCCTTGTTTTTGTCGGTCGTGGGACCTGAAGTCTGCTCTGGGCCTGGGCGCTGTCCCTCAGCTCTTCAGCTCAAGGCTAGCGCCCTACCACTTAAGCCACAGCACCACTTCTGGCTTTTTTCTTTTTGCCTATGTGATGCTCAGGAATCGAATCCAGGGCCTCAGACATGCAAGGCAAGCACTCTACCACTGAGCCACCTTCCCAGCCCTCAAACACCCTTCTGTCCTGTGCACCACCATGGCCAGTGTGGTTAGGTGTTTGTTCAAGGTGCTGCAGACAGCAGGCATGGAGAAGCCCTGGTCCAGCTGCCCCACGGCATTGGCTTCCACTAGCTCAGGGATCAGGTGTTCCTGGATGCCTAGTTGTTGGGAGCCGACAGTAAAGTTTAAAGGTCATCTTGACCCCGGTGCTCACTTAAAGAAACGTTCAAGGAACTGGCTTACTTAAAAAAATACCAGGTGCCCAGGATTGCTTTGCTATACCTACAGAGTTTAACTTTCTACCAGTTGACCTTGTCTTGTTTTTACTAAAATTTTCCTTGTTTTTCTAGACTATTGTAACCTTATGTTACCTCTTGACTTCTAATAGTATATACTAAGGAAAGTTAAAAATAAACGGTGCTGCAGTCTTGAGATGCAGACCTCCAACCCCATCCTTTGTCTTATGTCTTTATTTTTCCGCATCCTCGCCCCTAGTTCAGGACTCCCTTTCGTTGTCGGCAGCTCCGGCACCTAGTGAGCAGCATTCTGGGTTTTTGCCTCAAGCCTTGTTGCTGCCCAGGTCCTAGTTTCCATAACACAGCACCAGCACACAAGAGAATCAGACTAGTGCCCGTCAATTAAACAGCACATCGGAATACCTAAGAGAAAAAAATCTGTCTCTTGCTTTTCCCACAGGGCCAATTCTCCACATAAACTTGGTTCTAGAGCACTGGTGGCTCACACCTGTAATCCTAACTACTCAGGAGGCTGAGATCTGAGGATTACAGTTCAAAGCCAGCCTGGACAGGAAAGTCTGTGAGACTCTCATCTCCAATTAAACACCAGAAAACAGGAAATGGCACTGTGGCTCAAAAGTGGTAGAGCGCTAGCATTGAGCAAAAAAGCTCAGGGACAGTGCCCATGCCCTGAGTTCAAGTCCCATGACTGACAAAAATTGATTCTAGAATTTTCTAAGGGGTGAAGTGACTTAACCTCCTCCTAACACATTCTTGTGAGCAGGGGACACTGGTAGAGCACCCCGAGCTGAGATGGCAGGCACAGAAAGTCCAGCTCAGAGCGTGTGACACACAAACAACAAAAATGGAACTGGAAGAGGACATGGCCCCAGGGCAGAGCACCTGCCTAGCAAGCGTGAAAAATGAACTCAAACTTGAGTATTCCCAAACAAAAAAGAAACTTAAAAAAATTTTGAAAAGAACTGAATTGGAGAAAAACCTATTTAAACGCTAAGCTTACAGAATCATGAAATTTGCTGAGCGCCAGTGGCCCACACCTTTAATCCCATCTACTGGGGAGGTTGGGAACAAGAACACTAAGGTTGGAAGCCTGGCTTAGGTGCTACAGTGCCAGCCAATGAGCAAAAGTACCAGATACCAAATCCAAGTCCCAGTCTTGAACACAGAAAAATAATGGGAAGACTGAAGTTCCAAGGCCATCCTGGGCAGAAAAGTTTGTGAGACTCCTCTCAACCCAGAGCTGGGTGCAGTGACACACACCCACATCATAAGCTACACGGGAGGCTGCGACTGCAGGGTCAAGGAGAGAAGGGGGACGCAGTGGCACACAGCTGTGACCCCAGCAACAACAGGAAGCACAAAGCAGGGAGACTGCAGTCAGACACACTCAGCGCAGGAAGCAAGACCCTATTCTAAAAACGACCAGTGAAAGTACCACGCCGGAGGCATGGCTGAGTACTCCACTAGCCTAGCAAGTGCGACTTGAGCTCAAACTCCAGTGCTGCCAAATATAAAAATCATGACGTTTAAGTTACTTTAGAAATTTCCTACCCGTGGCGTACAGAACAGAGGTTTCAGTATCATGCCGTCACTCCTCTGTTCAGTGTTTCAGCCTGGAGCCTGGTGTGTTTGAGAGCGAAGGTAGCGCTGCACCCCAGCCCCGAGCCCTTCACTTTTACCTTGGTCTTTCTTAGAACAAGATGGGCACGGTGACTTGAGCCTCTGAACAGCACAAACAACAGCCCTCACTGGTTGATACAAAACAGGAATGTACTTGCCTCTTCACTCTCCTCCACTGGACCTGGGGCATC
Organism: Dipodomys spectabilis; assembly: GCF_019054845.1. Lineage (NCBI taxonomy): Eukaryota > Metazoa > Chordata > Mammalia > Rodentia > Heteromyidae > Dipodomys > Dipodomys spectabilis. The sequence goes on along the minus strand of NW_024870885.1, from coordinate 197,764 downwards.
GATGGGCACCTCCTCTTGGTCATCAGTTTTTGTTCTTTTACTACATTCCTTGAGAAGGCAAGGGAACATTGTTAAAGAACAATTTCTAACCTGATTCAGTCACAAGAAACACATACCTTGATCCATTAACTTCCTGTCTATGAATCTTTTCTACAGAAATGAGAGTACTGTGCTTACAGGTGGATGATGACGCACACCCGCACGCACGCCCGCACGCGCCTGAATCGTTCTCACTGAAAATTAGGAGTGAAACGACCGTCGTGCACATCTGACTCATCCGGACCAGGCACACGTGGGCCGTGGGCGGGCATCGCGGGTGGGCGCCGGCCTGGAGCGAGGGCCAGCCGCACGGCCGGAGAGCCGGCCCGGAGTCCGCGGACCGGGCGCCCGGCGGACGCTGCGCGGCCCTCAGGCGGCGCGGCCGGTGACCCGTCCCGGCCCCCACTTCGCGCGTGTTTCCCTGGCGGAGGAGCCGCGGCCCCGGGCCGAGCTGCCCGCAACGCCGAGCCCCGGCCCCCCGGTCCCAGCCCGCGCCTCCGGCCCCGGCCCCGGCCCCTGCCTCCGGCCCCGGTCCCCGGCCCCGGCCCCCCGCCTCCGGTCCCCGGCCCCGGCCCCCCGCCTCCGGTCCCGGCCCCCCGCCTCCGGTCCCGGCCCCCCGCCTCCGGTCCCGGTCCCCCGCCTCCGGCCCCCCGCCTCCGGTCCCCGGCCCCGGCCCTCCGGTCCCGGCCCCCCGCCTCCGGTCCCGGCCCCCCGCCTCCGGTCCCGGCCCCCCGCCTCCGGTCCCGGGCCCCCGCCTCCGGTCCCGGGCCCTCCGCCTCCGGTCCCGGGCCCTCCGCCTCCGGTCCCGGCCCCGGGCCCCCGCCTCCGGTCCCGGCCCCGGGCCCCCGCCTCCGGTCCCGGCCCCGGGCCCCCGCCTCCGGTCCCGGCCCCCCGCCTCCGGCCCCCGGCCCCGGCCCCCCGCCTCCGGTCCCCGGACCCCGGTCCCGGCCCCCCGCCTCCGGCCCCACGCCGCCGGCGGAGGCGCGCGCACGCCTCGGGTCCGCGGCGCCCACCTTCCGCGTGCAGCGCTCACACTTCATCTGGAGGGCCCGGCGGGAGGCCCGGACGCCGCCGCCGAGCCGAGCACGGGAGACGCCGCCGCCGCCGCCCTTTGTTGTCTTCGCCCAGTGCGGCCCCGCCTCCAAAGACGGACTGCGACCAATGAGAACGCTCAGCCAGGGAGGGCCGCCCTCCGGTCCAAGAGGAAGAGCGCAGGCGCGGGACGGCCCGTCAGCGTGGCTCCGCTCAGGCCAATGAGAGTGGCGGAAAGAGGGGGTCCCGCGCGAGGCCAACCAGAGGGGGGCTTGCCGCGTCCCCCGCCTCGGCGGCCCGGCCGGTTCTCCCGCTCGCCGGCGCTCAGCCTCGGCCAGGTAACGGCGACCTGGTTGAGTGTCGGGGACGGAAAATGGAGAGCCACGCGGAGGAGGCCCAGCGGGGACCGCGCCGGGCGCCCGCTCCGTTGGCTCGCCGCCGGACCGCCCTCGTCTGCATTTCCTGGAGGGCGGGGCTGGGGCCGCCCGCGCCCGCCGCCATAGCCGCCCGGCGGTGGGTCACGTAGGCCGCGAGCCCTGAGCGCGCATGCGCGCCGCGCGCGGGGCGGGGCCGGGGCGCGGCGGGGGCGGGGCCGGAGCGCGGGGCGGGGCGGGGCCGGAGCGCGGCGGGCGCGGGCCTCGCAGCCCCGCAGAGCCGTCGTGGGGACGCGGGCTGCAGGGCAGGAGTGGGTGCTCGCCACGGGAGGAGGCGGCAGGCAGGCCGGCCCGGCACGCCCGCCTCCGGGCGGACCTGCTGCGCGGTGTGTGCGGGGCCCGGCGGGGCCCTCGAGCCCGTCCACAGCAGCCGTGGTACCGGCTGGAGGACTGGCCGGGCTCTTCGCGGCGGCCGGGGCCGGAGCGCCGAGGGCCCAGTCCGAAGCCAGGGGAGGCAGGTGAAGCCGGGAGACACTCCTCTCCAGTTCCATCGCTTAACCCACGCTCGGCGCTGCCTTCCAGACAGCGCCCGGCCGCGCAGCCAGGCAGGAAGCCATCGGCGCCCAGCCCCGTCTGCGAGGGGCAGCTACCGCCGCCCGAGGACTCGAGGGCCCGTGGTGACCTTCGGACCGGGCAGCCGTCCATCCCAGTCCGCCTCCTGCCCCTTCCGGCCCCGCCTAACCCCCTAGGTTACACAGGTCACCCGGGACAATAGCGGGCGCTTCTCCTTTCTTTGTTCTCTGTACCCGGATGTCAGCGTGGTTCTCTGGTGAAATCCAAATAATCTAACAGTTTATTTTTTCTTGGTCGGTCCCGGGCCTGGAACGCTGGGCCTGGGCGCTGTCCCTCAGCTCTTCAGCTCAAGGCGGGCGCTCTACCGCTTGAGCCACAGCACCACTTCCGGTTTTCTGGCGGTTTATTGGAGACTCTTGCCCAGGCTGGCTTTGAACCGCGATTCTCAGATCTCGGCCTGAGTAGCTGGGATGACAGGCGGGAGCCACCGGCGCCGGCTGACAGTTTATTTCTGAGACCCGGGTCTCACTGCCTGCCTAGGTCCTGGCCTCCACCAGGATCCTACTTTTGGCTTCCCACGGTGGCTGTTGCACGTGCATTGGCCGCCGCCCCAGCCTCTTCCGGTGAGGGCGCAGGCCGGGGGCGCCCGCCGGTGCGCCTTCGAGTCAGGGGGCTGCAGCCCCCTCGGGGCGGACCTGGGACCCACCGTCTCCTCCCCACAGGGACAAAGTTCACTGGGACTCACACTGTTCACCCTGGTTCTTCCCATTCGAGCCCAGCCCCCCAGCGTGGGAAGACACGCTCCGCCGTTAGGCTACTGCCTGCTCTTTGTTGGGAGCTCCAGGACCGCGGCGTTTCCCCGAGGCTGCGGGACGGCCGCTCGGGGCAAGATCCAGGCGCCCTCCCGCTCGAGGTCCGGAGCCGCCGGGGCCGGACACCCAGCGCCGGGCTCGGAGGTCTGGCCCGCCAGGCCCCGCCCCGGGCACGCCCACACCACGTCCCTCCCTTCGCTAGGCCCCGCCCATAGACCGGACCCCGTCCGGAAGTCCTTGGGGTCTGGCCCTCGATCCCGGAAGTCCCGGTCGCCCCACAACTCCGGGCGGCAGCGCGGCACCGCCTTCGTTCCCGGAAGTTCCTGCGACAAGGGTCCACCGGCCGTGCCCTCGCGGGTTCGCATCCCTCCTCGGCCGTGCAGGTACGCGGGGTTCTGACGACCTGTGGGCGCCGCGCTCCGGTTCCGCCCCGGGGGCCCGGGCGCTGGCTGACGGCGGGGCTTTGCAGGTGCAGACCGAGCGGCTGCCGGGTCGGAGGCCGCGCGTGCAGCCCGCGGCCCGCGATGTACATGCGCGTGGAGGCCCGCACCAGCTCCCGCCTCCATCTGAAGAGGGCGCCGGGCCTCCGGTCCTGGTCGCTGCTGCTCGGTAAGGACTTCCTTCGTACGCCCATGCCCTGTCCGATCTTCCCGTCCTGTCCCGTCCGGTGCACGGGGCGGCCCGCGCCACGCCCAGACCCCAGGCCACGCCCAGACCCCCCCCCGCCGCCCAGCACCACGCCCAGACCCCCGGCGCCACGCCCAGACCCCCAGCACCACGCCCAGGCCCCCAGCACCACGCCCAGACCCCCGGCGCCACGCCCAGACCCCCGGCGCCACGCCCAGACCCCCGGCGCCACGCCCAGACCCCCGGCGCCTCACCCAGACTCCCGCGCCTCGCCCAGACCCCCGGCGCCACGCCCAGACTCCCGCGCCTCGCCCAGACCCCCGGCGCCACGCCCAGACTCCCGCGCCTCGCCCAGACCCCCGGCGCCACGCCCAGACCCCCGGCGCCACGCCCAGACTCCCGCGCCTCGCCCAGACCACACCCAGACCCTGGTCACCACACCCAGGCCACGCCCGGACCCCACCACGCCCCCTAACACGCCACGCCCATGCCCCGCCACGCCCCCTAACACGCCACGCCCATGCCCCGCCACGCCCCCTAACACGCCACGCCCATGCCCCGCCACGCCCCCTAACACGCCACGCCCATGCCCCGCCACGCCCCCTAACACGCCACGCCCATGCCCCTGCGTGCCCCTCCCCCCTCCCGTGCACCCACCCGCGTGGTGGTGGGCCGGGGCTTCCCCATTTTCTCCTCCCCCTGGGCCTCTTGCCAGGCTGGACTGGTCCGGCCCGAGCTGGGCTGAGCGTCCGCCCCCGCTCCCGCTCCCGGCCTGGCTGAGCGTCCGCTCCCGCTCCCGCCCCCCCCTCCCCCGCTCCCGCGTCCGGCCGGGCTGAGCGTCCCGCTCCCGGCCTGGCTGAGCGTCCGCTCCCGCCCCCGCCCCCGCCCCGGCCTGCCTGAGCGCCCCCGCCCCGGCCTGCCTGAGCGCTCCCGCCCCCGCTCCCGCCCCGGCCTGCCTGAGCGCCCCCGCCCCCGCTCCCGCCCCGGCCTGCCTGAGCGCCCCCGCCCCCGCTCCCGCCCCGGCCTGCCTGAGCGCCCCCGCCCCCGCCCCGGCCCCCGCTCCCGGCCTGGGCTGAGCGCCCCCGCCCCCGCTCCCGCCCCGGCCTGCCTGAGCGCCCCCGCCCCCGCCCCGGCCCCCGCTCCCGGCCTGGGCTGAGCGCCCCCGCCCCCGCTCCCGGCCTGGGCTGAGCGCCCCCGCCCCCGCTCCCGCCCCGGCCTGCCTGAGCGCCCCCGCCCCCGCCCCGGCCCCCGCTCCCGGCCTGGGCTGAGCGCCCCCGCCCCCGCCCCGGCCCCCGCTCCCGGCCTGGGCTGAGCGCCCCCCGCCCCCGCTCCCGCCCCGGCCTGCCTGAGCGCCCCCGCCCCCGCCCCGGCCCCCCGCTCCCGGCCTGGGCTGAGCGCCCCCGCCCCCCGCTCCCGCCCCGGCCTGCCTGAGCGCCCCCGCCCCCGCCCCGGCCCCCGCTCCCGGCCTGGGCTGAGCGCCCCCGCCCCCGCCCCGGCCCCCGCTCCCGGCCTGGGCTGAGCGCCCCCGCCCCCGCTCCCGCCCCGGCCTGCCTGAGCGCCCCCGCCCCCGCTCCCGGCCTGGGCTGAGCGTCCCAGCCCTCGCTCCCGCGTCCGGCCCGGCTGAGCGTCCCGCTCCCGTCCCCGCTCCCCGCGTCCGGCCCGGCTGAGCGTCCCGCTCCCGCCCCCGCTCCGGCCCGGCTGAGCGTCCCCTCCCGCTCCCGCCCCGGCCCGGCTGAGCGTCCCCTCCCGCTCCCGAGTCCCGCCCGGCTGAGCGTCCCGCTCCCGCTCCCGCCCCGGCCCGGCTGAGCGTCCCCTCCCGCTCCCGAGTCCGGCCCGGCTGAGCGTCCCCTCCCGCTCCCGAGTCCCGCCCGGCTGAGCGTCCCCTCCCGCTCCCGAGTCCCGCCCGGCTGAGCGTCCCCTCCCGCTCCCGAGTCCGGCCCGGCTGAGCGTCCCCTCCCGCTCCCGAGTCCGGCCCGGCTGAGCGTCCCCTCCCGCTCCCGAGTCCCGCCCGGCTGAGCGTCCCCTCCTGCTCCCGAGTCCCGCCCGGCTGAGCGTCCCGCCCCCGCTCCCGCTCCCGCCCAGGCCCGGCTGAGCGTCCCGCCCCCGCTCCCGAGTCCGGCCCGGCTGAGCGTCCCCTCCCGCTCCCGAGTCCGGCCCGGCTGAGCGTCCCCTCCCGCTCCCGAGTCCGGCCCGGCTGAGCGTCCCGCCCCCGCTCCCGCTCCCGCCCAGGCCCGGCTGAGCGTCCCGCCCCCGCTCCCGCTCCCGCCCAGGCCCGGCTGAGCGTCCCCTCCCGCTCCCGCTCCCGAGTCCCCGCTCCCGCTCCCGCCCAGGCCCGGCTGAGCGTCCCCTCCCGCTCCCGCCCCGGCCCCGGCCCCGGCCCCGGCCCGGCTGAGCGTCCCCTCCCGCTCCCGCTCCCGAGTCCGGCCCGGCTGAGCGTCCCCGCTCCCGCTCCCGCCCAGGCCCGGCTGAACGTCCCACCCCCGCTGAGCGTCCCCCCTCCCGCTCCCGCCCCGGCGTCCGGCCCGGCTGAGCGTCCCGCCCCCGCTCCCGCTCCCGAGTCCGGCCCGGCTGAGCGTCCCCGCTCCCGCCCCGGCCCCGGCCCGGCTGAGCCGTCAGCAGCCTGTGACACGGTCAGGTCCGGCCCCCAGCTCAAGGCGAGCGCTCGACCGCTTGAGCCGCAGCGCCGCTTCCGTTTTCTGGTGGGTATTGGCGATGAGAGTCTCACGGCCTTTCCCGCCCAGGCGGGCTTTGAACCGCGATCCTCAGATCTCAGCCTCCTGAGAAGCCGGGATGACAGGCGCGAGCCACCGGTGCCCGGCTTGTGGTAATTTTTTGGGTACCACATTACCTCCTGGTGATACCCACATCAGACCCGTTTCCGGATCAGCTCCAAACTTGCCTGGTGAATGCTGTGCCTGGCTCTGGATGAGCTTGGTGGCCATTTCTCCAGCCAGCCTGTGGGGGGGTGCACTGGGGGCTCCCTGGAACCCCCAGCCAAGAGCTCCATCTCTCCCCGCAGGAATCTTATCCACGGGCCTTGCGGCAGCCTACTACAGTGGAGGTAACCCCCCCCCCCTCCATTTCAGGTGTTTAGAGACCAGGGGAAGCAGGGGAAGCAGTGGCCCGGGAGCAGTTACAGTGTGGCCTCTGGTGTGGCTGGTTTGTCCGCTCACCTTGCACTAGAGCACCCACCCCACAACCTGCCGCTCACATCTTAAGGCTGTGCATACCCTAGGTCACGAAATAATTTTGGAAAAGGGCCCTCAAGCATTTACCTGGTGCCCCGCACAGGGAGGGCTCTCCTGTCCAGCCCAGTGGACTCCCAGGCAGAGCTGGCAGAGTGGCCAGGCCAGGGGCATAGCTGAGCGCTGGGAGCCAGGGTCAGCCAGGCTTCTGGCCTCCATGCCCTGGGCACAAGTGTGCTGGACAGGCCTCCCGTGGGCTTGCTGCCTCGCCCTGTCACTCCCAGCTCACATCCTGTGTCTGTTTGCAGATAGTCTGGGATGGAAGCTCTTCTATGTCACAGGCTGCCTGTTTGTAGCTGTGCAGAACCTGGAGGACTGGGAGGTGAGAGCTGCTGACAGGTCCTCCCCGCTGAGCTGACAGGTCCTCCCCGCTGAGCTGACAGGTCCTCCCCGCTGAGCTGACAGGTCCTCCCCGCTGAGCTGACAGGTCCTCCCCGCTGAGCTGACAGGTCCTCCCCGCTGAGCTGACAGGTCCTCCCCGCTGAGTTGACAGGTCCTCCCGGCTGGTCGGTTGGTCAGATGACTGCCTGAGCTAGGCCGTGTCTTTTAGCTGGCCTCCGCCCTTGCCTTTGCCGGGGGCAGCCCCCACCCCCCACCCCCCGCTGTCCCAGAGTCCCTGCAGCTGCCTCACCTTCTTTTTCACTTGGTAGCCTCACTGCTGGCTCAGTTCTGATGCACTTGCCCACCCTAATGCCCAGAGCCCGCCCAGGGCTCAGGCATAGATGTGGGCTCTGTGGAGAGCTCTGGGGGCTTTGGGGCCAGGGTCTGAGTCCCCTGTTCACTGTCTGGTGCAGGCCGGGTGGGAATGAGACCCCGGGGCCCAGGTGTGCGTGGTCAGTGTACGTTGGTTTGCAGGAAGCCATCTTTAACAAGAGCACTGGTAAAGTCATCTTGAAAACGTTCAGCCTGTACCAAAAGCTGCTGACCCTCCTCAGAGCAGGCCAGGACCAAGGTGAGCTGTGGGAAGTTGGGGTGCTGTGCTGGCCTTGAAAGCCTGGAGGCGGTGTGGGTCCAGGCTGGCACCCCATGTGCTGTGTTCTCTGGGGGCTTAGCTGAGGATCCCTGGCAGCCCTTCCAGGTCGGGCCGCTGGGGTAGGTTGTGGTGCCAGGCAGGCTGCACTGCACCACCCAGCAAATGACTCACCAGTGCTCTGTCCCTGGTTGGTTTTGCCGGGCCTGCATTTAGGGGCTGGACGATCAGAGGACACCACACCCTGGGGCTGGCTCGGCCACGGGTTAGCGTGCGGTGCATTGCCCTGTGGGGTCTGTGGCGTCTGTGATGCACACACCACTCTGGTGGAGTGAAAGTGCAGTGTGGATGGCTACCGCGGTGGAGGCTTGGTGGGTCCTGAGGTGGGCTGCTCTGGGGGGGCAGCTTCTGCAGGGCGTGGTCTGTGAGCACGGACTCCTCACCACAAGACTCCCGCCGCAGCTCAGGCTGGAGCTCGCAGTGCTGTGACTGCTAGGGGAGCCGAGGCCTTGGGGTTGCTGTCCTGCAGTGGGGGTGGTGGGGCAGAGGGGCATGGCCTCTGACCTGTGCCCCTGCCCCAGTGGTGGTTCAGCTGAAGGACATCCGTGACGTGAACGTGGAGGAGGAGAAGGTCCGGTACTTTGGGAAGGGCTACATGGTGGTGCTCCGGTTTGCCACAGGCTTTTCCCACCCCCTCACCCAGTCCGCGGTCCTGGGCCACCGTAGGTAAGGCTAGCAGTCCCTCCCCACCCCCATCCCCAGCAGGATGACAGGTGACCCGCACTGCCAGCTGACACTCACTGTCGGCTGACACTGCTGGCTGACACTCACTGTCGGCTGACACTGCTGGCTGACACTGCCGGCTGACACTGTCGGCTGACACTGCCGGCTGACACTGTCGGCTGACTCACACTGCCGGCTGACACTCACTGCCGGCTGACACTGCCAGCTGACCCGCACTGCAGGCTGACACTCACTGCCAGTTAACACTGTGGGCTGACACACACTGCCGGCTGACACTGCACTACTGGCTGACACTCACTGCCGGCTGACCCGCACTGCCGGCTGACCCCTCAGTGTCTTAGGGCATTGGGGAGAGGCCACATGTGTGCAGAACATGAGGAGTTAGAGGACGGTGCGGGCTCGGGCAGCTGTGCACAGTCCCCACAGGGAAGCATCGGTGTGGACTGGGGTCAGGTGACGGGCACTGGAATAAGGGGCCCAGATGGGAGGGGGCTGCCCTGTGCCAAGGTGACCTCCCTCCTGGTGTTTGCCTCCAGCGATGTAGAAGCCATTGCCAGGCTCATCACCGGCTTCCTGGAGCTGCACCGGCTGGAAAGCCCCTCAGAGCGGTCTCAGAGTAGCGACAGCGAGGCTGATGGCCCCAGCAGCCAGAGCTGACAGTTGGGCAGTCATTGCTGACTGACCCGCCACGGGCTGCGGGCAGAGCTGATGTATCCCTAGGCCGCCCTGGGCAACTCCCTGCCTCTTGCCTATTCATACTGCCTGCTGCCTCGATTCTGAGCACAAGTCCGGACTAGATCTCCATGGCCCAGGCAGGCCTGGCATGTCATGGTTCAGGATGCACTGTGGGCTGGACTTTCTCCACCACTGGGGATACACTGTAGGCTGGACTTCCTTCATCACCCGGGATACACTGGGCTGGACTTCCTCCATCACCTGGGATACACTGTGGGCTGGACTTCCTCCATCACCTGGGATACACTATGGGCTGGACTTCCTCCATCACCCGGGATACACTGTAGGCTGCACCTCCTCCATGACCCAGATGCACATAGTACAGCCAGAACAGAGCGAGGAGCCACCCATGGAGCATGGTACCTGGACTTGCTGTGCTGAGGGTCTAGCTGCAGATAGAACAGGGCGCCTGCATTTGTGGGGGGCTCTGGATAAGTCCATATGGTCAGTGGAAATCTTTGGATGTCCTGGGTGGACGTCCTCAGTGGGCTTTCCTGCTGGACACAGTGTTTCAGAGGCGGCTTCTCCCCAAGGATGTCCCCCATGCTAGGGACACGGATGTGCTAACTGCATAGATGGCTCCTTCGGGGTGCCTGGACTGTGGGTGGTTGTGGGCTGTAGAAGCCCCCCAGCCCCACCTGAATGAATGACACCCATAGACGGGAGCTCTTGTGCAGAAAGCAAGTCTTGGGAATGATGGGGCAGCGTGGTACATGCCTGTGATCCTAGCACTGGGGGCTGAGATCCAGAGCTCCTGGTTTGCATGGTGACATCCTGTCTTCAAAGCAGTATACCCAGCTTTAGCGCACTGTCTACTCCTGGACCCTCTGCGGTACAACCTGCATCCTGAGAGCTGCAGTCCCTGGCCGGCCTCAGGAAGCTTCTATCCTAGCATGGCCGGGTAGAACTAGACCCACCCGGACCCAGGGGCCATGGCTGCCCTGAGATGGTGCCTGGGTGAACACAGCGTCCTGCCCTGGGATGCAGCTGCCACCGCCCTGGACCAAAACCAGCCAGTTCTTTCCTTCCTAAAACCATGTGTGGTTCAGTGGCTGGTCAGGTGCTGGGCACTGTCAGCCCCCGCCCCCGCGCTGCCCCCAGGGCGGGGAGTGGGTTCTGGAGGCGTGAAGCCCTGCATGGCAGGGCCCTGGTAAAAAGCCTTTCTGTGGAATACTGCTTGTCTTTAATTTTAGAATAAAGCTCAACGTGCAGATTTTTAGCAGGCCCCCGTGTGCCTTCTTCCGTGTCTGCTGCCTTCTCCAAAGGTCCTGCTTGCTCTGCGGAGTAGCTGGCCGCAGCGGCCTGACACTCAGCAGGAAGCGTTCCTGGGGGGAGGGAGGCCATTTCAGCCCAGTACTGCCCGGGATGGTAGCCCAGGCCCAGCCCGTGCCAGGAGGCCCTCAAGGGTCCTGACTTGGACCCCCGACGGGGCTGTTGGGCAAGGGCTGGGGCACGGCTGCTTCATGGAGGTCCTGCAGCAGACTCTGCAGCCGCTGCATGCTGGGGTGCACATTCTCCTCCAGCCACTCCTCCACGGCATCAGGGTAAAAGGCCAGTTGCAGGGCCGCCTCCAGCTGCTGCACGAGAGTGTGCCACCTGCCCAGGAGGCTGGGGACAGCAGTGGCTCTGAGTCCACCTGCCCAGGACTCCTGGACAGCTGGCGCTGTGCCCTGCCCACACATCAGGTCTGCACTGCTCTGGGACCACTGAGCAGGCAAACTGGTCAACGTGTCCCACGGCTGGCTGGCAGTGTTTCTTGGCATACGAATGGGTCCACGCCAGGACAGGGAGGGCTGCCAGGAACTCTTGCCACAAGGGCTCTTGTCTGGGGTCCTCCAGGTAGTCTGATTCCAAACACTCCCTGGGCTTCCTGGCATACGGAAGATGCCCCGTCTCAGGCTGGGAATGACCTAGCTTCTTGCCAACATGAAGGCCCACCTTGGTGACCAGTGGCATGTCTGACTCATCTGAGATCCCCGGCTGTCACACCTGGGAAGCTCAGCGCTATCAGGAGGTTCCACTTTGAGGAGACAGGCTGCCCCAGGGGCTGGGCACAAGCTGGGCAGGGCAGGGTGGTTACCTGAGGGCCTCTGGCTGTATGTGCTGGACCATGACAGGGTGGACACGCTTTCGTCTGCGATGGTAGGGGCTGAACCAGCCAGTGACGTACCTGGAGCAAACCCAGACGGGTGCTTGTGGGCCAGGAGCCTCCAGGCTACGGGGCGTCCTGGGTGGAGGTTCACAGTGACGCTCCTCAGAACCACGCTGGGACCGGGGGCGGGCCCTCCAAGGGATCCGGTGAGGTTTCACAGTGACGCTCCCCACAGAACCACGCTGGGACGGGGGGCGGGGCCTCCAAGGGATCCGGTGAGGTTTCACAGTGACGCTCCCCACAGAACCACGCTGGGACGGGGGGCGGGCCCTCCAAGGGATCCGGTGAGGTTTCACAGTGACGCTCCCCACAGAACCACGCTGGGACGGGGGGCGGGCCCTCCAAGGGATCCGGTGAGGTTTCACAGTGACGCTCCCCACAGAACCACCGCGGGCCTGGGGGGTGGGCTGCTCACCTGTTCCTCTCCAGCAGTGCGTCCACAGAGCTGCGCAGGTGGAGGCTGACTTGTGTGACCAGGGCGTGGATGTGGCTGCCTGGGAAGGAGCCAGCTCCCTCACTGCCAGAGAGCCTCGGTAAGAACTGTGGTCCTTAGGCTGGGAAGGAGGCTCCGTGGTAGAGTGCTCGCCTAGCATGCATCAAGCCCTGGTTCCATTCCTCAGCACCACAGAAAAAGCCAGGAGCAGCGCTGGGCTCAAGTGGTAGAGTGCTAGCCTTGAGCAAAAGAAGCTCTGGCAGAGCGCCCAGGTCCTGGGGGCTGGGGGATGAGGAGGAGGGCTGGGGGGTGAGGAGGGGTGCTGGAGGGGAGGAGGCGGGGCGGGGGGGGGGCGAGTACCTCACAGCCGTTATCTCCAGGCTGGGAACTCCAAGGAAGTTCTCCACTGACTGCTTAACCTCTTCAGTGAAGCTCCCTGAAGCAACCACAGGGGAGCTGCTGGAGGAGGCTGCGGGAGGGGAGCGGCCCCGCCCCGCCCTGCCGAGCCCCCCAGGGCTCCCTGGGCAGCCGTCCCAGCAGTGTGGGCCGCCTCAGACAGGCCCAGACCTGGGTCCTGATCCCAGGGAGGCCTTGGGTGGACCAGCCCTGTGTGGCATTCATTACAGGACCACCTCCACCAGCCCTGTCCGTGATCCTGCAGGTCTCTGGCTCATATACACGCTGCTTCCAAGCTTCACTCGGCAGTGGAACATTCTAGACCACCTGAAGCATGTGGTAGGACTGAGGGAGCAGGGCAGCCGTACCTCCGACGGACTAGGAGGTAAGGCGGGGCTCTCGGCAGCCTCTCCGCGCGCGGACGGGGGCTGTCCTCCCCCGTGTGGACAGGTCGTCCACGTCTGCTCACCCAGCCCCCCGTGCTCTACCCTCTCTCAGCATCCTCTCCCACCGACAAACACTTCACTGGGGATACCGTACGGCCTTGTGGGTTGAATGGACATGACTCCTTTTACCAACACTGGCCTTGAGCGGCCCCAGTGCCAGTCTGCAGGAGGCAGGGGCTGCTCTGCCGGGCGTCTGGATGAGGAACCCCGGGCCGAGGGCCTCCAGGTCCCCTGGGACCCGTCTCTCACAGGGCAACTATGCAGCACCTCCACCCCAGGCTGAATCTGGGTCCACCAAGGCGGAGGGGCAGACCCTGGCTTCTTGGCCTACCCAGGACTTATACTAGAGGACCTGGGTATGGGCAGGCCTGGCCAATGGCAGGTGAGCACAGTGGCTGGGCTCGTGTGCTTGATTGCACAGAACAGCTTGTGTCAGACGGCCGGGGCCGGAGCGGGGCCCTGGGGATCTGCCTACCATGTAGAAGCAACTGCAGACAGGCAGCCAGGGACGGGATCGCCACGGGAAGCAGCTCGCACAGCACGGAGAAGTGGTCGTATCTGTGGTGCAAGAGGGGTTTTCAGTTCCTGGGCCATCCCGTGTCCTGGGCCGGGGGCTCAGGTGCTGTCAGCGCCATCGGGCCTGGCCTGGCCCTCATCACGGGCATCTCCTGGGCCAAGTGTCTGTGCAGCGTCACCTCGCTCTCCTGCCACACCCTGCCTCCTGCCTCAACCCTGGCACCCTTTCCTAGGCCTGTCCCCGCTGTCCACAGCCTCACATTCTCCCCTAAGGCCTCAGGAAGAGCAGGTCAGGGTGGGAGTCTGGGCACCTACCCCCGCCCGGACCTCACTCCCCCCAACTCTAAGAACAAATGGAAGCTGGGCACCAGTGGCTCATGCCTAATCCTAGCTACTCAGGAAGCTAAGATTTGGAGGACTGCAAATCAAAGCCAACCTAGATAGAAAGGTCCACTAGACTCCATCTCCAAAATAACCAGCCAAAAGCCAGGCTAGAGGTACAGCTCAACTGGTAGAGTACCAACTATGAGCAAGTCAAGCAAAAGCATGAAGCCAAGTTCAAAACCCAGTACTGGGTTTGAAAAAGAGGAGCAAGCGGGGTGATCAGGTGTGGCGGACAGTGGCATCACTGAAGCACTGCCACACCCTTCACAAAATCCCACCATCTGGTCTACAAGGGCGGCTGGGTTCACCGGACGCAGGCAGCCCCGAGGGCCCAGCCCCTCCGCCCCATCTTGGGAGACCCTGGTAGCCCCCGAAGGGTTCCTTCCCACAGGGCTCTGGAGCTGCTGGACAGGGGGAGCCAGAAACCAGACGCGAGTACAGACGTAGGGCTGTGTAGCTCTGCTTCACAAAGGGTGTAATAACCAACAAGAGCTCAGATCTGCCAGTGGCCTGCGGAGGTACGCGAGGCACCAGCCTGGAGCGTGGAGCACACAGGCAGGTGGAGCTGCAGGCAGCACCCAGAGCCGCGCTCTCCTCACAGGGAGGTCGGCATGGGGCAGGCAGGAGGGCAGCCCCCGTCCTCCCCGAGCTCACCTCTGCCAGCCGGTCAGGACGATGCCCTGCAGCATGTCCGCGGGCCCGCTGCTGGCCACCCGCAGCCACTGCTCGTGGTTCCGGAGGTGGTGCTCCACCGGCGGCAGGGCCTGGCTGGGCCCCGTGGCCCCTTTGAAGGCGCTGGCTGCCCACAGCCGTGAGAAGCCGCATTCCCGGTACTTTTCCATGAGAAGCACTGGACAGGAAGGTAAGCAAGTGAGTCTCCCGAGGACACGGCCAGCCACACACTGGGCACGTGAGCTCTGACCCCTGGGGCAGTCTCTGTCCCCCTCCCCTGCCTGGCCCACACCCAGCCCAGGAGACTCTGCCATTTACATGCCTGGCAGAACTGTGAGGCAAGCACACATTCTGCCCAGGGCTGGCGTGGCGTCCCGGGGCCGCCCGGGGCCGGCGTGGCGTCCCCGGGGCTGCCCAGGTCCAGGGTGGTGGGGGCTTCCCGCTGTGGGAGGGGCAGGGCAGCTCAGGCCAGGGGGCTGTCCCTGGCTTAACTAAGTCCTGCTGGCCAGCCCAGCGCAGGCCCAGGCTGGGAGACAGCCTACCAGCCACGTGGGCCTTGAAGGGCAAATCTGGACGACCTGTACTGACCCTTGCCGTGGACATCCAGGTCAGCCCCGTAGTCCCAGAGCACAGGCTCCACCAGCTGCGGCACTCCAGAGGCTAGAACAGAATAAGGCTGTGAGCAGGGCCGACGGGACCGTGCGCGCCGTGAAGCTGGCCCAGCTCCTGGATCCCGCTTGTATCTCTCGTTTAGTTTTGTAGACTGGCATTAGGGCTTAAACTCGGCCTGGACACTTGTCCTTTAGTTTCACTGTCCTTTAGTTGTAGTTTTTTTTTTTTCCTACTGCTTGATCTACAGCTCCACTTCTGGCTTTTCGGTGGTTTACTGGAGATCGGAGTCTCAATGACTTTCTTTCCTAGGCTGACCTTGAACCATGGTCCTCAAATCTCAGCCTGCTGAGGAGCTAGCCACTGGTGTCCGACTTTCTAATTTATTTTTAGTATGTATGTACATATGTCTGTTGTTCCTGGGGCTTGAATACAGGGCCCGGGCTCTGTCCCTGAGTGTTTTTGTTCAAGGCTAGTGCTCTACCATTTTGAGCCACAGTTTTGCTTCCAGTTTAGGTGGTTAATTGGAGGCCTCATGAACTTTCTTGCCTGAGCAGCCTCCTGCGTAGCTGGGATCACAGGTGTGAGCCTCTAGCACCTGGCTTCTAACTTATTTCTGAGACAGAGTTTGGCAAGCAGCCCAGGCTGCCCAGAGCCTACGCCAAGGCCCCTCCACCTTGGCCTCCGCCTGGTCCCAATGGCTCTTAGCATTGACGCAGGCCACCTTCTCAGGTCACACGGTCCCCCATACAGGCTCAGTGCTGGGCTGCGTTGGATGAGCGCCATGGCCGGCCGGGAACAATGTTTTGGAAGGGGCTGGGCTCTAGGATCTCCTGAAGCATCTGCTCCATTTGGGCTCCCAGAGCTCATCTACCTGGAGTGCATTCTAGTTCATCAGTCTGCAAGACACTGCCTGGAAGACAGTGCCCCTGGGCCCCAGGCCCCCGTGCTGGTCCCAGTGCTTCCTGCAGCCTCCGGACTGGGGAAGGCTCTCATCCCTGCTCCCCAAGCTTTTCCTGGGGACCTGGGCCTAGGGCCTGGGTGGCACTGGCCACCACTGTCCCCTACCACACAGCTGCCCTCTGCCCATGCCCAGACGAGCCCGGAGGCACGCGGGGCGGAGTCTGCCAGAGGTAGGGGAAACACCCGCGTTTCCTGTGTGCTCCCACACTCCCGTATCCGCTCACAGCCCACCCCCACAGGCCCCGCGAGGCCAGAGGCACCGCTGCCACCTGGGGTTCTGGAGGGAAGCCCCCAGCCCTGCCCTCGCAGGCCCCGCCTACCTGCCAGCTGGTCCTGAGGCATGTCCCGCAGCATGTCATCCCACACCAGGGCCGTGGTGCCAGGGTGCCGCGCTTGCACGTGGCTGGCCACGGCCCGCATGTGCGACAGACACAGCTGCTCGGGGCTGTTCTGCCTCTGCTGCAGCCACTGCCTGGAGGCCTCCCCCTCGCCCAGGCAGTAGACCTGGGGAGAGAAGGGGGTGGGGGCTGGAACCCGTGCCACGCTGCACACGGCTGCAGCCACTGCCTGGAGGCCTCCCCCTCGCCCAGGCAGTAGACCTGGGGAGAGAAGGGGGTGGGGGCTGGAACCCGTGCCACGCTGCACACGGCTGCAGCCACTGCCTGGAGGCCTCCCCCTCGCCCAGGCAGTAGACCTGGGGGAAGACGGGTGGGCTGGAACCTGTGCCATGCTCCACTTGCCGGGTCCCAGGTGTGTCCCGAGTCCTGTGGGGGGAGGGGGCTCAGTCCTGGGAGGCTGTTTGTGGGGGGGCAGCCTCAGTTCTGGGAGGCCATTGGGGGGGGGGCTCAGTCCTGGGAGGCTGTGTGGGGACACAGGGGGGGTGGGGGCCTCAGTCCTAGAAGGCCGTTGGGGGGGCTCAGTCCTGGGAGGCTGTTTGTGGGGGGGGGGGGGCTCAGTCCTGGGAGGCCATTTGGGGACGCGGGGGGGGGGGCCTCAGTCCTGGAAGGCCATTGGGTGGGGGGCTCAGTCCTGGAAGGCCGTTTGGGGACGCAGGGGGGGTGGGGGCCTCAGTCCTGGGAGGCCGTTGGGGGGGGCTCAGTCCTGGGAGGCTGTTTGTGTGTGGGAGGGGCCTCAGTCCTGGGAGGCTGTTGGGGGGAGGGCTCAGTCCTGGGAGGCCGTGGGGCGGGGGGCTCAATCCTGGGAGGCCGTTGGGGGGGGGGCTCAGTCCTGGGAGGCTGTTTGTGTGGGGGAGGGCTCAGTCCTGGGAGGCCGTTGGGGTGGCTCAGTCCTGGGAGGCCGTTGGGGGGGGGGCTCAGTCCTGGGAGGCTGTTTGTGTGGGGGGGGCTCAATCCTGGGAGGCCGTTGGGAGGGGCCTCAGTCCTGGGAGGCTGTTTGTGTGTGGGGGGGCTCAATCCTGGGAGGCCGTTGGGAGAGGCCTCAGTCCTGGGAGGCCGTTGGAGGGAGGGCTCAGTCCTGGGAGGCCGTTGGGGGGGGGGGGCTCAGTCCTGGGAGGCTGTTTGTGTGTGGGGAGGGCTCAGTCCTGGGAGGCCGTTGAGGGGAGGGCTCAGTCCTGGGAGGCCGTTGGGGGGGGGGGGGGGGCTCAGTCCTGGGAGGCCGTTTGTGTGGGCCTGGGAGACTCGGTCTTGCTAGTGTCTTGCAGGACGATGCTCAGCTTCCCTAGGAGCCCCTTGGGTTCAGAACATCTCTGCTCCAATCACTGGGAAGCAGAACCTCCCCGTCCACTCCCACCCCTGACGCGTCCACGGCACGGAGGAGTCTTGGTCTGGATACATGATCTGGGAAGCAGCCAGGCACACAAGGCCACACAGCATGCCCTCCACTGACAACCATGCCAGGCCAGGTAAGCCATTAAAGCAGAAACAAGTCAGAGGCTGCCAGGGGCGGGAGGGAGGTGTGAGGGGTCTCATTTTGGAGTGATGAACTGATCCTGTTCACAGGATTGTGACGGTTCTGAGCATGCTGAAGCAGGAGCACAAATACATGTGTGCACTCGTGTGTGTCTGTGTGTGTGCGCGCGTGTTGGACCTGGGCTTGAACTCAGGGCCTGAATCTTTTTGGGAGGAGGGGGTCAGTCACGGGGCTTGAACTCTGGGCTTGGGCTCTGTCTCTGAGCTCTTTTGCTCAAGACAAATGTTCTACCACTTGAGCCACAGCGCCACTTCCAGTTTTCTGGTGGTTAGAGATAAGAGTCTTTTGGACTTTCCTGCTAAGGCTGGCTTCCAACAGTGATCTACAGATCTCGGCCTCCTGAGTAGCTAGGATTATAGGCGTGAGCCACTGGCGCCCAGCTGTATCTGAATTCTTTGCTCAAGGCTGGCATTCTACCACTTGAGCCACAGCTCTGTTTCTAGCTTTTTGGTGGTTAACTGGAGATAAGAGTCTCATAGAGCAGGGCGCTGGCGGATCACGCCTATAATCCTAGCTACTCAGGAGGCTGAGATCTGAGGATCACAGTTCAAAGCCAGCCCAGGCAAGAAAGTCTGTGAGACTTTTTTTTTTTGGTCGGTCGTGGGGCTTGAACTCTGGGCCTGGGCGCTGTTCCTCAGCTCTTCAGCTCAAGGCTAGCGCTCTACCACTTGAGCTACTACGCCACTTCTGGTTTTCTGGCAGTTTATTGGAGATAAGAGTTTCACAGACTTTCCTGCTGGGGCTGGCTTTGAACCGTGATCCTCAGATCTCAGCTTCCTGAGTAGCTGGGATTACAGGAATGAGCCACTAGCGCGCAGCTAAGAATTGTATTATTTTTCTATTAAAAGGAACCAAGTCGGGTGCCATTGGCTAAGGCCTATAAATTCTAGCTTCAGGAGACCGAGATCTGAAGAATTGAATTTTGAAGTCAGACTTCATCTCCAAATATCAGCAAAAAGCAGGGCTGGAGGGTTCAGGTGGTAGAGCTCCAGTCTAGCCAGTGCAAGGCCCTGTGTTCAAAACCCAATACCAGAAAAAACAGAAAAAGAAAAAGCAAACAAAACCAAGCCAAAAGAACAGCAGAGCCCACGGAGAAGCAGCCGAGTCCCGGAGGCGATGCCGCGGCCGGCACACTCACCTCGTCACACCCGATGTGCAGCCAGCGTGCATCCCTGTGCAGCTCTAGAACCTGGTCAGCCATGGCCCCCACCAGCGCCAGGGACTCGGCCTCATGAGGGTTCAGAGTGTTGGGGAAACAGGCGACTTCTCGGAGGTGAGCAAATGCCGCGTGCTTCAGCACAAACTGTGGGGAGACGGAGGGCAGTGGGGAGCTGTTGCCCGGGCCACCAGCCCAGGCCTGGGCCAGGCTCCAGGCTCCGGCCACACAGGGCTTTGTGCTCAGCGCCCAGGCCCGTGACCTGCACGGCTCACGCTCCCATCTCCAGGAGGGTGGCCCCGGCACAGCTCAGGGCCCCGCCAGGCAGCGGTCCCCTGGCAGCAGGCTGACCCCCAGTTTTCTAACTGAGCTGAGTAACAGAAGCAGGGGAAAGAGGCAGAGCCGGCGGGTGGCTTGGCTCAGTGTGAAGAGGCCAGCAGTCCTCTGCAGATGCAGACATGGGCAGAGGCCTGCCTCTGCGGGTGTACACAGGGGCAGATCTCCACAGGCACACGCGCACGCACACACAGACACACGCACGCACACACGCGCACACACACATGCACACGCATACACACAGGCACACACACACACACACACACACACACGGGGATCCTCCCCCGGACAATCACACACATGAGCAAATTCGGTCCTTGAAAGAATCCACTCGGGGTCATGTGCACAAAGGAGCAGCCATCTTAGGGCTCTGGTAATCAATCACATTGTGAAACCTTTAGTTTTTCTTTTTGTGCCAGCCCTAGAGCTTGAACTCAGAACCAGCGTTCCATCCCTGAGCTTTCTTTTGCTGAAGGCTAGCACTGCACCACTTGAGCCACAACTCCACTTCAGGCTTTTTGGTGGTTCATTGGAGGTAAGAGTCTCATGGACTCTCCTGTCTGGCATGGCTTGGAACCTTGATCCTCAGATATCAGTCTCCTGAGTAGCTAGGATTAGACAGGTGTGAGCCACTGGCGCCTGGCCATGAGTATTTTCAGATATTAATGGTGGGGGGATGGGGGGGCAGAAAACGGAAGGCTGCTCTCTGCTCCCAGGCAGGGCTACTCTGCCCTGGGATTGTGTGCTCTGCGGCCATTCACAGGACAAACCCCCGAATGCAGTATTGTGTCTGTGCTCCCCAACCCTGGCACAGGCCTGGGGCCAGACCATGTTTTTGGTGTCAAGTAAGTTCTAGCCTTGCCACTCACCTCCATGTGTCCAAATGTCTGTACCAGGGGAATGACCTCCAGCTCGCTGCATCTGGCCAGGCGTAGGAGCTCTGCCACTTCAGAGGGGCTGCAAGACAAAGCCTTCAGCGAGCATGCAGAGGCCAGCACCGTGCCTCTGTTCCCGAGCCCTCCCAGCCAACCCTGGATCCAGGAGGCAGTGGAGATAGTGACAGCACTGTCACCAGACCCTCGGCAACCTGGACAGGAAGGTAGAGTTTTTACATGAAGCCTGGCTGCACACGATTACCCTGAAAAGCACTAGCAGACCAGCTCCAGGGAAATTCACCCCCTGCCTTTGTTTTTGCACAGCCTTCAACCTAACCGTGAGCCCTTAAGGCCGAGAGCCTGTTCTCAGGGGTCACTCTGTGCAAGGGCTCCTGCCCAGCCTACTGATTCATCCACCACAGAGGTCATCATGACTTCTCCATGGGTTTATCTCAGAAAAGAAAACCATGCCGGGGAGCCAGCAGCTCACACCTGTCATCCCAGCTACTCAGGAGGCTGAGGTCTGAGGGTTGTGGTTCAAAGCCAGCCCAGGCAGTAAAGTCTGTGAGACTCTTATCTCCAAAAAACACCAGAAAGCTGGAAGTGGTGCTGTGGCTCAAGTGATAGAGCGCTCGCCTTGAGCTGAAGAGCTGAGGGACAGCACCCAGGCCCAGAGTTCAAGCCCCATGACCAACAAAAAAAAGAAAACCATTTCTAGTTTTTGCATGTATTTCAACTATGTCTATGGATTTTAATCATAGAAGGTTCTTTTTGCTCTATGTAAACCTGTTGCCAGCTCCAAAGAAACTATGGTACGTTTTCACTTTGAGACATAAAGAACATTACTGTAGGAAAAAAACCACAACACAAAGGACATACAAACCACAAGCATCTCACCACCACGCTCACACCACACACCAGCATCTCACCGCCACACTCACACCACACACACCAGCATCTCACCGCCACACTCACACCACACACACCAGCATCTCACCGCCACACTCACACCACACACACCAGCATCTCACCGCCACGCTCACACCACACAAACCAGCATCTCACCACCACACTACCACCACACACACCAGCATCTCACCACCACGCTCACACCACACAAACCAGCATCTCACCACCACACTACCACCACACACACCAGCATCTCACCACCACGCTACCACACACACCAGCATCTCACCACCACACTACCACCACACACACCAGCATCTCACCACCACGCTCACACCACACACACCAGCATCTCACCACCACGCTACCACCACACACACCAGCATCTCACCACCACGCTCACACCACACACCACACACACCAGCATCTCACCACCACGCTACCACCACACACACCAGCATCTTACCACCACACTCACACCACACACCAGCATCTCACCACCACGCTACCACCACACACACCAGCATCTCACCACCACACTCACCCACACACACCAGCATCTCACCACCACACTCACCCACACACACCAGCATCTCACCACCACGCTCACACCACACACCACACACACCAGCATCTCACCACCACGCTACCACCACACACACCAGCATCTCACCACCACACTCACACCACACACCAGCATCTCACCACCACGCTACCACCACACACACCAGCATCTCACCACCACACTACCACCACACACCAGCATCTCACCGCCACACTACCACCACACACACCAGCATCTCACCACCACCCTACCACCACACACACCAGCATCTCACCACCACACTCACCCACACACACCAGCATCTCACCGCCATGCTCACACCACACACCACACACACCAGCATCTCACCACCACACTCACACCACACACACCTGCATCTCACCACCACGCTCACCCACACACACCAGCATCTCACCGCCACACTCATACCACACACACCAGCATCTCACCACCACACTCACCCACACACACCAGCATCTCACCGCCACACTCACACCACACACACCAGCATCTCACCGCCACACTACCACCACACACACCAGCATCTCACCGCCACACTACCACCACACACACCAGCATCTCACCGCCACACTACCACCACACACACCAGCATCTCACCGCCACACTACCACCACACACACCAGCATCTCACCGCCACACTACCACCACACACACCAGCATCTCACCGCCACGCTACCACCACACACACCAGCATCTCACCGCCACGCTACCACCACACACACCAGCATCTCACCGCCACGCTACCACCACACACACCAGCATCTCACCGCCACGCTACCACCACACACACCAGCATCTCACCACCACACTCACACCACACACACCAGCATCTTACCACCACACTCACACCACACACACCAGCATCTCACCACCACACTACCACCACACACACCAGCATCTCACCACCACACTACCACCACACACACCAGCATCTCACCGCCACACTCACATCACACACACCAGCATCTCACCGCCACACTCACACCACACACACCAGCATCTCACCGCCACGCTCACATGCCGCACCCCATTTTGGGGCACGGACATTACATTTTTTTTGTTAAAGTGTAATCTTGTTATTATTAAGGTGGTGTACAGAGGAGTTACCATTTCATTGCGACAAGGTCTTGGGATGTAGTTCAGGTTGGCCTCAAACTTGGCCTCAGATTCCCAAGTGCTGGGATTATAGACATGTACTACCATACCCAACTAAAGAAACAGTGATGCTGCTTTTCACTAGGTGCTGGGGATGAAACACAAGGCCTATGCATGCAATGATCTACACTCTCAGCTTAGCAGTAAACCTTAAAAAAAACTTCAATCTATTAGCCAAAATAACACCGTGTAATTAGTTTCTCTGAGAAAAATTTTCCATGCATATTGGGTTACATGCACCTTTTTCAGCCCTGCCGGCTCACCTCCGCTGCGTCTTCCTTTGGACCTTCTGAGCCAGGCAGGTATTGAGGCTGGGCACCCCTGTCCTACATGTCTAGTTTTGCTTGTTTTGATCCTCTGACTTAAAACCCAAACCCTGTTATTATTTATTGATTTGCTGGTTGTAGGGCTTGAACTCTGGGCCTGGGCCCTGTCCCTCAGCTCTTCAGCTCAAGGCAAGCACTGTACCACTTGAGCCACAGCGCCACTTCCAGTTTTCTAGTGGTTTACAAGATAAGAGTCTCATGGAGTTTCCTTCCTGGGCTGACTTTGAACTGTGATCCTCAGATCTCAGCCTCCTTAGTAGCATGAGCCACTGGTGCCTGGCTCAAACCCTGTTATTACGAGTGGCATCTCCCACACATCAGGCATCTTCTGTCCCCACACACTTCATACCTGGGAGGCTGAAACTTTCCCATGGGGTCCCAGTGGATCTCTCCCCCCCACCCCCCCATCTCCCTCCCCGCCTCTTTCCTGTCCCCCTCTCTCTTTTTGTGCTGGTCCAGGGGCATGAACTCAGGGCCTGGGCACTGTCTCTAAGCTTTTGTGCTCAAGGCTAGTTCTCTCTCACTTGAAACACAGCTCCATTTTGGCTTATTAGTGCTTACCTGGAGATATGTCATGGAGCTGGGTACCAGTAATCTTAGCTATTCAGGAGGCTGAGATCTGAGGATCAAGGTTTGAAGTCAGCCCGGGCAGAAATCCTCATAATACTTTTTTTTTTTCTCAGTTGTGGGGCCTGAACTCTGGGCCTGGGCGCTGTCCCTCAGCTCTTCAGCTCAAGGCCAGCACTCTACCACTTGAGCCACAGCACCACTTCCGGCTTTTTTCTTTTTGCTTATGTGATGCTGAGGAATCGAACCCAGGGCCTCATGCATGCAAGGCAGGCCCTCTACCACTGAGCCACCTTCCCAGACCCCTCATGAGACTCTTATCTCCAACCAACCACTCAAAAACTGGACGTGGAGCTATGCCTCAATGTGGTAGAGCTCTAGCCTCGGGAAAAAAGAGCTCGGGGACAGCGCCCAGGCCACGAGTTGAAACCCCACAACCAAAACCCCCCAAAACAAGGTAGTCTCATGGACTTTCCCGTCTGGACTGGCTTCCAACTGCGGCCCTCCACCTCCGCCCCTCAGTGGCTGGGAGCTGCTGGTGTTGAGCTCTCTTCAGTAAACGTGCTTACATTTGGGTTTGGGCAGACACACCTTTAGAAAGGCAGGGAAGCAATGAACCCCAATGAACCCACACGGTTAAGCTCCCGGCCAGCCTCCTCGTCTCTAGGGCCACCTTCCCATGGTTTTCACTTCTGGAAGTGCAGTCCCGTATGCATGCGTGGAAGAGGCGCCGTCCCCGTACGCATACGTGGACAGCGGCGCCATCCCCGTATGCATGCGTGGAAGAGGCGCCGTACCTGTATGCATGCGTGGCCCGCAGCAGCCTCAGCTGGCCATCATAGGGAAACATGTCCTCGTACTCGATGAGAAGGCCATTTGCACCTAGAGCACGGAGCAGAGGGAAAATCTGGGGGGACAAGAAGGGTTATGAAGTGACCGTTTGAGCCAAAGGCAGATTAGTGCTCTTGGAGGGTGAGCGGAGGGGTGCCTCGAGTGCAGTCAGGGCCTCGTGCAGGGGAAGGCACACCTGTGCACAGACGCCACACGCGGCCCTGCCGGGCGGGGAGGTGCGGAGGGCGGAGGGATGCCCCTGGCCCCTGTTCTCCACCCTCCTCTAGCCTTATGTTCAAGGATACGAATCTCACCATCCTCAAGGATTTTTAGGGTCTGTTCTACAGTACAGAACAATTGAGACTTTTTTTCTGGCCTGGTATCAAGGCCAGGACTTAAAAAGTAACACAAAGTTGGAATGAATGAAGGGGCTCTGGTTATTTAAAATAGCCACCAAGGGGCTGGGAAGGTGGCTCAGTGGTAGAGCGCTTGCCTTGCATGCATGAGACCCTGGGTTCAATTCCTTAGCACCACATAAGCAAAAAGAAAAAAGCCGGAAGTGGCACTGTGGTTCAAGTGGTAGAGCACTAGCCTTGAGCTGAAGAGCTGAGGGACAGTGCTCAGGCACGGAGTTCAGGCCCCATGACCAGACCCCCCACCAAAAAAAAAAATAGCCACTAATCTCCAAATAAGGGCTATGGACATGTTTTGTTTTCTCCTGTGTGTGTGTGTGTGTGTGTGTGTGTGTGTGTGTGTGTGTGTGCGCGCGCGGTGGGTGCGCTGGTCCTGGAGCTTCAACTCAAGGCCTGGGCGCTGTCCCTGACCATTTTTGCTCAAGGCTAGTGCTCTACTACTTGAACCACAGTTCCACTTCCAGCTTTTTAAATTTTATTTTGGTAGTTAATTGGAGATAAGAGTCTCAAGGACTTTCTTGATGAGCTGGCTTTGAACAGTCTCCTAAGTAACTAGGATTACAAGCATGAACCACCAGTACCCAGTGTTATTTTTTTAATGATATTCTTTTGTTGGTGTTACTAGTCACATTTTGTTTCCTCAAGTACAAGGAAGTTTTGGAGCATGTTGAACCCAAGAATCAATTTTTTTTTTGGTTAGTCGTGGGGCCTGAACTCTGGGCCTGGGAGCTGTCATTGAGCTGAAGAGCTCGAGGCCAGTGCTCTAACATTTGAGTCACAGAGTCACTTCCGGCTTTTTTTACTTATGTGGTGCTGAGGAGTCGAACCCAGGGCCTCATGCATGCAAGGCAAGCGCTCTACCACTGAGCCACCTTCCCAGCCCCCCAAGAATCAATTTGGGATAAATTCACTAAATAATCCATTAAATTTGTCATTTTAATGACAAATGACTGAAAATCAGAAGAGGCAGGCTGGGTGGAAAGAAGTCATTAACCCAATATCCACATTTGGATAAACAAAATGTAACAGTTGTGGCAGGCTTCTGCCCCTGGCTCTCCGCATGTCCCCACGGGGCACTAAGCAGCTGTGTCTGCGTGATGACCCCACATGCTCTGGGAATCTGACAGGCCGAGGCCGGAGGCACAGGCATCAGAGACACCCCAGCCTTTCCAGCTTCTCTGTGTGCTAATTGGGGCAGATTGTAAGTGCAACACTGAACAAACATACACAAATGTAGAGAAATTATACCAGTCATTGCCAACATTTTACCAACTTTGTTTCAGCTAATTTTCACCTTTCTTTAGGCTGGGGTACTTTTTAATAGTTTACTATGTTTTTTTTTTAGTCTACTATGGGTTTTTTTTTGGGGGGGGGGGGTCCAGTCGTGGGGCCTGAACTCTGGGCCTGGGCGCTGTCCCTCAGCTCTTCAGCTCAAAGCTAGTGCTCTACCACTTGAACCACAGCACCACTTCCGGCTTTTTTCTTTTTGCTTATGTGGTGCTGAGGAATCAAACCCAGGGCCTCAGGCATGCAAGGCAAGCGCTCTACCACTGAGCCACCTTCCCAGCCTTCTACTATGGTTTTTTGAGGGAAGGTACTAGGATTTGAACTCAGGGCTTCATGCTTGCTAGGTTTGTTGAGATTGGTGGGAAGGAGCGAGGGAGAGTGAGGGAGAGGTTGTCTGACCAGTGCATGGTATGTGAATATGCCAAAATGAAATGCCTTGTACAAGTAACATTCATTGTAATTACAGTAAATTACAATTGATAAAAATCACAATATTAATTGCACAGGAACTTACATAATTATAATTGATACGACTTGCAATATAATTATTAAAATACAGTTAATCATAACTCCCAAGGGAAAAGATGGTCTCCACAGATGAAAGGGAGTCTTACCTCTGAGAAGTAGGAGATCTTTGGGGGTGCTCCTTTAAGGTCCAAATGAACTAATCGCATCTTAAATGGTGTGCAGCCTGACATTTTAGTGTTTATTGTGAATTGTAATGGAATCTCTGGGACTTCTTCCTGGTGGAGAAAACCAGAGTCAAAACCAGGAGCTCTGCCCTAGAGTTCATTTCCGTTCTGACAAGGGCCAGCCTTGCTTTTTTAACTTAAGAGCAAACTCATTTTGCCAACATGAAAACAAATAGGGAAGGCTGTCTCCACGTCCAGACAGAGACCTGGCTCGCTGTGACTTTCCCCTGGACTGAAACTAGCACTGGTTTCCTTATAGGATGTTAATGATCTACAGCAAACACTGCAACGTAAGTCTCGTTCTATGCCCCCTCCCACGGGGTCAAGTTCACACCAGGCAAACGTGTTCTACACTGAGCTGCCCCCCCCACGGGGTCAAGTTCACACCAGGCAAACGTGTTCTACACTGAGCCGCCCCCCCACGGGGTCAAGTTCACACCAGGCAAACGTGTTCTACACTGAGCCGCCCCCCCCCCACGGGGTCAAGTTCACACCAGGCAAACGTGTTCTACACTGAGCCGCCCCCCCCCCCCACGGGGCCAAGTTCACACCAGGCAAACGTGTTCTACACTGAGCCGCCCCCCCCACGGGGCCAAGTTCACACCAAACGTGTTCTACACTGAGCCGGCCCCCCCCCCCCCCCCACGGGGTCAAGTTCACGCCAGGCAAACGTGTTCTACACTGAGCCGCCCCCCCCCCCACGGGGTCAAGTTCACACCAGGCAAACGTGTTCTACACTGAGCTGCCCCCCCCACGGGACCAAGTTCACACCAGGCAAACGTGTTCTACACTGAGCCGCCCCCCCCCCACGGGGTCAAGTTCACACCAGGCAAACGTGTTCTACACTGAGCCGCCCCCCCCCCCCACGGGGTCAAGTTCACACCAGGCAAACGTGTTCTACACTGAGCCGCCCCCCCCCCACGGGGTCAAGTTCACACCAGGCAAACGTGTTCTACACTGAGCCGCCCCCCCCCCACGGGGTCAAGTTCACACCAGGCAAACGTGTTCTACACTGAGCCCCCCCCCCCCACGGGGTCAAGTTCACGCCAGGCAAACGTGTTCTACACTGAGCCGCAATCCAAAGGCTGTTTCTGTAGGAAGTTAACCCCGAGTTTAACCTTGAGCAACGTTAAAATTAATGCCTATCCTACAGCTCCAGAGTTTAGTTTGGATGTAAAGAAAACCGACTCTGGGCGAAGAGAAAACTGCCTGGGACTTAATGTGAGTGTGGGGACCGGAGCCGCCCTCAGCCAGGCCCGGAGGCCGGGAGCCGCCCTCAGCCGGCCCCGGAGGCCGGGAGCCGCCCTCAGCCGGCCCGGGAGCCCGGGAGCCGCCCTCAGCCGGCCCGGGAGGCCGGGAGCCGCCCTCAGCCGGCCCCGGAGGCCGGGAGCCGCCCTCAGCCAGCCCGGGAGGCCGGGAGCCGCCCTCAGCCAGCCCGGGAGACCGGGAGCCGCCCTCAGCCAGCCCGGGAGCCGCCCTCAGCCAGCCCGGGAGCCGCCCTCAGCCAGCCCGGGAGCCGCCCTCAGCCAGCCCGGGAGGCCGGGAGCCGCCCTCAGCCAGCCCGGGAGGCCGGGAGCCGCCCTCAGCCAGGCCCGGAGGCCGGGAGCCGCCCTCAGCCAGGCCCGGAGGCCGGGAGGCGAGGCCCCGCGGAGGAGGGCCAGCCGGGAGCCGCACAGCTGAGCCACGGCCCGGGTTCAAGCCCAGCTCCGGCGTGCGCGCGAAGGCGTGGCGCGGGCTG
Organism: Dipodomys spectabilis; assembly: GCF_019054845.1. Lineage (NCBI taxonomy): Eukaryota > Metazoa > Chordata > Mammalia > Rodentia > Heteromyidae > Dipodomys > Dipodomys spectabilis. The sequence goes on along the minus strand of NW_024870885.1, from coordinate 169,242 downwards.
CGCAGAGGCCCTGCCGCAAGCCGCCGGGAGCGCACCGCGGGGCGCGGCCACCGCCCGACGCCCGGCCCGACAGCCCGACGGACGGACGGACAGCCCGACGCCCGGCCGGACAGTCTGATGCCAGCCTGACGCCCGGCCGGACAGCCCGACGGACGGACAGCCTGACGCCCGGCTGGACAGTCTGATGCCCGGACAGCCTGACGCCCGGACAGACAGCCCGACGCCCGGACAGCCCGACGCCCGGACAGACCGCGGGGCGCCCAGGTGCGGGAGGAACGAGCCAGGCCCCGCCCCGGAGCCCGCCCCGCGCGCCGCGCAAATCGGCCGGCGATTGCTCCGGCCTGGCCGCAGCCAGGCCGACAGCCGAGCGCCGAGGGCGTCGCTCCCGTCCCGCCGGCCTCGCGCTCCCCGTCGCGGCACTCGCCCGGGCCTCGGCTGCTCCTGCCTCCGACCCGCCTCGGCCACAGCCCGGCGGGATGGCGCCTCAGCGGAGGGGCGCGCCCAGGGACGCCCAGGGAAGCGGCGCGGCGGAGCGCCGGCGGCCGAGCAGGTAGCGGGAGGGCGGGGCTCCGGATGCGGGGGGCCGGCGGGGGCGGGGCCGGCGGGGCCGGGCCCTTCCCGGGCGGGGCCGGCGGGAGGTGGGGCGGGGCCTAGCCGAGGCGGAGCCTGACGGCCGGTGGGGGCGTGGCCAGCCCAAGGCGGGGTCTGGCGGGAGGTGGGGCGTGGCCTAGCCGAGGCGGAGCCTGACGGTCGGTGGGGGCCTGGCCAAGGCGGGGTCTGGCGGGGGTGGGGTATAGGGCGTGGCCTGGCCGGGGTGTGGCCTGACGGCCGGTGGGGGCCTGGCCAAGGCGGGGTCTGGCGGGGGTGGGGTATAGGGCGTGGCCTGGCCGGGGTGTGGCCTGACGGCCGGTGGGGGCGTGGCCAGGCCGAGGCGGGGTCTGGCGGGGGTGGGGTATAGGGCGTGGCCTGACGGCCGGTGGGGGCGTGGCCAGGCCGAGGCGGGGGTCGGGGGCCAGGCGCCGCGTCCGCGCGGCTCCCAGCGGCGGCGGTCCGCGGGGGGCCGGATTGGATATCCAGCGCTGGCCACGGGCTCCTGCTCTTCCGGAATGACACGTGTGTCCTGCGCGTGCGCTCCGCGCTCCAGGCTGGTGCGCACCGCTTCCTTCCTGGGGTTCTGCTGCCACCGTTTGGAGCCCGGTTAATTGTATTTCTTGCTTTTTTGTTGTTTTGTCGGTCGTGGGGCTTGAACTCGGCCTGGGCGCCGTCCCTGAGCTCTTCAGCTCAGAGCCACTGCGCCACTTCCGGTTTCTGGTGGTTCACTGGAGATAAGGGTCTCACGGTCTTTCCTGCCCGGGCTGGCTTTGAACCGCCATCCTCAGGTCTCAGCCTCCTGACAGCGTGAGCCCCGGCTCTTAAAGGACGGAGTGCTCCTCCAGAGACTCCGCCGCCCGCCTGTCCTTCATTCTGGACCAAGAAGCCTTTCCTGGACCGAGCACGCCGATGCCCCGGTGACACACAGACCCGCACGCACACACAGGCTTACACACGCAGGGACACACACAGACCCGCACGCACACACACAGGACATGCACATAGACTCACACACGCACACACAGGACATGCACATAGACTCACATGCACACACACAGGACATGCACATAGACACACATGCACACACAGGACATGCACATAGACACACACACAGGACATGCACATAGACTCACACACACACACAGGACATGCACATAGACTCACATGCACACACACACAGGACATGCACATAGACTCACACACACACAGGACATGCACATAGACTCACACACACACACAGGACATGCACATAGACTCACACACACACACAGGACATGCACATAGACACACACACAGGACATGCACATAGACTCACACGCACACACAGGACATGCACATAGACTCACACACACACACACAGGACATCCACATAGACACACACACACACAAAGGACATGCACATAGACTCACACACACACACAGGACATGCACATAGACTCACACGCACACACAGGACATGCACATAGACTCACACACACACACACACAGGACATGCACATAGACTCACATGCACACACACACACAGGACATGCACATAGACACACACACACACACACAGGACATGCACATAGACTCACACACAGGACATCCACATAGACACACACACACACACACACATACAGAACATGCACATAGACACACACACACAGGACATGCACATAGACTCACATGCACACACACACAGGACATGCACATAGACACACACACACAGGACATGCACATAGACTCACACACAGGACATGCACATAGACACACACACACACACACAGGACATGCACATAGACTCACACACACAGGACATGCACATAGACTCACACACACACACAGGACATGCACATAGACTCACACGCACACACACAGGACATGCACATACACACACACACACACACAGGACATGCACATAGACTCACACGCACACACAGGACATGCACATAGACTCACACACACACAGGACATGCACATAGACTCACATGCACACACACACAGGACATGCACATAGACACACACACACACAGGACATGCACATAGACTCACACACAGGACATGCACATAGACTCACACACACACACAGGACATGCACATAGACTCACACACACACAGGACATGCACATAGACACACACACACAGGACATGCACATAGACTCACACACACACACAGGACATGCACATAGACTCACACGCACACACACAGGACATGCACATAGACTCACACGCACACACACAGGACATGCACATAGACTCACACGCACACACACAGGACATGCACATAGACACACACACACACAGGACATGCACATAGACTCACACACACACACACAGGACATGCACATAGACTCACGCACACACACAGGACATGCACATAGACTCACACACACACAGGACATGCACATAGACTCACATGCACACACACACACACAGGCCATGCACATAGACTCACACACACAGGACATGCACATAGACTCACACACACACACAGGACATGCACATAGACACACACACACAGAACATGCACATAGACACACACACAGGACATGCACATAGACACACACACACACAGGACATGCACATAGACACACACACAGGACATGCACATAGACACACACGCACACACACACAGGACATGCACATAGACTCACATGCACACACAGGACATGCACATAGACTCACACACACACACACAGGACATGCACATAGACTCACACACACGCAGGACAAGCACATAGACTCACACACACACACACACAGGACATGCACATAGACACACACACACACAGGACATGCACATAGACTCACACACACACAGGACATGCACATAGACTCACACGCACACACACAGGACATGCACATAGACTCACACGCACACACACAGGACATGCACATAGACTCACACGCACACACACAGGACATGCACATAGACACACACACACACAGGACATGCACATAGACTCACACACACACACACAGGACATGCACATAGACTCACGCACACACACAGGACATGCACATAGACTCACACACACACAGGACATGCACATAGACTCACATGCACACACACACACACAGGACATGCACATAGACTCACACACACAGGACATGCGCATAGACTCACACACACACAGGACATGCACATAGACACACACACACACACACAGAACATGCACATAGACACACACACACACACAGGACATGCACATAGACACACACACACACAGGACATGCACATAGACTCACACACAGGACATGCACATAGACACACACGCACACACACACAGGACATGCACATAGACTCACATGCACACACAGGACATGCACATAGACTCACACACACACACACAGGACATCCACATAGACTCACACACACACACAGGACAAGCACATAGACTCACACACACACACACAGGACATGCACATAGACACACACACACAGGACATGCACATAGACTCACATGCACACACACAGGACATGCACATAGACACACACACACACAGGACATGCACATAGACTCACATGCACACACACAGGACATGCACATAGACTCACACACACACACAGGACATGCACATAGACTCACACACACACACACAGGACATGCACATAGACTCACACACACACACACAGGACATGCACATAGACACAGACACACACACAGGGACATGCACATAGACTCACATGCACAGTCTTGCACACACACACAGGGACTCACACATAGACTCGCGTGAATGGAGGCAGTGGGAATAGAGATGCACATCCCATCAGCTCTGCACGGGGCCTGGAGTCCACACGCTCAGCTCATCCTCATCCCGTTGCTGGCTACGCAGAATGGGGCCACTCCACGGAGGAGGGGGTCTGGGGGCCTGACGAGGCTGGCGGTGGGGAAGCCGATGCTCCCATTTCTCCCCCCCCCCCCCCCGCTTCTTGGCCTGTCCCCCCGGTGGGTGCCCACGGCGGCTCCGAGCGTGGGAGGCCCTGTCCTACCCGAGGTCAGCATGAGCGCAATGGGCTTCTCTGTCCTTTGTCTTCATCAGCACTCAGCCCTGGCCGCTGAGCCCTGCTGATGGCGGCTGCCTTCTCTTCTCAGCACCAGGAAGGACCGGGTGCCTGGGGAGGTGCGGAAGCCTTGGCTGAAGGCCCTGGGCCTGGGCACCGGCCTGGCACTGGCCGGGCTTCTGCTCTGCAGCCATCTGGGGACGGACGACAGTGTTGCCGAGGTCCTGGCCCACCGTGGTGAAGTCCTGACAGGAAGGTTCACCGAGGTGCCCTGCTCCGATGACTACGATAGCCACCGAAGGTTCGAAGGTACGGTCTCAGGTCCGCGCGGTGGCCCGAGGCGGGGAGCAGGCAGGCGGAATGTGACATTGCTTTTTGCTGCAGGTGGGGGTTGGGCTGAAGGTTGCTGTGCGGGGGTGTGGGGGTGGCGTGCTTGACCTTTCCCCTCCCCAGGCGAGCAGCCCACATGGGCTGGGCCTGCAGTGTTCAGGGCCAGCCTGGTAACCGTCAGGTAGGGTGGCGTCCAGTGGTAGTCCCACCGAGACGTGACAGAACTGGAGGGGTGTGGTGACTGTGTGGGAATGTGTGGTGACAGGAACCCGCCCCATGGCAATGGGGGCCGGCCCCGGACTCAGCTCCCGGGGAGAGGACCTGGAGACTGTGCCTGCAGACCAGCCTCTCCCTGACCGCAGCGCAAGCCTTGCCTGGACAGCACTCCACATCCATCCCCATGCTTTTTGGTGCTCTACCACTTGAACCACAGCTCCACTTGCAGCATTTTGGTTCATCGGAGATGGATCTCATGGACTTTCCTGCCTGAGCTGGCTTCAAACTGTGATCCTCAGATCTCAGCCTCCTGAGTAGCTAGGATGACAGCTGGGTGAGCCACCAGCCTCATTATTTTTTAGCCCGTGAGTTATTTGGGAGCATGTTTTGTTTTGATTTTGCAACACTGGGGATATAGCCCAGCCCTAGGGCCTGCTGGGTAAGTGCTCCATTACTAAGCACACCGTTGGAGCTGTGGCTACAGTGGTAGCATGCCAGCCTTGAACACAAAAAGCTCAGGCCTTGAGTTCAAACCCAGGACCAGCACCACAAAAACACAGCTGGCTTGTGTAATACCTCCCTCCCCCCAAACCAGCCAAGAAGAGCCTGGCTGGTAAGGAGGGCTTTTGGATGAGTATCTATAAGTGCTTAGAGTAGTGGCCAGCACTCAGTCAACAATGCTGTGAGGCCCGGCGTTGGTGCCTCACGCCTGTAATTCTAGCTGCTCAGGAGGCTGAGATCTGAGGATCATGGTTTGAAGCCAGCCCAAACAGGAAAGTCCATCCAGAGTTCAAGCCCCAGGACCAGCAAAATTAAAAAGAAAAAAAATGTCAGTTCTGCCTGGTGAATCAACCCTCAGGTGTCCGCACTGGGTAGGGAGACCCTGTTCTAAGTGCTCAAAGGTGCCACACGAGGGCTCTGGGGTTCCCAGTCTGGGGTCAGCCCAGCCACGGAGCAGCTGCTTGAAACCTGGGGTGCGTAAGGGGGATGAGCACCCCGCATGGGCACGGGCCACGGCCCCTCTGGGAAGCTGTGGCCCACGATCTGCCGGGCATGCTGGCCAGGCCACACCCCCACACCCGAGGTCCCGAGAGGCGGGCTGTGGAGGTCACGGTCCCCGCTGCCGTCGCCCGCAGGCTGCACCCCCAGGAAGTGTGGCAGAGGCATCACTGACGTGGCCATCTCCAGGGAGGAGGCAGAGCGCATCCGCAGGTACCTGGGAAAACGGGGCTGGGCAGGGGACAGCGTTAGTCATTCCCAGGTATTTCGCGGAATTGTGTCACGGGCTCTCGAGGACAGAGCTCAGGCTTTCTGCTCACCTGGAGGAGAGGCCCTGGCCTGCGGTGATGTCATTGCTGAGGGAATGTTCCAGCAGCCTGGCCTCCTTCCCAAGGATTCACCCGAGCCCTTGAGGGACCCCCACTTTCCTGCTGAGGCAGAAAGTCATTAGACAATAATTCAGCATCTGCTCTGAACCCTGGGCCCTGGCTGCCGGCCGGCCTCACAAGGCCCTCCACAGCCGCATGAAAGCTCTGGGCGCCCAGTTTTCCTCGTTGAGGTCTTTTTTTCTTTTCCTTTTTTTTTTTTTTGGTCCGGTCGTGGGGCCTGAACTCTGGGCCTGGGCGCTGTCCCTCAGCTCTTCAGCTCAAGGCTAGCGCTCTACCACTTGAGCCACAGTGCCACTTCTGGCTTTTTTCTTTTTGTTTATGTGGTGCTGAGGAATCGAACCCAGGGCCTCAGGCATGCAAGGCAAGCGCGCTACCACTGAGCCACCTTCCCAGCCCTCGTTGAGACCTTGACAGCAAGGTCTTGCAGGATTGTCTGGCCGGCCATCAGGCTCAGAGCGCATGTGGCCTTGACTGTCCTCACGCCACACGTGCGAAGCCTGCCCAGGCTGCACTCCTCCCCAGCACTCACCCCGACTCTGCCCGTCTGTGAGCCTCCTGAGCACCCGGCCCTCTATCCACCTTAATGTCAGGAAGGGAGCCTGCTGTCCCTGAGCCCGGCGGGGAGGGGCGGGGAGGGGGGACACACACACCACCATCTTGTACCCTCACTTAGCTCTGAAAGTTGAAGCTTTGGTCATTTTTGTTTTCATCGTGAATGTTAACACTAAAATCGGCCTGGATTTACCTTGCTACTGGATTCTGTTTGCTGTCCTGATTGAGGGTCTGTTTTCCCTGCAGTGTGGCGGAGAAGGGGCTCTCCCTGGGAGGATCTGACGGAGGGGTGAGTGTGGGGGCTCCTGCCCCCAGGGTTTTTTTTTTTTTCTTTTCTTTTTTTGGTCGGTCGTGGGTCTTGAACTCTGGGCCTGGGTGCTGTCCCTCAGCTCTTCAGCTCAAGGCCAGCGCTCTACCACGCACTCTACCACTTGAGCCACTGCACTACTTCCAGTTTTCTGAGTGGTTTATTGGAAATAAGAGCTTCTTGGACTTACCTGCCCGGGCTGGCTTTGAACCTTGATCCTCAGATCTCAGCCTCCTGAGTGGCTGGGCTGACAGGCGTGAGTGCCAGCGCCCGGCTACTGCCATTGGTTTTTTGTACATTCTAACTTGGCGCTCTCTGGAGGGTCAGGGTCCTCGAGGGCACCTGTGCCTCTTTGCTGTCTCGGCCTGGCCACAGCCACTGTCCCTGCCACGGCCCAGGGCCCTCAGACACTTCCTTGGGGCATCTCAGCCTGCCTGGCTTCCCGTCCCACGGGCATTTTAGACACTGCAGGATGGGGGAAGGAGGGAGCTGGTAAGGGTCACGGGGAGCCTCCAGTCTGTGGAGCTGCAGCTGTCTGAGAGACAGAAGCGGACAAAGCAGACTGCAGGAGCCAGGAAGTTAGGGACAGGGTCACAGAGGGGTGCAAGGGGTTGGGGTGAAGAACATCTATGATCTGCTGAGCGCCGGGGCTCACGCCTGCAATCCCAGCTACTTGGGATGCTCAGGTGCTGTGGCTCAAGTGGTAGAGCTCCAGGCTTGAACTGAAGAGCTGAGGGACAGCGCCTAGGCCCAGAGTTCAGGCCCCGCAGCCAACAACAACATAAAGGGACTATCTATGATCTCAGATGTGGGGTGGTCTCCCTGCACACCACACAGCTTCAGCTCCATGGGGCCTGGGGAAGAGGAGGGCCTTCCGTTCCGGGGGTACTCCCGGGCCTCCGGCCAAAGGCCAAGGGCAGACGTGTCTGCTCAGACAGCCCTGTGCACCACGCTCGCCCAGTGTTGGGAGGCATTTTATGGTGGTGGCTAAATTTTAAAGTGACCATCACCCACTCTCTTCCCTGACAAACATCTTTTCCAGGCATCCATCCTGGACTTGCACTCAGGGGCTCTGTCTTTTGGGAAGCACTTTGTGAATCTGTACCGGTAAGAAGCTGGGGTGCAGGGGCCACGGCAGCATGGTCTGGGACACAGAGCTTTTGAGCCACCGGCCGGGCCCTCCTCTGGGCTCCTAGTCAGGGACAAACTCGTCAGGAAGGAGCCAGACTGTGTTCCCCAAGCTTTAGAGGAGTCTGCAGCCTACACGGGGCTTCCCAGGAAACAGTGGCCTGCCTGGGCGGAGGGGTGGGGGGAACAGGAGGGGAGGTAGGCCCGAGGGCATCAGCTGTGAATTCCCTCCCTCTCTCCCTTCTTCCTTCCTTCCCTCCTTCTCTCTCTTCCTCCTGTTCCTCTCTCCCTCCCTCCCTCCCTGCCTCTTCTTGAGGAAACTCTCTGAGTTGGTGAGGACAGGTTGGTGTCCAGGGACTTGCTGGTTAGCTTGAGGAGAGACCAGTAAACCATCACCTCCGCTGGTGCGCCTTGTTTTTTCACAGATACTTTGGGGACAAAGTACAAAGTATCTTCTCTGAAGAAGACTTCCAATTATATCGGTAAGGAGGAAGAGAGGGAGTGGTGCTGCTGGCCTCTGCCACTGGGGGGCTGTCTGTGGTGTGGGGGCTGTCTGTGGTGTGGGGTGCTGCTGTCTGTGGTGTGGGGGGCTGTCTGTGGTGTGGTGTGGGGGGCTGTCTGTGGTGTGGTGTGGGGGGCTGTCTGTGGTGTGGTGTGGGGGGCTGTCTGTGGTGTGGGGGCTGTCTGTGGTGTGGGGTGCTGCTGTCTGTGGTGTGGGGGGCTGTCTGTGGTGTGGGGGGCTGTCTGTGGTGTGGTGTGGGCTGCTGTCTGTGGTGTGGTGTGGGGGCTGTCTGTGGTGTGGGGTGCTGCTGTCTGTGGTGTGGGGGGCTGTCTGTGGTGTGGGGGCTGTCTGTGGTGTGGGGGGCTCTCTGTGGTGTGGTGTGGGGGGCTGTCTGTGGTGTGGTGTGGGGGCTGTCTGTGGTGTGGTGTGGGGGCTGTCTGTGGTGTGGTGTGGGGGCTGTCTGTGGTGTGGTGTGGGGTGCTGTCTGTGGTGTGGGGGCTGTCGGTGGTGTGGTGTGGGGGGCTGTCTGTGGTGTGGGGGCTGTCGGTGGTGTGGTGTGGGGGGCTGTCTGTGGTGTGGGGGGCTGTCTGTGGTGTGGGGGCTGTCTGTGGTGTGGGGGCTGTCTGTGGTGTGGGGGCTGTCTGTGGTGTGGGGGCTGTCTGTGGTGTGGGGGGCTGTCTGTGGTGTGGGGGCTGTCTGTGGTGTGGGGGGCTGTCTGTGGTGTGGTGTGGGGGGCTGTCTGTGGTGTGGGGGCTGTCTGTGGTGTGGGGGGCTGTCTGTGGTGTGGTGTGGGGGGCTGTCTGTGGTGTGGGGGGCTGTCTGTGGTGTGGGGGGCTGTCTGTGGTGTGGTGTGGGGGCTGTCTGTGGTGTGGTGTGGGGGGCTGTCTGTGGTGTGGGGGGCTGTCTGTGGTGTGGGGTGCTGTCTGTGGTGTGGGGGGCTCTCTGTGGTGTGGTGTGGGGGGCTGTCTGTGGTGTGGGGGGCTGTCTGTGGTGTGGTGTGGGGGGCTGTCTGTGGTGTGGTGTGGGGGCTGTCTGTGGTGTGGGGGCTGTCTGTGGTGTGGGGGCTGTCTGTGGTGTGGTGTGGGGGGCTGTCTGTGGTGTGGTGTGGGGGGCTGTCTGTGGTGTGGTGTGGGGGCTGTCTGTGGTGTGGTGTGGGGGCTGTCTGTGGTGTGGTGTGGGGGCTGTCTGTGGTGTGGTGTGGGGGCTGTCTGTGGTGTGGGGGGCTGTCTGTGGTATGGTGTGGGGGGCTGTCTGTGGTGTGGGGGCTGTCTGTGGTGTGGTGTGGAGGGCTGTCTGTGGTGTGGGGGGCTGTCTGTGGTATAGTGTGGGGGCTGTCTGTGGTGTGGTGTGGGGGCTGTCTGTGGTGTGGTGTGGGGGGCTGTCTGTGGTGTGGGGGCTGTCTGTGGTGTGGGGGCTGTCTGTGGTGTGGGGGCTGTCTGTGGTGTGGGGGCTGTCTGTGGTGTGGTGTGGGGGCTGTCTGTGGTGTGGTGTGGGGGGCTGTCTGTGGTGTGGTGTGGGGGCTCTCTGTGGTGTGGGGGCTGTCTGTGGTGTGGGGGGCTGTCTGTGGTGTGGGGGCTGTCTGTGGTGTGGGGGGCTGTCTGTGGTGTGGGGGCTGTCTGTGGTGTGGTGTGGGGGGCTGTCTGTGGTGTGGTGTGGGTGCTGTCTGTGGTGTGGGTGCTGTCTGTGGTGTGGTGTGGGGGGCTGTCTGTGGTGTGGGGGCTGTCTGTGGTGTGGGGGGCTGTCTGTGGTGGGGGGGGCTCTCTGTGGTGTGGTGTGGGGGGCTGTCTGTGGTGTGGGGGGCTGTCTGTGGTGTGGGGGGCTGTCTGTGGTGTGGGGGCTGTCTGTGGTGTGGTGTGGGGGCTGTCTGTGGTATAGTGTGGGGGCTGTCTGTGGTGTGGGGGCTGTCTGTGGTGTGGGGGGCTGTCTGTGGTGTGGTGTGGGGGGCTGTCTGTGGTGTGGTGTGGGGGCTGTCTGTGGTGTGGTGTGGGGGCTGTCTGTGGTGTGGGGGCTGTCTGTGGTGTGGTGTGGGGGCTGTCTGTGGTGTGGTGTGGGGGGCTGTCTGTGGTGTGGTGTGGGGGCTGTCTGTGGTGTGGGGGCTGTCTGTGGTGTGGGGGCTGTCTGTGGTGTGGTGTGGGGGCTGTCTGTGGTGTGGTGTGGGGGGCTGTCTGTGGTGTGGGGGCTGTCTGTGGTGTGGGGGGCTGTCTGTGGTGTGGTGTGGGGGCTGTCTGTGGTGTGGTGTGGGGGGCTGTCTGTGGTGTGGGGGCTGTCTGTGGTGTGGGGGGCTGTCTGTGGTGTGGTGTGGGGGCTGTCTGTGGTGTGGTGTGGGGGCTGTCTGTGGTGTGGTGTGGGGGGCTGTCTGTGGTGTGGGGGCTGTCTGTGGTGTGGTGTGGGGGCTGTCTGTGGTATAGTGTGGGGGGCTGTCTGTGGTGTGGGGGCTGTCTGTGGTGTGGTGTGGGGGCTGTCTGTGGTGTGGGGGGCTGTCTGTGGTGTGGGGTGCTGTCTGTGGTGTGGGGGGCTCTCTGTGGTGTGGTGTGGGGGGCTGTCTGTGGTGTGGGGGGCTGTCTGTGGTGTGGTGTGGGGGGCTGTCTGTGGTGTGGTGTGGGGGCTGTCTGTGGTGTGGGGGCTGTCTGTGGTGTGGTGTGGGGGCTGTCTGTGGTGTGGTGTGGGGGCTGTCTGTGGTGTGGTGTGGGGGCTGTCTGTGGTGTGGGGGGCTGTCTGTGGTATGGTGTGGGGGGCTGTCTGTGGTGTGGGGGCTGTCTGTGGTGTGGTGTGGAGGGCTGTCTGTGGTGTGGGGGGCTGTCTGTGGTATAGTGTGGGGGCTGTCTGTGGTGTGGGGGCTGTCTGTGGTGTGGTGTGGGGGGCTGTCTGTGGTATGGTGTGGGGGGTTGTCTGTGGTGTGGGGTCTGTCTGTGGTGTGGGGGCTGTCTGTGGTGTGGTGTGGGGGCTGTCTGTGGTGTGGGTGCTGTCTGTGGTGTGCTGTGGGGGGCTGTCTGTGGTGTGGTGTGGGGGGCTGTCTGTGGTGTGGTGTGGGGGGCTGTCTGTGGTGTGGTGTGGGGGCTGTCTGTGGTGTGGTGTGGAGGGCTGTCTGTGGTGTGGAGGGCTGTCTGTGGTGTGGGGGCTGTCTGTGGTGTGGGGGCTGTCTGTGGTGTGGTGTGGGGGCTGTCTGTGGTGTGGGTGCTGTCTGTGGTGTGCTGTGGGGGGCTGTCTGTGGTGTGGTGTGGGGGGCTGTCTGTGGTATGGTGTGGGGGCTGTCTGTGGTGTGGGGGCTGTCTGTGGTGTGGTGTGGGGGGCTGTCTGTGGTGTGGTGTGGGGGCTGTCTGTGGTATGGTGTGGAGGGCTGTCTGTGGTGTGGGGGCTGTCTGTGGTGTGGTGTGGGGGCTGTCTGTGGTGTGGTGTGGGGGCTGTCTGTGGTGTGGTGTGGGGGGCTGTCTGTGGTGTGGGGGGCTATCTGTGGTGTGGGGGCTCTCTGTGGTGTGGGGGGCTGTCTGTGGTGTGGGGGGCTGTCTGTGGTGTGGGGTGCTGCTGTCTGTGGTGTGGGGTGCTGTCTGGAGTCCCCCCTTGCACTCGGCTCCACATGCATGGCTTGGCTTAGGACCCAGCCCACTGCTGTCTCCAGGGCCTGCTCTGCTGCTGGCGCTTGGGTTCATTTTATCCCTTGCGCCCACTGTGAACACATGTACAAGTAAGGGGACAGGGTGGGGTCATGTTTTGACAATGCTAAGTCCCACGGTTGCTGAGACAAAATGAGCATGGACGGAAGGTAGGTGGCGCTGTTTTCTAGTGGAGAGCAGAGCTTGACTGTCGCAGCGTGGCTGCCTGGCCCCCGTCCTCTGCACTCACCAGTCACCGCACTGGTGGGTCAGAACGCTGTGTGTCTCCGTGACGACCGAGTGAGGACCGTGGATGGCTTGCAGTGCTGGCGCACCTGTGAGCCAAGGAGAGCCACAGGTGGAAGGGCTGTGCTCTGCTCCTGTGGACTCGGCAGCCATCGTGGGGGAGACCCACCAGACGCCCAGGACTGTCGGGCAAGGTCCAGCACAGTCATCTCCCTCTTTATTTGGCAGCAAGGGAGTCTGAACTCAGGGCCTTGTACTTGTCAGGCAAGTGTTCTACCATGTGAGCCATGCCCTCGCTTCACAAGTGTAGTTCTTAGGACTGTCTGGTAGTTTAATTAGGCTGGGCATGGTGGTGTGTGACTGTAATCACAGCACTAGGAAAGCGAGCAGGAGGACTGAGAGGCCAGCTTCAGCGACTTATGATTCCAATACAGTCTGTGTGCACGGGCGTGTGTGCATGTGTTACATGTACACAGGTGTGTGGGGCACACACGCAGGCAGCTGTGTGCGTGTGTTACATGTACACAGGTGTGTGGGGCACACACGCAGGCAGCTGTGTGCGTGTGTTACATGTACACAGGTGTGTGGGGCACACACGCAGGCAGCTGTGTGCGTGTGTTACATGTACACAGGTGTGTGGGGCACACACGCAGGCAGCTGTGTGCGCGTGTTACATGTACACAGGTGTGTGGGGCACACACGCAGGCAGCTGTGTGCGTGTGTTACATGTACACAGGTGTGTGGGGCACACACGCAGGCAGCTGTGTGCGTGTGTTACATGTACACAGGTGTGTGGGGCACACACGCAGGCAGCTGTGTGCGTGTGTTACATGTACACAGGTGTGTGGGGCACACACGCAGGCAGCTGTGTGCGTGTGTTACATGTACACAGGTGTGTGGGCACACACGCAGGCAGCTGTGTGTGCGTGTTACATGTACACAGGTGTGTGGGGCACACACGGGCAGGTGTGTGTGCATGTGTTACATGTACACAGGTGTGTGGGGCACACACACAGGCAGCTGTGTGTGCGTGTTACATGTACACAGGTGTGTGGGGCACACACAGGCAGGTGTGTGTGCATGTGTGTTACATATACACAGGTGTGTGGGGCACACACGCAGGCAGCTGTGTGTGTGTGTTACATGTACACAGGTGTGTGGGCACACGCAGGCAGGTGTGTGTGTGTTACATCTACACAGGTGTGTGGGCACACACACAGGCAGCTGTGTGCGTGTGTTACATGTACACAGGTGTGTGGGCACACACGCAGGCAGCTGTGTGTGCGTGTTACATGTACACAGGTGTGTGGGCACACGCAGGCAGGTGTGTGTGTTACATCTACACAGGTGTGTGGGCACACACACAGGCAGCTGTGTGCGTGTGTTACATGTACACAGGTGTGTGGGCACACACGCAGGCAGCTGTGTGTGTGTGTGTTACAGGTACACAGGTGTGTGGGGCACACACGCAGGCAGCTGTGTGTGTATGTTACATGTACACAGGTGTGTGGGCACACACGCAGGCAGGTGTGTGTGTGTTACATGTACACAGGTGTGTGGGCACACACACAGGCAGCTGTGTGCGTGTGTTACATGTACACAGGTGTGTGGGCACACACGCAGGCAGCTGTGTGTGTGTGTGTTACAGGTACACAGGTGTGTGGGCACACACGCAGGCAGCTGTGTACGTGTTACATGTACACAGCGGTGTGGGGCACACACGCAGGCAGCTGTGTGTGTGTGTTACATGTACACAGCGGTGTGGGGCACACACACAGGCAGCTGTGTGCGTGTGTTACATGTACACAGGTGTGTGGGGCACACACGCAGGCAGCTAGCTGTGTGTGCTGCCTTTAGAGACACACTAACCTGTGAGAATTTTCTTTCTGGTGTGCTGTGGACCTGGCTCTGTCCAGCTTCTTGAAGCAGTAGCAGCTGTGTGTGGGGAGGGGTGCTGAGCTTCTCCTTGGGCGCCCCAGACACCGGGTCACACAGCTGTCCCTGCAGGGATCAGCACTCAGGCGCTGGTCTCTGTCCTACCTGCCCTCAGCTTGCCCAGCTCCTGGGCCTTGCCCCGGTCACAAAGAGGCCCCAGCACTGCTGGGGGCCTGGGGGCCCCGGGGCTGTGGCCACCCCACAGCTGGCCACGGGGGGGTGCGCAAAGGTTGACGCGTGTGGACCAGGGGGGCCGGGCCCCGCGTGCGGGGGGAAGGAGGGGTCCCCCTGCAAAGGCCTGCTGTGGCCCCAGCCCTGCAGTCTGCTCTGACATCTTTCAGGGTGGATTCTGGATCCAGAACATGTGGCTGAAAACTAAATGTCTGGGCACACGCTGTGTGTCAGGTGTCTAGGGACACGTTCTGCTGCCCTCTGCTCTCTGGGTCCAGGACCAAAGCGTCCCCCGAGGCCCGGCCACTCAGATGGCACCTGTGCTCCACAGGGACCTGCGGCGGAGGGTCCAGCTCACCATCGCCCATGCCTTTGGCGTCAGTGCCTCCTTGCTGCATCTCACCAGGCCCACCTTCTTCTCTCGCATCAACAGCACAGACGCCCCGGACGGCCCACGATGAGTACTGGCACGCACATGTGGACAAGGTGGGCCAGGCCTGGGGGGGTGCAAAGGTGGCCGGGCCCCGGGGGGGGGGGGGGCGCAAAGGTGGCCGGGCCCCGGGGGGGGCGCAAAGGTGGCCGGGCCCCGGGGGGGGGGGGTGCAAAGGTGGCCGGGCCCCGGGGGGGGCGTAAAGGTGGCCGGGCCCCGGGGGGGGGGGGTGCAAAGGTGGCCGGGCCCCGGGGGGGGGGCGCAAAGGTGGCCGGGCCCCGGGGGGGGGGCAAAGGTGGCCGGGCCCCGGGGGGGGGGCGCAAAGGTGGCCGGGCCCCGGGGGGGGCGCAAAGGTGGCCGGGCCCCGGGGGGGGCACAAAGGTGGCCGGGCCCCGGGGGGGGCGCAAAGGTGGCCAGGCCCCGGGGGGGGTGCAAAGGTGGCCGGGCCCCGGGGGGGGGTGCAAAGGTGGCCGGGCCCCGGGGGGGGGGGGCGCAAAGGTGGCCGGGCCCCGGGGGGGGGCAAAGGTGGCCGGGCCCCGGGGGGCGCAAAGGTGGCCGGGCCCCGGGGGGGGGGGGTGCAAAGGTGGCCGGGCCCCGGGGGGGGGGGGGTGCAAAGGTGGCCGGGCCCCGGGGGGGGTGCAAAGGTGGCCGGGCCCCGGGGGGGGGGGTGCAAAGGTGGGCCAGGCCCCAGGGGGGGGTGCAAAGGTGGCCGGGCCCCAGGGGGGTGTGCAAAGGTGGGCCAGGCCCCAGGGGGGGGTGCAAAGGTGGGCCAGGCCCCAGGGGGGGGGGCGCAAAGGTGGCCGGGCCCCGGGGGGGGGGTGCAAAGGTGGGCCAGGCCCCAGGGGGGGGCACAAAGGTGGCCAGGCCCCAGGGGGGGGGTGCAAAGGTGGGCCAGGCCCCAGGGGGGAGCACAAAGGTGGCCGGGCCCCGGGGGGGGAGCGCAAAGGTGGCCGGGCCTGGGGGGGAGCGCAAAGGTGGCCGGGCCTGGGGGGGAGCGCAAAGGTGGCTGGGCCCCGGGGGGGGTGCAAAGGTGGCCGGGCCCCAGGGGGGGTGCAAAGGTGGCCGGGCCCCAAGGGGGGCGCAAAGGGGGGCTGGGCCCTGCAGGGTCGGGGAAGGGGGTCCCCCTGTAAAGGCCTGCTGAGGCCCCAGCTCTGCAGTCTGCTCTGACGTCTTTCAGGGTGAATTCTGGATCACACACAACACACACATTCCACCACACACACACATACCACACACACACCACACACATTCCACCACGCACACAACCCACATGCCACACACCACACATTCCACAGTCACACACCACACATGTCACACACACCACACACTACACACACCACACATGCCACACACCACACATTCCACACACGTCACACACCACACACACACCACACACGTCACAGACATACCACACACGTCACACACACCACACACACACCACACACACCACACACCACACATTCCATACACGTCACAGACACACCACACACGTCACACACACCACACACACACACACCACACACTCCATACACGTCACACACACCACACACGTCACACACACACACCACACACACCACACGTCACAGACATACCACACACGTCACACACACCACACACACACACGTCACAGACATACCACACACACACCACACACCACACACGTCACAGACATACCACACACGTCACACACACCACACACACACACACCACACATTCCATACACGTCACACACACCACACACGTCACACACACACACCACACGTCACAGACATACCACACACGTCACACACACCACACATTCCACACACGTCACAGACACACACCACACACACCACACACGTCACAGACATACCACACATGTCACACACACCACACACACCACACATTCCACACACGTCACACACACACACACACCACACACGTCAGACACACCACACACGTCACACACACACATACCACACACACCACACACGTCACAGACACACCACACACGTCACACACACCACACACGTTCCACCACACACACCGCACACGTCACACACACCACACACATTCCACACACACGTCGCACGTCACACACACCACACACACACACCACACATTCCACACACGTCACAGACACACCACACACGTCACACACACACATACCACACACACCACACACGTCACAGACACACATACCACACACGTCACAGACACACCACACACGTCACACACACACACCACACACACCACACACGTCACAGACACACCACACACGTCACACACACCACACACGTCACAGACACACCACACACGTCACACACATTCCACACACACATCACACACCGCACACACGTCACACACACACACATCGCACACATTCCACACACACGGCACACACACGGCGCTCCCGGGCGCCGGGGTCCGGGCCCGCCCGCAGCCGCCCCCGGCCGCCCGCAGCCGCCCCCGGCCGCAGCCGCCCCTGGCCCGGCCCCGCCCGCAGCCGCCCCCGGCCGCAGCTGCCCCCCGGCCGCCCGCAGCCGCCCCCGGCCGCCCACAGCCGCCCCCGCCCGCAGCCGCCCCCCGCCCGCAGCCGCCCCCGCCCGCAGCCGCCCCCGGCCGCCCGCAGCCGCCCCCCACCCGCAGCCGCCCCCGGCCGCCCACAGCCGCCCCCGCCCGCAGCCGCCCCCGGCCGCCCACAGCCGCCCCCACCCGCAGCCGCCCCCGCCCGCCCGCAGCCGCCCCCGCCCGCAGCCGCCCCCGCCCGCCCACAGCCGCCCCCACCCGCAGCCGCCCCCGCCCGCAGCCGCCCCCACCCGCAGCCGCCCCCACCCGCAGCCGCCCCCGCCCGCAGCCGCCCCCGCCCACAGCCGCCCCCGCCCGCAGCCGCCCCCGGCCGCCCACAGCCGCCCCCACCCGCAGCCGCCCCCGCCCGCAGCCGCCCCCGCCCGCCCGCAGCCGCCCCCGCCCGCAGCTGCCCCCGCCCGCCCACAGCCGCCCCCACCCGCAGCCGCCCCCGCCCGCAGCCGCCCCCACCCGCAGCCGCCCCCGCCCGCAGCCGCCCCCACCCGCAGCCGCCCCCGCCCGCAGCCGCCCCCGCCCGCAGCCGCCCCCGGCCGCCCACAGCCGCCCCCACCCGCAGCCGCCCCCGCCCGCAGCCGCCCCCACCCGCAGCCGCCCCCGCCCACAGCCGCCCCCGCCCGCAGCCGCCCCCGCCCGCAGCCGCCCCCCACCCGCAGCCGCCCCCACCCGCAGCCGCCCCCGGCCGCCCACAGCCGCCCCCGCCCGCAGCCGCCCCCGGCCGCCCACAGCCGCCCCCACCCGCAGCCGCCCCCGCCCGCAGCTGCCCCCGCCCGCCCACAGCCGCCCCCACCCGCAGCCGCCCCCGCCCGCAGCCGCCCCCGGCCGCCCACAGCCGCCCCCACCCGCAGCCGCCCCCGCCCGCCCACAGCCGCCCCCACCCGCAGCCGCCCCCGCCCGCCCGCAGCCGCCCCCGCCCGCCCGCAGCCGCCCCCGGCCGCCCCCGCCCGCCCGCAGCCGCCCCCGGCCGCCCACAGCCGCCCCCGCCCGCAGCCGCCCCTGGCCCGGCCCCGCCCGCGGCGCCGGGTGACGGCCGCCTGGCGTGTCGCCGCAGGTGGCCTACGGCTCCTTCGACTACACCTCCCTGCTGTACCTCTCCGACTACCTGGAGGACTTCGGAGGAGGGCGCTTCGTGTTCATGGAGGACGGCGCCAACAAGACGGTGGAACCCAGGGCCGGTAGGGCTTGCGGGGCTGTGTGCGCGTGCGCGTGGCCCTCGCCCGGCGCAGTGACCTCCACCGCAGTGACCGCCACGCGTGCACGCGCACGCCTGCCGCAGGCCCAGGCCAGTGTCACCGCTGTGGGCGTGGCGTCCGTGACGGAGCGCGGGCCGTGTCAGGCTGGGTGCCTCAGGCTGGGTGCCGACTGACTTTACGCAGCAGGGCCCCGCCCACGGCCCCACTGCGGCCCCGCCCACAGCGCCACCGAGGCCCCGCCCACAGCTCTACCAAGGCAGGGCCTGCCAAGCCCCGCCCACAACCCTGCGGAGGCCCCGCCCACAGCCCTCACCACCCCCCCCACCCCCCCACCCCCGTCCGGCGCTCACCCCGAGTCCACTCAGCGTTTTCGCGGGAAGTGTAAACCCCTGCGCTTGCCGCCGCAGCCACCGCGCCACTTCCGGCTTTCTGGTGGTTCATTGGCGATCCGAGTCTCACGGACTTCCCTGCCCGGGCCGGCCTTGAACCGCCGTCCTCCGGTCTCAGCCTCCTGAGGCGCTGGGCCCGGGGCATCCCAAAGCCATTTCCTGTATGTCGCAGTGCAGCGTCGGTGCACGGCCATCCGGGCTTGTTCCTTAGCGAGGTGGGGCCTGCGCCCTGAGGTGGGCGCTCGCCCGGGCACGGCCCAGGCCTGGCTGCTGCCCAGGTGGAAGGGGCAGGTGACCTCCCCTTACCTGAGGCCTCAGGGCCTGCTGACGGATGGCTTCCTGCCTCTCCCTGGCCCTCCTTTGTCCTTTGCACCATTAAGCAGCCATGCCAGGTCGTCTGGGCGGAGGGTGGAGGGGACAGAGCGGGAGGGCAGGTGGGTGGGCGGTGCAGGCACACGGGAGTGTGAGGCCACGGTGGACGGGTCTCATGCTGGACCGCGCCTGGGCTGCTAGTTCTGACCTCTAGAAATCAAGGACAAATGTTGTAAACCACAAAATGGAAAGCGTTGACTCCAGATCTCCATGGAAAGAGTGCCTTGGCCGGCCCGGGTGGGTGCAGGAGTCCCAGGCCTGACCGTCTCCCTGGAGCTGCTCTGGGTCTCCTGTTTCTTTCTTTCAGGAAAAAGCATAGCACCACTGCTTTGCTGTTCCTAGGCTGCTGATGCCTAGTGTGCGGTACTTGTTGGGGTGAACTTTTTGTCCTTTTCAAAGGTTTGGTTTAATTGCAAATATGAAAGGCAGGGCCAGGTGCCGGTGGCTCATGCCTGTAATCCTAGCTACTCTGAGGATTGTGGTTCAAAGCCAGCCTGGACAGGAAAGTTCGTGAGACTCTTATCTCCAATAAGCCACCAGAAGACAGGAAGTGGCGCTGTGGCTCAAGTGGTAGAGCGCTCGCCTTGAGCTGAAGAGCTGAGGGACAGCACCTGGCCCAGAGTTCAAGCCATGGCCAACAAAAAACAAAAACAAAAAAAGGCGGGGATGCCACTTCCAGCCATAGCCTTGGGAGGGAAATGGACTCAGCTCAGAATCTGGGAGCCAGGCAGGCAGAGGCCCTCTGGGATCTCAGCATTACTTAAAGCGTTGTCCTGGCTGAGGGGAGTACCTAGCAAGGCTTACCATCAAAACAAAACAAAAACCAGAAGCAGGGGGCTGGGAAGACGGCTCAGGGGTAGAGCGCTTGCCTCACATGCATGAGGCCCTGGGTTCGATTCCTCAGCACCACAAACACAGAAAAAGCCGGAAGTGGCGCTGTGGCTCAAGTGGCAGAGCGCTCGCCTTGAGCTGAAGAGCTGAGGGACAGCGCCCAGGATCAGAGTTCAAGCTCCATTACGGTCAAAAACAAAACAGAAAACTCCAGCAGGGCCAGTTAGCTGCTCAAGCCAATAAACAGAGTCCCTGGAACCAGAAGCTTGGCAGGGGTGCGGTCTTCCAGCACCCTGGAAGCAGCTGTGAGAAGCACTGGCTGCTTAGGGCAGCGGTTCTGGCCTGTCTGGCCTGTTGGTGGTTGCTGCCCTGTTCTTGGAGGGCCTGGGGGTCACCTCTTTCTCCTCCCTCCCTCTCCCAGGCCGGGTCTCCTTCTTCACCTCTGGCTCTGAGAACCTCCACCGCGTGGAGAAGGTGCGCTGGGGCACGCGCTATGCCATCACCATCGCCTTCACCTGCAACCCAGACCACGGCATCGAGGACCCGACACTTACGTAGTGCGGTGGGGGGGCAGGCGCCCCTGGCCCCCAGCATGAGGCTGCACCCTGGACCAGCCTCGGCCCCTGGCACAGTGCCTTACACTGATCTGGAGTTGATTTGCTGACCTTTTAATCTTTTCATCTGTGGATAAATTAAGGGATTTGCTTTTTCGCCTCACATGCTGCCTATGTTTGCTCCGGCTTGTTGTCTACTGCGGCCAGCAGGCCTCCTCCCTTGAGAGTGGGGTACTGGAACTGGAAGGGGCGGGCACCAGGCTGTGAGCAGAGAGGGGTTCTCCTCCCCACGGCTCCCACTTAGAAAACACCTGGACCACCATGCTGCAGACTCACTGAAGACGATAGACATGCCCTCCGCAGCTCCACCCAGGCACAGGACTGGAGATAGGGGCCCTGAAAGGGGCCTGGTGCTCTGGAGGTGGCTGTACCCTTCCTGGGTGGTGGGTGTCCTGCCGTGTCTTCCTGGGTGGGTGGTGGGTGTCCTGTCCTTCCTGGGTGGATGGTGGGTGTCCTGCCGTGTCTTCCTGGGTGGGTGGTGGGTGTCCTGCCGTGTCTTCCTGGGTGGGTGGTGGGTGTCCTGTCCTTCCTGGGTGGGTGGTGGGTGTCCTGCCGTGTCCTTCCTGGGTGGGTGGGGGACATCCTGCTGCATCCTTCCTGCATGTTCAAGGTAGCCATAACATCTCAGGTCCTGCTGGCTGAGTCTACATCTGAGCTTGGGTACCACAGTCTCTCCATGGTCAGCGACAGGGTCCCCAACTGTCCAGTCCCAGTGTGCCCCATGGAGGAGGGCTTGGCATCCCTGGCTCCATTTCCCGCTGTGGGGGCACTGTCAGCTCGCTTCTGTTGCTGTCCCTGTCTATCATGCCCTTCCACTCAGCAGGCTCAGACCTGAGGGTATCCTTCCACCCAGCACATGCAAGCCTGGGCCTGGACCTGAAGTTGTCCCCAAGTCCCGGCCCCGGGTGTGGGCACCCCCCCCCCAGGAGAATGCTGACTACCTCCGAGGTATGGTTGGAGCCTCAGCCAAGGACTGAACCACCATTTGTTGGACCCTTTATGCCGTATGTTCACCCCAGGCCAGGGGGTCTGGCTCCCAGAGGACAGTGCAGTGTGACCCTTGTTCTGGCACATTCTGTTCTCTGACAAGTGGGAGGAGAATGGGCAGGTAGCTGTGGACGCAGGCAGCCGGGGCAAGAGCTTAGAGCCTCCATTTTCTCATCCTCCAGGGTATGACCCTGGACAGGTGGCACCATGGCATTTTTGTTTTGTTTTTGTCAGTCATGAGGCTTGAACTCTGGTCCTGGGCACTGTCCCTCAGCTCTTTTGCTCAAGGCGAGCGCTCTACCACTTGAGCCACAGCACCACTTCCAGTTTTCTGGTGGTTTATTGGGGATAAGAGTCTCATGGACTTTCCTGAGCTGGCTTTGAACTGCGATCCTCAGATGTGGCCTCCTGAGAAGCTGGGATGACAGGTGTGAGCCACCAGTGCCTGGCTGGGGTTATTTTTGCTGGTGCTTGGGCTGGGATCAGCCTTCCACTCTCGATCCGCTCTGTCGCTATGGCCGGCCCTCTAGCGCTTGAGTCATGCTTTCATTTCTGGCTTTTGGAGATAAGAGACTTGCAGATTTACCGGCCTAAACTGACACTGAACCACAACATTCAGGTTTCAGCTTTCTGAGTAGCTGGGACTCGGGGTGTAGGGCACTGGAGTGCGGTTCCAGGGTCTGCGGGGTCCAGGCTCTGGGAAGGGAGAGCAGGCGAGGCCGCCCTGGGCCGCAGCTCTGAGGCACTGGAGTTCCGGCAGCGGCTCCCACCTCCCCACATTTGCTCCTCTGTGGCTCTGTCCCTCTGTGCGGTCCTGCCAGGGGTGACCCCGACGTGGCCATGAGCCTGGTCTCCTGAGCAAGGCCGCTCTGGTCCTCACACGGGCAGGGCCGGTGGCGGCACAGTGGGGGGCAGGCCGTGTCCAAGGCCTGGGAGGGCCGAAGGCATGGTCAGCTTTTATCTTCTGGGAGTCAGACGTCAGCAAGAAGCCGCGCGGGTGGGGTGGGGAGGGCGGCCGTGTCCTAGGGTCGGAGGGGGCGGGTCTTCCCGCTGGCTAGGCCTGCTCCACCACTGCGCACGCGCGGTCACTAAAGGGACGCCTTCCTTCGAGAGAGTGCTTCTCCCACCTCAGCGGGCCTCGGCCTCCGGCCCCTGCCTCGGCCTCCCTCCCGCGGCTGGAAGACGGAGGACGGAAGGACGGAGGACGGAAAGACGGAGGACGGAAGGGCGGAGGACGGAAGGGCGGAGGACGGAAGGGCGGAGGACGGAAGGGCGGAGGACGGAAGGGTGGAGGACGGAAAGACGGAGGACGGAAGGGCGGAGGACGGAAGGGTGGAGGACGGAGGACGGAGGATGGAAGGGCGGAGGGCGGAGGACGGAGGATAGAAGGGCGGAGGACGGAAAGACGGAGGACGGAAAGACGGAGGACGGAAGGGCGGAGGACGGAAGGGCGGAGGACGGAGGACGGAAGGGCGGAGGACGGAAGGGCGGAGGACGGAAGGGCGGAGGACGGAAGGGCGGAGGGCGGAGGGCGGAAGGGCGGAGGGCAGAGGACGGAAGGGTGGAGGACGGAAGGGTGGAGGACGGAAGGGTGGAGGACTGAGGGCGGAGGACGGAAGGGTGGAGGTAGGAGGGCGGAAGGGTGGAGGGCAGAGGACGGAAGGGTGGAGGACGGAAGGGTGGAGGACGGAAGGGTGGAGGACGGAGGGCGGAAGGGCGGAGGACGGAGGGCGGAGGACGGAAGGGCGGAGGGCGGAGGACGGAAGGGCGGAGGACGGAAGGGCGGAGGGCGGAGGACGGAGGACGGAGGACGGAAGGGCGGAGGGCGGAGGACGGAGGACGGAGGGCGGAGGGCGGAAGGGTGGAGGGCGGAGGACGGAAGGGCGGAGGACGGAAGGGCGGAGGGCGGAGGACGGAGGACGGAGGGCGGAGGGCGGAAGGGTGGAGGGCAGAGGACAGAAGGGTGGAGGACGGAAGGGCGGAGGGCGGAGGACGGAAGGGCGGAGGACGGAAGGGCGGAGGGCGGAGGACGGAGGACGGAGGGCGGAGGGCGGAAGGGTGGAGGACGGAGGGCGGAAGGGTGGAGGGCAGAGGACGGAAGGGTGGAGGACGGAAGGGCGGAGGACGGAGGGCGGAAGGGCGGAGGACGGAGGGCGGAGGACGGAAGGGTGGAGGGCGGAGGACGGAAGGGTGGAGGACGGAAGGGCGGAGGGCGGAGGACGGAAGGGCGGAGGGCGGAGGACGGAAGGGCGGAGGACGGAGGGCGGAGGACGGAAGGGTGGAGGGCGGAGGACGGAAGGGCGGAGGACGGAAGGGCGGAGGGCGGAGGACGGAAGGGTGGAGGACGGAAGGGTGGAGGACTGAGGGCGGAAGGGTGGAGGACGGAGGGCGGAAGGGCGGAGGACGGAGGGCGGAGGACGGAAGGACGGAGGGCGGAGGACGGAAGGGTGGAGGACGGGAGGGCGGAGGGCGGAGGGCGGCTCTGGCCTCCTGTCAGAACCGGTGCAAACCCAGCCGGGCTAGTTCCTTCTAGTCTTCCGCCTGCGTACTCCACTTCCGGCCCTGAGAGCCCACGGCCGGCTTCCGGTCATCCTGCGTGCTTCCTGCGTGCCTCAGGGCCGGCTTCCGGTCATCCTGCGTGCTTCCTGCGTGCCTCAGGGCCGGCTTCCGGTCATCCTGCGTGCTTCCTGCGTGCCTCACGGCTTCCGGCGCCTGCGAGCCTCATGGCGGCTTCCGGTCATCCTGCGAGTCTCAGGGCGGCTTCCGGTCATCCTGCGTGCTTCCTGCGAGCCTCACGGCGGCTTCCGGTGCCCCGCGCGTCCTGCGAGCCTCACGGCGGCTTCCGGTGTCCTGCGTGCCTCACGGCGGCTTCCGGCGTGCCTCACGGCGGCTTCCGGTGTCCTGCGTGCCTCACGGCGGCTTCCGGCGTGCCTCACGGCGGCTTCCGGTGTCCTGCGTGCCTCACGGCGGCTTCCGGCGTGCCTCACGGCGGCTTCCGGTGTCCTGCGTGCCTCACGGCGGCTTCCGGCGTGCCTCACGGCGGCTTCCGGTGTCCTGCGTGCCTCACGGCGGCTTCCGGCGTGCCTCACGGCGGCTTCCGGTGTCCTGCGTGCCTCACGGCGGCTTCCGGCGTGCCTCACGGCGGCTTCCGGTGTCCGGCGTGCCTCACGGCGGCTTCCGGCGTGCCTCACGGCGGCTTCCGGTGTCCTGCGTGCCTCACGGCTTCCGGCGCCTGCGAGCCTCATGGCGGCTTCCGGCGCCTGCGAGTCTCAGGGCGGCTTCCGGCGCCTGCGAGCTTCCTGCGAGCCTCAGGGCCGGCTTCCGGCGCCTGCGTGCTTCCTGCGTGCCTCAGGGCGGCTTCCGGTCATCCTGCGTGCTTCCTGCGTGCCTCAGGGCCGGCTTCCGGCGCCTGCGTGCTTCCTGCGAGCCTCAGGGCCGGCTTCCGGTCATCCTGCGTGCTTCCTGCGAGCCTCAGGGCCGGCTTCCGGTCATCCTGCGTGCTTCCTGCGAGCCTCAGGGCCGGCTTCCGGTCATCCTGCGTGCTTCCTGCGAGTCTCAGGGCGGCTTCCGGTCATCCTGCGTGCTTCCTGCGTGCCTCAGGGCCGGCTTCCGGCGCTTCCTGCGTGCCTCACGGCGGCTTCCGGTCATCCTGCGTGCTTCCTGCATGCCTCATGGCGGCTTCCGGCGCCTGCGAGCCTCAGGGCGGCTTCCGGCGCCTGCGAGCCTCAGGGCGGCTTCCGGCGCCTGCGAGCTTCCTGCGAGCCTCAGGGCCGGCTTCCGGCGCCTGCGTGCTTCCTGCGTGCCTCACGGCGGCTTCCGGTCATCCTGCGTGCTTCCTGCGTGCCTCAGGGCCGGCTTCCGGCGCCTGCGTGCTTCCTGCGTGCCTCACGGCGGCTTCCGGTCATCCTGCGTGCTTCCTGCGTGCCTCAGGGCCGGCTTCCGGTCATCCTGCGTGCTTCCTGCGTGCCTCACGGCGGCTTCCGGCGCCTGCGAGCCTCATGGCGGCTTCCGGTCATCCTGCGTGCCTCACGGCGGCTTCCGGTGCCCCGCGCGTCCTGCGAGCCTCATGGCGGCTTCCGGTCATCCTGCGTGCCTCACGGCAGCTTCCGGTGTCCTGCGTGCCTCACGGCGGCTTCCGGTCGTCCTGCGTGCCTCACGGCGGCTTCCGGTCGTCCTGCGTGCCTCACGGCGGCTTCCGGTCGTCCTGCGTGCCTCAGGGCTGGCTTCTGGTGCCCTGCGTGCGTCCTGCGAGCCTCACGGCCGGTTTCCGGCGCCTGCGTGCGTCCTGCGAGTCTCAGGGCGGCTTCCGGTCATCCTGCGTGCGTCCTGAGCCTCAGGGCCGGCTTCCGGTCATCCTGCGTGCGTCCTGAGCCTCAGGGCGGCTTCCGGTCATCCTGCGTGCGTCCTGCGAGCCTCAGGGCGGCTTCCGGTCATCCTGCGTGCGTCCTGCGAGCCTCAGGGCGGCTTCCGGTCATCCTGCGTGCGTCCTGCGAGCCTCAGGGCCGGCTTCCGGTCATCCTGCGTGCGTCCTGAGCCTCAGGGCCGGCTTCCGGTCATCCTGCGTGCGTCCTGAGCCTCAGGGCGGCTTCCGGTCATCCTGCGTGCTTCCTGCGAGCCTCAGGGCCGGCTTCCGGTCATCCTGCGAGCTTCCTGCAAGCCTCAGGGCCGGCTTCCGGTCATCCTGCGTGCGTCCTGAGCCTCAGGTTGGCTTCCGGTCATCCTGCGTGCGTCCTGAGCCTCAGGGCGGCTTCCGGTCATCCTGCGAGCTTCCTGCGAGCCTCAGGGCGGCTTCCGGTCATCCTGCGAGCTTCCTGCGAGCCTCAGGGCGGCTTCCGGTCATCCTGCGAGCTTCCTGCGAGCCTCAGGGCCGGCTTCCGGTCATCCTGCGTGCGTCCTGAGCCTCAGGGCGGCTTCCGGCGCCTGCGAGCCCCGCGCTCGATCCTTTTCACGAGGAAGCGCGTCTCCTGGCGCGGCCCCCAGCCCTCCGCCGACACAGCGGACCGCGCCGCCAGGGGCCGCCGCGAGGCTGAGCAGCGCCGCGCTCTCCGGGGCCTGGGCCGGCGCGTTCGGGGCCGGAGCTGCGGGCTGCCGGCCGGCCGCTCCTGGGGGAGGCGCAGCGCCGAGACCCTGCCTAGGACCCACCGAGGCGCCCGGCAAGCCCCCGGGAAAGGCAGCCCGGAACGGGGGCAGCTCGACGGCCCCTACAAGATCAGGCTCTGGAATCCTCCCTCCTCGCCTCTCCACAGCGCTCCGGGGCTCTCAGGCCATGCCCACAGCGGAGCTCTGGAAGCCCTATGCAGGGACCCTTGTCTGCGCAGCCTCCCCCAGCCTCCATCATCCTCCCCCCGCCTCCACCGTCTTCCACCAACCTCCACTAACCCTCATCTTCCTCCCCCAGCCTCCATCATCCTCCCCCGGCCTCCACCGTCTTCCACCAACCTCCACTAACCCTCATCTTCCTCCCCCAGCCTCCATCATCCTCCCCCCCCCCCCGCCTCCACCGTCTTCCACCAACCTCCACTAACCCTCATCTTCCTCCCCCAGCCTCCATCATCCTCCCCCCCCCCCCGCCTCCACCGTCTTCCACCAACCTCCACTAACCTTCATCTTCCTCCCCCAGCCTCCATCATCCTCCCCCGGCCTCCACCGTCTTCCACCAACCTCCACTAACCTTCATCTTCCTCCCCAGCCTCCATCATCCTCCCCCAGCCTCCATCATCCTCCCCCGGCCTCCACCGTCTTCCACCAACCTCCACTAACCTTCATCTTCCTCCCCCAGCCTCCATCATCCTCCTCCGGCCTCCACCGTCTTCCACCAACCTCCACTAACCTTCATCTTCCTCCACCAGCCTCCAACCAGCCTTCATAAACCTCCACCAGCCTCCATCATCCTCTGCCAGCCTCCATGAAACTTCCACCGGCCTCCATCAGTCTCACCCTGCCCTGCCCCTCACCCTGTCCCTGCCCTGCCCTGCCCCTGCCCTGCTGCATGCTGGGTACCACCCTTCGAGGCACAGGGGAGGGGCTGGAGCCTGGGCCTGCCCATGGAGGACGTTTTGGCCATTATGGAGCTACATCTGGATCTACCTCCATAACATTTTTTTTTTTTTTAATGTTGGTCGTGGGGCTTGAACTCTGGGCCTGGGCGCCGTCCCTCAGCTCTTCAGCTCAAGTCGAGCGCTCTACCACTTGAGCCATAGTGCACTTCCAGTTTTTCACGGACTTTCTGGCCTGGGCTGGCTTTGAACAGCAATCCTCAGATCTTAGCCTCCTGAGTAGCTAGGATGACAGGTGTGAGCCACCAGCGCCAGGCTCTCCATGACACCTTTTAAGATCTAGAAAGTTAACACAGTGGTACTCCCTAGCAAGTACAAAGCTCTGAGTTCAACCTCCAGCACCGGAGAAGGAGATGTCAGACTATGAAGTCATCTTACTTTGTCTATGGTCGACGGCATCCCATGTCACGTGCACATATAATAAACTTAAAAAACAAACAGCCAGTAGGAGCTTGCAGCTCCCGAGTCCTGGGGAGGCGACAGAACGTCTTTCACTGGGAGCTTGGCCATCTCCACCTTCTGACCTTTGCCCAGGGGCCGCAGAGCTGCAGAGAGGGACTGGGGGGACTTGGGAGGGCCCCGGGTGGAGACAAAGGCTCCTGGACAAAGGCTTCACCCCTCCTGCACCACCCTCCTCAGTGTCCCTAGCCCTGGGCCCTGTGGGAGCTCGGAGGGCCCAAGAACTCGGGAGCCATGGCGGGGGGTGGGGGAGAGCCATGTGAGGCGGGGTGTCAGGCAGCCCTCCCACTGCCATCTCTCAGGGGGCCAGTCCCAGGGTGGGTTTGGGTCACCCTGGGAGAAGTCTGCAGGTGCCAGATGGCCTCCTTCCCCTGCAGCCCTTCCTGCTCCTCCCCCCTCCCCTCCCTATTCCGCTCTCTCAACCCCTGGGCTCCTGGATGCCCTGTGGAGGCTTCTGGCCCAGGCAGTCCAGACCTGCATTTGCATTTCAGCTCTTGTTTCTTCTGCCCTCTCAGGCCCTGGCTAAGTCCAGTCCAGGCCCCAGTTCTTGAAGGGATCTTGGCACAGGGACCAGCACTGACCGCCAGCGCACAAGGCCACTGTCCCAGACAGCCAGCCATGGCACATAGTTGTGGGGTGAGACAGGGGCTGTGGTCTGCTGGAGTCTGCAGAGGCTGGCGCTGGTTGGCAGGCGGAGGACCACATTCCTGCATAGCCACCTTGATGGACAGCAGGCCAGCCTCACACCCTGCAAGGCCTGGGCACACGGGTCACGGGTGGGATGGTGAGGGGTTCGGAGGGGACGCCAGGGTTGGCCGAGACCCCGAAATCCACCCAGGCTGTGCAGGCCCCAGGGAGGGGGCAGAGAGCGGCCTGGGTCACAGCTGAGCCCTCGGGATGCTGACCTCCCAGCCCAGCCGGCAGCTCTGGGTCGGGCCTAGGAGAACTGGTCTCCAAACCCCATGTGTGGCTGGGCTCCTGCCAGTCTGGACAAGGCCTGAGGCTGGAGCCGCCTGCCTTTGGCTGTATGTGTGCATGTCATCCGTCTGGAATTCAAGCGGAGAAGCTGTGTGTGGTGAGGAGAAGCCCCACCGTGCCTTCTGAAGGATGTGGCGGGCCCTGCACCCTGTGCCCTGTACCCCACTACACTGCTCCCCTGCCCCCACACTGCCTGCAGACTCTTGATAGGAAGAGCTCCTTCTCATGCCACAAGCATGGTCACTGTCACCCACAGTCCAGGTAGCACCCATGGATGAGCACAGTGCCCACGGACAGATGCCAGCATCCTGGGAGAGGGGGCATCCATACCCTCCACCAGGGAGAGAGGATCTGAACCAAACCCCAACCCAGCCAAAGCTGCCTGGAGACAGGCCAGCCTAGTGCTGCATACACAAGGACGCCTGGTAAACCAGCCTGGCCACTCGAACCCAGTGCAGTAACTTATCAGAGAAGCCACGCTTCGGAAGATGGGATATTGGAGCCTTTATTACAGCACTAGCAGTCTGCAGCCTTCACCAGGAGCTCTGTTCATTCATTGGTGTGCTCACTCACTGGATGCCAGGCCTTTGCTGTCCTGTTCATGGGGCCCACAGCTGGTGGGACACCTTCCTCCCTCCGACTTGGCTCTCAGCTGGGGCAGCTGGACTGCAAACCGAGGCAGAGGGATGGGTCCCCTGGCTCCGAGCCCCCACTATAGAAAAAGCCCTCTCCTGCCCCTTAGTAAGCCCCATGGACTGAAGCTTGAATCTACTGTACCTTCCATCCTAGCCTCCTGCTCACAAAGGGATTCTTCGTGAACTCCATGAGAAGAAATTCCTCCCCTAAGTGAACCCAGGCTGTGGCTCAGGTCGGAAAAGCTGCATGCACCTGGCAGCTCCTCTGCCTGGTTCTCGTGGGAGCATACAAGCAGACACAGCACTGTGGCCTTGTCTGCATTCGCCCCACACTGAACCAGATGCCCCTGCCGTGGCCAGCACTCTGGGCCTCGTCCATCAGCAGATCTGGAAACCACAGAGAATAAACCGAGGCCACAGGTCGGTGTGCACAGCGTCAGCACCGTCAGGACCCAGAGAAGAGGCCAGGGACTGCGGGGCCGAGTGAAGAACCAGCAGTCATGCTGAACAGCCAGAACACGGCCTCTGGGCACTTGTGTGGGGGCCGCAGGACCGAGCCGAGAGAGGTGCTGTGGGCAGCTCAGTTCCAGTCCTGTCCCCTGGACTTTGCCTGTGGCCACCTTGGCGAGCCATGGCTTGTGTGTGTGTGTGCACACGCGTGCCATGCCCTGGGCTTGAACTCAGCCTGGGTGCTGTCTCTGAGCCTCTTTTGTTCAAGGCTAGTACTCTATGACTTTAGCCACAGAGCCACTTGTGGTGTTCTGGTGGTTTATTGAAGATAAAGAGTTTCGCAGATTTTCCTGCTCAGGCTGGCTTTGAACCATGATCCTCAGTTTTCAGCCTCCCGAGTAGCTAGGATCTCAGGCGTGACCCACTGATGCCTGCTTTTGATGGGCAGAAAGAACTCTTGCTGGGGCGCTCTGCTGGGGGTGAGGGTCCTGTTGGCTGATGGAAGTCCTCCACCATCATCCCACCTTCATCCTGCCACTTCCTCCTGAACAGGCTCTGCTCCTGCCCTGGACACAGACAGGGCAGTCACCACAGAGACTCACGAAGCAAAGGCAGGACGGCCTGGGCCCAGGGCGAGGTGGGGGACTGAACCTCGCTTGAGTAGGGAGGTGGGCACCCGGAAAGGGCAGAGCCTGGGGCAGGGCAGGTGCCAGGAGCCAGGCAGCACGGGCCTGCACCCCACTCTCTCTCCACCTGCTCCCGGCCTCTTCACCCACCCCTTCCTCCTCTCCACAGCAGGTGGTCTTGTGCAGGATGCAGGACTGGGCAGCCCTGAAGGAAGCAGGGATCTCGTGACCGCAGGTGCCCACATCAGACTCTTGGATTTTAGGGTAAAATCCTATTGCTCAGGCCAGAGTCCTGACCGTCCACACAGCTCGGTTTATTTTTATTATTACAAGGAACCCAGGGCCTGGTGTGAGCTAGGCAAGTGCCGGGCCCCGGGTCACATCCCGGCCCCAGGGCTCCGGTGGAGGGAGGTCCCCCCCCCCCCCCCCCCCCCCGGCCGCCACTCTCCGGCTGCTTGCAGCACTTCTGCTCTGAATTCTTTTTTTTTTTTTTTTTTTTTTGTCGGTCGTGGGGCTTGAACTCCGGGCCTGGGCGCTGTCCCTCAGCTCTTCAGCTCAAGGCGAGCACTCTACCACTTGAGCTACAGCGCCACTTCCGGTTTTCTGGTGGTTTGTTGGAGATAGGAGTCTCACGGTCTCTCCTGCCCGGGCTGGCTTTGAACCGCGATCCTCAGATCTCAGCCTCCTGAGTAGCTGGGATTACAGGCGTGAGCCGCCAGCGCCCGGCTTCTGCTCTGAATTCTAAAGGACACCTTCCGCCAGCATGCTCCCTCCTCACGTTCAGGTAGTGGAGCTGGGGTCAGGCTTGCCATCGCTTTCCTGTTTGTGACTGTCACTGGTATTTCTTCTTCGTTCTTCTATGGTTTTACATCGGTGCACCCATGCATAAAACGCCACCTGGGTTTCACTTGGACTGTGGGCAGTCGCCCCCGTGGCACAGCTGGGTGTTGTGGCCCAGGGCCCTGCCTCCCTTTTCTGACTGTTGTCAACACCAAGCCCCAGAATCTCCCCTTCTGTATCCCGTGGCCTGAGGGACAGGCAGTCTGAGTCCAGCCATAGACCTCGCCTCCCGCCTGGCCACTCCATCCAGCGGCTGCCACCCAGGACGGACCAGTGATAAAGCTGGACCCAAGCAGGCTGGACGGGCTCCTCCCTCTGGGGCCGGGTGGAGCTGGCATGCTAGGCCTTGCAGGATGTCGTGGGAGCTCTGGGGTCCAGCAGGGGGCCCGGGCAGTTCCCCACCCCCTGGACAGCAGGGGGCCCGGGCAGTTCCCCACCCTCTGGAGACAAATGCACGGGGCACTGTGCTCCCAAGCTGGTGGCACTGCACAGACATTCTAGTGTTTTCTCCTTTGCCAGCAAGTCTGGGTGTGGGGGAGATGACATTTAACAGCCAAGAAGCCTGGTCCTCACCTCTATGGCCTTGGCCCATGTGCTCACCCATCAGACAAGCAACAGCCTTGACAGACCCCATCCATGGTTCCCAAGACCACAGATCTCACATCCCCCCCCTCAGCCCCCACAGCTCCTGAGACCACAGCCCCCCCAGCCCCCACGGCTCCTAAGACCACAGATGCCACAGCCCCACAGCTCCCAAAGCCACGGATCCCACAGCCCCATGGCTCCTGAGACCACAGATCCCACAGCCCCATGGCTCCTGAGACCACGGATCCCACAGCCCCATGGCTCCCAAGGCCACGGATCCCACAGCCCCATGGCTCCCAAGGCCACGGATCCCACAGCCCCGTGGTTCCTGAGACTATAGATTCCCACAGCTACCATGGCTCCTAAGACCACAGATCCCAGTCCCACAGCTTCCAATAAATACCATGGCCCTGGGCTGGGAAGGTGGCTCAGTGGCAGAGCGCTTGCCTTGCATGCATGAGGCCCTGGGTTCCATTCCTCAGCACCACATAAGCAAAATGAAAAAAGCCAGAAGTGGCACTATGGCTCTAGTGGTAGAGCACTAGCCTTGAGCTGAAGAGCTGAGGGACAGTGCCCAGGCCCAGAGTTCAGACCCCACGACAGGACCCAAAAAAAAAAAATACCATGGCCCCCATGGTTCCCGAGACCACAGATCCCACAGCCCCATGGCTCCTGAGACCACAAATCCCACAGCCCCATGGCTCCTGAGACCACGGATCCCACAGCCCCATGGCTGAAGAGACCACAGATCCCACAGCCCCCATGGCTCCTGAGACCATGGACCCCAGAGCCCCCATGGCTCCTGAGACCATGGACCCCAGAGCCCCATGGCTCCTGAGACCATGGACCCCAGAGCCCCATGGCTCCTGAGACCATGGATCCCACAGCCCCATGGCTCCTGAGACCACGGATCCCACAGCCCCATGGCTGAAGAGACCACAGATCCCACAGCCCCCATGGCTCCTGAGACCATGGACCCCAGAGCCCCCATGGCTCACCATACCATGGCTGGATCTCGTCAGGTCCCACCCTGAGCATGGGGCTTCATGTGGCCCTCCACTGTGCCCTCCCTCCCTCCCCAGGCTCTCTGCTGCCTTCTGCTGCCCCCTCCTCTGCCCCCTCTGGTGCCCACCTCCTGTCCTCTTCCCCTCCTCCCTCTTCCCCTCACCCTAGGAACTGGGCCTCTGGGCTGTGGGATCTTGGTATGGGCTGGTGCCTTGGGTGCTGGGCAGGAGAGAGGGCATGTGTGGTGTGTGCAGTTGTGCACATCTGCTGACCACGCTGGGCCAGGGCAGCATGGAGGCCAGCTCTGGACGGTGTGCAGTCAGTGTCGATGGTGGTAGATGTTACAGAGCTGTGGTTATTAACCCAAGTTCACCCAGAGCAGCTGCTCTTTTAGTATAGAAGCAGTGCTGCTGGGCGCCAGTGGCTCACCCCTGTCACCCTAACTACTCAGGAGGCTGAGACCTAAGGATTTTCAAAGTCAGCCTGAGCAGGAAAATCTGTGAGACTTATCGTCAATTAATCACAGAAAAAGCTGGAAGTGGCACTGCAGCTCAAGTGTAGAGCACCAGCCTCGAGCACAAAAGCTCAGGGACAGTGCCCAGACCCTGAGTTCAAATCCCACAACCAGCACAAAACCCTAAACAAGTAAAACCAAAAGGCAATGCTGCCCAGAAGTGTTGAGAGGAGGAGGTGGGGGGCCTGAACCCCAGGAGGAGCCGCGCGCGGCCGGCACTGTGGTCATCCAGGAAGTGAGGCCTGTGCTCCGGCTGCCCCCGCCTTCCCCTCCCCGGCCTTCCCCTCCTAGGCGTCCCCACACAGCAGCAGCAGCCCACATATCCACAGATGTGACTGGGACAAACAAGCTGACCAGTCTTCCAGGGCCTCTCAGAGTTGGAGGCAATGAAGCACTGAGCGCCGGGGACCACCCTTGAAACATCCAGAGAGCAGTGTCCAGAACAGCCGATCTACAGATGGAAGTCAGGCTGGGCCCTCAGGCACAGGGGAGAGCAGGGTGACCAAAAACTCACTGGAAAAGCGCTGTGTTGCTTACCTCTCAGTGCCAACTGGCTAGGTTACAGCCCGCTCGCCAACTCCGATCCGGAGCGCTGCCGTGAAGCACTTTCTGGTTCTGTCCATGGTTAGTTTGCCCTCCTGCGGAGGGGTGGGCCTGGCCAATGGGTGATGCCTGGGAGTGAACCCCAGCAGACTCCTCGCTGGAGCCTCGTCTTACAAACCGCGTGCAAACCACACGGGCATCCTGGAGCCACACAGTCACGGCTGCCCGGAAATGCCAAGCGATGGTGACTGCTGACCTGCGTGGGGACGGGGCCGTGACGGGTGGGCTCTGCGCGGGGACGGGGCCATGACGGGTGGGCTCTGCGCGGGGACGGGGCCGTGACGGGTGGGCTCTGCACTGTGGGCTCTGCGCGGGGACGGGGCCATGACGGGTGGGCTCTGCACTGTGGGATCTGCGTGGGGACGGGGCCGTGACGGGTGGGCTCTGCACTGTGAGCTCTGCGTGGGGACGGGGCCATGACGGGTGGGCTCTGCGCGGGGACGGGGCCGTGACGGGTGGGCTCTGCACTGTGGGCTCTGCGCGGGGATGGGGCCGTGACGGGTGGGCTCTGCGCGGGGACGGGGCCATGACGGGTGGGCTCTGCACTGTGGGCTCTGCGCGGGGACGGGGCCGTGACGGGTGGGCTCTGCACTGTGGGCTCTGCATGGGGACGGGGCCGTGACGGGTGGGCTCTGCGCGGGGACGGGGCCGTGACGGGTGGGCTCTGCACTGTGGGCTCTGCGCGGGGACGGGGCCGTGACGGGTGGGCTCTGCACTGTGGGCTCTGCGCGGGGACGGGGCCGTGACGGGTGGGCTCTGCACTGTGAGCTCTGCGTGGGGACGGGGCCGTGACGGGTGGGCTCTGCGCGGGGACGGGGCCGTGACCGGTGGGCTCTGCACTGTGGGCTCTGCGTGGGGATGGGGCCGTGACCGGTGGACTCTGCACTGTGGGTTCTGTGTGGGGACGGGGCCGTGACGGGTGGGCTC
Organism: Dipodomys spectabilis; assembly: GCF_019054845.1. Lineage (NCBI taxonomy): Eukaryota > Metazoa > Chordata > Mammalia > Rodentia > Heteromyidae > Dipodomys > Dipodomys spectabilis. Next base: position 133,239 of record NW_024870885.1, on the reverse strand, counting down.
TGCACTGTGGGTTCTGCGTGGGGACGGGGCCGTGACGGGTGGGCTCTGCATGGGGACGGGGCCGTGACGGGTGGGCTCTGCACTGTGGGTTCTGCGTGGGGACAGGGCCGTGACCGGTGAGCTCTGCGTGGGGATGGGGCCGTGACCGGTGGGCGCTGCACTGTGGGTTCTGCGTGGGGACGGGGCCGTGACGGGTGGGCTCTGCACTGTGGGTTCTGCGTGGGGACGGGGCCGTGACGGGTGGGCTCTGCATGGGGACGGGGCCGTGACGGGTGGGCTCTGCACTGTGGGTTCTGCGTGGGGACAGGGCCGTGACCGGTGAGCTCTGCGTGGGGATGGGGCCGTGACCGGTGGGCGCTGCACTGTGGGTTCTGCGTGGGGACGGGGCCGTGACGGGTGGGCTCTGCACTGTGGGCTCTGTGTGGGGACAGGGCCGTGACGGGTGGGCTCTGTGTGGGGACGGGGCCGCAACCGGTGGGCTCTGCACTGTGGGCTCTGCGTGGGGACGGGGCCGTGACGGGTGGGCTCTGCACTGTGGGCTCTGCGTGGGGATGGAGCCGTGACCGATGGGCTCTGCACTGTGGGCTCTGCATGGGGACGGGGCCGCGACGGGTGGGCTCTGCACTGTGGGTTCTGCGTGGGGACGGGGCCGTGACGGGTGGGCTCTGCACTGTGGGTTCTGCGTGGGGACGGGGCCGTGACGGGTGGGCTCTGTGTGGGGACGGGGCCGTGACGGGTGGAATCTGCGTGGGGACGGGGCTGCAACGGGTGGGCTCTGCGTGGGGACGGGGCCGCGACCGGTGGGTTCAGCTGTGGCTGTGTCCCCGCAGGTGCTGGAAGGCAGGGGTCATCACTCATGTCTGTGTATACCGCACCTGCATATCTCCTGTTCTGCAGTCCTCTGCCGTCCGCCCTGTCCTGCCCGGCATCAGACCCCTGGGGAGCCAGGCTGGGTCTGAGGGCTTGCCAGGACCCCAGCGTGGCCTCGGACCAGGGAGGCTGGCCAGGCTGGCAGGGCAGGGCCAGGTGGTGCCAGGTCCTCAAGCCAGACAGACTCCATGAATCAGCTCGCTGGCACTCGCCGCGCTGCAGCTGGAGCTGGGCTGTGGCTGCCCCGGCGTGGGGTGCGGGGGGAGGGGGAGCGGGCCAGGGGCTGCTGCAGTCCACACGTGCACGTGTGCGCGCCCCTCGAGAGGCGCAGAGCAGCGCGTCAGCACCTACCTGTGCTCGCGGTGTGAGTGCTCTGCCACCTACAGTGTGTGGGGGGCGGCCTGGCGTGGGGCGGGATGGGGGAACAGACCTGGTGTGGGGGGCGGCCTGGCGTGGGGCGGGATGGGGGAACAGACCTGGTGTGGGGTGTGGGCCTGGCGTGGGGTTGGGGTGTGGGCCTGGCGTGGGGTTGGGGTGTGGGCCTGGCGTGGGGTTGGGGGGGGCCTGGCATGGGCAGCGGTTGGATGGCTGGCAGCACTGGGGCCAGCAGCACTGTTTGTCCATGTGGCAGGGAACACAAGCTCTGCAGGGCCGCGGTCACCAGGGCAAGACCTGTACAGAGCACTGAGTCCTGCCAGTGCGGCCCTGGCCCCCCGGCCCACCCTGCCAGTGCGGCCCCCGCCCCCCCCCCTCCCCGGCCCACCCTGCCAGTGCGGCCCCCGCCCCCCCCTCCCCGGCCCACCCTGCCAGTGCGGCCACCACCCCCCGGCCCACCCTGCCAGTGCGGCCCACCTGCCAGTTCGGCCCCTGCCCCCCGGCCCACCCTGCCAGTGCGGCCCCTGCCCCCCGGCCCACCCTGCCAGTGCGGCCCACCCTGCCAGTGCGGCCCCCGCCCCCCGGCCCACCCTGCCAGTGCGGCCCCCGCCCACCTCCCTACCCCAAAGAAGAGGGACAGCAGAGATGGCCACTGGGGATCCCCAAGGCAGACGCCTCCTCCCCACCTCAGCCCCCCATCTGCCCCACCCCGTGGGCATCCATGCCGGTGGAGGCAGGACTCAGAAGCACAGAGTTTATTGTGCCACCCGCTGAGGACTCGGGGACAGAGCTAGAGCAAGCAGGAGGGGTGCATAGGGAGGGAGAAGAGCCTTGGCCATGGGTCCGGGCGCAGCCGGGCTCTGGGGCTGCTGCTCGGGGTGATGCGGCCTCAGCAGGCTGCATCGCTAGCTCCTCAGAGGCTGGGTCTGGCCAGAGCCTTTGGGAAACGACGACACTGACGAAGCCCAAGTGGGCACCAGGAAGGGAGAGCAAGGAGCTTTCCAGAAGAGAGCCGAGAAGACAGGCACAGCGGGGTCGGCCGGGCGTGAGGGCCGGACAGACTGAACAGCGGGGTCAGCCGGGCGTGAGGGGCAGACAGACTGAACAGCGGGGTCGGCCGGGCGTGAGGGGCAGACAGACTGAACAGTGGGGTCAGCAGGAGTGAGGCGCAGACAGACTGGAACAGCGGGGTCAGCAGGGCGTGAGGCGCAGACAGACTGAACAGCGGGGTCAGCAGGAGTGAGGCGCAGACAGACTGAACAGCGGGGTCGGCCGGGCGTGAGGGCCGGACAGACTGAACAGCGGAGTCGGCCGGGCGTGAGGGCCGGACAGACTGAACAGCGGGGTCGGCCGGGCGTGAGGGGCAGACAGACTGAACAGCGGGTTCAGCAGGAGTGAGGCGTGGACAGACTGAACAGCGGGGTCGGCCGGGCGTGAGGTGCAGACAGACTGGAGCAGCGGGGTCGGCCGGGAACGGGGGTCCTCTGAGAAGGGGCTGGGGCCCTCCCCTGCCTATCTCTGGTCACCCCTGCCCCAGAGGCACATGGGGACTCTCGGACACGGGCCCCGGGGCCGCGGGGGACAGCATGAGGGCCTCTGTGGCCCGCTGGCTCCTGGGGCGCGGTGCACAGCCCGAAGCCGGCGGGAGGCAGGGCCGGCGGGGGGGGCCGCGGCCGCGGCGGGCCCGCAGGTGCTCCCGGTAGTTCCTGGTGAGCAGGGTGTAGAGGAAGGGGTTGATGCAGCTGTTACCATAGGTGAGGCAGGTGGTCAGGTAGTTGGCCAGGCGTGCGGCCCGAGGGCTGAGCGGCAGCACCTCCTGGAAGTGGGCAAGCAGCTGCCACAGCCAGAAGGGCAGGAAGCAGGCCCAGAAGAGCAGGACAATGCCGAGAATGAGCCAGAGCACCCTGGGGCTCGGCAGCCGCCCCGTCCGCGGGAAGGAGGCCCTCTGTGACCGCCAGTAGGCCCGGGCCAGGCCCACGTACAGCAGCCCTATGATCAGGCCGGGCCCCATGATGCTGGTTCCAAAGAGTAGCGTCAGGTAGGCGCGGTGGGCGCGGGGGCCCCAGGCTGGCAGGCAGAGGCTCTTGGAGCCCCTGCGGACCAGCCGGATGCCCAGCGTCATGGGCAGCGTCAGCAGCAGTGCCAGAAGCCAGGTGCCCAGGGCCAGCAGCTTGCGGTAACCCTTGGCGCGCCGCACCGTGTCCAGAGGCCTCCGCACCGCGGCGTAGCGCTCGCTGCTCATGATGGTCAGTGTGAAGATGCTGGCGTGCATGGTCAGGAAGTCCAGGCTGAAGAGGACACGGCAGCCCACGTCTCCAAAATGCCAGTTCCTGGTGACGTAGGTGGCCACGATGAAGGGGATGCTGAGCAGGTACAGCAGGTCGGCCAGTGCCAGGTTGACCACATAGACGTACAAGGGGGCGGAGGCACGCAGGAAGCGGCACATGACCACCAGCGTGTACACATTGCCTGCCACGCCCACCACGCCCACCGCCGACAGCACAGCCCCGATCGCTCCTGCAGTCACCAGGTCCTGCGGGGACCCGGGCTCTGGGGGGCTGGACCAGGAGCTGTTGGGGGCCACGTTGGGGCCACCTGGCAGCTCAGGCGTGGCACTGCCCTGGAGGGCCAGCAAGGGGAAGTGGGTCACAGGCTCCAGGTCCAGCGCCATCCCTGCCCTCCCATGAGGCTCCAGGACCTGCTGCTCCTTACAGAGGGGCGACAGCTTGTCCTGCGGGGGAGGGGAGGGGCCCGTCAGCGGCGCGGGCACGCCCCTCACCCCTTCAAGGCCCCAGTGGGGGTGCAGCTCCCACGGGGCCCCTCCCCTGCAGAGGGACAGGGACCGGGCTGTTCAACATCCCCCATCCCCAGGACTCCAGCCACACCCAAAGGCCACACCTGAAGGTCCACAGTTGCAGGAGTGCGACGCAGAAAACCTCCACCACAACACCACCGGCTGGCTCAGAACCAACCCAGGAAGCCGTCGAGAGACCTCTGCTGCAGGAACCCTTCCTGTGGGAGACGGGCACTGGTGGTGACCCAGGGGCCCAGACCCCTTCCCCTGCTGGAGCGCGACCTTCGACCCAGGGGCCCAGACCCCTTCCCCTGCTGGAGCGCGACCTTCGACCCAGGGGCCCAGACCCCTTCCCCTGCTGGAGCGCGACCTTCGACCCAGGGGCCCAGACCCCTTCCCCTGCTGGAGCGCGACCTTCGACCCAGGGGTCCAGACCCCTTCCCCTGCTGGAGAGCGACCTTCGACCCAGGGGCCCAGACCCCTTCCCCTGCTGGAGCACGACCTTCCTGTGGGAGTTGGGCACTGGTGGTGACCCAGGGGCCCAGACCCCTTCCCCTGCTGGAGAGTGACCTTCGACCCAGGGGCCCAGACCCCTTCCCCTGCTGGAGAGCGACCTTCGACCCAGGGGTCCAGACCCCCTTCCCCTGCTGGAGAGCGACCTTCGACCCAGGGCCCAGACCCCCTTCCCCTGCTGGAGCGCGACACCATACTAGGAGGGCAAAAAGGCCGGAGTCTTTCCTCCCACCCCTTCTCCAGCTACCTGGGGAAGATCATCAGGATGCATCCCTGCGCCAGGCTAGAGAACTACAGGGACCGGCAGACTTAAAAACCCTGGCTTGCTCCAAGGGGAACGGCGAGAAACTGCCCTGCCCGCCACGCAGGCCCCTGCCACAGGGCCCCAGCCACCTCGCCCGCCACGCCACCTCGCCCGCCATGCAGGACCCTTCCCCCCCTCCCCAGGGCCCTGACATCTGGCTACGACCAATCTCATTGCTTGTGCCGCTCTGCAGAAAGCTGCCAAGCACACAGTCCAACAGCAGCCATCCAGCGAACCACATCCCACTGAACTTAACCCATAAACTGACCGGGCCCTACCGTCTCTGAACCCAAATGTGTGAATCACAGTGAAAAATCACAAAATTCATCATCAATCAAGACAACATGACACTCTCAAAAGCAACAATCCAGGGAAGGACTCCAGTGAGAACGAAGAAGAGATGGAGATCAGAAGAACCATTCAAGCAATGATGAGAGAATTAACCGATAAAATGAAAGGATTGATCCAAAAACAAATAGAAGAATTCTAGGAAGAAATGACCAAGAAAATGCAGGACATCCACGAAGATATGGAGAAGACAGAAACATTACACATCTCACTGAAAGACAAACTCCCTGGGATCTGACATCAACAAAGAGCTAGGAAACAGGAAAGGTCTATCTCCTCATTGCAAACCAATGGAAGTAAAAGCAATAGAACAAGTGAAGTAGAAAACAGGCTATCAGGAGTTGAGGATAAAGCAGAGGAATTAGAACAAAAACTCAAAAGCATGGAGAAAAACACTTGGAACATACCAAAGAATTGGAAGATTCAGCCAAAAGATCAAATCAACGCATAGTCAGGAGAGATAAGGGAGAATTCAAAACCAAAGGCATTGAAAACCTATTTAACAAAATAAACCAAAATATCCACAATCTCAAGAGAATCTCACCCACCTGACAGAGGTATGCAGAACTCCTAGTAGACACTAGCCAAGAAAAATACCTCTGGGGGGGCTGGGAAGGTGGCTCAGTGGTAGAGCGCTTGCCTTGTATGCCTGAGGCCCTGGGTTCGATTCCTCAGCACCACATAAGCAAAAAGAAAAAAGCTGGAAGTGGCGCTGTGGCTAAAGTGGTAGAGCACTCGCCTTGAGCTGAAGAGCTGAGGGACAGCGCCCAGGCCCAGAGTTCAGGCCCCACAACTGGACCCCCCCAAAAAACCAAAACCAAAAACAACCTCTGGACACATTGTAGTGAAAACTTAAAAACCAAGAAATTAATTTTAAACACAGAAACATCAAGAGGAAGCTTTATTACAACAGAAAGATGAGAATTCCTGCACACACTCAATGCATGGAGAGCCTGGGGTGGTATAATCAAAGCTCTAAATGACAGAAACTGCCAACCCAGACTGGTGAACCCGGAAAAGGGAACATTCACAGTAGACAGCAGAACTAAAACCTTCAAAAACAAGCAAAAACGGAAGGAATCCATGAACAGTAAAGCAGCACTACAAAGAATACTAAATGGAAGCATACAATCTGAAGAAAACAACCAAAGTCAAGGAAACACAACATTACATTAAAATCACTAGAAGTTTTAGCAAACACAAGAAGAGGAAAGAAGCACGCTACAGGAAAACAACAAAATGGCAGGAAAAATGACGTATTTCTTTTCTTTTTGTTGGTTGTGGGGCTTGAATTCTGGGCTTGGACCCTGACCCTGTGCTCTTCAGCTCAAGGCTAGCACTCTACCACATAAGCCACAGTGTCACTTCTGATTTTTTAGTGGTTTATTGGAGATAAGAGTCTCATGGTCTTTTTGTGCCTGGGCTGGCTTTGAATTGTGATCCTCAGATCTCAGCCTCCTGAGTAGCTAGGATTACATGCGTGAGCCACTGTACCCGGCTAATATGACATATTTCTCCACAGTAACATTAAACACCGATGGACTCAACTCTCCAACCAAAAGATGTAGGAGACTGGATCAAAAAATAAGATCCAACCAACTGCTGTCTCCAAAAAACCCAGATCAAAGATAAATTCTGAGGGAAGAGATGGAAAAGGATCTTTCATGCAAATTCATCCTGCAAGAAGACAGGAGAAGCCATATTGCTGTCAGATAAAATAAACTTCTCAGTAAAACCAGTAATAAGAGACAAAGAAAGACATTCCATATCAATAAAGGGAATGATCCAGGAAGAGGAAATCCCAGTAATAAATATTTATGTACCTAAATAGAGCACTAATACATCAAACACTCTTGGACTTGCAGAACATGATAGACCCCAACACAACAATAGTGGGAGACTTTAACACCCCACTGGCACCCAATCACAGGTCAAACAAACAAAAGATCAGCAAAGAAACCTCTGAATTAAATGGCACCATAACTCAAACGGATGTTTTAGACTTCTGCAGGGTGTCTGACACAACAGTCACAGATTTCACATTCTTCTCAGCAGCCCATGGAACTGTCTCCAAAATCAATCATTTCCTAGGACACCCAAAAAGCCCGAACAAATACAAAATGACTGAGATAACTCCTGGCATCCTATCTGATCGAAATAGAATGAAATTAGATCTCATTAGCAAAACACACTGCAGAAAACGTTTAGACACATGGAGACTGAACGGCCTATTCGGAACAAAACGTGGGTTACTGGAGAAATAAAGAGGGAATCAGAAAATCCTTGTAATTCAGTGAAAATAAAAACACAATCACACTGGAACCACCAGGATATGGCAAAAGCAGCGTTGAGAGGAAAGCACATAGCTCTAGGCACGTAAAACAGAAACAGCTCAAGTAAATAATCTCATGATGTAACTAAAGCTGCTAAAAAAAACACCCCAGGAACAAGCCAAACCCCAAACTACTAGACAGAGAGAGATAGTAAAGATTAGGATGGAAATCAATGAAATAGAGACAAAAACTATACATAAAATCAATGAAACAAAAAGCTGGTTTTTAAAAAAATAAAATAAAATTGACAGACCACTAATTAATTCAAATCAACAAAATTAAAGATGCCAAAGGAAACCACAACAAACACTCAAGAAACCTAAAAGATTATGAGTTACTACTTTCAAAACCCGCACTCAAAGATGATGGGAAATCTAGTAGACATGGATAAATTCTGAGAGACATACAAACTGCCTAAGCTGAAACAAGAAGATATAAATCACTAACACAGCCCATTACAAACAATAAGATTGAAGTAGGAAAAGCCCAGGACTCACAGCTGAATTCTATAAGACTTTTAAAGCTGAGCTAACACCAGGACTCCTCAAACTTTTCCATGAACTAGAAAGAGAAGGATCAATTCCAAACCCATTCTATGAAGCCAACATCACACTCATCTCAAAACTAGGTAGGGATCCAACATAAAAAGAGAACACGGACCAACTGCTCTGATGAACACAGATGCAAAGCTCTTAAAAAATACTAGCCAGCCAGGCGCTGGTGGCTCATGCCTGTAATCCTAGCTACTCAGGAGGCTGAGATCTGAGGACCGCGGTTCAAAGCCAGCCCGGGCAGGAGGGACCGTGAGACTCCTATCTCCAATAAACCACCAGAAAACCGGAAGTGGCGCTGTGGCTCAAGTGGTAGAGCGCTCGCCTTGAGCTGAAGAGCTGAGGGACAGCACCCAGGCCCAGAGTTCAAGCCCCACGACCGACAAAAAAAAAAAAAAATACTAGTCATGGGCTGGGAAGGTGGCTCAGTGGTAGAGTGCTTGCCTTGTTTGCATGAGGCCCTGGTCTGATTCCAGCTGAAAATGCTGGAAGTGGCGCTGTGGCTCAAGTGGTAGAGCGATAGTCTTGAGCTGAAGAGCTGAGGGACAGCGCCCAGGCCCAGATTTCAGGCCCCACGACTGACCAAAAAACAAACAAAAAACTAGCCAACAGAATTCAGCAACAAATTTAAAAAATCATACATTATGATCAAGTAGGTTTCACCCCAGAGAGGCAAGGCTGGTGTAACATACGTAAATCAGGAAACATAACACTACACTAGCAGAGACAGAGACAAGAACCACATGATCATCTCAGCAGATGCAGCAGAAGCCTCTGACAAAATCCAACATCCATTCACATTAAAAGCTCTGGAAAAGCTAGAAAGAGAAGGAACTTACCTTTTATAATAAAGGCTATATAACAGACCAATAGCCAACATATACTGAGCAGTGAAAATCCAAAAACATTTCCTTGAAAACCAGGAAAAAGACAAGGATGTCCACTCTCTCCATTCCTCTTCAATACAGTTCTGGAATTCCCAGCCACAACAAAAGGCAAGAAAAAGATATAGAAGGGATTCATATAAGGAAAGAAGAACTCAAACTGTCCTTATTTGCAAATGACATGATCTTATATCTAAGGGACCCAAAAGACTCCACCCCCAACTCCTAGATCTGATCAATAACTTTGGTAAAGTAGCAGGATACCATTAACCCACAAAATTCTTTCTGTATACCAATAATGTACAAGCAGAGAGGGAAATCAGGAAAACAACTCCATTTGCAATAGCCTCAAAAATTATATCTGGGAATAAACCTAGCCAAGGAAGCAAAAGATCTTTATAGCTAAAACTATAAAAATTTGGAGGAACAAATCAAAGACAACATCAGGAAATGGAGAGACCCTTCCTGTTCATGGATGGATAGAATTAATATTGTGAAAATGGCCATACTGCCAAAAATTAACTACAAACTTAACATAATTGAGTTGGCGCTGGTGGCTCACACCTGTCATCCTAGCTACTCAGGAGGCTGAGATCTGAGGACTATGGTTCAAAGCCAGCTGGGGTAGGAAAGTCCAAGAAAACTGGAAGTGGTGCTGTGCTGTGGCTCAAGTGGTAGAGTGCTAGCCTTGAGCTGAAGAGCTGAGGGACAGCACCCAGGCCCAGAGTTCAAGCCCCACGACCGACAAAGAAAAAAAAACCCGTAATCCCTATAAAAATTCCAATGATGTTCTTTACCAAGATAGAGAAAAAAATCCAAAAATTGCTATGGTACAACAAAAGACCCTGAATAGCCAAAGCTATTCTAGGCAAAAATGTAATGCTGGCAGTATCACAATCCCCATAAAGCTCTACAACAAAGCCATGATAACAAAAGCAGCTTGGTATTGGCACAAAATAGACCTGAAGATCAATGGAAAAGACTGGAAGAAGCCAGAAATAAAGCCATATACTTGCAGTTATCTGATATTTGGTAAGGGAGCCAAAATGGAAAAAAAGATAGACTCTTCAAGGAGTTGGGAAGACTGGTCATCCATATGCAGAAAACCAAAAGTGAATCCCTGTTTGTCACCAGACACTAATATCAACTCAAAGTGGATCAAGGACCTGTCACCATATACTAACATCAACTCAAAGTGGGTCACAGACCTCAACATCAGATCACAGACTTTGAAACTACTGCAAAAAGGATAGGAGAAACATCAGAACTTACAGACATAGGCAGAAACTTTTCTGAAAAGTCCCAGGGCACAACAGACAGAAGACAGACTTGGCAAGTGGGACTACATCAAGATAAAAGCTTTCTTCACAGCAAAGGACATGGTTACGACACTAGAAAGGCAGCCAACAGGCTGGGAGAAGGTCTTTACCAGCCATACGTCAGGCAAAGGCCTAATATCCAATATAGAGCGGTTCAAACCTAATAAACCCATCACTAAATGGGCAAGGGAGCTAAGCAGACTTCTCAGAAGAGGAAAGTGGCAAAGAAACACACAAGGAAATGCTCATCATCCCTGGCCACAAAGGAAATGCAAGTCAGAACAACTTTCAGATTCCACGACACTCGAAAAATATTGAACTTGAACGACACGTGCTGGCAGGGATGTGGGGAAAAGAAGCTACTGCACCGCTGTGGGGATGTGGACAGGACAGCCATGCTGGACAGCAGTGTGGAGGTTCCTCAGACGCGAACGGTCCATGCCGGTGGAGGCAGGACTCAGAAGCACAGAGTTCATTGTGCCACCCGCTGAGGACTCGGGGACAGAGCTAGAGCAAGCAGGAGGGGTGCATAGGGAGGGAGAAGAGCCTTGGCCATGGGTCCGGGCGCAGCCGGGCTCTGGGGCTGCTGCTCGGGGTGATGCGGCCTCAGCAGGCTGCATCGCCAGCTCCTCAGAGGCTGGGTCTGGCCAGAGCCTTTGGGAAACGACGACACTGACGAAGCCCAAGTGGGCACCAGGAAGGGAGAGCAAGGAGCTTTCCAGAAGAGAGCCGAGAAGACAGGCACAGCGGGGTCGGCCGGGCGTGAGGGCCGGACAGACTGAACAGCGGGGTCAGCCGGGCGTGAGGGCCGGACAGACTGAACAGCGGGGTCAGCCGGGCGTGAGGGGCAGACAGACTGAACAGCGGGGTCGGCCGGGCGTGAGGGGCAGACAGATTGAACAGCGGGGTCAGCAGGGCATGAGGGCTGGACAGACTGAACAGCGGGGTCAGCAGGGCGTGAGGGCCGGACAGACTGAACAGCGGGGTCGGCCGGGTGTGAGGGGCAGACAGACTGAACAGCGGGGTCAGCAGGAGTGAGGCGCAGACAGACTGAACAGCGGGGTCAGCCGGGCGTGAGGGCCGGACAGACTGAACAGCGGGGTCAGCAGGGCGTGAGGCGCAGACAGACTGAACAGCGGGGTCAGCAGGAGTGAGGCGCAGACAGACTGAACAGCGGGGTCGGCCGGGCGAGAGGCGCGGACAGACTGAACAGCGGGGTCAGCAGGAGTGAGGCGCCCGGCTGACCCCGCTGTTCCTGTCTGCACCTCACTGGTGCACGACCTGTGGTCGTGAGCAGGAGGTGCAGGTGTGAGCAGTGTGGCTGGGAGCACGGTGTGCAGGTGTCTTCATCACACGCTGGCTCATGAGCTCAGGGTCCGTGCCCGGCACCTCCTGCTCACGGCCACACTCCTCACACCTGCACCTCCCGCTCACGGCCACACTGCTCACACCTGCACCTCCCGCTCACGATCACACTGCTCACACCTGCACCTCCCGCTCACGGCCACACTGCTCACACCTGCACCTCCCGCTCACGATCACACTGCTCACACCTGCACCTCCCGCTCACGATCACACTGCTCACACCTGCACCTCCCGCTCACGGCCACACTGCTCACACCTGCACCTCCCGCTCACGACCACACTGCTCACACCTGCTCCTCCTGCTCACGATCACACTGCTCACACCTGCACCTCCCGCTCACGGCCACACTGCTCACACCTGCACCTCCCGCTCACGGCCACACTGTTCACACCTGCACCTCCCGCTCACGGCCACACTCCTCACACCTGCACCTCCCGCTCACGATCACACTCCTCACACCTGCACCTCCCGCTCACGATCACACTGCTCACACCTGCACCTCCCGCTCACGACCACACTGCTCACACCTGCACCTCCCGCTCACGACCACACTGCTCACACCTGCACCTCCTGCTCACGATCACACTCCTCACACCTGCACCTCCTGCTCACGGCCACACTGCTCACACCTGCACCTCCCGCTCACGGCCACACTGCTCACACCTGCACCTCCCGCTCACGATCACACTCCTCACACCTGCACCTCCCGCTCACGGCCACACTCCTCACACCTGCACCTCCCGCTCACGGCCACACTGCTCACACCTGCACCTCCTGCTCACGATCACACTGCTCACACCTGCACCTCCCGCTCACGATCACACTGCTCACACCTGCACCTCCCGCTCACGATCACACTGCTCACACCTGCACCTCCCGCTCACGATCACACTCCTCACACCTGCACCTCCTGCTCACCGCCTCACTGCTCACACCTGCACCTCCTGCTCATGACCTCACTGCTCACACCTGCACCTCCCGCTCACGATCACACTCCTCACACCTGCACCTCCCGCTCACGATCACACTGCTCACACCTGCACCTCCCGCTCCCAGCCACACTCCTCACACCTGCACCTCCCGCTCACGATCACACTGCTCACACCTGCACCTCCCGCTCACGACCACACTGCTCACACCTGCACCTCCCGCTCACGACCACACTCCTCACCACAGCCTGTTATGGCGACATCCTCGGCAGGTGAGTAGAAACGTGGAACCTGTCACACTGAGACTTTACACAGGTCAGAAAGAGCGGCAGGAAGCTGTCTGCAGGGATGAGGGACCCAAAACGAACCCTATTAAGGAGTCAGGCTCAGAGGGACAAATGGACTGGGCCGCACTGGGGCGGAGTGGGCCGCACTGGGGCCGCACTGGGGCAGACTGGGCCGCACTGGGGCCGCACTGGGGCAGACTGGGCCGCACTGGGGCAGACTGGGCCGCACTGGGGCCTCACTGGGGCAGACTGGGCCGCATTGGGGCGGACTGGGACGCATTGGGGCCGCACTGGGGCAGACTGGGCCGCACTGGGGCCGCACTGGGGCAGACTGGGCCGCACTGGGGCCGCACTGGGGCAGACTGGGCCGCACTGGGGCCGCACTGGGGCAGACTGGACCGCATTGGGGCAGACTGGGCTGCATTGGGGCCGCACTGGGCCGGCCCCGCCGTGTCCCGCCTGGGTCGCACGTGGAGCTGCCCGCACTGGGCTGCACTGGGGCCGCACTGGGGCAGACTGGGCCGCACTGGGGCAGACTGGGCCGCACTGGGGCTGCACTGGGGCAGACTGGGACTCACTGGGGCAGACTGGGCCGCACTGGGGCCGCACTGGGGCGGACTGGGCCGCACTGGGGCCGCACTGGGGCAGACTGGGCCACACTGGAGCGGACTGGGCCGCACTGGGGCTGCACTGGGGCGGACTGGGCCACACTGGAGCGGACTGGGCCGCACTGGGGCTGCACTGGGGCAGACTGGGCCGCATTGGGGCAGACTGGGCCGCACTGGGGCCACACTGGGGCGGACTGGGCCGCACTGGGGCAGACTGGGCCGCATTGGGGCAGACTGGGCCGCACTGGGGCAGACTGGGCCGCACTGGGGCAGACTGGGCCGCATTGGGGCAGACTGGGCCGCACTGGGGCGGACTGGGCCGCACTGGGACAGACTGGGCCGCATTGGGGCGGACTGGGCCGCACTGGGGCCGCACTGGGGCGGACTGGGCCGCACTGGGGCAGACTGGGCCGCACTGGGGCCTCACTGGGGCAGACTGGGCCGCATTGGGGCGGACTGGGACGCATTGGGGCCGCACTGGGGCAGACTGGGCCGCACTGGGGCCGCACTGGGGCAGACTGGGCCGCACTGGGGCCGCACTGGGGCAGACTGGGCCGCACTGGGGCAGACTGGGCCGCACTGGGGCAGACTGGGCCGCATTGGGGCGGACTGGGCCGCACTGGGGCCGCACTGGGGCGGACTGGACCGCATTGGGGCAGACTGGGCCGCACTGGGGCGGACTGGGGCCGGCCCCGCCCTGTCCCGCCCGGGTCGCACGCGAGCCAGCCCCGGTGGCGGCGTGGCGCGCGGCCTCTTCCCGCGGCCCTGTGGAGCGGGCGGGCTGGCGGGGGTCCCGGCCCCGGGCTGGCGGGGTGGAGGGGCGGGGTGGAGGGGTGGAGGGGCGGGGTGGAGGGGCGGGGTGCAGGGGAGGGGTGGAGGGGTGCAGGGGCGGGGTGGAGGGGTGGAGGGGCGGGGGTGGCGGGGTGCAGGGGCGGGGTGGAGGGGCGGGGTGGAGGGGTGGAGGGGTGCAGGGGCGGGGTGGAGGGGCGGGGTGGAGGGGTGGAGGGGTGCAGGGGCGGGGTGGAGGGGCGGGGTGGAGGGGCGGGGTGGAGGGGCGGGGTGCAGGGGCGGGGTGGAGGGGCGGGGTGGCGGGGTGCAGGGGCGGGGTGGAGGGGCGGGGTGCAGGGGCGGGGTGGAGGGGTGGAGGGGAGGGGTGGCGGGGTGCAGGGGCGGGGTGGAGGGGCGGGGTGCAGGGGCGGGGTGGAGGGGTGGAGGGGTGCAGGGGCGGGGTGGAGGGGCGGGGTGGAGGGGCGGGGTGGAGGGGCGGGGTGCAGGGGCGGGGTGGAGGGGTGGAGGGGAGGGGTGGCGGGGTGCAGGGGCGGGGTGGAGGGGCGGGGTGGAGGGGCGGGGTGGAGGGGTGGAGGGGCGGGGTGGAGGGGCGGGGTGGAGGGGTGGAGGGGCGGGGTGCAGGGGCGGGGTGGAGGGGTGGAGGGGAGGGGTGGCGGGGTGCAGGGGCGGGGTGGAGGGGCGGGGTGGAGGGGCGGGGTGGAGGGGTGGAGGGGCGGGGTGCAGGGGCGGGGTGGAGGGGTGGAGGGGCGGGGTGCAGGGGCGGGGTGGAGGGGTGGAGGGGTGGAGGGGCGGGGTGGAGGGGTGGAGGGGCGGGGTGGAGGGGTGGAGGGGTGGAGGGGCGGGGTGGAGGGGTGGAGGGGTGGAGGGGAGGGGTGGAGGGGTGGAGGGGCGGGGTGGAGGGGCGGGGTGGAGGGGCGGAGGGGTGGAGGGGCGGGGTGGAGGGGCGGAGGGGCGGGGTGGAGGGGTGGAGGGGTGGAGGGGCGGGGTGGAGGGGTGGAGGGGCGGGGTGCAGGGGCGGGGTGCAGGGGCGGGGTGGAGGGGCGGGGTGGAGGGGCGGGGTGGAGGGGTGCAGGGGCGGGGTGGAGGGGTGGAGGGGCGGGGTGGAGGGACGGGGTGGAGGGGTGGAGGGGTGGAGGGGCGGGGTGGAGGGGTGCAGGGGCGGGGTGGAGGGGCGGGGTGGAGGGGTGGAGGGGCGGGGTGGAAGGGTGGAGGGGCGGGGTGGAGGGGTGGAGGGGTGGAGGGGCGGGGTGGAGGGGTGCAGGGGCGGGGTGGAGGGGCGGGGTGGAGGGGTGGAGGGGCGGGGTCGAGCGGCGGGGCGGGGTGGAGGGGCGGGGGTGGAGCGGCGGGGCGGGGCGGAGGGGCGGGGTGGCGGGGTGGAGGGGCGGGGTGGAGGGGCGGGGTGGAGGGGCGGGGTGGAGGGGTGGAGGGGCGGGGTGGAGGGGTGGAGGGGCGGGGTGGCGGGGTGGAGGGGCGGGGTGGAGGGGCGGGGTGGAGGGGCGGGGTGGAGGGGTGGAGGGGCGGGGTGGAGGGGTGGAGGGGCGGGGCGGGGCGGGGTGGAGGGGCGGGGTGGAGGGGTGGAGGGGCGGGGTGGAGGGGTGGAGGGGCGGGGTGGAGGGGCCGGGTGGAGGGGCGGGGTGGCGGGGTGGAGGGGCGGGGTGGAGGGGCGGGGTGGAGGGGCGGGGTGGAGGGGTGGAGGGGTGGAGGGGCGGGGCGGGGCGGGGTGGAGGGGCTGGGTGGAGGGGTGGAGGGGCGGGGGTGGAGGGGTGGAGGGGCGGGGTGGAGGGGCGGGGTGGAGGGGTGGAGGGGCGGGGTGGAGGGGTGGAGGGGCCGGGTGGAGGGGTGGAGGGGTGGAGGGGTGGAGGGGCGGGGTGGAGGGGTGGAGGGGCCGGGTGGAGGGGCGGGGTGGAGGGGCGGGGTGGAGGGGTGGAGGGGCGGGGTGGAGGGGTGGAGGGGCGGGGTGGAGGGGTGGAGGGGTGGAGGGGTGGAGGGGCGGGGTGGAGGGGTGGAGGGGCCGGGTGGAGGGGCGGGGTGGAGGGGTGGAGGGGCGGGGTGGAGGGGTGGAGGGGCGGGGTGGAGGGGTGGAGGGGCGGGGTGGAGGGGCGGGGTGGAGGGGCGGGGTGGAGCGGCGGGGCGGGGCGGAGGGGCGGGGTGGCGGGGTGGAGGGGCGGGGTGGAGGGGCGGGGTGGAGGGGCGGGGTGGAGGGGTGGAGGGGCGGGGTGGAGGGGTGCAGGGGCGGGGCGGGGCGGGGTGGAGGGGCGGGGTGGAGGGGTGGAGGGGCGGGGTGGAGGGGTGGAGGGGCGGGGTGGAGGGGCCGGGTGGAGGGGCGGGGTGGAGGGGTGGAGGGGCGGGGTGGAGGGGCGGGGTGGAGGGGTGGAGGGGCGGGGTGGCGGGGTGGAGGGGCGGGGTGGAGGGGCGGGGTGGAGGGGCGGGGTGGAGGGGTGGAGGGGCGGGGTGGAGGGGTGGAGGGGCGGGGTGGAGGGGCCGGGTGGAGGGGCGGGGTGGAGGGGTGGAGGGGCGGGGTGGAGGGGCGGGGTGGAGGGGCGGGGTGGAGGGGTGGAGGGGCGGGGTGGAGGGGTGGAGGGGCGGGGTGGCGGGGTGGAGGGGCGGGGTGGAGGGGCGGGGTGGAGGGGTGGAGGGGCGGGGTGGAGGGGTGGAGGGGCGGGGTGGCGGGGTGGAGGGGCGGGGTGGAGGGGTGGAGGGGCGGGGTGGAGGGGTGGAGGGGCGGGGTGGAGGGGTGGAGGGGTGGAGGGGCGGGGTGGAGGGGTGGAGGGGCGGGGTGGAGGGGTGGAGGGGCGGGGTGGAGGGGCGGGGTGGAGGGGCGGGGTGGAGGGGTGGAGGGGCGGGGTGGAGGGGTGGCGGGGCGGGGTGGAGGGGCGGGGTGGAGGGGTGGAGGGGCGGGGTGGAGGGGTGGAGGGGCGGGGCGGGGCGGGGTGGAGGGGCGGGGTGGAGGGGCGGGGTGGAGGAGCGGTCCGGGGCGGGGTGGAGGGGTGGGGTGGAGGGGCGGGGTGGAGGGGCGGGGTGGAGGAGCGGTCCGGGGCGGGGTGGAGGGGTGGGGTGGAGGGGCGGGGCGGGGCGGGGTGGAGGAGCGGTCCGGGGCGGGGTGGAGGGGCGGGGCGGGGCGGGGTGGAGCGGTCCGGGGCGGGGTGGAGCGGTCCGGGGCGTCGGGGCGGCGCGCGCGGGTCTCGGGCCCAGGTCTCTGGCTAGGCCCGCAGGCCGCCCCCTCCCGCGCCCCGCAGCCCGGTCGCCCCGCTCTCGGCCGGCCGCCGCCCTCGGCCCGGGCCGCTGAGCGGGGAGGTGGGCGCAGCCCGCGGCGTGCGGGGCCGGGACCCGCAGCGGGCGGCCGCGGAGCCCCGCTCGCCTCGCGGCGCCCACGGGCGGCCCCGGCCTCGGCCCCGCGCGCCCGGCCCCGCGGCGGGGCTCACCTCGGCTCGGCCCCGCGCGCCCGGCCCCGCGACGGGGCTCACCTCGGCTCAGCACCGCGCGCCCGGCCCCGCGACGGGGCTCACCTGGGCTCGGGGCCGAGGCGTCGCTCTGGCCGGACTCCCGACGCCGCGGGGCGCCTCCCGGGCGCGGTCCCGGCTGGGGGCCGGCGCGGGGCCTTGGGGCTGCGGCCGCCTTGGTCTCGAGGAGCGCGCGTGGGAGCCGCGGGGCCGCGCCACGTCCGGTCCAGCAAGGCCGCCGCCGCTGCCACCTGTCCGGCCGCCAGCTGGGAATGCGCCGGTCGCGCCAGCGCGGTATTAATAACGCAGCGCAGCGCGGGACGCGGGGCGCGGGGCGGAGGGGGCGGGGCAGGGGGCGGGGCAAGAGGAGGGGGCGGGCCTGGGGCAGGGGGTGACCAGGAGCAAGGGGCGGGCAGCGGGAGGGGACAGAGGGGCAGCACCAGGGCAGGGGGCAGGGCAGGGGGAGGCCCGGGGCAGGGGTGGGGCGGGGCAGTGGCAGGGGGCGGCCCAGGGCAGGGGGGCGGGGCAGAAGGGGCCGGGCGTGGGGCAGGGGCGGGCGTGGGGCAGGGGGCGGGCCCGGGGCAGGGGGCGGGGCAGAAGGGGCCGGGCGTGGGGCAGGGCGGGCCTGGGGCAGGGGGCGGGCCCGGGGCAGGGGGCGGGGCAGGAGGGGCCGGGCGTGGGGCAGGGGCGGGCCCGGGGCAGGGGGCGGGGCAGGAGGGGCCGGGCCTGGGGACAGGGGCAGGAGCAGTGGCAGGGGGCGGCCGGGGGCAGG
Source organism: Dipodomys spectabilis (assembly GCF_019054845.1). Classification (NCBI taxonomy): domain Eukaryota; kingdom Metazoa; phylum Chordata; class Mammalia; order Rodentia; family Heteromyidae; genus Dipodomys; species Dipodomys spectabilis. The sequence continues at coordinate 114,757 of NW_024870885.1, read as the reverse complement.
GGCGGGTTGGAGCAGGGGGCAGGGCAGGAGGGGCCGGGCCTGGGGCGGGGGCCGGGGCGGGCCCGGGGCAGGGCAGGGGCTGTGGCAGGGGGCAGCCGGGGACGGGGGGGGGGGGGGGGGGGGGGGGGGGAGGGGTCGGGGTCGGGGCAGGGGGCGGTCTGGGCAGCGGCTGACCTTCAGCTTGCCCAAGCTGGACCCATGGGCTGCGGCTCGTTCCCTGACCCAAGTTCCTGTCCACTCCACCCTGAGCAGGCCTGACCCGGCCCCACCTGGGCCGTGCCCGGCAGAGGTGGACCGCCGTCCCTCGCCTGCCCAGAGACCCCAGGCGCTGGCCAGCCCTCGGCCGGGCACGTCCAGAGGGGGTGGAATCTGCCAGCAGCTCCGAGCCGGTCCAAGGGGCGTCGTCCCCTGGAGCTGTGTGTGCTACAAGGAAGCAAGCACAGGCCTGCACGCCTAGCAAGTGTGAGCCCGGAGTTCACACTCACACGCACACACTGATGCGCATAAGCATGCGTTTGCTTTTCTGCGTGCAATGACACTCACCAATCTAGAAACGTCCGCAGCCACCGAGTTTCCAAACACTGCCTCTGCCGCATTCCCTTCCTCTCTAGGGCCCCACCGCGTGGCACCAGTGCTTCTGCTGTGTCTTGCTCTCCTCTAGTCTGGGGTCTGGTCGCTTCCAGTGACCCTTCCTCGTGTAGCTGATTCACTTCTTTCCCTTATTACATAGCCTGCTGGACACAACCCAGGCCTTCTGCTTCGGCCTTGTCTTGAGCACTCAGACCACCACACCCAGCGTATGCTTAAGACAGGAGTCTTGCTAAATTTTTATGCAGGTTGGCCTTGAACCATGATCCTCCTTTTATTGTGCCAGAACTGGGTTTGACTCAGGGCCATGTGCTCTTCCTTGGCCTTTTCACACCAGGCTGGAGCTGTACTTGAGTCATACCTCTAACTCCAGATTTTGCTGGTTACTTGGAGATGAAAGTGTCAGCCTTGTCAGCCAAGTCTGTCTTGAACCGTGATCCTCAGGATACAGCCTCCTGAGTAGCTAGGCTTATAGGCATGAGCCACCATTGCCCAGCGACCGTGATCCTTCTTATCTCTGCTTCTTGAATATCTAAGATTGTATGTGTGAGCCATTACACCCAACTCCCAGAAGAAATATTCTGAAAACCAAAGACAAAATTTTAAAATTGTTAGTATTTACATTAGGAGACACTACATTCAGGGAATAAGTGTAAGAAAGACAGTTAAATTCTTCCCCAAAGACTACTGAAACTAGAAGAGAATGGCATCTTTAAAGCTCAAAGTAAGTATCGCACATTCAGCTTGATTCACAATGAACAAGAAAATCTATTGTGGGCGGTTCACAGATCACAGGAGAACACCGTGTAGGTGTTGTGGTGGGCAGTTCCACAGATCACAGACCACCATGCAGGTGTTGTGGTGAGCAGTTCAATGGATCACAGACCACCATGCAGGTGTTGTGGTGGGCAGTTCAATGGATCATAGAACACTGTGCAGGTGTTGTGGTGGGCAGTTCCAGGGATCACAGGAGAGCACTGTGCAAGTGTGGTGGGCAGTTCCAGGGATCACAGGAGAACACTGTGCAGGTGTTGTGGTGGGCAGTTCCAGGGATCACAGGAGAGCACTGTGCAAGTGTTGTGGTGGGCAGTTCCAGGGATCACAGGAGAGCACTGTGCAGGTGCTGTGGTGGGCAGTTCCACAGATCCCAGTGGAATACCGTGCAGGTGTTGTGGTGAGCAGTTCAATGGATCACAGGAGAACACTATGCAGCTGTTGTGGTGGATGCTCCATGGATCATAGGTGAGCACCATGCAGGCGCTGTGGTGAGCAGTTCCAGGGATCACAGGAGAGCACTGTGCAGATGTTGTGGTGGGCAGTTCCAGGGATCACAGGAGAGCACTGTGCAGGTGTTGTGGTGAGCAGTTCCAGGGATCACAGGAGAGCACTGTGCAGATACTGTGGTGGGTGCTCCATGGATCACATGAGAGCACCGTGCTAGTGTGGTGGGAAGTTCCACAGATCACAGGAGAGCACCATGCAGGTGTTGTGGTGAGCAGTTCCACAGATCACAGGAGAGCACTATGCAAGTGTTGTGGTGGATAGCTCCACAGATCACAAGAAAACACAGTGCAGTGTTGTGGTGGTCAGTTCCATGGATCACAGGAGAGCACCGTGCAGGTGTTGTGGTGGGCAGTTCCAGGGATCACAGGAGAACACTGTGCAGGTGTTGTGGTGGGCAGTTCCATGGATCACAGGAGAGCAGGTGTGGTGGTGGGTGTTCCATGGATCACAGGAGGGCACCGTGCAGGTGTTGTGGTGGTCAGTTCCAGGGATCACAGGAGAGCACTGTGCAGGTGTTGTGGTGGGCAGTTCCAGGGATCACAGGAGAACACTGTGCAGGTGTTGTGGTGGGCAGTTCCATGGATCACAGGAGAGCAGGTGTGGTGGTGGGTGTTCCATGGATCACAGGAGGGCACCGTGCAGGTGTTGTGGTGGTCAGTTCCAGGGATCACAGGAGAGCACTGTGCAGGTGTTGTGGTGGGCAGTTCCAGGGATCACAGGAGAGCACTGTGCAGGTGTGGTGGTGGGTGCTCCATGGATCACATGAGAGCACCGTGCTAGTGTGGTATGAAGTTCCACAGATCACAGGAGAGCACCATGCAGGTGTTGTTCTGGGCAGTTCCAGGGATCACAGGAAAGCATTGTGCAGGTGTTGTGGTGGGAAGTTCCATGGATCACAGGAGAGCACCGTGCAGGTTTTGTGGTGAGTAATTCCAGGGATCACAGGAGAACACTGTGCAGGTGTTGTGGTGAGCAGTTTAATATCACAGAAGAACAACGTGTAGGTGTTGTGGTTGGCAGTTGCACAGATCACAGGAGAGCACCATGCAGGTGTTATGGTGAGTAGTTCTAGGGATCTCAGGAGAACACTGTGCAGGTGTTGTGGTGAGCAGTTCAATATCACAGAAGAACAACGTGTAGGTGTTGTGGTTGGCAGTTGCACAGATCACAGGAGAGCACCATGCAGGTGTTATGGTGAGCAGTTCTAGGGATCTCAGGAGAACACTGTGCAGGTGTTGTGGTGGTGGTTCCACAGATCACAGGAGAACACAGTGCAGGTGTTGTGGTGGGTGCTCCATGGATCACACGAGAGTACCATGCTAGTGTGGTGGGTAGTTCCACAGGTCACAGGAGAGCACCGTGCAGTTGTGGGAGGCAATTCCACAGGTCACAGGAGAATATCATGCAAGAGTTGGGGTGGGCAGTTCCAGAGATCACAGGATAACACAGTGCAGGTATTGTGGTGGGTGCTCTAAGGATCACAGGAGAGCACTGTGCAGGTGTTGTGGTGGGCGGTTCCATGGATCACAGGAGAACACTGTGTAGTTGTTGTGATGCGCAGTTCCATAGATCACAGGAGAATACTGTGCAAGAGTTGTGGTGGTCAGTTCCACAGATCACAGGAGAACACTGCAGGTGTTGTGGTGAATGCTCCATAGATCACAGGAGAGCACTGTGCAAGTGTGGTGGTGGGCAGCTCCACAGATCCCAAGAGAACACAGTGCAGGTGTGGTGGGTGCTCCATGGATCACAGGAGGGCACCGTGCTAGTGTGGTTGACAGTTCCACAGATACAGGCGAGCACCATGCAGGTGTTATGGTGAGCAGTTCAATGGATCACAGGAGAACACCGTGCAGGTGCTGTGGTGGGTGGTTCCACAGATCACAGGAGAATACAGTGCAGGTGTTGTGGTTGGCAGTTCCACAGATCACAGGAGAGCACCATGCAGGTATGGTGGTGGGCAGTTACATGTATCACAGGAGAGCACCGTGCAGGTGTTTTGGTGAGCAGTTCAATGAATCACAGGAGAACACCGTGCAGGTGTTGTGGTGAGCATTTCCATGAATCACAGGAGAGCACTGTGCAACTGTTTTGGTGGGCAGCTCTACAGATCCCAAGAGAACACAGTGCAGGTGTTGTGGTGGGTGCTCCATGGACCACAGGAGAGCACCGTGCTAGTGTGGTGGGAAGTTCCACAGATCACAGGAGAGCACCATGCAGGTGTTGTGGTGGGCAGTTCCATGGATCACAGGAGAGCACTGTGCAGGTGTTGTGGTGGGCAGTTCCATGGATCACAGGAGAGCACTGTGCAGGTGTTGTGGTGGGCAGTTCCATGGATCACAGGAGAGCACAATGCAGGTGTTGTGGTTGCACAGATCACAGGAGAGCACCATGCAGGTTTTATGGTGAACAGTTCCAGGGATCTCAGGAGAACACTGTGCAGGTGTAGTGGTGGGCGGTTACACAGATCTCAGGAGAACACCATGCAAGTGTGGTGGTGGGCAGCTCCACAGATCCCAAGAGAACACAGTGCAGGTGTTGTGGTGGGTGCTCCATGGATCACAGGAGAGCACCGTGTGGGTATTGTGGTGAGAGCTCCATGGTGTTCCTTGCCTACCCAGGACATGTCCTAGGTAGAGACAGGCATGAACCCATGAATGGACACAGTGCCATTTACACTATTTAGCTACTGTGAAAAACACTATTTTTTCATGATTTCCTATCTTTATGTGTGTGTCCCCTTACTCTCAAAATTCTGTGTTCTTATGTTTTCAAGTGACACCATCTTTTACATCTAAATTTGTGCATTCATATTCCAGCTTGGTGGGTGGGGTGGCTTCCTTGTCTTGGTGGTTCTCAGCACAGGTCTGTGGTTGGTGAAATGATCCTGTGAGTTGCACACCCACGTTGGATGCTTCACCTGCACTGGCATGTCAGTGCTTAATTCTTCCTTTTTGGGGGGTATTTATTTGTTCTTCTTGTGGCTGGAGCGAGGGTTCAAAGCTGAACCAGAAACCCCCACATAGATTTTGATTCTGAACCACTGTTCAGGAGTAAAAAGCAGCAGCTCTGGGCCCTACACAGGGCCTCCTGGTCCTCAGAGCATTGCCAGGGTGGGCGAGAGGGGCTCGGGCTTGCTGTTAGAAGCCATTTGGGGGCTTTAGTGCATCATGGGGCTCAGCCCATCCATACTTTATCCACTTTCCAGGTCAGATTTGTAGCTAAAACTGCAGAACCTTCTGTACAGATGCCACTGCGTGTGGCCCCTGCTGACACTCTTGATAGTGGGGAGCAGGAGAAATGGCCTTCAGGTATCCAGGGGAAGGACCTGGGGACTCATTGACCATTGTCCCTCCCAATACCACAGACTTGAGTCAAGTAGCAGCCTTGATGTTCTGCTGAACTGGCTGGTTACAGATCCTTAGGTGACTCTACCCCCTGGACAGGCTATGGAGGCAAACTCCAGTGCAGGAAGCCCCTCTCTTGCCCTACCTGAGGGCTTGTTAAAGGCACAGTGCAGTGTTTGGCTGATCCCTGGCTGGTACTCCAGTGCTTCAGTCTTGTGTCCATCCGTGTGTCAGCTGTGTCACAAGCATGTCGAATAAGAATGATCACCTCAGATCACAGTTCAAAGACAGCCTGGGCAGGAAAAGCTGTGAAACTCAACAAACCACCAGAAAACCAGAAGTGGTGCCCTGGCACAAGTGGTAGAGTGCTAGCCTTGAGCTGAATTGCTGAGGGACAGCGCTCAGGCCCAGAGTTCAAGCCCCATGACCGAAAGAAAAAAAAGAAAAAGAATGATCATCTCAGCTGGGCGCTGGTGGCTCACGCCTGTAATCCTATCTACTCAGGAGGCTGAGATCTGAGGATTCCAGTTTAAAGCCAGCCCAGGCAGGAAAGTCCATGAGACTCTTATCTCCAATAAACCACCAGAAAACCGAAAGTGGCACTCATGTGGTAGAGTGCTAGCCTTGAGCTGAAAAGCTGAGGGACAGTGCCCAGGCCCAGAGTTCAAGCCCCACGACAAAAAAAAAAAAAGATTGATCACCTCAGGTCCCTGTGGAGGCCAGAGCCTGGCCACTGCCCCTGGAGAAAGGACCAGGGAGGTACCAGGAGTCTCTCATGCAGATCACTGGTGTGATGCCTGAGCAACTCAAGTTCTTCACATCCTACTCTGTCTCTCACCCTGACTCAGCCTGAGACCGGTGTCTCCCTGCCTCCCTGGGGCTCTACTCTGTCCATGTTTATGCCACCCATTCAAGCAGAGCAGTCTGACTTCCCATGTTCCCCCTAAATCTGCAGTCTGCATCTGTAAGGTCTATTTCTCAACTCTGTGCCGTTGGTCATGGAGAAGAGGTCTCCCAGTGGACGTCTGTCTGTCTGTCTGGAGTGGAGGTCAGGGGGGAGAGGTCTTCCAGTGGACATCTGTCTGTCTGGAGTGCAGGTCAGCGGGGAGAGGAGGTCTCCTAGTAGACATCTGTCTATCTGGAGTGGAGGTCAGGGGGGACAGGAAGTCTCCCAGTGGACATCTGTCTGTCTGGAGTGCAGGTCAGGGGGGAGAGGAGGTCTTCCAGTGGACATCTGTCTGTCTGAAGTGCAGGCCAGGAGGGAGAGGATGTCTCCCAGTGAATGTCTGTCTGTCTGTAGTCAGCATCAGTCACAGAGAACCTGGGACCCTTGGTCTCTCTCCACCCCACAGCTCTTGGTTCCTGAGCAGCACACACCAATGACAGGGATAGTCTTGACAAGCATCAGCTCACATTACCATTCTACCATGGACTCTGGTCAGACCTTGTGCACAGTGGGCTGCCTGGCTGTCCTGAGAGTGAGTGGCAGGGGTGGGGGCCAGTGAAGGAGGAGTAAGGGAGAAAGCTCAAGGCCTGAAGAGGGGAGGGGACACCTAGACCCTCTCCTGCACCAGTGACCTCGGCCCAGACCCAGGAGCGGCCAAGGGTGTAAGAGGGAGCAATGCTCAGATGGGAGCTCAGAAGACTGCTTCCATCCCCCCAAAGCCTATGTGATCTGTACAAAAGCATCCTACACACTTGTGGTTCACTTAGTGGACCATTAACTCATAAAGGATAATCTGAAAGCCCCATCTCCCTAAATATGACCTTTAAAGCTTTGCTGTGTACATAATGGGTTCATTATGTTTGGGACTGGTAATTTTTCTGAAAAAGCTAATTTCCAGTTACATTACTACATTCAGTAGAAAATGAGGCTCTTCAGGAAGAGGCTGGCTTCCCAGGTTTCTTTTCAGGTGCTCAGCCAGTCTCTACATTGGTGCTTTTCAGACTTGCCAAAGAGGATGCTTTGTTCATGTGCTCAGAGACCATCCAACTCCAGGGATCCATTCAGCTCTTGGGCCACTGGGAAGATGCAGAGGCAGCAATTTGTTGTGGAAGACTTTTGGAAAGATAAGAGAATGGGCAAGGCTCAGAGGAGGGCAGCCTAGACTAAGCTATGCCCTGACAGAGTACAACAGTTCCTCCTGTGGTACTAAGATGGTCAGGTCCTGCTCAAGCTTCGCAGGGGCTTGTGGGTATACTTCACCACTTCACCATACTTCCCCTGGCTGAGTCGCCTGCAGCAGGTGGGCACTCTGCTCTCCCAGAGATACCTCTTGGCCCTGCTGGGAATACTCACTTTCCCTGTCAAACACTACAATTTCCCTAGGTCTAGTCCCAACGTCCCCAGGTCTGAGACATAGCTGGAGATATTGTGACATCAGTCAAACCAATTGAAACCTAAACAGGTCTTCAGCAGGAGAAGGAGGGCAGTTAATTACTGGGCAGCCTCAGATAGCTGAGCAATCTCACAAAGCCAAAGCACTGATGCCGGCAAGACCGGCTGAACTCAGAGACTGACCATGTCTGACATGCCCAGAGGGGCTGAAAGGCAGGGGAAAGAGAATACCAAGCATCAAAGAGCCACCCAAACGGGTGTCTCCTGCCAACGGGAGGAGCGAGAGGTCCCACATGAAGACTAGATAATAATGGAACAAAAGCCCTGAAGATCCACAAAATGTCACATCTTGAATAAGAAGGCCATGAACACACACTTGGAGAGCCCTTTTGGGGATGGCCTTTGGAGGTGGACATGGATGGTGGAGTGACAGTGGAAACCCAGGGATCCAGATTTCTGCACCCAAAGCCACATATCCTCACAAAGTTCCACTCGGAAGCAGAGCGCTGTTCTCCTTGTTCCCTCTCTTGCTCCCTTGTAGACAATGAGATCAGAGCCGTTAGCTCAGAGGCTGCAATCAACAGGAGCATGAGCAAGAGCCACCCATTGTACAGTGAACTCCGAACTGTGCATACAACATATGTCCTCACAGGAACAAGAGAGGACACTATCCCTGTTATGGGTAAAACTGGACCTCTGAGATCAGAAACATGGTAGAGCAGTATCTACTAAGCCATCACTGGGTCCAGAGTTTGAGGTGGCAGTGATCAGTTATAAACACAGACACACAAAACTGCCTGAAACTTATGTCCCATCTGCCCTCCCAATGACACCCAGGAAGAGCTGATTTTTACAACGTTCTCCTCTGTGCAGAACACAGATGTCGAGAACAGTGTCTACTATGTCCTCCTCTATGCAGAATGCAGATGCCCAGAACAGTGTCTACTATGTCATCCTCTGTACAGAATACAGATATCCAAAAGAGTGTCCACTATATCCTCCTCTGTGTAGAAAGCAGATGCTAAAAACAGTATCTACTACGTCCTCCTCTATGTAGAACGCAGATGCCCAGAACAGTGTCTACTACATCCATCTCTGTGCAGAACACAGATGCTGAAAAGAGTGTCTACTAAGTCCTTCTCTGTGTAGGACACAGATGCCTAGAACAGTGTCTACTACGTCCTGCTCTGTGTAGAACACAGATGCCCAAAACAGTGTCACTGTCTGCAGACATTGCCATCTGTCTCACATGACCAATCTGTAGATTTGTCACAGACCCTGGGCACAAACCAGGTGACCCTCAGTGCGGGAACATATTACTTGGGTTCAACACAGGTCCCTTCTTTATTCTAGGCAGGTTTTCACACACAGGTTTAAAAATAACCACCTTTGACACAACCTTCTTAAGTGAGCCAAAAAGTAGACCAGAACTCCAAACCACCTCCTGCTCCCAACAACTGCTAAGATTTCCCACTGGTAGGAGGTCAGCCCAGACAGTGAGAGAAAAAATATCACATCAGCCTACACCAACTTAAACAACTTTATTTCACCAAAACCAACATGCCAAGGAACAGGAATTGAACATTCAGGAGCACAACCGGCTAACACGTGAACCAGATCTCTTCCACTACAGCCAGAAACCCTGGATCTGGACAGGGTCTTCTGGCCTCCCACATACTACACCAACCAAAGTGCAGGACCCCGAACTCAGTCACCCATGTGTTCCTGTGTCACACACAGTGCCCTCAGCCGCCACCTGCCCAAGGAAGAGCTGGTCAAGGCACCTTTGGTGACCTGCAGCACCTCACCTCAGGGCAGCGTGAATGTCCACGTCAACACAGCCAGGCCAGCACCACCTCCCAACAACTCAAAAAGCAACCGGTGAGAATGTAGCTCCTGCCCGTGAGCACCCACCATGCTTCCCGAGGCCCTAAGGCTGCCTCCCATTCTGCCACCACCTGTCAAGGTCATCATCCTCTGCCATGTGCTCCACTGCAAATAAGGAAGGGCTGCTGCTGGTCCTCTCTGGTTCCTGGTGTCCAGGGACAACCATGTCAATGGCGGCTGCCTGGGCTTCAGGCTCACTGTGATGGGGCCAAGGGAGCAGGGGCTGGAAGAAGGGCAGCTCCTCAAAAGTCATGGATCCCACCCCACCCAGCACTGACTCAGGCCACGAAGGCCACAAAGGCCACTCAGGCCCCCAGCTCCAGCTCTCAGGCTGGCTGTAGCCCTCGTCTAGCTCGGCGGCGGAAACCCCCCACTCTGCCTCACCTTTGCTCTGGGGTGAACAGGAGATGATACGGAACCCCTTCTTCAACAGCATAGTGTCTGCGGGCACCAGCTGCGTGTCCAGCACTGTGGTGTCCAGAATGCTCAGCTTCCATCTGGGCAGATCCAGATACTGGGGCAGGTCCTGGAATCCCAGCTGGCACGCCTCATCGGGGTCCAACAGCAGCTTCCAGCGATGGCTTACGGGCTGCAGGACAGAGTCTGGGACCATCTTCCTGAGGTAGAAGGTATCGCCGCTGCTCTCCATGGAGACAAACTGTAGGCCCAGCAACCAGACCTCGGCCTCCATGGGCTCCACGGGCCACACGGTGCCCAGCTCCAGCACCATGGGCTCCCGAGGGGGCTGGTCCAAGCTGAGAGACCACTGCCACGGGGGTGGGTTCTGGGGCCAGTGTGAGCAGGAAGGCAATTCCAGGCATCTCCAGGGAAGGCCCTGGATCCAGTCTCCATCCTTGGGGCCCACATCCAGGGGCACCACATCCTCAGGCCTCAGCTCAGTTGGCACGTAGGGATAGCCTAGGCCCACCTCCTGCAACCCCATGGCAGCCAGTGCCACAGCTCCGGGGTGCACTTGCTCAAACTCCTCCTCCTCCTCCTCCTCCTCCTCAGGGGAGTCCAAGGGATCCAGGTCCCAGTCATCCTCCTCCCATTCTTCAGACTCCAGCAGGTCCTTTAAGTCCAGAAAGGCAATCTTGAAGCAGGCAAAGCACACTTGTAACGGTTGTCCGTGGAGCAGCCTGAAGACCCAGAGTGCATGGAGGTGCGACATGCCCTCTCTGCCGTGCCGCTCCATGACCGGGGGACACATGGCCACACAGCTCGCCTCCTGTGGGGTGGACAGCAGAGAAGGACTCTCTGGGGACCAGGGCCACGCCGGGGCAGAGAGGAAGGGCAAAGAGGGAGGCAGAGGAGGAGGAAAGGGCAAGCAGGAAGGGGGCTCCTGTTTGGGGGCCTCGGGTGGGGGTGGGGTAGAAGACCTGGGTCTCAATTCGGTGAAGATCTTCAGATGCTGGAGGCTTACTTTCCAGAAACTTCTTCAGCCTGGCCTTCTGAGGTTTCTGGGAGCTAGAAAGGCAATGGAAGGAAGGTGTGGCACCCTCTGGGGTACACGGTGGTGGGCAGGTGAGGAAGGGTCCAGGCCTCAGATCTGATGCGACTCAGCCTGACCCAGTCAGGACCCCCGACCCTGCCAGCCTGCCTCAGAAATGGAGAGGGGAGGGAGTCCTCTCCACACCCACCTCCCCCAGACAGGCAAGGGGGATTACAGCCCTGCCAGGCCCTCCCTCCCCGCCTCTCCCCTACCCCAAGTCCTCCCACCTCACATCCCCAGACCCCAGTCCCTCCACCCCACATCCCTCCACCCTGCCTGGCCCGCCCCCTCTCGCCCTGCCCCTCACCCCCTGTTGTCCTGTGGGTCCCCCCGTGCCCCAGGCTCAGGCCCAGCCCACCCCACACCCCCCATCCGGCCTGTCCCCCCTCACAGCCTGCTAGTCTGCTCCCATCAACAGAGGTAAGCACTGGGGTCTGGTAAAGGGTGCCCTGCTCATTTGCATATTTCCCAGAAGCCCCCACCCCAGGGAGAAGAAGTGCTGAGTCACCCTGGTCCCCAAGCACGTGCCTGGGTCGGCCGGGGTCCCTCAGCCCGGCGCCCCTCAGAGCGCCTCTGGACCCCGCAGAGCCCCTCCGGACCCCGCAGAGCCCCTCCGGACCCCGCAGAGCCCCTCCGGACCCCTCAGAGCCCCTCCGGACCCCTCAGAGCCCCTCCGGGCCCCGCAGAGCCCCTCCGGACCCCGCAGAGCCCCTCCGGACCCCGCAGAGCCCCTCCGGACCCCTCAGAGCCCCTCCGGATCCCGCAGAGCCCCTCCGGACCCCTCAGAGCCCCTCCGGACCCCTCAGAGCCCCTCCGGACCCCGCAGAGCGCCTCCGGACCCCGCAGAGCCCCTCCGGACCCCTCAGAGCCCCTCCGGACCCCTCAGAGCGCCTCCGGATCCCTCAGAGCCCCTCCGGACCCCGCAGAGCCCCTCCGGACCCCTCAGAGCGACTCCGGACCCCGCAGAGCCCCTCCGGACCCCGCAGAGCCCCTCCGGACCCCGCAGAGCCCCTCGGACCCCGCAGGCCGGCGCCCCGCAGGCCCGCGTCTGCGCAGCCCGCCCGTGGGCCGCACCGCGCCCGCCCCTCCCCGGGAGGCCGGCGCCCACGGAGGCCCCCCGCCGTCCGCCCTGCAGACCCCGGGCCCCTTCAGCCACGAGCCCCGGGGCGCGGCAGCGCTGCCGGGCTGGGGACAGGGCGCCGCCCCTCCTGCCCCGAGTACCAGGCGGCCAGGTCCTCCGGCGGCCTCAGCCCGCGCTCTGCCCGAGGCCGCACAGACCGCGCGGCCCGGGCTCCCGCCACTGGCGCCCCCTGGCGCCCGCCGCCGCGGCTCCCACTCGGGCCACAGGGGGCGCCCTTCCCCGCGGGCCCAGGAGGCCTGGGATTGGTGCAGACGCTGCCCGTTGCTGGCGCTGGCCCGGCTGTGATTGGTGCAGAGCAAGGCTTCGTTTGCATGGAGGGCTGCGTGTGGCTGAGCCGGGCGGGCTCTGCAGGGTCCGTGGGCGCAGCCGGCCGTGCCGGGTCCCGCGTGCCCGGCAGAGGGCACAGGCTCCGCGCTGCAGCGCTTGGCTCTGCCCGCGGCTAGGTGCTCGAACGGAGGTTTGGGTTGTCTCCCGGTTTCTCCCCTTACCATGGTTCCGCGCGTGGCCGGTGCTCCGGCGGCGTGCCCTGCCCTGCCCTGCCCTGCCCTGCGCGTGGAAACGGCGGCGTGCCCTGCCCTGCCCTGCCCTGCCCTGCCGGCCTGCGTGTGGAAACGGCGGCGTGCCCTGCCCTGCCCTGCCCTGCCCTGCCCTGCCCTGCCCTGCCCTGGCCTGCGTGTGGAAACGGCGGCCTGCCCTGCCCTGCCCTGCCCTGCCCTGCCCTGCCCTGGCCTGCCGGCCTGCGTGTGGAAACGGCGGCGTGCCCTGCCCTGCCCTGCCCTGCCCTGCCCTGGCCTGCCGGCCTGCGTGTGGAAACGGCGGTGTGCCCTGCCCTGCCCTGCCCTGCCCTGGCCTGGCCTGCCCTGCCCTGCCCTGGCCTGCCGGCCTGCGTGTGGAAACGGCGGCGTGCCCTGCCCTGCCCTGCCCTGCCCTGCCCTGGCCTGCCGGCCTGCGTGTGGAAACGGCGGCGTGCCCTGCCCTGCCCTGCCCTGCCCTGCCCTGCCCTGCCCTGCCCTGCCCTGCCCTGCCCTGCCGGCCTGCGTGTGGAAACGGCGGCGTGCCCTGCCCTGCCCTGGCCTGGCCTGCGTGTGGAAACGGCGGTGTGCCCTGCCCTGCCCTGCCCTGCCCTGGCCTGGCCTGCCCTGCCCTGCCCTGGCCTGCCGGCCTGCGTGTGGAAACGGCGGCGTGCCCTGCCCTGCCCTGCCCTGGCCTGCCGGCCTGCGTGTGGAAACGGCGGCGTGCCCTGCCCTGCCCTGGCCTGGCCTGCGTGTGGAAACGGCGGCGTGCCCTGCCCTGCCCTGCCCTGCCCTGCCCTGGCCTGCCCTGGCCTGCCCTGCCCTGGCCTGCCGGCCTGCGTGTGGAAACGGCGGCGTGCCCTGCCCTGGCCTGGCCTGGCCTGCGTGTGGAAACGGCGGCCTGCCCTGCCCTGCCCTGCCCTGGCCTGCCGGCCTGCGTGTGGAAACGGCGGCCTGCCCTGCCCTGCCCTGCCCTGCCCTGCCCTGCCCTGCCCTGGCCTGCCCTGCCCTGGCCTGCCGGCCTGCGTGTGGAAACGGCGGCGTGCCCTGCCCTGGCCTGGCCTGGCCTGCGTGTGGAAACGGCGGCCTGCCCTGCCCTGCCCTGCCCTGGCCTGCCGGCCTGCGTGTGGAAACGGCGGCCTGCCCTGCCCTGCCCTGCCGGCCTGCGTGTGGAAACGGCGGCGTGCCTTTCCGGCCTGCGTGTGGAAACGGCGGCGTGCCCTGCCCTGGCCTGCCGGCCTGCGTGTAGAAACAGCAGCGTTGTGGACCCTTTGTGACCGGTACCTCACAAGGAGGCGGTGTCAATGGCACAGCCAGGAGGAGCTGCGTGGAGTGGGCAGCAGGGACTGGTGGTGTCACAAGCACGGGAGGCAGGAGAGCGGAGACCAGGCTCCGGGCCTTGAGGCCTGCGGGCCAGCTGACTGGCTCAGCACAAAGCCTCTGTGTGGGCACCGCCTTCACCCGCCAGGTGTGTCCCACCTGGTCGTGGGCACTCGGTTGTGTAAGGTGTCTGTGAGTGGGACGTGCTGGCAGCTGCGTCCCGAGCCACGTCACAGGGTCCTGAGGCCCTGGCCTGCTTGAGGCCCTCAGCAGGTATGCCTGAGTCTGGTGGAATGTGCTCAGGCTACACTGAGCCTTGCACCGCTGTGAGGGTGAGGCCCAGGTCCCAGTGCTCATAAGGCCTGCCCTGGAGACCAGCCACTCTGGCCCAGCCCTTTGTTGAGCCACACCAGGACGGGGTGCTTGGTGGGCCTGCCCGCCTGGAGGGAGTGGTGTGAGGATGGCCACAGCATCTCCATACAAGCCGTGACTTTGCTGGGGGTAAGTGGGTGGAGGTGGTCCTCCAGGGACAGGTCTGTAGACAGAACTCCATGTGCATTTCTCAGGATTCTCTACCACTTTCTGCACTGAGGCCGGGAAGACAACCAGAGCTTGAGACTTTGGGGGGCCCGCATCTGCAGCAGGAGACATCCCGACTCAGCTTTTGGTCACCCTCTCTGTTGTGGTGTGGCACTAGGGAGCAAGGGCTGTGCTCAGGCGTGGGCATCAGCAGAGGGCTTGGCTTCAGCACAGCAAAGGTAGGACTCATGACACTAAGACCACTTAACTGTCCTCATGAGGTCTGGAGACTCAAGCCTGGAGCCTCAAGGCTCTGTCACTGCAGCTATGGCCAGACCACCCCCAGCCCTGACAGCCCACTTCCTCCAAGACAGAGGCCAAGTCACCAGGGCTGGTGCCCAGAGCTACATGGGCTGGGCTGAGACATCCCTTGTGACCAGGTCCTGGCTTCACTCAGGTCTGGCCCTGAGAAATTCTGAGGAGATAATACCTCCATGGTTAAATTTCATTTTTAAAAACGTCTGAAGTGAGGGCAATGTGGCTCCAGGCTCCTGGAGTCAGGGAAGCAGCCCACCTTCAGGGCAGAGGCCTTGTGTCCCCAGAAGCACACTCATGACAACTGCATTAAAGACCCTCACGTTTCACCAAAAGAGGACCCTTCGGGCCCTGAAGCAACAAGGACCATCACATAGATAACAGCAGGGAAGCAAGACAGGATGCAAAGGCTAGTCTGGAATCTCCACATGGCCCTCAGCCATGCTCTGCTTCAAGCTGGCTGTGAGCCCAGGCTGGTGAGCAGGGCCTGTCAGGTAACCCTCCCCCACCTCCCCCACCAGTGTCCCACTCACCACCAGGCCATGCCGGGCAGAGGTGGTCAGATGGGACACCTGCGGGTAGGGGCATCACCTGCAGGCAGGAGCCGCAGGTGAGGTCGTGCCCCTGGCCCCGGTGCACTGGCCCCTCAACAGCACAACTCCCATCAGGACCAATGTCACAGCCAGCTTCTCTGTATCAAACCTCATTTGCCACCGAATATAAAGCATTGGACGAATCTCCCTGCTTCCAGGTATCATAGGCTCATCACCAAGTCGCACTAAGTGGGAAATGGGAGCTTTTTTTTTTTTTTAAATCAGTCATGGGGCTTCAACTTAGGGCCTGGGAACTGTCCCTGAGCTCTTTTTGCTCAAGACTAGTGTACTGCTTCTTTGAGCCACAGCTCCATTTCTGGTTTTGGAGTGGCTCATTGGAGATAAGAGCCCCACAGGGACTTTTCTGCCCTGGCTGGCTTCAAGCTGAGATCCTCAGATCTCAGCCTCCTGAGTAGCTAGGATTCCAGGTGTGAGCCGCAGCCCCAGCATGGGAGCTTTTTTGACCAGCTCCCAAGGTGAAGCAGTTAGGCATTTAGGTATTCACAGAGGGTAGAGGTTTGGGAAGTAGGGCCACAGCAACCTCACACCCATCCCACCCTGGGCCTAGGCTGGCTCAGCAGCATTCTGTCTTCCCTGCCACTGCTCAGGTCCTCGGGTGCGGCCCAAGGTCACCTGGTTAGTAGAGGTGTCCCCTCCCACCTTCAGGTCCTGAGGTCTCCCCCTTGTGCCCCGCCCCCTTTGTCCCCTCCACCCCACTGTCCACAGGATCTGTCCGCATCCACACTGGATGGGGATTTGAGACGCATTGAGAGACAAATAGGAGGAAGGTCACTGTGGTGTGTCGTGCGGTTCGGTAGGATATTGTAACCAACAGACAAGGGACTGTGGTTGGCTGCTCTGGAGGTGCAGGTTGCTGACTACCCGCTCTCTTTTCTGAGCCTCCCACTGCCCATCACTGTGCAGGAAGACAGAGCCATGCCAGCCCTGGGTCCAGGAGCCACTGCCTGGCTGGAGTGCCTTGGTGTTCTCCCCCAGCAATGAGGTCAGTATGACTCAGGAGCCAGGAGGCAGCGCTGGGTACACACACCTAAGGGCAGCCCGTGTGCTTCGTGTGTGCACCTGGTCTCAGGCAGGTCCTGGCTAGGGGCCCACCGTTCACCTCAGAATGCAAATGGTTTACTTTGATGTTCAGTAGAATCACAGGCCTTGTGCCGGCGAACTTGGGGGCCAGTCAGGAGTGGAGTTCACTGCATCTGCACACGGAGGCAAAGCCATCCTTCCAAGGGCTTTCCAACTAGCCCTGCCCCACGGCTGTCTTCTCTCATGACTCTCACTGGGACAGAACGACCTTGAGGACTGAATGACTCAAAGACCATTCAGAATCCCAAAGGACATAACAGCCTTTGAGAGGAAAGTGAGTGCCTGCAGCTCAGCCATTCCTGTCGATCAGACTTCAGCCTCGCATTTCCCTTGAGAGGCAGCAGTCCAGGGAACATGAAGAATGAATTTACTTTCCAGTTTTACTCGGTTCCCTCCGTCCTCAGTGCTGCTCCCTGGCTCCGGGTGTCCCTCGCTTCCCAATGCCGTTTGCTCTTCTAGCTGGGGTTGTAGCATCAGCCCCTGTGGGGTCCCTGGGGGACCTAGGAATCTCACGGCCCACCTTCTCACACTGTCATTCTTGTTGCTGAGGTAAAGTCACAGGACTTTTTACCTCGTCTGACTCCAGTGGGTTGATCTAGGCAGGGACAAGAGGCCCTCCCCTGTCAGAGGCATTGCCGGGCATGGGACCCCTGTAGATAATTCCCACCAGTCCTCAGCCACCTGCCCATCCATCTGTCCATCCACCCATCCGCTCATCCATCCGTCTCTTTCTTCATCTAGCCATCTACATCCATGCTGTCCATCCATCCACCATTCCACACATCCTTTCATTCGCTCACCCATCTACCAATCTGTGAATCTGTGGATCCATCTTTACACCCATTCATCCATCCCCCCCCCCACCCATCACTGTTGATTTATTTATTTGATGAATAATCTGCTGAGTACCTACATTTCAGTAGGGAGAGGCTAACAGTGATTTTGCCAGCAGATCAAAACCATAATTTCAGATAGCAGCAAGTGCTAACAACAACCACAACCACAACAAAAACACCAAGAATGTCTGGTGCCAGTGGCTCACACCTATAATCCTAGCTACTCAGGCAGCTGAGATCTGAGGGTCATGGTTCAAAGCCAACTCAGCAGGAAAGTCTACTCTCATCTACAATTAACCATCAAAAAGCTAGGAATGGAGCTGTGGTTCAAATGAGAGTGCACTAGCCTTGAGCAAAAGAGCTCAGGGACAATGCCCTAGGCTCTGAGTCTCAGTTCAATCCTCAGGACTGGCACAGAAAGAAAATGGGGGGAGAGAGAAAGAGAGAGTGAGAGAGAAATTGAGAGAGAAAGGGAAGGTGGGAGGGAGATCAAGAGCAATGTTATGAAGAGTATGGTCACACTGGGGGTTGCGCATCTTCAAAAAGCAGGTGATAGCTGGGCACTGATGGCTCATGCCTGTCATCCTAGCTACTCAGGAGGCTGAGATCTGAGGATCGTGGTTCAAAGCCAGCCCAGGCAGGAGTCTGTGAGACTCTTACCTCCAATTAATCATCAGAAAACTGGAAATGGTGCTATGGCTCAAAGTGGTAGAGAACTAGCCTTGAGCTGAAGAGCTCAGAGACAGCACCCAGGCCCAGAGTTCAAGACCCATGACTGACAAATGAAAGAAAAAAAAAGAGTAGGTGATACATAGGACATTTCCTTATGAGGAACACTTTTCACAACAGTTTTCTTTTGAGAAATCTCCTGAAGCTTGTTCTACCCAGAGAATGGAATGAGTAAGAAGCCACTTTGGAGAAAGGATGCTTTTTTGGGTCAAACTTCAGATCTGCAGCTGATGGAGGTAGATACCAGGACAGCCAAGAAGCTGGATATGGAACTAGCTAATGGTCAATCCAGTCTGTTAGAATGGAGGGGAAACTGAGGCAGGCAGAACAATATGATTCCTTATAGTTCAAATAGTAAGAGAAAATGAGCCAAACTACAACAGTGTCACATACTCTGCATATGATATGAAAATAGAAATCCAAGATACTGGCTATTGCTTCAGATTTATTATGGCATTCAAAATTTAATGTCCTTAGAAAAGTGTGTACCTCTGAGAGAAATGGAAACACTGCCTCAGAGCCCTGCTTCTGTGTGACTGCTGTTGTGTCCAGATGGGAGGGGCAGTAGCTACGTGCATTACTTTCAGTAAACTTAAACACCATCTTCATTTGTATGGCTTTTCGGAATCTTATTAGTACCAGCCAGAGAATTATTATGTGGACTTGCCTTCACAGTTTGTTATTTCTTTTGGAAATATAACTCTAGTTTTATGGGGCAAGTCAGTAGAAAGGAATATATCACAGCAAACCAGTACATAGGCAGCGTTTCAGAACACATCTGTTTTTCATGTCTGTGGGTGTGTACCCCTTCTTGGGCACAAACGTATGCAGGGGCCTTCAACACCAGATGGTATCCCTCCAAAGAGCTCCCTGTGATGAATTTATGCAAGAAAGACATAAAACTATTCATCTCCTTCTTTATTGTCTGTGAAGAGGAATGAAAGGGGAAAACCAATAAAAATGCAATTGCATCTGCTATTGAAATACTTCACAAACATGTTGAGAGTTGAGAACAGATTTTTTTTTGTGTGTAACATAAGATCAATGATACAAATGTTTATTCAGAATCAAAGACTATCCAGTAATCCTTCCTGCTCCTGATTATTACCAGTTTTCAAGCAGGTTCTATTTTGTGAGTCACTTGATTATCTCAACACATTTCTCTTTTTTATTAGGGTTGGATGCCAACTGGGTCACCTGCCAACAGAAGCAGGCCCATGTGGATCTTGAAGGCTTTGAGGTTTGGACAGCTTCTCCAGACACCGCTGGTCCTGCTTATATCAGGTTCCCAGACACCCTGGGAACGGTACCAGCCCAGGGAGCTCTGAGGCTCATCCAGGGGACACAGCGGGTCAGGACGGCCAGCACAGCCATCCCAAGGACACGTCAGGGACCCAGAAAGAAAGAAAGTGTCTTCTAGAAGCTGCTCTGCCCTCCACCATCTCTGGGATGGCAGGTGAAACAAAAGCTGATGTTCAAAGGGTTCTGCACGAAGACGTCCGTTTCCTCCTAAGGTCCTGGCCAGCCTTTGTGCCCGAGCCTGTGCAGGTCACACTCCTGGCCCTCTTCCGGCTTGTCTTCCCTCACCCACTCACTTCTGACTCATGGCTTTGAGCTTTTCCCTCTGACTTTGTTTTTCCTATGCGGGTCCCGGCACAGTGGGATGGGGCTTTGCATCGTTGGCAGTTTTGGAGGCAAAGCTCTGACCCCCACAGACTCCAGCCCATGTCCCTGACCTCACAGAGGCCATGCTGTATCCACAGGTGGCTTCTGCCATTTGGGGAATATCTGGCCCTTCTCTTAGAAGCACAGGGTCTTGGGTCCCCTCATACTTCCCTACTCACTGAGTCCAGCTGAGGTTGCTCTCAAGCCCCTGAGACCACTCCTTGGGTGACTTCCCTGCCCAGTGGTCCACAAACTCCCAAATAGCAGGGGATGCTGATCCGGGTCCCATCCACAGTGGAGTGCCCTGGCCCTGGGTGCCGCCTGCCAGCCATGAGCACTGCTGCTCCTTCAAGTCTCAGCCATGCCCCCTCCTGCCCGCTTCCTCTCCTGTAGAGAGCTGCGAGAGGCCGCACCTGGAAGATGGCGCCGGCTTCCGCCCTCCGCCTTCCCGATGGCGAGTGCTCTCTGTGGTAAACAACTCCTTATATGGCTAAGGCAAAGAATCTGGCTTGCTTCCGCGCACCTGAACCTATTGGTGGATCCCACGTGGCGTATCAGGGTTGGCTACCCAGCGGGTACTTAAGGCTGTGGGGAATTTTCCCCCGGGTTGGGGTCAGAAGATTACTCAAAGGTCCTGAATAAACTGCAGAGAGAAGAGCTCGGTGTCGCGTCTTCCTTGCTGGTCGAGGTGGTCGTGACACTCTCCTAGTGTAAAACCTAACAGATCTTCACCTTCTGCCCTTCATGTGTAAAGAGAGAGTTCTATTTCAGAAATCCCATATCCTTTGTCTTGTGTGTGTGTGTGTGTGTGTGTGTGTGTGCGCGCGCGCGCGCGCGTGCGCCCCCAGTTCTGGAGCTTGAAATCAGAGCCTGGGATGCTGTCCTTGAGATTTTTGTTGTTGTTGTGTCCTTTTGGCTTAAGGCTAGCCCTCTACCACTTGAGCCACAGCTCTACTTCCATTGTTCATTGGAGATAAGATTCTCATGGACTTTCCTGCCTAGGCTGGTCTTGAACTGTGATTCTCACATCTCAGCCTCCTGCTAGCTAAGATTATAGCCAGCAACATCCAGCTCCATTCCTTTTAAATCAAAGATAACAAACACTGAGTAAAACGTGTACGTGTTATTTATAGATACATTCACGAACAGCCACTGCAGCCTGGCTGTAGAGCGTCACCCTGTCGCAAGCACCCTCCGCAAGTTCACAGATTGCAGAAATGGCTTATCACATTCTAATGCTCTAGCAAAAACCCTGCTGGGACTTTGAATGAAGTTGCATTGAGCCCACAGATCAACCAGACTGGAAGATGGCAGACATCATTCCAGAAGCAAGAATCCCCAGAGTATGGCAGGCTCTCCATTCATTCAGGAATCTTCAGTGTCTTCTAGTAAAGTTCTTTCACCATTCCCCACAAAAGTCTCAGACATCCTTTGTTCTACTCATTCCTTGGAGCTTGGTATTTTCTGATGTAATGGTGTCATCTTTTAAAATAAATCTTGACTTCCTCCTTGTTGTTGATATTTAGAAAATACAATTGACCCCTGAATGTTCTGTGTAACAAGCACACCAATTCTCCACTCTGGTGGCAGCTCTTTGCATTCCTGGTCTTCTGTGGAGGATCCCAGGCCCACAGAGCACCCTGTCCAGCACTGCTACCCCATCCCCATGACTCACACCCATAAATACTTTCAACACCTTTAACTCCACACAGACACTTCCCTGGCAGCTCAGCAGATGTCACCATGTCGGCGCAGGGCACCGGCTCAGGGAAGGTGCCCACAGTGGCACCTCCCAGGAGTGGGGACACTAGGCAGCCTTCAGCCTGGTGATGGCCCCGGGCCCAGGGACCCTGGCTGTTGAGGGCGGAGCAAGGCCCCATGGCTCAGGGCCGAGACCCTGGTGTGTCATGCTCTAGTCCCGGGTTCTTCCACTGCCAGGCGCCAAGGTGGACATCGGTGACACTGCACCCTACCGAGGAGGAGAGGGCAGGTCCTCAGAGCCCCCTCAGCCTGGGCTCACAGCATCAGCTGGACACCACTTCGGTGCCCCTTGCTGAGCAGTTGCTGAGCAAACCACAAAGGAAGGAGCCAGCTCAGGGAAGGCCGTGTCCCCGCAGGGTGAGCTTCCTGGGCCCTGTGGGAGCCCCTGGCTGCAGTCCCACTTCAGTCTGAGCCTCATGGGGGTGTGCATGGTCCTTTCAGCTCCAGGATGCAGATGCTGCTGGTCCTGGACCAGGATAGGGGACTGAGTGCTGTCTGCATGGCTTCCTGGTTTTCAGCTCCACGTCTTCCCAGTGGTGGAGTCCTCCAGGAGCTGGTGACATTTCAAGGATGTGGGCTGGCATGCTTCAGCCTGGCCAAGACCCAGGGCCACTGCCTGTGCCGGTCCTCTGGTGGACAGGAAGCCCCCCCCCCGCCCCAGGCTGCTGACCAATGCCGCCTGGACCTCACAGAGCACTCCTTCCCACTCTGGTCAATCGTACTTGTTCCCAGAGCCTTCTGTCTTTTGTTAATTTCACGTTATCATCTGCACAGTGAGCCACCTGGACTTGGCTGGTGTAACGGGGTGGGACAGATCCTACCTTTCCTTTAGGTCACCAGAAGTCCTTCACTGAAGAAGCCCCTTTTCCATTCAGGCTGCTCCTGGATATGGGGACACGGGCGTGCTGAGTCCCGGAACGCAGGTGGCAGCTCATCCAGCCAAGGGTCTTGGATTGCTGCGCCACTTCCTCCCACGGGCCTCCCCTCCCCTCGCCCACTTCCTCCCACGGGCCTCCCCTCCCCTCACCCACTTCCTCCCACGGGCCTCTCCTCCCCTCACCCACTTCCTCCCACGGGCCTCCCCTCCCCTCACCCACTTCCTCCCACGGGCCTCCCCTCCCCTCACCCACTTCCTCCCACGGGCCTCCCCTCCCCTCGCCCACTTCCTCCCACGGGCCTCCCCTCCCCTCGCCCACTTCCTCCCACGGGCCTCTCCTCCCCTCGCCCACTTCCTCCCACGGGCCTCCCCTCCCCTCGCCCACTTCCTCCCACGGGCCTCCCCTCGCCCACTTCCTCCCACGGGCCTCTCCTCCCCTCACCCACTTCCTCCCACGGGCCTCCCCTCCCCTCACCCACTTCCTCCCACAGGCCTCCCCTCCCCTCACCCACTTCCTCCCACAGTCTCCCCCTCCCCTCACCCACTTCCTCCCACAGTCTCCCCCTCCCCTCACCCACTTCCTCCCACGGGCCTCCCCTCCCCTCGCCCACTTCCTCCCACGGGCCTCCCCTCCCCTCGCCCACTTCCTCCCACGGGCCTCTCCTCCCCTCGCCCACTTCCTCCCACGGGCCTCCCCTCCCCTCGCCCACTTCCTCCCACGGGCCTCCCCTCGCCCACTTCCTCCCACGGGCCTCTCCTCCCCTCACCCACTTCCTCCCACGGGCCTCCCCTCCCCTCACCCACTTCCTCCCACGGGCCTCCCCTCCCCTGCGCCCACTTCCTCCCACAGGCCTCCCCTCGCCCACTTCCTCCCACGGGCCTCCCCTCCCTGCGCCCACTTCCTCCCACGGGCCTCCCCTCCCCTCACCCACTTCCTCCCACGGGCCTCTCCTCCCCTCACCCACTTCCTCCCACGGGCCTCCCCTCCCCTCACCCACTTCCTCCCACGGGCCTCCCCTCCCCTCGCCCACTTCCTCCCACGGGCCTCCCCTCCCCTCACCCACTTCCTCCCACGGGCCTCCCCTCCCCTCGCCCACTTCCTCCCACGGGCCTCTCCTCCCCTCACCCACTTCCTCCCACAGGCCTCCCCTCCCCTCGCCCACTTCCTCCCACGGGCCTCCCCTCCCTGCGCCCACTTCCTCCCACGGGCCTCCCCTCGCCCACTTCCTCCCACGGGCCTCCCCTCCCCTCACCCACTTCCTCCCACAGGCCTCCCCTCCCCTCGCCCACTTCCTCCCACGGGCCTCCCCTCGCCCACTTCCTCCCACGGGCCTCCCCTCGCCCACTTCCTCCCACGGGCCTCCCCTTGCCCACTTCCTCCCACGGGCCTCCCCTCCCCTGCGCCCACTTCCTCCCACGGGCCTCCCCTCCCGGTGCCCACTTCCTTCCACAATCTCTGTATTCTTAAGTGTCTGACAATCTGTTCTATTGATCTATCAGCCGTTGTCCCAGTACAACGCCCTTTTAATAATGACGACGTTTTGTATTACACCTTAATATTTGGTCATTAAAACTGTTTCTAAATACTATTTTCTACCTATTTGCCAAGAGGTTTTCGGCACGCATAGTGGCTCATGTCTGTAATCCCAGCACTCAGGAGGCTGAGGTAGGAGGATCCAAAGTCCAAGGACAATCTGGGTTCATAGTGAGACCTGTCTCCAAAACAAACCAACCCCCAATCCCACAGTCTTACTAAACCTCTCCTTTTTATTTCCCTAGGTAATATCATCGTTTTGCTAAAATTTCTCTTCTAAATATAAAGGGGAAATGACAACTCACATTATACACTTCTTTGTGAAAACAGAGTTTATTTATTGGGAAAGGAAACATGGTAGACCCTCAAGATGCTCCGCTGAGGGCCCTGAAAATACTTCTTACATAAAACATTCCCAGCCAGGCCCAGAAGCTCAGGTCTGTAATCCTAGCTGAGATCTGAGGATCACAGGTCAAAGCCAGCTGGGGCAGGAAAGTCTGCAAGACTCTCCTCCAGTGAACCACCAAAAAGTGCCACAAGTGGTGGTCTGGCTCAAGTGGTTGAGCACTAGCTTTGAAAAAAGATAAAAGAAAAGAACAGACCTTAGGGACAGTGCTCAGATCCTGAGTGCAAGTCCCAGGACAAACACAAAAACAAAACAAAACAACACAAACACACACACACACACACACACACACACACAGACCCACTACAACCAAACAAACCAGGGGACTGAAAAAATGTGACATATGAGACAAGGGATACAAATGACACAAAACACAAAACTGCAGCCCGGCCCGCACCCAGGGGCTTCCTCAATCAGGCTGGGGCATGAGCGTCTGCACTTGGTTTGGGGGCCGTGGAGTACATGCGGCCTGCTCTGCAAATGCCAGGGAATGAGACATGTGCTCTCGGCACTGAGGCTGAGAACTGGGAGGGCTGGCGCCCACACAGACATGCGCCCACTCAGACAGGTGCACACACGGACAGGTGCTCACTCGGACAGGCGCACACTCGGACAGGCGCCCACTCGGACAGTCGCCCACTCGGACAGACACACACATGAACAGGCACACACACAAACAGGCACACACGGACAGGTGCACACTCGGACAGGCGCCCACACAGACAGGCACACACACAGACAGGCGCACACACTGACAAGTGCCCAGACAGTCGCCCACTTGGACAGACACACACACGAACAGGCACACACAGACAGGCACACACACGGACAGGCACACATGGACAGGCACCCAGACAGGCGCACACACGGACAGGCGCCCACTCGGACAGGCGCCCACTCGAACAGGCACACACATGGTCAGGTGCACACACGGACAGATACTCACTCGGACAGCTGCACACTCAGACAGGCGCCCACACGGACAGGCGCCCACACGGACAGGTGCCCACTCAGGTGTCCACACAGACAGACACACACACGGACAGGCGAGCACACACAGACAGGTGCCCAGTCGCCCACTCAGACAGACAGACAGACACACTAACAGGGACACACACGAACAGGCACACATGGACAGGTGCACACACGGACAGGCGCCCACTCAGACAGGCACACACACAGACAGGTGCACACACGAACAGGCGCACACACAGACAGGCGCCAACTCAGACAAGGGCACACACAGACAGACACACAAATGAACAGGCGCTCACACAGACAGGCGCACACACGAACAGGTGCACAGACGAACAGGCGCACACACAGACAGGCGCACAGACGAACAGGCGCACACACAGACAGGTGCACACTCAGTCAAGCGCCCACTCAGACAGACACACACATGAACAGGCGCTCACACAGACAGGCGCACACACGAACAGGCGCACAGACTAACAGGCGCACACACAGACAGGTGCACACTCAGACAAGTGCCCACTCAGACAGACACACACATGAACAGGCGCACACACAGACAGGCGCACACACGGACAGGCGCCCACACAGACAGGCACACACACGAACAGGCACACACACAGACAGGCACACACACGGACAGGCGCCCACACAGACAGGCGCCCACACAGACAGGCGCCCACACAGGCGCCCAGCCCACTCAGACAGGCACACACACAGACAGGCGCCCATTCAGACAGGCGCCCAGCCCACTCAGACAGGCACACACACGGACAGGCGCCCAAACAGACAGGCGCACACTCGGACAGGCGCCCACACAGACAGGCGCCCAATTGGACAGGCACACACATGAACAGGCGCCCACACAGACAGGCGCACACACGGACAGGCGCACTCAGACAGGCGCCCAGCCCACACAGACAGGCACAGACACGGACAGGCGCCCATTCAGACAGGCGCCCAGCCCACACAGACAGGCACACACACGGACAGGCGCCCACACAGACAGGCGCCCACTCGGACAGGCGCCCACTCAGACAGGCACACACACGGACAGGCGCACACACAGACAGGCGCCCACTCAGACAGGCGCCCACAGACAGGCGCCCACTCGGACAGGCGCCCACTTGGACAGGCACACACACGAACAGGCGCACACACAGACAGGCGCCCACTCGGACAAGCGCCCACTCAGACAGACACACACATGAACAGGCGCCCACACAGACAGGCACCCACTCGGACAGGTGCCCACTCAGACAGGCGCCCACTCAGACAGGCGCCCAGCCCACTCATACAGGCACACACATGGACAGGCACCCACACAGACAGGCGCCCACTCGGACAGGCACACACACGAACAGGTGCACACACAAACAGGCGCACACACAGACAGGTGCCCACTCGGACAAGCGCCCACTCAGACAGACACACACATGAACAGGCGCCCACACAGACAGGCACACACACGAACAGGCACACACACAGACAGGTGCACACACGGACAGGCTCACATAGACAGGCGCCCACTCAGACAGGCTCCCAGCCCATTCATAAAGGCACACACACGGACAGGTGCCCACACAGACAGGTGCCCACTCAGACAGGCACCCACACAGACAGGTGCCCACTTGGACAGGCGCCCACACAGACAGGCGCCCACTCGGACAGGCGCCCACTCAGACAGGCACACACATGAACAGGCGCACACACAGGCGCCCACTCGGACAAGCACCCACTCACACACATGAACAGGCGCCCACACAGACAGGCACACACAGACAGGCGACCAAACAGACAGGCACACACACGAACAGGCACACACACAGACAGGCGTCCAGCCCACTCATACAGGCACACACACAGACAGGTGCACACACGGACAGGCGCTAACACAGACAGGCGCACACACAGACAGGTGCCCACTCGGACAGGCGCCCACACAGACAGGCACACACATGAACAGGCACACACACGAACAGGCGCACACACAGACAGGCGCCCACTCGGACAGGTGCCCACACAGACAGGCGCCCACTCGGACAGGCGTCCACACAGACAGGTGCCCACTTGGACAGGCGCCCACTCAGACAGGCACACACACGAACAGGTGCACACACAGACAGGCACACACACGGACAGGCACCCACACAGACAGGCGCCCACTCAGACAGGCGCCCAGCCCACTCATACAGGCACACACACGGACAGGCGCCCACTCGGACAGGCGCCCACTCGGATAGGCACACACACGAACAGGTGCACACACGAACAGGCGCACACACAGACAGGCACACACACGAACATGCGCACACACGAACAGGCGCACACAGACAGGTGCACACTCAGACAAGCGCCCACTCAGACACACACATGAACAGGCGCACACACAGACAGGTGCACACTCAGACAAGCGCCCACTCAGACACACACATGAACAGGCGCCCACACAGACAGGCACACACATGAACAGGCACACACACAGACAGGTGCACACATGGACAGGCTCACATAGACAGGCACCCACTCAGACAGGCTCCCAGCCCACTCATAAAGGCACACACACGGACAGGCGCCCACACAGACAGGTGCCCACTCAGACAGGCACCCACACAGACATGCGCCCACTCAGACAGGCGCCCACACAGAAGGCGCCCACTCAGACAGGCGCCCACTCAGACAGGCGCCCACTCAGACAGGCGCCCACTCGGACAGGCGCACACACAGACAGGCGCCCACTCGGACAGGCGCACACACAGACAGGCGCCCACTCAGACAGGCGCACACACAATCGCACACACAGGCAGGCGCCCACTCAGACAGGCGCCCACTCAGACAGGCACCCACACAGACAGGCGCCCACTCGGACAGGTGCCCACACAGACAGGCGCCCACTCGGACAGGCGCACACACAGACAGGCGCCCACTCGAACAGGCACCCACACAGACAGGCGCCTACTCGGACAGGCGCCCACACAGACAGACGCCCACACAGACAGGCACCCACACAGACAGACGCCCACTCAGACAGACGCCCACTCAGACAGGCGCCCACACAGACAGACGCCCACACAGACAGGCACCCACACAGACAGGTGCCCACTCAGACAGGCACACACACGAACATGTGCACACACAGACAGGCGCCCACGCGGACAGGCGCCCACAGACAGGCGCCCATTCGGACAGGCGCCCACTCAGACAGGCACACACACGAACAGGCGCACACACAGACAGGCGCCCACTCGGACAAGCGCCCACTCAGACAGACACACACATGAACAGGTGCCCACACAGACAGGCGCCCACTCAGACAGGCGCCCACTCGGACAGGCGCCCACTCAGACAGGCACACACACGAACAGGCGCACACACAGACAGGCACCCACTCGGACAAGCGCCCACTCAGACAGACACACACTTGAACAGGCGCCTACACAGACAGGCACCCACTCGGACAGGCGCCCACTCAGACAGGCGCCCAGCCCACTCATACAGGCACACACATGGACAGGCACCCACACAGACAGGCGCCCACTCGGACAGGATCCCACTCAGACAGGCACACACACAAACAGGTGCACACACGAACAGGCGCACACACAGACAGGCACACACACAAACAGGCGCACACACAGACAGGCGCCCACTCAGACAGGCGCCCACAGACAGGCGCCCACTCGGACAGGCGCCCACTCAGACAGGCACACACACGAACAGGCGCACACACAGACAGGCGCCCACTCGGACAAGCGCCCACTCAGACAGACACACACATGAACAGGCACCCACACAGACAGGCACCCACTCGGACAGGCGCCCACTCAGACAGGCGCCCACTCAGGCACCCAGCCCACTCATACAGGCACACACACGGACAGGCACCCACACAGACAGGCGCCCACTCATACAGGCGCCCAGCCCACTCATACAGGCACACACACGGAAGGCACCCACACAGACAGGCGCCCACTCGGACAGGCGCCCACTCAGACAGGCGCACACACGAACAGGCGCACACACTGACAGGTGCACACTCGGACAAGCGCCCACTCAGACAGACACATGAACAGGCGCCCACACAGACAGGCATACACACGAACAGGCACACACACAGGTGCACACACGGACAGGCTCACATAGACAGGCGCCCACTCAGACAGGCTCCCAGCCCACTCATAAAGGCACACACACGGACAGGCGCCCACACAGACAGGTGCCCACTCAGACAGGCACCCACACAGACAGGCGCCCACTCGGACAGGCGCCCACACAGACAGGCGCCCACTCGGACAGGCACACACAGACAGGCGCCCACTCAGACAGGCACACACACGAACAGGCGCACACACAGACAGGCGCCCACTCGGACAGGCGCCCACTCAGACAGGCACACACATGAACAGGCACACACACAGACAGGCGCCCACTCGGACAAGCACCCACTCAGACAGACACACACGAACAGGCGCCCACACAGACAGGCACACACGGACAAGCGACCACACAGGCACACACATGAACAGGCACACACACAGACAGGCGTCCAGCCCACTCATACAGGCACACACACAGACAGGTGCACACACGGACAGGCGCCCACACAGACAGGCGCCCACACAGACAGGTGCCCACTCGGACAGGTGCCCACTCAGACAGGCACACACATGAACAGGCGCACACACGAACAGGCGCACACACAGACAGGCGCCCACTCGGACAGGTGCCCACACAGACAGGCGCCCACTCAGACAGGCGCCCACTCGGACAGGCGTCCACACAGACAGGCGCCCACTCGGACAGGCGCCCACTCAGGCACACACACGAACAGGTGCACACACAGACAGGCACACACACGGACAGGCGCCCACACAGACAGGCGCCCACTCGGACAGGCGCCCACACAGACAGGCGCACACTCAGACAGGCACACACACGAACAGGCGCCCACACAGACAGGCGCCCACTCAGACAGGCGCCCAGTCGGACAGGCGCCCAGCCCACTCATACAGGCACACACACGGACAGGCGCCCACTCGGACAGGCGCCCACTCAGACAGGCACACACACGGACAGGCGCCCACTCGGACAGGCGCCCACTCAGACAGGCACACACACGGACAGGCGCCCATTCAAACAGGCGCCCACTCGGACAGGTGCACACACGGACCGGCACACACACAGACAGGCGCTCGCTTGGACAGGCACACACACTGACAAGTGCCCAGACAGTCGCCCACTCGGACAGACACACACACGAACAGGCACACACAGACAGGCACACACACGGACAGGCACACATGGACAGGCGCCCAGACAGGCGCATACTCAGACAGGTGCCCTCTCAGACATGCGCACACACGGACAGGCGCCCACTCGAACAGGCGCACACATGGACAGGTGCACACACGGACAGATGCTCACTCGGACAGCTGCACACTCAGACAGGTGCCCACATGGACAGGCACCCACAGACAGACGCCCATACGGACAGGTGCGCACTCAGACAGGTGTCCACACAGACAGGCACACACACGGACAGGCGCCCACTCAGACAGGCGCACACACGGACAGGCGCCCACTCAGACAGGTGCACACACAGACAATCGCACACACAGGCAGGCGCCCACTCAGACAGGCGCACACATAGACAGGCGCCCACTCAGACAGGCGCACACACGAACAGGCACACACACAGACAGGCGCACACACAGACAGGCGCACACATGGGCAGGCACACACACAGACAGGTGCCCAGACAGTCACCCACTCAGACAGGCGCACACACAAACAGGTACACACACAGACAGGCGCACACACAGACAGGCGCACACACAGACAGGCGCACACATGGTCAGGAGCCCACACAGACAGGCACACACACGGACAGGCGCCCACACAGACAGGCACCCACTCAGACAGGTGCATACACGGACAGGCGCCCACTCGGACAGGTGCACACACAGACAGGCGCACACACGGACAGGCACACGCAAGGACAGGCGTTCACTTGGACAGGCACACACACAGACACTCACACAGACAGGTACCCACAAAAACAGGCACCCACACAGACAGGTGCCCAGACAGTTACCCACTCGGACAGACACACACACAAACAGGCACACACACGGACAGACGCCCACGCGGACAGGCACCCACACGGACAGGCGCCCACACGGACAGGCACCCACTTGGACAGGCGCCCACTCGGACAGGCGCCCAGACGGACAGACGCCCACTCGGACAGGCACCCACACGGACAGGCGCCCAGCCCACTCAGACAGGTGCCCACACGGACAGGTGCCCACACAGAGAGGCGCCCACTCAGACCGGTGCCCACAGGAACAGGCGTACACACTGACAGGCGCCCACTCAGACTGGCACCCACTTGGACAGGTGCCCACTTGGACAGGCGTCCACACAGAGTCTGCAGCCTCTGCAGTCAAGCCATCTCAGAAAAGCTTGAGTGCCTGGTTGTGTCCTCAAGACTGTCCCGGCCATCACTCATGGCTGTGACTTGGCCCAGCTGTGGGCTGGGGCAGCTCAGGGAAGAGGCTGAGCCCACACTGGGTGATGGAGGTTCAGTGAGGAACTTTCCACACGTCCAGACCCAGGAAGGCTCAGGGCCCTCACTGGCCAGGCTCAGCTCCCCACAGCCTCTTAGACAGACAGTGGCGCTCCCTGGCCACCTTCCTGTCCTCTCCCAACCTCCGTGCTGACCCCACTGTGCACTGCACCAACTTCTCCACACAACTAACTGCAGTTCCAAAGAGCCGTGCACATCACAGCCCACAGGGACGCCTGCCTGTGACAGGTCACCAGCAGCTCTGCTGCTCTGTCCAAGCCTGTCTTTGGAGGAGATTCTGCAGTGCCCAGCTGGGCTGTGTGCCCCGTGTTGGAGATGATTGGGATCTGGTGGTGGCTGTGAAGGACCCAGTCCCCCTTGGGTGTCAGGACTTGGTGGAGGGCCCCCCCATGCCACTGTCTTCATTCTCCTCGCAGGTGCAGGGGTACCTCTCACTCTGGCTGGGCCATCAGCACAGCCCTGAGGCCGTGAACAGAGGGTGAGGGCACAGAGCCCCTCCAGGAAGCCTCTGCCACAGCCCGACAACAATGCCTGCATCCAAGCAGCAGCTCTTCCCAGCAAGGCCCAGCCACATAGCTCAGGGGCAGGAGGGTGTGTCCGCTACAGAGACCATTCCCCCCACCCCCGACCCAGGGCCCAGAGCCGTACCGGCCGTTGCCTGGCCACTGACCACAGGAAACTGCCTCTCAGGAGGGCAGTGAACTGGGAGTAGCTGTGCATGTGCCTGGGGGCTGGGCTCTGCTCTGATGGCCCTCTGAGGAGGAGCAGTGGACCCCATAGCCTGACCCCCACTCGGTGTTCCCCCCAGCTCTAACCTGCTCCTGCTCATCCCTGCCCTACCACACATGGTAAACGCCACAGAACGTGGCTGTCCTTGTCTCCTTGGCTTGTAGAGATGTGCCATATTCCCTTCCTCCATCTCCATGCACATCCCGTCTGCCTGTGTCTATGCCTCCTCTTCTCATAGGGTGTCAGTCACAAAGGCTCTGTGGCCAGCCCAGCTCCAGAAGACCCTTCTCTGTGTCAGGGGTAAGCAATGAGTGTTTGCATGCTCGTTGGGGAAACATTTCACAAAGAGCCCTGCTGGGCTGCCAGTCCACGGGGAAGGCAGATGCCAGCTAGAGCACTGCCACTGCTACAGTGCAGAGAATGGCAAATTATTAAAACTCCTCATCCCACCACACAGCCACTGCCCACAGCTGGCCCAGCCCAGCCTGGGAGACTGCATGTCCCTGCACTGGGCAGACCAGACCTCATCAGGGGCCTGTCATAGTCACGACAAGGGAGAAGCAGAGGCCCCTGTGGGAGTGAAGGCTGAGCTATGGTGTCCCTCTGGGAAGGTATGTCTGAGGATGGGAACCTGGATTTCTCAGGACTCTCCAGGAAAATGGCTTCACATGAACCCACATCTGCTGAAAGAAACCCCACTTGAGCTGGGCCAAGGTGGACCTATCTGAATCTTGGCAGGTGCGGCTGAGTTGTGGGGGTGAAAGTATGTATTTGGGGAGACACTGCGTATTTATAATGAAGCTCACCAGCAGGAGGGGGGCGAGGGGCCACACTCTGCACAATGCCTGACCCTACTCAAGGGGAGGGCACCCTACTGAACGGCACGGTCAACTACACAATCCACACTCTTTTTCTGTTTGCTATTACTGGGGCTTCCTGCCCGCAAGGCAAGCAAGCACTCTACTGAGTAAGCCAAACCCTCCAATGTACAATATTGAGCATTTGGATAGGTTAAAACACCCTGAGATGAGTACCTACCAGGAATTCTGATATGACTGGAGTGGTCTGTACTTTGCTTCAACAGCTATATAACAAGTCACAGAGGCTGTAACCAGCGCCCATTTACAACGCTCAGATTCTGTGGGTTTGGAGTTGAGCTCTGCATGGCCTGGGGCTCAAGTTCTCACCACCAAAACCAGGCATTGCTGGGACAACCATACTTCCAGTGGCATAATGCTCTCTCCAGCCAGGAGACTGAGGGCCTCGGCTTCTGCTGAATTCTACTGGCTTCAGAGACCATCCCAGCTCTCACACACAGGCTGCTCCAGCCCCAGCTCAGCCTGGCTGTCTCCTTCTTAGAAGCCAGCAGGAAGGAAGGAGGAAGAGCTCACTGTGTTTGTCTGTATGTGAGTGTACATACATGAACATGCGCATGCAAAGAATCTACATATAAAATATGTGACATTATAATAACCCTTAATCAATGTGTGATGATGTATATGTACACTTAATAGCACAATCAAAGATGACATCCATCCTCTTCTCTACTAATCAGAGGCTAGTCACGGTGCCCACCTCCAACTAGGGCAGATGCAACTCACCGTCCCCTGCAGTGTGTCTGTGACACAGACATTAAGCTTCTCAAGAGCCCAAGAACAATTTAAGATAAGAGCAAAAAATGGGAAAAACACAGGACCTATTACTGTAATTGAATTCCAGAGGTTGTTGGTGCCTCATTCCTACACCTACAGTCACTCTTTGGCCAGGCCAGACATTGACCACAAATCCTGGTGTAGACTTTCTCAGGGTGGGATGTGAGGGGGTGAAATAAAACTGTTGTGCCAGGTCCAGTTGATAGAAATGTGCAAAGAATGGTTAAATTACCTAATTGATTAGGCAAAAGCAACTATTAAAATAAAAACAAAATCGTTGTATTACATTAACAAAAGCTACTTTCTTTTACTGATGTTTCTTAGGCTGCTTCAATTTCACCATACATTTACCTCATCATCCTAGTGCTCGAATTAGAAGCATGTACGACGATGTTGGCTTCTTTTACTTTTTTGAGGTCTTGATCTCAGGGCCTGGGCACTGTCATTAAGCTTTTGTGCTCAAGGATAGTGTTCTACCACTTGAGCCTGGCTCCATTGCTAACATTTTGGTAGTTAGCTGGAGAGAAGAGTCACATGGACTTTCCTGCCTGCCTGGCTTTGAACTAAAATCCTCAGCTCTCAGCCTTTTGAATAGCAGGATTACAAGTGTGAGCCACTGGTGCCCAGCTTCTTTTATATTTTTTAAAATGCAAAGAAAAATATGAAGCTCATAGAACTTATAACTGTTATAGACCATGATAGACAATTTGCTCCATGAAAGTTACAATGTGTTTGTGACTTTAACTAAGCATCACTATCCCACAATACTGTGAAATTTGGGAAATTATGTAACCACTTAATCACAATAAAAAATTTGGGAAAAGAAAAAAGAAAAATATGTCTTGGCTGGACATGAAGTAGACCTTCAAAAGGCTCATGTGTTAGAAGGATGGTCTGAATCTGATTATTATTATTGCCGGTCCTGGGGTTTGAATTCTGGGCCTGGGCTCTGTCCTCAGCCCTTAAGCTCAAGGCGAGTGCTCTGCCACTTGAGCCACGGCCCCACTTCCGGTTTTCTGGTGGTTTATTGGAGATCACAGTCTCATGGACTTTCCTGCCCGGGCTGGCTTCGAACTGTGATCCTCAGATCTCAGCCTCCTGAGTTGCTAGGAGACGGGTGTGAGCCATTGGCGCCGGCTGCGGTTTTTGTTTTGAATCATTGTTATTATAAAGGTGATATGCAGCGCGATTACAAGGATGGGGTCAGGTAATGAGTGCATTTCCTTTCGTGCGGTCTTCCCTCCGCTCTTCCTCAGTCCATCCCTCCCATCTCACCCACGAATGCACATCGGTGTCCGGTGAGCTCCAGGCTGCACTCTTCCCCTCGCGGCCTGTCCCTCCCCGCAAAGACGGCACACAAACGCACCATGCGTGAAGACGAGGCAGAATCACCACAAAATAAACGCTGGAAAAGGAGGGCCACTCTCGTTGCCCCGTCTTGGGGCTTGCTGTGATACAGACGGTGGGCGACACTTGCGTGAGACTAGAAGCACTAGTATCGCTCCATCCTCCACGGCC
This sequence comes from Dipodomys spectabilis, assembly GCF_019054845.1. Lineage (NCBI taxonomy): Eukaryota > Metazoa > Chordata > Mammalia > Rodentia > Heteromyidae > Dipodomys > Dipodomys spectabilis. The sequence continues at coordinate 79,049 of NW_024870885.1, read as the reverse complement.
TCGCGGAGGGTCTAGAATCCCGGCTCCTTACCTGGTGGCTGATGGTAGGAACAGCTCGAAGCCGCGGGCTGACGGGCGGGTTCTCATGGCGGTGTTTTGGGGTGTCTGCCTCCCCCTCAGACAGGCCGGGGCTGGCGCTCAGCGAGCGCTGATGCCGTTCCTGCGCTTCAGACTCGAGGCGCTACCTCAGAGGCCTCAGCTCCCACGGCTGGAGCGGGCCCACGGACCCTGCAGAGCCCGCCCGGCTCGGCCACACGCAGCCCTCCATGCAAACGAAGCCTTGCTCTGCACCAATCACAGCCGGGCCAGCGCCAGCAACGGGCAGCGTCTGCACCAATCCCAGGCCTCCTGGGCCCGCGGGGAAGGGCGCCCCCTGTGGCCCGAGTGGGAGCCGCGGCGGCGGGCGCCAGGGGGCGCCAGTGGCGGGAGCCCGGGCCGCGCGGTCTGTGCGGCCTCGGGCAGAGCGCGGGCTGAGGCCGCCGGAGGACCTGGCCGCCTGGTACTCGGGGCAGGAGGGGCGGCGCCCTGTCCCCAGCCCGGCAGCGCTGCCGCGCCCCGGGGCTCGTGGCTGAAGGGGCCCGGGGTCTGCAGGGCGGACGGCGGGGGGCCTCCGTGGGCGCCGGCCTCCCGGGGAGGGGCGGGCGCGGTGCGGCCCACGGGCGGGCTGCGCAGACGCGGGCCTGCGGGGCGCCGGCCTGCGGGGTCCGAGGGGCTCTGCGGGGTCCGGAGTCGCTCTGAGGGGTCCGGAGGGGCTCTGCGGGGTCCGGAGTCGCTCTGCGGGGTCCGGAGTCGCTCTGCGGGGTCCGGAGGCGCTCTGAGGGGTCCGGAGTCGCTCTGAGGGGTCCGGAGACGCTCTGCGGGGTCCGGAGGCGCTCTGAGGGGTCCGGAGGCGCTCTGCGGGGTCCGGAGGGGCTCTGCGGGGTCCGGAGGCGCTCTGAGGGGTCCGGAGGCGCTCTGAGGGGTCCGGAGGCGCTCTGAGGGGTCCGGAGGCGCTCTGCGGGGTCCGGAGGGGCTCTGCGGGGTCCGGAGGCGCTCTGAGGGGTCCGGAGGCGCTCTGAGGGGTCCGGAGGCGCTCTGAGGGGTCCGGAGGCGCTCTGCGGGGTCCGGAGGGGCTCTGCGGGGTCCGGAGGCGCTCTGAGGGGTCCGGAGGCGCTCTGAGGGGTCCGGAGGCGCTCTGAGGGGTCCGGAGACGCTCTGAGGGGTCCGGAGGCGCTCTGAGGGGTCCGGAGGGGCTCTGAGGGGTCCGGAGGGGCTCTGAGGGGTCCGGAGGGGCTCTGCGGGGTCCGGAGGGGCCCTGCGGGGTCCGAGGGGCTCTGCGGGGTCCGGAGACGCTCTGCGGGGTCCGGAGTTGCTCTGAGGGGTCCGGAGTTGCTCTGAGGGGTCCGGAGGGGCTCTGAGGGGTCCGGAGGCGCTCTGAGGGGTCCGGAGGGGCTCTGCGGGGTCCGGAGGGGCTCTGCGGGGTCCGGAGGCGCTCTGAGGGGTCCGGAGTTGCTCTGAGGGGTCCGGAGGGGCTCTGAGGGGTCCGGAGGGGCTCAGCGGGGTCCGGAGACGCTCTGCGGGGTCCGGAGGCGCTCTGAGGGGTCCGGAGGCGCTCTGCGGGGTCCGGAGGCGCTCTGCGGGGTCCGGAGTCGCTCTGAGGGGTCCGGAGGGGCTCTGCGGGGTCCGGAGGCGCTCTGAGGGGTCCGGAGGGGCTCAGCGGGGTCCGGAGTCGCTCTGAGGGGTCCGGAGGGGCTCAGCGGGGTCCGGAGGCGCTCTGAGGGGTCCGGAGGGGCTCTGAGGGGTCCGGAGGGGCTCAGCGGGGTCCGGAGTCGCTCTGAGGGGTCCGGAGGGGCTCTGAGGGGTCCGGAGGGGCTCTGCGGGGTCCGGAGGGGCTCTGAGGGGTCCGGAGGGGCTCTGCGGGGTCCGGAGGGGCTCTGCGGGGTCCGGAGGGGCTCTGCGGGGTCCGGAGGGGCTCTGAGGGGTCCGGAGGGGCTCTGAGGGGTCCGGAGGGGCTCTGCGGGGTCCGGAGGGGCTCTGCGGGGTCCGGAGGGGCTCTGAGGGGTCCGGAGGGGCTCTGCGGGGTCCGGAGGGGCTCTGAGGGGTCCGGAGGGGCTCTGCGGGGTCCGGAGGCGCTCTGAGGGGTCCGGAGGGGCTCTGCGGGGTCCGGAGGCGCTCTGAGGGGTCCGGAGGGGCTCTGCGGGGTCCGGAGGCGCTCTGAGGGGTCCGGAGGGGCTCTGAGGGGTCCGGAGGGGCTCTGCGGGGTCCGGAGGGGCTCTGCGGGGTCCGGAGGGGCTCTGCGGGATCCGGAGTTGCTCTGCGGGGCCCGGAGGGGCTCTGAGGGGTCCGGAGGGGCTCTGCGGGGTCCGGAGGGGCTCTGCGGGGTCCGGAGGGGCTCTGCGGGGCCCGGAGGGGCTCTGAGGGGTCCGGAGGCGCTCTGAGGGGTCCGGAGGGGCTCTGCGGGGTCCGGAGGGGCTCTGCGGGGTCCGGAGGGGCTCTGCGGGGTCCGGAGGGGCTCTGCGGGGTCCGGAGGCGCTCTGAGGGGCGCCGGGCTGAGGGACCCCGGCCGACCCAGGCACGTGCTTGGGGACCAGGGTGACTCAGCACTTCTTCTCCCTGGGGTGGGGGCTTCTGGGAAATATGCAAATGAGCAGGGCACCCTTTACCAGACCCCAGTGCTTACCTCTGTTGATGGGAGCAGACTAGCAGGCTGTGAGGGGGGACAGGCCGGATGGGGGGTGTGGGGTGGGCTGGGCCTGAGCCTGGGGCACGGGGGGACCCACAGGACAACAGGGGGTGAGGGGCAGGGCGAGAGGGGGCGGGCCAGGCAGGGTGGAGGGATGTGGGGTGGAGGGACTGGGGTCTGGGGATGTGAGGTGGGAGGACTTGGGGTAGGGGAGAGGCGGGGAGGGAGGGCCTGGCAGGGCTGTAATCCCCCTTGCCTGTCTGGGGGAGGTGGGTGTGGAGAGGACTCCCTCCCCTCTCCATTTCTGAGGCAGGCTGGCAGGGTCGGGGGTCCTGACTGGGTCAGGCTGAGTCACATCAGATCTGAGGCCTGGACCCTTCCTCACCTGCCCCACCACCGTGCACCCCAGAGGGTGCCACACCTTCCTTCCATTGCCTTTCTAGCTCCCAGAAACCTCAGAAGGCCAGGCTGAAGAAGTTTCTGGAAAGTAAGCCTCCAGCATCTGAAGATCTTCACCGAATTGAGACCCAGGTCTTCCACCCCACCCCCACCCGAGGCCCCCAAACAGGAGCCCCCTTCCTGCTTGCCCTTTCCTCCTCCTCTGCCTCCCTCTTTGCCCTTCCTCTCTGCCCCGGCGTGGCCCTGGTCCCCAGCGAGTCCTTCTCTGCTGTCCACCCCACAGGAGGCGAGCTGTGTGGCCATGTGTCCCCCGGTCATGGAGCGGCACGGCAGAGAGGGCATGTCGCACCTCCATGCACTCTGGGTCTTCAGGCTGCTCCACGGACAACCGTTACAAGTGTGCTTTGCCTGCTTCAAGATTGCCTTTCTGGACTTAAAGGACCTGCTGGAGTCTGAAGAATGGGAGGAGGATGACTGGGACCTGGATCCCTTGGACTCCCCTGAGGAGGAGGAGGAGGAGGAGGAGGAGTTTGAGCAAGTGCACCCCGGAGCTGTGGCACTGGCTGCCATGGGGTTGCAGGAGGTGGGCCTAGGCTATCCCTACGTGCCAACTGAGCTGAGGCCTGAGGATGTGGTGCCCCTGGATGTGGGCCCCAAGGATGGAGACTGGATCCAGGGCCTTCCCTGGAGATGCCTGGAATTGCCTTCCTGCTCACACTGGCCCCAGAACCCACCCCCGTGGCAGTGGTCTCTCAGCTTGGACCAGCCCCCTCGGGAGCCCATGGTGCTGGAGCTGGGCACCGTGTGGCCCGTGGAGCCCATGGAGGCCGAGGTCTGGTTGCTGGGCCTACAGTTTGTCTCCATGGAGAGCAGCGGCGATACCTTCTACCTCAGGAAGATGGTCCCAGACTCTGTCCTGCAGCCCGTAAGCCATCGCTGGAAGCTGCTGTTGGACCCCGATGAGGCGTGCCAGCTGGGATTCCAGGACCTGCCCCAGTATCTGGATCTGCCCAGATGGAAGCTGAGCATTCTGGACACCACAGTGCTGGACACGCAGCTGGTGCCCGCAGACACTATGCTGTTGAAGAAGGGGTTCCGTATCATCTCCTGTTCACCCCAGAGCAAAGGTGAGGCAGAGTGGGGGGTTTCCGCCGCCGAGCTAGACGAGGGCTACAGCCAGCCTGAGAGCTGGAGCTGGGGGCCTGAGTGGCCTTTGTGGCCTGAGTGGCCTGAGTCAGTGCTGGGTGGGGTGGGATCCATGACTTTTGAGGAGCTGCCCTTCTTCCAGCCCCTGCTCCCTTGGCCCCATCACAGTGAGCCTGAAGCCCAGGCAGCCGCCATTGACATGGTTGTCCCTGGACACCAGGAACCAGAGAGGACCAGCAGCAGCCCTTCCTTATTTGCAGTGGAGCACATGGCAGAGGATGATGACCTTGACAGGTGGTGGCAGAATGGGAGGCAGCCTTAGGGCCTCGGGAAGCATGGTGGGTGCTCACGGGCAGGAGCTACATTCTCACCGGTTGCTTTTTGAGTTGTTGGGAGGTGGTGCTGGCCTGGCTGTGTTGACGTGGACATTCACGCTGCCCTGAGGTGAGGTGCTGCAGGTCACCAAAGGTGTCCTGACCAGCTCTTCCTTGGGCAGGTGGCGGCTGAGGGCACTGTGTGTGACACAGGAACACACGGGTGACTGAGTCAGGGGTCCTGCACTTTGGTTGGTGTAGTATGTGGGAGGCCAGAAGACCCTGTCCAGATCCAGGGTTTCTGGCTGTAGTGGAAGAGATCTGGTTCACGTGTTAGCCGGTTGTGCTCCTGAATGTTCAATTCCTGTTCCTTGGCATGTTGGTTTTGGTGAAATAAAGTTGTTTAAGTTGGTGTAGGCTGATGTGATATTTTTTCTCTCACTGTCTGGGCTGACCTCCTACCAGTGGGAAATCTTAGCAGTTGTTGGGAGCAGGAGGTGGTTTGGAGTTCTGGTCTACTTTTTGGCTCACTTAAGAAGGTTGTGTCAAAGGTGGTTATTTTTAAACCTGTGTGTGAAAACCTGCCTAGAATAAAGAAGGGACCTGTGTTGAACCCAAGTAATATGTTCCCGCACTGAGGGTCACCTGGTTTGTGCCCAGGGTCTGTGACAAATCTACAGATTGGTCATGTGAGACAGATGGCAATGTCTGCAGACAGTGACACTGTTTTGGGCATCTGTGTTCTACACAGAGCAGGACGTAGTAGACGTTGTTCTAGGCATCTGTGTTCACAGAGGAGGACGTAGTAGACACTCTTTTCAGAATCTGTGTTCTACACAGAGGAGGATATATTAGACACTGTTTTCAGCATCTGGGTTCTGCACAAAGGAGGACGCAGTGGACATCTGTTGTGTACAGAGGAGGATGTAGTAGTGATTGGCTCTCCTGGGTATCACAGGCATTGGCCCTATGGATGGCAGGTCTTTCTCTAAGTCATCTTTCTGGAGGTTTCTACCATTCCTCCTGTGTGGTCTCTGGCTAGTGTTGCTTTCTTTTCGTTCACATCTTTATAGGGAGGAAAAGCATCACAAATACAGGTAACAAAAAGAGGTGCCCTTTTGTGGGGTTGTGCTTCTCCTGAGATTGCACCCAACATTTTTTGCATGCTAGACAGGTGTTCTAATAGTATAGCCCTTTTTTATTTATTTTGTGTGTGTGTGTGTGAGAGAGAGAGAGAGAGAGAGAGATGTGAGAGAGAGAGAGAGAGCGCACATGGGAGCTTTTCCTAAAAAAAAAAGCTATTTTGAACTTAACACCTTGCACTTGTTTGGCAGACATTCTTCTGTTTCAGACATGCCCTATACTCTTTTTTGTTGTTGTGGTGGTGGTGGTTATGGCGCTTAAACTCAGGGCCTGGGTACTGTCCCTGAGTTTTTTTGCTCAAGGCTAGCACTCTACCACTGAGAGCTCCACTTTCGATAAAAAGTCTTACAGACTGTCCTGCTGAGGGTGGTTTTGAACCGTAATACTCAGATTTCATCCCCGAGTATCTAGGACTACAAACATGAGCCACCAGTACCTGGCCCTGAACTTTAATTATTTTTCATGTTTTTACTGGCTTTTTTTCCTGGGCTGCCTTGCCCACCTCACCCTTGGTAGTTTATACAGGGTCTTGTTCTCAGGATCCTCTTTCTCCAGCCTCCTGATTGCTGGGATTGTGTTCACGTGTCTTCATACTCTGCTCAGAACAGAAATTTTTGTCTGTTGATCTCTACATACTGAAGAACTGATGGCTGCCTAGAGGTTCTGGGCATGGTCATTGTCTCAGTGTGCCTGGAGAACGTAGCCATGTACTTGCTCTGTTTGGCTGTTGTAGAAGATTGTTACCCATGGATATGTTTCGCCTCCCAAGACGAGGAAGCATCCTGTCACCAAGCCTTTATTAAGCGCCTACTGTGCACCATGTTGCAGGTAGCAAGGATAGCTCAGAGGTCTGCAGAGTGCAGAATTACTGTGGGAATTACAGGGGCGAGCCATGCAGGGAGGGGGTCACGTGCAGGAGGGTGGATCCCTTAAAACTGGCCCAGGCCTTGCCGTGGGTCTTCCTTCACCTCAGGCCACCCCAACCCCTCTCAGCCTCTCTCACTGGTTTACCCACCTACTGAGCTCCCGACTCTGTAGGCCACACTGCTTCCAAGAGTCAGAGCTGCCACGTGCAGCTCAGGTATGCATGGCCAGGTCTCCTGCCATTGCTGGGTAGTCACGGAGGCCCGAATTAGTTGTGCCCTATGCCTACCAGTATTTGCTTGTTTATGTTGTGCATGTGCATGGTCAGAATATAGAAAACAAGTAAGCAAAACAGAGGAGGGTTGAGATGGCCAGTCATGCATCCCCCAGAGAGGGTATGTTGTCAGCTTTTCCTGTAGGTATTTACTGTCTTTAGAGGCATGTGCGTGTGTTTATGTTATTTTGTTTTTTGGGTAGTACTTGGGGATTAAATTCAGGGCCTTTGTACTTTTGCTTTTTATTTGTCTTTGAAACAGGATCTTGCTAACTGCCAGGCTAGCTGTGACCTCTTGGTCCTCCTGAGTTCAGTCTCCTAGGTAGCTGGGATTACAGATGTGCCACACTATGTCTACACATAGATTTTCCTTTTTTTTTTTTGGTGTAATGAGGTTAGAATTCAGGACATTGCACTAACTACTCAGGCTTCTACTGTGTGTCTCACCACTACCTCTTGTTTTGTGCTGGTTATTTTTTTATTTTTGCCAGTGCTGGGGCTTGAACTCAGGGCCTGGGCACTGTCCTTGAGCTTTTTTTGATGAAGGCTAGCACTCTACCACTTGAGCCACAGTACTTCTTCTGGCTTTTTCCGTTTATGTGGTACTGAGGAAATTGAGCCCAGAGTGTCATGCATGCTAGGCAAGTGCTCTACCACTGAGCCACATTCCCAGTCCCGAGTATGAATCTGCATCCTCCCATATTTGGCTTCCATTGTAGCTGAGATGATTGATATATGTCACCATACTAAGTTTCTTCCATTGAAATGGAGTCTCCTGGGCTTTTTCTGCCCAGTTAGCCTGGAACATCAGTCTTGTTGATCTTAGCCTCCCAAGTAGCTACAGTCACAGGCGTGACCCACCACTGCCTGGCTTACAATATTTAGTTTTAAAAGAGAATTTTAAAATGGGCACTGGTGGCTCATGCCCGTAATCCTAGGTATTGGGAGGATTGCCGCTCAAAGCTAGCCCAGGAAGAAAAATCTGTGGGACTCTCATTTCCAATTTACCAGCAAAAAAATCAAAAGTGGAGTGTGGCTCAAGTGGCAGATCACCAGCCTTGAGTGAGAAAGCTGAGGGGCTGCACCCATGGCTTGAGCTCAAGGCCAAGTGCTGGCCAGGATGCGTGCGCACTCGTGTACACGCGCGTGCGCACGCAAACACACACACACATTTTAAAGGTCTGGCTATGTGTCACTCAGGAGTCCTGTGCCCAGCCCGGGGAAGTGGTGGTTACTGGGGGAGTTATAAGATGGCTATTATCTCCTGAGTTCAGAATCTGTGGTCCCTTCAGAGACACATGGACGCCACATAGGATGGCCCCTGAGCAGTAGACCCCTGGTGTCCTTCCCTGCAGTCATATGCTTCGCCAGCTAGTCTGGAACCCATACATAGGGCAGTGTGGTCTGGAAACACACTTATAGGTCCCTCAGGGCCACTTGGAATGGGTTTCCAGCCAGGTGTGGACCACACAGGGCCCAAGGAGGCAAACCCCCTCGGAGGGAGTTTACTTCATCTCAGCAGTGCAAGAGTGGGGCTGTTACCTGTCAGTAGAGACCCCAGGCGATAACGGTCTTAGGTATACCCCTGAGCAGCCCTGGGAGGGGCCGTGTCTGGAGTGAAGAGGAAGGGAATCTGGATGGAGGAAGGGGGTCAGGAGGCTCCATAGGACTCAGGTCTTCAGATATGCTGTCTGTCACTCAGGACCCCGTGACTTCCCAAGCCATCAAACTTGAGAGGAGATTGTCCATGAGGGAGACCCCGTCTCCTTCCTTCCATGCTGGCTTTGTCTAGACACACCTGGATGTCTGAAAAGTTCATGTCCTGAGGCTTCAGACCTTGGAATAGCTGGGGGCAGGCAACTCCCCACTTCAGCCCCACAGAGGAGGTCAAGGTGGCAGAGGTGGCGCAAACTCAGACCTGATGATCATCAGGGCTTTCAGGCCCCTGCTGCATGTCAGCTGCTTCTGGGGACTCAGTGTGTGCGCCTTCTCCGCTGGCTTCAGCAGCTGTGGGGAGGGAACACAGAAGTGACTTTTCCTTCCCTTCTCCTAGGGCTTCTTTGAGGGAAGTACCCTGATTCTAAAGGTTATGCAGCAATAACCTGGAGGAACCCCAACACACACAAGGGAAATGGACACACAGGCTGGATGATTACAGATTACCCCCTCCAATCAGCCGAATGTGAAGGGCACAGCTGACACTCACGGCTGGCTGTGCTATCTCCCATCGCCTTACAAGATGGCATCTCTTTAAAAAGACGAAAAGTAAGGGGAAATGTCAAGGATTAAACATTCCTAGCAAGTCAGAGCTGTGTCGCACAGCCAGGCCCTCAGTGAGGGCTGCCTGCCCTCAGGGCCTTAGGGTCCCTCCACCATGCTGTCTGTCAGTGACAGGACTATTTACACACTACGAATAACACATTTTCAGGTTAAAAACAATTTTTAACTATTTTTGAGGTCAGTCTATTTGTGTTGAAGTAGAAGCAAAAATGGTAGTTGTCAGGAAGCCCTGGATCGTGGGCTCCATGGAGACCTGTCCATGCTCATGGGCCCACCCAGTCTGGAGCGATGGCAGCCCCCATGTGTGGAGTGGCTCTCTGGGTCCTCCTCAAAGCTCCTGGTTTTATTCCCGCCCCCCCCCCCCCCACACACACACATGTGTCCCCATTGGCTCCTTTTGTGAACTCCATGAAAGTTCTCTGTGGAGTCACTGCCAGACAAAAAGAGCACTGGAGCCAGCCGGCACTCCATTTTCTCTCGCTGGTTAGAGCCTCATTCCTGGTGGGCGGTCAGGGTCTGGAGTCCTGTCCAGTGCCTTCTCTCCAGAGAAGCAGGGGTTAGTGCTCACCCAGGCCCAGGCAGCTGTGGGTATAAAAGCCTTGGGCAGAGGGGCTGGGAAGTTGGCTCAGTGGTAGAGCGCTTGCCTTGCATGCCTGAGGCCCTGGGTTCAATTCCTCAGCACCATATAAGCAAAAAGAAAAAAAAAGCCGGAAGTGGCGCTGTGACTCAAGTGGTAGAGCGCTAGCCTTGAGCTGAAGAGCTGAGGGACAGCGCCCAGGCCCAGAGTTCAGGCCCCACAACCGGACCCAAAAAAAAAAAAAAAAAGCCTTGGGCAGAGAACCTCTCTTCTTTCCTGGGCTTCCACCTTTGCTTATAGGTCTGCTGCCACAAAACAGGCCCCAGAAAGACTGGACTGAATGAAATCCACAAGGGATTTCAGAAACAGGCCGCTCTAACATGGTGTGGGACAGGTGCCTCTTGTCGTGGGACACTGGACAGGACCCAGCACCATAACAGTGACAGCGTCCATTCCTAGGCTGGGATCTGTGAAACAGCTTTCTAACAGTACCCCCTGCTGGTCATGCCAGGCCAAACAGGGTCCCGAATACCCACAAAGTCAGGCCTGAAGTGGAGCAGGAGCCACAGGCTCCATCCCAGCCTAGCTCCCATGAAAAACTCAAGACAAAATCATCGGCCAGTCCCTTAGCTCCTGAGGTCTTCCAGCTTTCCAATCTGTACCCTGGAATTAAAAAAACTTATCTGTTAAGTAGTTACACAAAGGGACCTCAACTCATAGGTCCATAAATACAGCACATTCCAGTCCAGGTCACCGCCCATCACTCCCTCAATCCTCCCAACCCCACCCACTCCACCCACACCTGGTTCCATATTCACATATGCACGTTGGACGTAGTGGCTGTGTGCCCTGGTGTTTGGATCTGTGCATGTCCTGAGTTCTCTCTTGGAAAGGATTCTGGCATATGCCGAGGTGGGGACATGGCCCTGTGGAGGTAAGCTGTGAGAACACTTACCTGTTTGTGTGCCTGGTGTGTGGAGGTGTGTATAGGGACACACAACCTCCAAGGCTCCAACAATCCAGTTGGGGTCCCAGCCCAGGATGACCACTGCTCCATGCATGGCTGGTGAAGTAACAAGGTGACTGCTAGACACAGGGCTCCGAGGCAGGGCCAGGTGATGGCCGAGCATAGAACGGTCACGTGTTCTGCATATCTGTGATTTCCACAGCATCTCAGCTGCGCTTGCTTGAACTCCTGTAGACGTACACCAAGCAACCCCAGTCTCCTCGTGCTCTCTACAGCCCCATGTCCACAGTCCAGGCCAGGCTGAGCTCCTTGGTCAGTGTACAAAGGGCTGAGGCAGAGACCAGTTGGCAGTCAAAGTGTGCAGCAGCCTTGTCCCTTGGAGAGGGCGCCGCTCAGGGCAGCCTAGAGGAATGGGTGAGGCTAAGGCTGCTCAGGCAGCACCAGCACCGGCTTGTCAGTATGCTGTCAGCCGGGGGCACTGCCTGGCAGCCCACCTCCATTTTGCTTCTTCCTGTGACATCCCCCTGGGATGATCAAGCGGCTGGCATCAGTGGCCCCCACAAACACTGCTGCTGACAGAGCAGGTGGCCTGCTTGAGCGCCCCTAGCCTGGCTCTAGAACTAACCCTCGAGACGCCCAGCCCCAGGGTTGCTCACGGATGGCTGGGCTCACCCTGTGCCCGGTCCTGCATAAACATGAGGTGCCAGGTTGGTTCTGGAGGCCCAGCCCCAGCCTTTGCCCCGCAGAGCCCTCAGTGCTACCTGTCCAGAGCCCGGGGATGATTGCCTGCCCAAGCATTTCATCCAGAACATGGCACTGCTGTGCAGTGGGTACCCTGATCAGGCTGGTCATTCACCCCAGGGCCATTCTGGCACAACTCCATAACACACCAGCTTTAAAATCACATACAGTGCCGGGAGCCGGTGGCTCACGCCTGTCATCCTAGCTACTCAGGAGGCTGAGATCTGAGGATTGTGGTTCAAAGCCAGCCCAGGCAGGAAAGTCCAAGAGACTCTTATCTCCAGTGAACCACCAAAAAACCGGAAGTGGTGCTGTGGCTCAAGTGGTAGAGCGCTGGCCTTGAGCTGAAGAGCTGAGGAACAGTGCCCAGGCCCAGAGTTCAAGCCCCACAACTGACCCCCCCCCAAAAAAAAAACAAACAGCTTTATTCTTAAGGTGTTGTACAGAGGAGTTGCTGTTTTGTAAGCTAGGCCATGAGTGCACTTCTTGTTAGACAAAGTCACCCCTTCCTTCACTTTGCCCCAGTATTCCCCTCCTGTCCCTGCCCTCAGGTTGCATAGCTCATTTTCCACACAGTGTCTACGGCGTTTGTTCACCCTTCCTCCCTATTAAAGACACCAGCTTTTTTTTTTTTTTTTTTTTGGGTCCGGTCGTGGGGCCTGAACTCTGGGCCTGGGCACTGTCCCTCAGCTCTTCAGCTCAAGGCTAGCGCTCTACCACTTGAGCCACAGCGCCACTTCTGGCTTTTTTCTTTTTGCTTATGTGGTGCTGAGGAATGGAACCCAGGGCCTCAGGCATGCAAGGCAAGCGCTCTACCACTGAGCCACCTTCCCAGCCCACACACCAGCTAGCTTTTTAAAGTCACCATGTGACGTGGGAAAGTGTCCCTGGGGCCTGGTGGCCTCTGTCAGTGAGCCAAGCACATAGCTATCCCCATACATGGATCTCAGCACAGCTGCAGGTGGGCGGCTCAGGGCGAAGAGCTCCAGATGTGGCCTCTTGGGACGCTGGGATGGAGAGTGCTGTTTGGCTCAGATGTGGGAGTCAGTGCTGACATCAGTATCCTACGTCTTCTCTATAATCCACATGATTGATGAGGTCAAATCCTGTCAAGGGTTTGGGGAGAGGAACCAGTGCATGGGGGGACCCAAGTGTCTGTCAAGCTCCGAATCAGGTCAACCTCCAAGGACATCACAATGATTTACTTCATCTACAGGTCTGAGCTATGTAGATGTGAAAGAAGCAAGTATGTGCTTCTCACATGTCAGGAAACGGGCGAGAGTCGGGAATGCGCAGAGGAAGAAGCCATGAGATCTGTAACTGAGCATGGGGTGATATGATAGCAAGAAGAGGGGTAATGGAAGAATTGGTAGCCCTTGAGATTAAGGTGTAGTGAGTCTGGGTTTGTTGTCCTATTCTCTCCCCCAGCGTTAATGCTTGAACTTTCTGTAATAAATGAAAGCTTTATTCAGGACATCACTTCCACATGCTTCCACCAGGCCAGACTCTGGGGCCCTGGCTTTGCTAGGGCAGCAGGTGAGCTGACTTACCTCACCTGTCCAGGTGAGCCTCTTCCAGAAGACCTGACGTCACCCAGTGGGCTTGGAGGGGTGGCTGGTTATCCCAGGACACTGGCCATCCTCGACGTATCTTCATGATGTTGAAAAGTCAGACTCAGAGGGAGGGCTTTGATGCTCACCCCCATGCCAAGGGTGAACACTTGGCAGCCTCCTCTAGTCTCCTGGGAGCCTGCTGGAAGTTAGCACAAACAGGAGAACTGTTGCCTTTCCCAGTGAGTGCTTACCTCTGGTTCCGAACATTGGAAGCATTTACTTCATTTGTGCTGTAGTGCTAGCTTCACTAATGTGCTATGCTTTCCTTTGAAAAATAGAAAGCAGGAAGCAGATGCTGGGGCTGTCTGATGTTCTAGGAAGAGACCCCAGAGCCTTGGCTCATGCAGGACTTTTAAGGAAATGCCAAACTATTGGCAACAGTTCCTGGAAAAGAAAGAATAGGAATCAGCTCACCAGTCGCCCAGCCCTGATGGCTCGCTCTACCCTCCGGCAGGGCAGCTGCTGGAAGGGCAGATTACAGAAGCCTGGATTTTTGTGGCTGGATGTACACTCAAGGCTGCCCCATTGGATTCCAGTAATGGATGACCTGTACCGCAAGAGCTCCACTCAGTGCCCCATGCCTGCCAGTGAGCAGGCGGGGGCAGGGGTGGGCAGGAATGATGATGAGGTTGATCTGTTCACCTCACAGCCAAAGATCCCACTTCCCTTCAGCTTCTGATGTTGTTCAGCCCACCCTGGGCTGACGTGAAGGTGAGCCATCCATGTAGTTTGAAAGAAGTGGGAACACCCAGCAGCAGAATGGGAAGTCAGTTTAAGACAGCATGGGTGTGGAGGAGAGAAGACTCATCCTCAGGCTGTTGTCTTAATGTAAACGGATCACGCTGATGAAGTCTGCATGCAGCCACATTTTTGGCTTAGTGTTGGGGTGGCTGCAACTCATCCCAAGAGCTGGCCCTCTTCTCTCAGACCAGCCTCTGCTGTTAAAAGTCTGAGAGTTGGCTAGGAAGGTGGCTTAGTGGTAGCGTGCTTGCCTACCATACATGAGGCCCTGGGTTTCATTCCTTGGTACCACATAAACAAAAAGTAAATAAAGTTAATTTTTTAAAAAAGTTTAAGAGTTACCAGACATGGTGGCTTATACCTGTAATTCCAGAATTTAGGAGGCTGAGACAGGAGGAGCTCAAGTTTGAGTGAGATCCTATCAAAAAAGAAAGGGGAAGTGGCGCTGTGGCTCAAGTGGTAGAGCGCTCACCTTGAGCTGAAGAGCTGAGGAACAGCGCCCAGGCCCAGAGTTCAAGCCCCACGACTGACAAAAAAAAAAAAAAGAAAGGAAGAAAATGAAAGACAAACATTTTACAAGTGTCTGCTACAAGTATAAAAATAATGCAAATGAAATAACTTCCCTTATAAATGAATATTTTAATGGCTGAAACAAACAGCAACAGCAAGACCCCAAGACACCAAGACTCTGTTCTGGGCACCTGGAGAGAGAGACAAAGGGGGCCTCCGTGTTGGATAGGCCCTGGACACTGAACACAGCAGAGCTGTGTTAATAGTACCCAAACCACATGCTTCTTTGGGCACTGTGGGGGGATCTGGAGTTCCAAACATTTGAGAGGCAGGGACAGAAGGATCACTTGAGCCCAGGAGTTCAAATCTAGCCTGGGCAGCCGAGTTGAGATTCTGTCTCTTAAAAGAAGCAGGCCAGGCCTTATGGCTTACACTTGTAACCCTCGTGCTTGGCAGGGAGTGATGGCTGTTCAGGGTCAGCCTATGCCGAAAGCTCAAGAGACCCATGTCAACAGAGAGGTGCGCTGACACAAACCTGTCGTTGCAGCCACAGCAGAAAGGAAAAAAGAGAATCTCAGGCCAGGTCTGCCCGGACAAGAAGAGACAGTATGACCAGAGCAAAGAGGGCTGGAGGGCTGGCTGAAGCGATAGAACATCTACCTAGCAGTCAGAGGCCCTGGCTGCCAAAAACCAGGCAGAAAAGCCAGGTTAACGCGGCAGGTGCCCACCCCTTGCTGTCTCCCAGCAGCTGGAGGGCCTTCTGGTGGGGGTCAGGAGGCTCCATCCTCAGGAGGGCACCTGAGCCATGCACTGAATAAACCACCCTCCCTCCAGGACCAGCAAGACGGATGCATAGGCACCGGGGTAGTGTTTCACAAGGCAGGCCTATCTGAATTTTCTAGAAATTTTCAGAATGCTCCATTCTCCCTTGCTTCCTTTCACATGTGCTTAAGAGGAGAAGGGGGTCACAAGAAAGGCCAGGTGCTGAAGGTGGTGTCCAGGGAGAAGGGTGGAGAACCTCTGCTTCCGAGCCACACGCTCCTGCGCGGCAGCCAGCACCTGACACCGGCTGCCTGGCCTGCATGCAGCGCCTGTAGAGCACCACCACGAGACGAGCTGTTCTGCGAGGTCTCAGCTCCGCGCCAGCCCCAAGTCATCCCCTGCCTGGCAGGCCGTGCCGGTGGGCATGGCCGGGACCTCTGCTCAGGTGTGGTCTGTCTGCCCCCATGGGTGACCCAGCTGGGGCTTTGTCAGAACAACAAGGGATCAGGAAAACAAGGAACAGCAGGCAGTCATGGGGCTGAAGAAATCCTGGAGAACCATGGGACTCTTGTCCTGGCCCATGACAGGGCCTTCTCAGGCAGCCTGTTTCCTACTGGGATATTTCATGAGACTCTAACCTGGACGTGGCCACTGCCAGCCCCAGCCTAGGCTTTGCCCCCTCCCGTGACTGCCCCTCTGAGGACCCGTAGCAGCCACGGGGCACCCAGGCCCTGTACCGCCTGCCCAATAGTAGCACCAGGACAACGCTTCTGAGAGGCCTCTCTGGACCTCCCCACCTCTGGCCACGAGGGTGTCTCCCAGAAAAGGGCTCAGACACAAAGGCCCCCTGACCTGAACTTAGAGGCCCAGGGTGGGGCCTGTGAACCAGCTTTGGGGACATCTCCAGGGACAAGTGACTGTCCTGATCTTGGGTACTTCTGAATGGTGGGCGTCAGCCAAAGCAATAGGTGGTGGTAATGGGCCTCAGCTAAACCAACCTGGCCACTTCAGATGGGAGTCCAGCCAGAACACACCTGCTGCACCTGGGAGGAGGGCAGCTGCTTGGAAAAAGGACACTCCCACTGTGTCCCTGACCACCACAGTGACCACCACCGTGTGCCTGACCACCACAGCCATCACCACCACCGTGTGCCTGACCACCACAACCATCACCACTGTGTGCCTGACCACCACAGCCACCACCACTGTGTGCCTGACCACCACAGCCACCACCACCACCACCGTGTGCCTGACCACCACAGTCACCACCACCACTGTGTGCCTGACCACCACAGCCACCACCACCACCGTGTGCCTGACCACCACAGTCACCACCACCACCGTGTGCCTGACCACCACAACCATCACCACCACCGTGTGCCTGACCACCACAGCCACCACCACCACTGTGTGCCTTACCACCACAGCCACCACCACCACCATGTGCCTGACCACCACAACCATCACCACTGTGTGCCTGACCACCACAGCCACCACCACCACTGTGTGCCTGACCACCACAGCCACCACCACCACCGTGTGCCTGACCACCACAACCATCACCACCACCGTGTGCCTGACCACCACAGCCACCACCACCACTGTGTGCCTTACCACCACAGCCACCACCACCACCATGTGCCTGACCACCACAGCCACCACCACTGTGTGCCTGACCACCACAGCCACCACCACCACCGTGTGCCTGACCACCACAGCCACCACCACTGTGTGCCTGACCACCACAGCCACCACCACCACCGTGTGCCTGACCAGCACAGCCACCACCACCACCGTGTGCCTGACCACCACAGCCACCACCACCACCGTGTGCCTGACCACCACAATTACCACCACTACTGTGTGCCTCACTACCGCAGTCATTACCACCACCGTGTGCCTGACCACCACAACCATCACCACTGTGTGCCTGACCACCACAGCCACCACCACCACCGTGTGCCTGACCATCACAGCCATCACCACCACCGTGTGCCTGACCACCACAACCACCACCACCACCGTGTACCTGACCACCACAGCCACCACCACCACCGTGTGCCTGACCAGCACAGCCACCACCACCACCGTGTGCCTGACCAGCACAGCCACCACCACCACCGTGTGCCTGACCAGCACAGCCACCACCACCACCGTGTGCCTGACCACCACAACCATCACCACCACCACCGTGTGCCTGACCACCACAGCCATCACCACCACCGTGTGCCTGACCACCACAACCATCACCACCACCACTGTGTGCCTGACCACCACAGCCACCACCACCACCGTGTGCCTTACCACCACAGCCACCACCACTGTGTGCCTGACCACCACAATTACCACCACCACCACCGTGTGCCTTACCACCACAGCCACCACCACCGTGTGCCTGACCACCACAACCATCACCACCACCACCGTGTGCCTGACCACCACAGCCACCACCACCACCGTGTGCCTGACCACCACAATTACCACCACCACCGTGTGCCTGACCAGCACAGCCACCATCACCACCGTGTGCCTGACCACCACAGCCACCACCACCACCGTGTGCCTGACCACCACAGCCACCACCACCACCGTGTGCCTGACCACCACAGCCATCACCACTGTGTGCCTGACCACCACAACCATCACCACCACCACCGTGTGCCTGACCACCACAGCCACCACCACCACTGTGTGCCTGACCACCACAGCCACCACCACCACCGTGTGCCTGACCACCACAACCACCACCACCACCGTGTGCCTGACCACCACAACCACCACCACCACCGTGTGCCTGACCACCACAGCCACCACCACCACCGTGTGCCTGACCACCACAGCCACCACCACCACCGTGTGCCTGACCACCACAACCACCACCACCACCGTGTGCCTGACCACCACAACCATCACCACTACCGTGTGCCTGACCAGCACAGCCACCACCACCACCGTGTGCCTGACCACCACAGCCATCACCACTGTGTGCCTGACTACCACAACCATCACCACCACCACCGTGTGCCTGACCACCACAGCCACCACCACCACCGTGTGCCTGACCACCACAGCCACCACCACCACCGTGTGCCTGACCACCACAATTACCACCACTACTGTGTGCCTCACTACCGCAGTCATTACCACCACCGTGTGCCTGACCACCACAGCTATCACCATCACCGTGTGCCTGACCACCACAGCTTCACTTGCTGGGCTTCCCTGGAATCTGGAATGGGGGCAGTGAGCTCACTGTCCTCTTCTTTTTCAACCCCTTCCCCCCTCTCCCCTTCCCTCCCTCTCCCTGTGTCTCCTACTTCATCCCCAGCTAGTCTGCTAAGTAAACAACCAGGGCTAGGAGCAATCTGAGTTTCTGGGACAGAATAGATGCAGCAAACCAGCAAGAGCTGCAGATGTGTGCCTAGGCTCACACTGCCAGGGAAAGCAGGCAGCCGGCCCTGCTGCCGCACGCAGCTCCGAGGATGGTAGTGCAGCCTGGCCCACATTTCTCCAGCCCCACGTGGGCCAGTACAGTGCTCCCTCCCAGGTAGATGCTGACGCTGAGCCAGTGCCTTCACACCCACCTGCCCAGGCAGAGAGCCAAGGGCCCTGGGAAGGCCTGGCTGGCTTTCTGTCCTACCTCCAACTCAGACTTGGCTCCTTCCCCATTTCCACCCCCCCTTCCTGAATTCCTCACACCAAAGCACACCTGGCCTTCCCAGGTCCAGCTGAGCCCCATCTGGTGCTAGAAGTCCACCCTGACCTCAGAGGGGAGCCAAGAGGGAAGGCTTGGAGGTCTGGGGTCATAGGTCACCCTGTAGGGACCTTGCCTGGCTAAAATTTAAATTCCAGAACTGCTAAGTAAATCCCTTAAAACATGAATTAGAATTTGGTTGTTAGCTAATGACAAGGACACAAGAACAAAGAACCAAGTAAAATTCCTAGAGAAACTACTTTCTCACCCTTTGCACAACTACTTAAAGATAACTTTAAGTATCATTTATAAAAAGAAATTACGAGGGCTGGGAAGTTGGCTCAGTGGTAGAAGCGCTTGCCTTGCATGCCTGAGGCCCTGGGTTCGATTCCTCAGCACCACATAAGCAAAAGGAAAAAAGCCGGAAGTGGTGCTGTGGCTCAAGTGGTGGAGTGCTATCCTTGAGCTGAAGAGCTGAGGGACAGCGCCCAGGCCCAGAGTTCAGGCCCCACGACCGGACCCAAAAAAAAAAAAAAGAAATTACGAGCATCAGCAATGGGGCGAACAGCACCCGGGAGGACCAGGCTGGAGAACAAACAAAGGTGTGATGCATTTGCTAACGCTTTGGCCCGGGGAGGATAGTGAAAACAGAGCTGGCGCCTGAACCCCAGCACGAGCTGGCCCAGCCGGGAGAGTCAAGTTCAAGACCAGCTTGAGCTACATAGACTGTGTCTCGGAAATGCACGGGCTAAGGTGTTTTTCCATTTGATGGGTTGTCTCTTGATTCTGTAAATTGGTACCTTTGATGTGCAGCTGCTTTTAATTTTGAGTACAATCCCATCTGTCCATAAAAGCATATTCTCTGGGCAATTGGAGTCTTACCAGAAAATAATTGCCTATGCCTATATCTTCAGTGTTTGCCCTGTGTTTTCCTGCAGTAGTTTCACAGTTTCAGGTCTCCTATTAAGCTCTTTGCTCCATTAGAGGTTGATGTTTTTTCCCCTTCAGGAGCAGTCGCAAATGCACAAATGCCCCTTGAGCCCTGCTCCCGGGGACTTCTAGGGGCCGAGGTGGCCTGGGTTGGTCCAGGGTGTCCAGTCCCGCAGGGAGGCATGGGCTGGAGCGTCTCCGTCCAGGGTGCGTTGTCTTGTGCTGTCAAAGGCTGATTAGCCAGGGCACAGCCTGCTGCCAGTCCTGCCAGCCTCCGCCCTTCATTCAGTCTCGCTCTGGCCAGCCCACGGCTCCACAGCTCTGTCCCAGGGTGCTGGCCCTGCCCTGTGCCTGTCCTTGGAGCACACAGTGAGTCCGGCTGGTCCTGCCCTGCCCCGTGCTTGTCTGGAGAGCACACAGTAGGTGCTGGCCCTGGTAGGGAAGTGAAAGGTCATTTAGGAGTGGCTCCTCAGCCCTGGACCAAGCAGCCCTCTCCACGAACTTGCTTGATGAAATTCTTGCCTCCTCCCATTTTCTTGGAGATGAACAGTGAATTCCTGGCTTCTCATTAAAATACACACGATGAGTGTACTACCAAGAGACGTTCTGACTCGCCTCTGAACAGGAGATAGTTCCTGGAACTCCATGGCTTCCCAGAAAAGGTTTCCTTCCGGGTGAGTCCAGGAGGAGCCTGGCTCCGGCCCCTCCCACTGCCACGCTCAGCTGTCTGGGCGCAGAGAGCGGTTGGCAGCAGAGGCAGCAGGTAAGGGCTGGGGTGAGCGGGGTTGGGGGACCAGCACAGGCACCCGGCTCCTCGGCCATGCTCCACGCAAGGGTAGGATGGGGTCACGGGCTGGCCGGCGGGCCGTGGGGGACTTGGGCCTGAGGCTGGCGGGGCGGGGCTCCCCCACACCCTTGCACGCATGCTTGTGCACTCCAGCCCAAGCACTTACGGACATCCTTGAGTTTTTGTGCTCAACGCTAGTGCTCTACCACTTGAACTACAGCTCCATCCCCACCTTTTTGGTGGCTAATTGAGGTAAGAGTCTCACAGAATCCTGCCATGGCTGTCTGAGCAGTGATCCTCAGATCTCAGCCTTCTGAATAGCCAGGATTAGAGAAGTGAAATAGCTGTTAAAAGCTTTGGAAGACACTACCTAAAACAAAATTAATTCCTGCTCAGCACAGTGTGTGCAATAGAGTATCTAGAGCGATGGGATTCCGGTGGGTGCGGTGCTCACTGTGACAGCACTTCTGTAAACCTAAAGTGGCTCAAAATAAAAAAAACTAGGCCCTACAACAGATGAATGGATCAGAAGAAACATGTACCTATGGGCTGGGAAGGTGGCTCAGTGGTAGAGCTCTTGCCTAGCATGCATGAGGCCCTGGGTTCCATTCCTCAGCACCACATAAGCAAAAAGAAAAAAGCTGGAAGTGGCGCTGTGGCTCAAGTGGTAGAGCGCTAGCCTTGAGCTGAAGAGCTGAGGGACAGCGCCCAGGCCCAGAGTTCAGGCCCCAGGACTGGCCAAAAAAAAAAATGTGGTACCTATATACAATGGAATTTTGCTCATCCGTTAGAAAAAAGATTGTCATTGGCAGGGAAATGGATGGACCTAGAACAAATCATGCTAAGTGAGGTGAGCCATGCTCAGAGAGGCGGCACGTGTTTTCTCTCATATGCAGTGCTAGACCTAAATACTCAGGATGTGATAAATTACACAGGACTGCAGGCACCCGCCCTAGGAGGACGCAAAGGTATGACTTCTCTGAGTACTTAAAATACTGTCTATCTACATGAATTCCAGGAAATGGAAACTTTTTTGTTGTTGTTGTTGGCTGTGGTGGTTATGCTCTGGGTTTTTTCTTCTTTTGGGGGGCATAAAGAGTGGAGAGGGAGAGAGGGAGGGAGGAAGGTAAACAAATGGAATCATGCTGCTCAGGAGACGTTCTGTGTAAATGACTGTAACCTGTGGGCAAAGTTAGGAGGGGAAAACAGGAAAAATGAAAGAAGCGGTGACATCGTCCAGAAAGAAATGTACTCATTACCAGACGTATGCAGTCCTAAGCCCTCTGTGCACCCAAATAATGACAAAATTACATTTAAACGTAAGCAAGGAACAAAAGAAAAAAAGAACAGTGTCCTCCGGCACATCCTGGCCTGACTCTGCAGCCCCTGGCAGAGGCCACGCGTGGCAGGCACGGCTGGGTGCGGGGCTAGGATGGTCCTCTCT
The DNA here is from genome assembly GCF_019054845.1 of Dipodomys spectabilis. NCBI lineage: Eukaryota > Metazoa > Chordata > Mammalia > Rodentia > Heteromyidae > Dipodomys > Dipodomys spectabilis. Next base: position 57,201 of record NW_024870885.1, on the reverse strand, counting down.
GCCCTCCCAGGCCACAGAGGCACGGCTGGGTGCGGGGCTAGGATGGGTCCTCTCTGCCCTCCCCGGCCGCCCTGCGGCCGTACTAGAAAGAGCGGCTCACACAGGAAGCTCAGGGACGGGAAGGGGGCTGGGGCTCTGGGGGCCGGGCAGCCTGGCCAGGGCAAGCCAGGAGGAGCTGTCCTCAGGGCTGCCCATCCCGCAGGCTCTGGGCTCCCCCTGCCCCACAGCAGCCCCAAGGCCTCCAGCTCCTGCCCCTCCTCCTGCAGCAAGTCTCGGGCACGGAGTCAGGACCAGGGACCCCACTGGCCATGCCCCCCCGCCCCGTGCCATGCCCTGGCCCTGTGTCCGGCTTGCTCAGAGTCCTCCTGCTTCTGGCTGCCTCCTTCAGTGCTGCTCATGAAAGTAGGTCCTTGAGAGCTGCCATCTGCTGGGGACAGGGAGGACCCGGAGAGGGCGGGAAGGACAGCCCAGCTCAGGCCCAGAGGGGCCCAGACCCTGGAGAAGGCAGAGTGGAAGCCCTCGGTTCTCAGCCCGTCCCCAGCAGATGCAGGACCTCCCCTCCCCCCACGCCGTCCGCCACACACTCCATGAGTGGTGCTGGCCGACCCCTGCACAGGGCCCGTTCAGAGCCCTGGCCCACGAGACAGCCACGTCCCAAGGCCCTGCCTACATGTGTCCCCCCAGGCTGGGACGACCCCGCGTGCACCGAGGGCGTGGTCTCCGTGTCCAGGGGTCAGCGCGCCGTGATGACCTGCAACATCTCCAACCCCTTCACCCGCATCACCGTCAGCCTGAGCGCCCCCGGGGCCGACGGGACCCTCTTCCACATGGAGCCCTCCGCAGGCCGCTCCCGCGTCTCCCGGGACGGCTGGCAGCCAGGGGGGCCGGGCCCAGCTGGTGGTGGAGTCCGCGCAGGACCGCCACGCCGGGCTGTACTCCTGGCGTCTGCGTGGACACCAGCTGAACCACAGGAGCGTGTCCCTGAACGTGTCGGGTGAGTGAGGGCCTGCTGGGGTCCGCAGGGGGGAGGGGAGAGGAGGCAGGGGACCCGCACCTGAGGACTCCTGGACACGGTGCCAGCGTGCACGGCCGGGAGCTCCTGCTGCCCTGAAGCTCCCCCCACCCGCACGCCCCTCCGGTCCTCCACAGGCCCTCTGCTGCCCAGCCCACCCCGGTAACTCCACGTCCCGGGGCGGGGGGGAGCGTCCTGCAAGGAACGGGTTGCCTGCACTCCCGTGCCCCGTCCTGAGGCCGCACCTGCCCGCCGTGCGATGATGTCTCTCCGCAGAGCCGGAGCCTGGCCCCGCAGCCCCCACTCTGGACACTCCCGCAGGCTCGGGGACCACGCGCGTGGGCCCAGAAACCCAGCCCTGGCTCTCTGTTCTCTGCGTGATCCTGGTGCTGGGCAGCCTGGCGCCCACGGGGCTGGACCAGGTATGACCCCAGGGCTTGGTGCGGGGCTTGGGCCCCCTGGCCCGTGCCTGGCTGCTGCCCACAGCCCCCCCAAAGTCCTGCTCCTTCAGTGAGAGGAGGGGGACAGGAGCACCCCGAGAGCAGGGTCCCCACAGAACCCAAGCCCCCTCTGACCGACAGCACTGCCACAGCTCGGGTGGGGTGCAGTGGGGCCCTCTGTCCCAGGTCCCCACTTCCCACCCAGGGCACCACAGAGGGCAGCGAGGCCTCCAGGCTTCAGACCCTGCCCTGAGCCCTGGCCACCAGCTTGGGGACAGATGCGGTGGCTTCTGACCCAGAGCCTCTACCTGCAAGGGCCCTGGGAGGGGGCCCTGTCCCCAGGGGGAGGAGCTCCCCAGGGGAGGGGGCTCTGTCCCCAGGGGGAGTGGGCCCCGTCCTGAGGCACTCGGAACCCGGCTGGGCTGGAGCATCCACGCGTGGCTGAATCCACCCTCCTGGTGTGGCCTCAGTGTGGAGCGCAGAGCTGGGGCTGGCTCTGTGTCCCGTCTGCACGTGTGCAATGGGAACTTTCTCTCCTTCCTCCTCTCTAGATGAAGAGGGCTGGCTCTGAGAGCCAGAGGGAATGGAGCCTGGCCCAGCGTGGGTCCCGCAGCCCCGGCCTGGGATGGGTCCCGCCTGCAGGCCCTCGGCGAGGGGCACGCTGGGGGGCCTCCCCCGATCTGCTGGGTCCCTGAGGCACACAGAGTCCTGACCTCCTCCCTGGCAGCGCTGCTGCCCTCAGGGCTTGCTCACGTTCGCCCTTCCCTCCGGCAAGGTCTCAGAGCTGCCTGCACACGCGCATGTGTGTGCACGCGTGTGTAATTAACCTTGTTACCATCGAGGTGTACAGAGGAATCACAAATTACATTAGTCAGGTAGTGAGTACATTTCGTTCTGTTCAGTGTCTGGTTCCATTCTCTCCCTGCCCCTCCCGTCTCTACCCACACATGGTACCGTTCACATTCATCAAGGTCCAGTGAGCTCCACCACTTTTTTTACCTTTTCCCTTGAGTTCTGTGCTCTTCCCCGACCCTCCTGAAAATATACATGCAAATACAACACACATAAGTTGAAATAGACACGCAAATACACCACACATAAGTTAAAGGAGAATAAATACAAGTCTTTTGTTTCTGTATCCGGAGTTCACTTCCACATGTATATTGTTTCTAGAACTATGAAGAGCACTTGGGCCAGTGCACCTTTGTGCTTCTCTCCTAAGAGCACCCTCTTTTGGTCTCGCTCTGTGAGTATCTAGGATCTTGTATAACTTATCGCATCCCGGTGCATTGCCGTTTCTCTCTGAGCTTGGCTTACCTCACTTAGCATGATTCATTCTGGTTCCATTTCCCTTCAGATGACATTATTCTTTCGAATGGCTGTGTAAAATCCCCTTGAGCATAGGTGCCATTCATCTGTTGGGGGCATCTGGGCTGTCTCCGTAACTGGCTGTTGTGAGTAGTGTGGCAGTGAGCACGCAGGTGCAGGTGTTCTATCCTGGCTCATGATGCTCAGGGTCCATGCCCGGGGCGCCTGGCTGGCTCTAGGGAGGGTCTATGTTAGTTTCTGGGGAACCTCCAGACTGCTTTCCTGAGTGGTTGTGCTGGTCCACATGCCCACCAACCGTGCAGTAGGCTTCCTTTTCCCCATATCCCCGCCAGCATTTGTTGTTCAAATTCACGAAGTTGGCCAGTCTTACAGGGGTGAGATGGAATCTCAGAGTCGTTTTGATTTGTGTTTCCTTCATGGCTGGGGATGATGAGCATTTCCTCGTGTGTTTCCTTTCCATTCTTATGTCCTCTTCTGAGAAGTCTGTCCTTAGCTCCCTTGCCCACTTAGTGATTGGTGTAGTAGGTTTGAAAGGGGTTAGTTTCTTGAGCTCCTCGTATATATGGGATATTAGGCCTTTGTCTGATGTATGGCTGGTAAAGATCTTCCCGTCTGTTGGCTGGCTTTCTAGTTTAGTAGCTGTGTCCTTAGCTGTGCAGAAACTTTTTATTTTGATGTAGTCCCACTTGTCAAGTCTGTCTTCTGGACTCGATTCAAGAAGTTTCTACCTGTACCTATAAGTTCTAAAGTTTCTCCTGTTCTCGCTTGCCGTAGTTTCAAAGTTTCAGGTCTGGCATTGAGGTCTTGGACCCGCTTTGAGCTGATACTAGTATATGTTGACAAACAGGGATCCACTTCTAGTTTTCTGCATATGGATGTCCGGTTTTCCCAACACCGATTGTTGAAGAGGCTATGTTTTTTCCACTATATGTCTTTGGGTCCCTTATCAAATATCAGATAACTGTAAGTGTATGGTTTTATTTCTAGGTCTTCTAATCTATTCTACTGATCTTGGGGTCTATTTCTGTGCCAATACCAAGCTGTTTTTGTTATTATGGTTCTGTAGTAGTTTGAGGTCTGGTATTATAATACTGCCTGCATTGCCTTTTTTTTTTTTTTTTTTTTTGCCTAGAATTGCTTTAGCTATTCTAGGTCTTTTGTTATCCATATGAATTTTTAGATTGTTTTGTTTATCTTGGTAAAGAGCATCATTGGGACTTGGATAGGGATTGCATTGAATTTGTATATCATTTTTGCAATATGGCCATTTTCTCAATATTGATTCTACCTACCATGGACATGGAAGGTCTTTCCATTTCCTAATGTCCTCTTGGATTTCTTCCCTCAGATTTTTATAGTTTTCACTTTTACATCTTTGGTTAGATTAATTCTTAGGTGGTTTTTTTTTGAGGCTATTGTAAATGGAGTTGTTTTCATGATTCCCCTTTCTGCTTGTACAGGGTTGGCATACAGAAAGCCTACTAATTTTTGTGGGTTAATTTTATATCTTGCTATTTTGCTAAAGTGGTTGTTCAGCTTGGATCCTTTAGGTGTAAGATCATGTCATCTGCAAATAGGGATAATTTGATTTCTTCTTTCTCTATGTGATTCCTTTTTATGTCATTTTCTTGCCTTACTGCTCTGGCTGGGAATTCCAGAACTATACTGAAGAGGAATGGAGAATGGACATCCTTGCCTTGTTCCTGATTTTAGGGAAAACGGTTTTAGTTTTTCCCCATTCAGTATGGGGGTGGCTGTTGGTCTGTCATAGATAGCCTTTATTATTTTAAGGGACGTTCCTTTATTTTTGTCGGTCGTAGGGCCTGAACTCTGGCCCTGGTCACTGTCCCTCAGCTCTTCAGCTCAAGGCTAGCGCTCTACCACTTGAGTCACGGCGCCACTTCCAGTTTTCTGGTGGTTATTTGAAGATCAGAGTCTTACAGACCTTTCTTGCTCAGGCTGGCTTTGAACCCTGATCCTCAGATCTCAGTCTACTGAGTATGAGATTACAGACGTGAGCCACCAGGCCTGGTGGGATGATCCTAACTTCTCTAAACCTTTTCAGCATGAATGGATGTTATATTTTGTTGAAGCCTTTTTCTTCATCTATTGAGATGATCACGTGGTTCTTATCATGGGCTTTGTTGATATGGGGAATTGCATTTATTGATTTGTGTATGTTAAATCAGCCTTACATCTGTAGGATGAAGTCTACTTAGTCATAGTGTAAGATTTATGTTATTTGTTTCTGTTGGCTAGTATTTTATTGGCTTTGCATTTGCATTCATCAGAAAAATTGGACTGTAGTTCTCCTTTTTTTCTTTTTTTTCTTTTTTTTTTATTGTGAAAATACCGTATAGAGGGGTTACAATTACATGAGCAAGGTAATGAGTACATTTCTTATCAAGCATTGTTGCCTCCTCCTTTGTTTCCCCTTCCCATCCCCCTCCCCCCCCTCCCCCCCCCCCAGTTCTCTTTTCTTGTTGGATCTTTACCTGGTTTGGCGATGAGTGTGATACTGGCTTCATAGAATGAGTTTGGAATTGCTCCCTCTGTTTGTATTTCACGAAAAGCTTGAGGAGTATTGGTGTTAGTTCATCTTTAAAAGTTACAGAATTCAACAGTGAATCCACCTGAGCCTGGGCTTTTCCTTGTTGGAAGACTTCTGATTATTTCCTCAATCTCATTGTGTTATTAGTCTGTTTAATTGATTTATATCTTCCTGGTTCACCTTAGGCAATTTGCATGTCTCTAGAAATTTGTCCATTTCTTCTAGATTTTCCTTCTTTTTTGAGTTTAGGTTTTGAAAATAGTCCTTTAGATTTCTTGGATGTTTGTGGTAATATTTCCTGTGGCATCTCTGATTTCTTGATGGTCGTGGGGCCTGAACTCTGGGCCTGGGCGCTGTCCCTCAGCTCTTCAGCTCAAGGCTAGCGCTCTACCACTTGAGCCACAGCGCCACTTCCAGCTTTTTTTTTCTTTTTGCTTATGTGGTGCTGAGGAATGGAACCCAGGGCCTCATGCATGCAAGGCAAGTGGTCTACCACTGAGCCACCTTCCCAGCCCAGCTGTTTGTTTTTTTAATGTGTGCACTTAGAGCTATAAACTTTCCTCTCAGCACTGCCTTTGCTCTCTCCCAGAGGTTTTGTTGTGATGTGTTTTCATTTTCACTGAATTGTAAGAATGTTCTAATTTCTTCTAACCCGTGTGTTATTCAGTAGTGTGTTGATCAGTCAGTCTTCATGTTTTTGGGGGTTTCTGCAATACGTTTTGTTGTTGAGAACTAGTTTGATTACACTGTGGTCAGAGAGGATGCAAGGAGTTACACCAGTGCTCTCGTATTTGCTTAGATTCTTTGTGTGCACTAGGATAGGATCTGTTTTGGAGAATGTTCCATGAGCTGCTGAGAAGAAGGTGGATTGGATTGTTGTTGGGTGTCTGCTAACTCCATTTGGGTTGTGCTGTCATTTAATTCAGAGCTTCTTTGCTTATCTCTTGTCTGGTTGACCTGTGTTAAAATCTCCCAATATTACTGTGTTGGGGTCTATCCCGTTCTGTGAATTCAGAAGTGTTTGTGTAACATATGTAAGTACTCCATTGTTCGGTGCATGGATACTGACCACTGTGATCACTACTGTGTAATGAGCTGCTTTGTCTCTTTATACTGATTTTAGTGAAAACTCTATCTATTTTACCAGATACCTGCCTTCTTACAGGATGTATTTGCATGAAAGGTCTTTTCCCATCCCTTCACTCAGAATTTGTTTTTGTCTTTGACTGGAGATGGCTCTCTTGGAGACAGAGATGGATGGATTTGTCTTTTCATCCAATCTGCTGCCCCTTTTCTTTTGACTGGGGAATTGGGTACGTTAATGTTCAGGGTTATGAGGGAGAGATGTGTCATGTTTCCTGCCATTTTCTTGATTTCCCGTATTTTGTTTCTTTCCTTCCTGTTCTTACTTAAACTGCTCTGCCAGTGATTTTTGTCTAGTGTTTCCTTGACTTTGATTGTTTCCTTCGTTTGATTGCTTCCCCTTAGTATTCTTGGTAATGCTGGGTTAGTGCTCATCAATTCCTTTACGTTGTGTTTGTCGTGGAAGGTTTTAGTTCCCCTGTCTCTTGTGAATGAGAACTTCGCGCTCAGTTTGGGTTGGCAGTTGTTGGTCTTTGGGACTTGAATGATATCATTCTAGGCTCTCCTTGCATTGAGTTTGTGTGGAGAGATTGGCAATAATTCTGATCTTCCTTCCATTGTAATACAACTCCTTCTTTGATCTTGCTGCATGTAAAATTAATTCCTTGTTTTCTAAGTCCAGTGTTTTCACTACTATGTGTCTAGAAGTACTTCTTCTTGGATCCTGTTGACTGGGAGTTCTGTATGCCTCTGTCGGGTGGGTGAGTTTTCTCTCTTAAGATTGGGGACGTTTTCTGTTATTGTTCTATTGAATAGGTTTTTGATACCTTTAGTTTTTATTTCTTCCCCCTCATTGATCCCGACGATGTGTAAATTTGATCTTTTGTCTGAGTCTGCCAGTTCTTGGCTTCCGCTTTGGTGTGTTCCAAGTGTGTTCTTTTTTTTTTTTTTTTTTGCCTTTCTTTGATTTTTTTGTTCTAATTCTTTTGTTTTATCCTCAACTACTGATATTCTGTTTTCCATTTCACTTATTCTGTCGCTTTGGCATTCAACTGTGGTTTGAAATAGGGAAATTGAAACTTCTACGCTTCCCAGCGCTTTGTTGAGGTCAGTTCTCATGGTGTTAGTTTTGTCACTTAAAGAGGTGTGTAGTGTTTCCGTTTTTCTCTCCGTATCTTTTTGGGTGAGTTGTATGTCCTTTGTCATTTCCTCCTTCCATTCCTCTATTTGTTTTTGGATAACCCCTTTTATTTTGCAGCCAATTCTCTCATGGTTTCTTTGATGGGTCTTTGGTCTTCCTCTCTTGTCCTTCACTCTCACTGAGATCTTTCCCTGGATTATTGTTGGCTTTTGGACTTGGTTTGTTGTCTTGCTTGTTTGTGAATCTTATCTTTCATTGTGATTTACACGTTTGGGTCCGGGGATTGTGGAGGTTGTCCTGGCTGTGGTGAGGGGTGGTGGTGGAGTGTGAGTCACTGGATGATCTCTGCCAGTTTTGCATTGGGCAATCTTCAGCTCTAGGGGTGTCGATAGTGTAATGTGTCCTGGTCAGTGGTTGGGGCTCTGTGGTCTGCAGGGTGTCCTGGCGTTCTGGCCTAGGTTTAGGCCTGCTAGTAGGTTCCTGTTATGTGGCACACAGTGGTTGAGTGTCTGGGGTAGGTTGGCAGATTCCTGCTAGTCACGGGGGAGGGGGGGCCTGAGTCTTGCCCTGGCGTCTGCTCCCAGTGGGGCTGGGAGCCGTGCTCCAGGCCCTGACCTTGTCTGGGTGTGGGGGGGGGACGGGTAGGTTCCCACTCTGCCCTAATGGGAAGCTGTCCCCTCCCAGCCCTGGGTTGGGATTGGCGTGGGGCTCGGAGGGGGCGGGCTCCTGCAGGGCAGCGCGAGATTGCCCCAGCCGTCCCCCAGGCTGGCCCCTTGGTCCAGGCGGCCTGGGCTGCAGGCGCAGCACCGGGGTGGAGGGAGTGCTTCGCAGCTTTCCATCCTGTGTGTGCTGGGGATACGACGCTCTTTGTTCTTTTTGGTGGTTGGTTGCTGCTTTTCTTGTTGTCAGTCTCGGGGAGAAGTGTGTTAGAGCCCCAAGTCTCTGATTAGAGAGCTAGAGCGATTCGAGTGACGGCCTCACTGCCATCTTGATTAGAACTTTTGTTTTTTGTTTTGGGGTTTGTTTGCTGTCAGTCCTGGGGCTTGAACTTGGGGCTTGGGTGTCCTGAGCTGCTTTTTCTCAAGTCTAGTGCTCTGCGACTTGAGCCATGGCTCCACTTGTAGCTTTTTTGATAATTTGCTGGAGATAAGAACCTCACAGACGTTCCTGCCCGGGCTGGCTTCCATCCTCCTTGTGTCTCGCGGTGTCCACACCCAGCTTCGCTTGTCTTTGGAATGAAAACAGCAGCAAGTTTGGGGGACCCCTGCACCGTGTGACTTGCCCCCAGACAGCGGGAGTGAGTGCATCCTGCAGCTGTTCTGTGTGTTGGCACAGCGCACAGGTGCACCGGCCCTTCCGTGACGGGCACCGTCCATTGACCCATCGGGGTCATAAAAACACCACCCAGTAAAGAGACGGGGCTTTGTTCCTCCAGTGACCCGCCTGTCGTTCAACAGTGTAGAGTTCATGCTCCATGAGGTTGAATGTTTTCTGCAGAGTATTTTGTTGTTGAGATCTGGTTTGTTTCCATTGTGATCAGATAGAATATTAGGAGTTATCCTAGTCCTTTTGTATTTACTCTGGCTTGGTGAAGACCCACAGACATGATCTATTTTGGACAAGGTTCTGTGGGATCCAAAGGAGAATGAGAATTGTGTGGCTGTAGATGTGTATTCAGCCCATTTGGTTCATGGTATTCCTTCATTCAAAGGCTTCTTTGCTGGTCCTTTGTTGACTTGTTCGTGGGTGAGAGCAGGGCTGATTTAGAGCATCCCACTATTGTGTTAAGATCTATCCAATTCTGCAAGTCTAAGAGTGTCTGTCCGGCATACTCAGGTGCTCCATTGTTTGGTGCATATATATTTCAGGCAACAATTTGGCAATTTCTGCCTTCTTGCAGGATACATTTGTTAAAAAGATTTATTTCTATCCCTTCACCTAGAATTTGTGTCTGTCTTTGTCTGTGACACACATTTCTTGGAGACAACACATGGTTGGATCTTTTTTTGTTTTTTGGGTTTTGTGGGGGTTTTTTTTTTTTTTTTTTTGTTTGTTTGTTTGTTTTTTGCAAGTTCTGGGGCTTTAACTCAGGCCCTGGGTGCTGTCTCCGAGCTTAAGACTACCACGTGAGCCATAGTACCACTTCTAGTTTTTTCTGAGTTTTTCTAGTTTTTTCTAGTTTTTCAGACTTTCCTGCCCAGGCTGGCTTCAAACTGTGATCCTCAGATCTTAGCTGCCTGAGTAGCTGGGATGACAGGTGTGAGCCACCGGTGCCCGGTAAGCTGTTGGCTTCTGAGAGTGGCATGTTGTCCTGGTTGTTTGGGAATTTTGGGGTCTTTCGCTGTGATTTATGCGTTGCTCTCTGGTGCTAGAACTCCTGCTCCACTTCATGGCGTTGCTTTGTCTCTGAGAATGGCGGCCCCGTGGGCATCAGCGGGCACTCACCGGCACAGGTCCTACCAGGGTCCATAGCAACCTCATAGAGAAACTGTCTCTTAGAATCATCCTCATCTTGAATCGTAGTCGGGCCCCTGTGGGCACCTTCCGGAGACGCCCGCACGGTGGTCTGTCTTGGATTTCCTGCGTCTGTGGCTAGGGTTCACACTGGCTGCACCGTGGTGACACCGTCGGTGAGAGACATCACCAGGCGCTCATCCCCCAGGCACTCCGCCTAATCCTTTGTCTTTTACAAGTTGTATTCATCTTCCAAAAGTAAGACGTTCAACAGCGTTTGTGCATCTGTAAATAACCCAGTCGTATTCTGAGGACGTCGCCATAGGTAGTGACCGTGTTGTTCCAGTTTGACAAGTCTGAAGCTGAAAAGGGACTGTGGGCTGGACACGGCCAGCAGCTTGTCCTGAGTACTCATCCCTTGGAGATGGCCCCAGTAGGAGCAGCCCCCTGGCCAAATCATGCCCCTGTTGGGTCTTCGAAGGCCAGACCATTCCTGTCTTCAGCATGACTGGCAGGGCCCGGTTAGCTTGCTTATGTCTGCTCCTCATTCCTGTGTGCCAGAAGCCTCCGGAGCAGCCTGAGGATTCATTACATTCAAATTAAGTCCTCTTCAAACTTCTCTTCTGAGGCATGGACACCCTTGCTTACCACAGCCTTTGGCTCTTCTTGTACCTTCAACCAAACGTCGTTCCTGGAAGGGTTCGTTATGCCTGCACACATTGACTTCCACCCATTGCCCTGCTTTCTGGCAGAAAGACTCCAAACGCAAGACTGGATGACAATGTCAGTCCCACTTCAGGCCATCCCTCTTCATTCCAAAAGCATATTCATGAATAAACGCCCATCCTTTTGTTTATTATAAACTTAAAGCTACAAGTGGCCTACCCTGCCAAGAAGTGTCCCGAAGGAATAGTTCCCCATATCACACAGCCAGGCCCAGGGCCCAGGCTCCTCAGCCCACAGCCAGACTCCCGCCCAAAGCCCAGGGCTTCCCTTCACTGTGTGGCCTGTCCCCAGCGCACAGCTGGTCCTGCTGACCATGTCCCATGCCAGTCCCCAGCACATGGCGGGTACTGCTGACCATGTCCCCTGCTGACCATGTCCCCTGTCTGTTCCCAGCACACAGTGGGTCGTGCTGACCGTGTCCCCTGCTGACCGTGTCCCCTGCCTGTCCCTAGCATACAGCGGGTCCTGCTGACCATGTCCCCTGCCTGTCCCTAGCACACAGCGGGTCCTGCTGACCGTGTCCCTTGCCTGTCCCCAGCACACGGCGGGTCCTGCTGACCGTGATCCCTGCCTGTCCCCAGTGCACAGTGGGTCCTGCTGACCATGTCCCCTGCCAGTCCCCAGCACATGGCGGGTCCTGCTGACCATGTCCCCTGCTGACCATGTCCCCTGCCTGTCCCCAGTGCACAGTGGGTCCTGCTGACCATGTCCCCTGCTGACCGTGTCCCCTGCCTGTCCCCAGCACACGGCGGGTCCTGCTGACCGTGTCCCCTCCTGTCCCCAGTGCACAGTAGGTCCTGCTGACCATGTCCCCTGCCTGTCCCCAGCACACAGTGGGTCGTGCTGACCATGTCCCCTGCCTGTCCCCAGCACACGGTGGGTCCTGCTGACCATGTCCCCTGCCTGTCCCCAGTGCACAGCAAGTCCTGCTGACCATGTCCCCTGCCTGTCCCCAGCACACAGCAGGTTCTGCTGACCGTGTCCCCTGCCTGTCCCCAGCACACAGTGGGTCCTGCTGACCGTGTTCCCTGCCTGTCCCCAGCACACGGCGGGTCCTGCTGACAGTGTCCCCTCCTGTCCCCAGTGCACAGCAGGTCCTGCTGACCATGTCCCCTGCTTGTCCCCAGCACACGGCGGGTCCTGCTGACCATGTCCCCTGCCTGTCCCCAGCACACGGCGGGTCCTGCTGACCGTGTCCCCTGCCTGTCCCCAGCACACGGCGGGTCCTGCTGACCGTGTCCCCTGCCTGTCCCCAGCACATGGCGGGTCCTGCTGACCATGTCCCCTGCCTGTCCCCAGTGCACAGCAGGTCCTGCTGACCATGTCCCCTGCCTGTCCCCAGCACACAGCGGGTCCTGCTGACCATGTCCCCTGCCTGTCCCCAGCACACAGCGGGTCCTGCTGACCATGTCCCCTGCCTGTCCCCAGCACACAGCGGGTCCTGCTGACCATGTTCCCTGCCTGTCCCCAGCACACAGTGGGTCCTGCTGACCATGTCCCCTGCCTGTCCCCAGCACACAGTGGGTCCTGCTGACCATGTCCCCTGCCTGTCCCCAGCACACAGTGGGTCCTGCTGACCATGTCCCCTGCCTGTCCCCAGTACACAGTGGGTCCTGCTGACCATGTTCCCTGCCTGTCCCCAGCACACAGTGGGTCCTGCTGACCATGTCCCCTGCCTGTCCCCAGTGCACAGTGGGTCCTGCTGACCATGTCCCCTGCTGACTGTGTCCCCTGCCTGTCCCCAGCACACAGTGGGTCCTGCTGACCGTGTTCCCTGCCTGTCCCCAGCACACGGTGGGTCCTGCTGACCATGTCCCCTGCCTGTCCCCAGCACACAGCGGGTCCTGCTGACCATGTCCCCTGCCTGTCCCCAGCACACAGTGGGTCCTGCTGACCATGTCCCCTGCCTGTCCCCAGCACACGGCAGGTTCTGCTGACCGTGTCCCCTGCCTGTCCCCAGCACACGGCAGGTTCTGCTGACCGTGTCCCCTGCCTGTCCCCAGCACACGGCGGGTCCTGCTGACAGTGTCCCCTCCTGTCCCCAGTGCACAGCAGGTCCTGCTGACCATGTCCCCTGCCTGTCCCCAGCACACAGCGGGTCCTGCTGACCATGTCCCCTGCCTGTCCCCAGCACACAGCGGGTCCTGCTGACCATGTCCCCTGCCTGTCCCCAGCACACAGCGGGTCCTGCTGACCATGTCCCCTGCCTGTCCCCAGTACACAGCGGGTCCTGCTGACCATGTCCCCTGCCTGTCCCCAGCACACAGCGGGTCCTGCTGACCATGTCCCCTGCCTGTCCCCAGCACACAGCGGGTCCTGCTGACCATGTCCCCTGCCTGTCCCCAGCACACAGCGGGTCCTGCTGACCATGTCCCCTGCCTGTCCCCAGCACACAGTGGGTCCTGCTGACCATGTCCCCTGCCTGTCCCCAGCACACAGTGGGTCCTGCTGACCATGTCCCCTGCTGACTGTGTCCCCTGCCTGTCCCCAGCACACGGTGGGTCCTGCTGACCGTGTTCCCTGCCTGTCCCCAGCACACGGCGGGTCCTGCTGACCATGTCCCCTGCCTGTCCCCAGCACACAGCGGGTCCTGCTGACCATGTCCCCTGCCAGTCCCCAGCACACGGCGGGTCCTGCTGACCATGTCCCCTGCCTGTCCCCAGCACACGGCGGGTCCTGCTGACCGTGTCCCCTGCCTGTCCCCAGCACACGGCGGGTCCTGCTGACCATGTCCCCTCCTGTCCCCAGCACACGGTGGGTCCTGCTGACCGTGTCCCCTGCCTGTCCCCAGCACACAGCGGGTCCTGCTGACCGTGTCCCCTGCCTGTCCCCAGCACACAGTGGGTCCTGCTGACCATGTCCCCTGCCTGTCCCCAGCACACGGCGGGTCCTGCTGACCGTGTCCCCTGCCTGTCCCCAGCACACGGCGGGTCCTGCTGACCATGTCCCCTCCTGTCCCCAGCACACGGTGGGTCCTGCTGACCGTGTCCCCTGCCCGTCCCCAGCACACAGCGGGTCCTGCTGACCATGTCCCCTGACTGTCCCCAGCACACAGCGGGTCCTGCTGACCGTGTCCCCTGCCTGTCCCCAGCACACAGCGGGTCCTGCTGACCGTGTTCCCTGCCTGTCCCCAGCACACAGTGGGTCCTGCTGACCGTGTCCCCTCCTGTCCCCAGTGCACAGCGGGTCCTGCTGACCGTGTCCCCTGCCTGTCCCCAGTGCACAGTGGGTCCTGCTGACCGTGTCCCCTGCCTGTCCCCAGCGCACAGTGGGTCCTGCTGACCGTGTCCCCTGCCTGTCCCCAGCACACAGTGGGTCCTGCTGACCGTGTCCCCTGCCTGTCCCCAGCACACAGTGGGTCCTGCTGACCGTGTCCCCTGCCTGTCCCCAGCACACAGTGGGTCCTGCTGACCATGTCCCCTGCCTGTCCCCAGCACACAGTGGGTCCTGCTGACCATGTCCCCTGCCTGTCCCCAGCACACAGTGGGTCCTGCTGACCATGTCCCCTGCTGACTGTGTCCCCTGCCTGTCCCCAGCACACGGTGGGTCCTGCTGACCGTGTCCCCTGCCTGTCCCCAGCGCACAGTGGGTCCTGCTGACCGTGTCCCCTGCCTGTCCCCAGCACACAGTGGGTCCTGCTGACCATGTCCCCTGCCTGTCCCCAGCACACAGTGGGTCCTGCTGACCATGTCCCCTGCCTGTCCCCAGCACACAGTGGGTCCTGCTGACCATGTCCCCTGCCTGTCCCCAGCAGGAGTCCTTCTGACCGTGTCCCCTCCTGTCCCCAGTGCACAGTGGGTCCTGCTGACTGTGTCCCCTGCCTGTCCCCAGCACACAGTGGGTCCTGCTGACCGTGTCCCCTGCCTGTCCCCAGCAGGAGTCCTTCTGACCGTTTCTCCTGCATGACCGTGTCCTGCTTGCCCTGACCCCAGTAGGGAGTGAATCTACTGGCCTTCCCGAGGAGCAATCCTCGAGTCCGCGAGCAAGGACCCACCCAGCTATGGACTGGCTCCCTATGAAACTCCTGTTTCCTGTGAGTAAACAGCTAATGCACAACTTCTAATTGAAATGCATAACGAGCAAACCACTAGGGAAAGTCATGGCACTTTTCTGTGGACACAGGCAGTTCCTGGAATTCCACCAGCTTCCCAGATGGGCCGGACCTGCCCGGGGCCTGCCTCCCGCCTTCGTCTTCCTCTTGGCTGGGCAGGCTTGGGAGCTGGTGGCAACAGAGACGCTGGAGAGCCGGCTGGAGGAGGGGAGGTGAGTGGAGGGGTGTGGGGGGGGTGCGCCCAGGGCGAGGGGCCTGGGGAGGGGATTCTGGGCTCGGCCTCCGGCTCCTCCCGCCGCACTGCCAGGCCCAGAGCATGAGCAGGGTCAGGGCCACCACAGGCGCTAGAAAGCAGGGCACACGGGAGACGGGTGAGCGGCTGCCTTCGGAGCTCCAGTGCCCCCTGAGGCCTGGGCCTCGCTCTCCAGGGGCCCAGGTAGCAGGATGAGCAGGATGAGGGGTCGGTCCCACCCTTCCTGGCCGCAGACCCCAGGGTGGGGGCACAGAGCTGATCTGAGCCTGTGTCACACAAGTTCCTGCACACAGGCCTGGGTTCATACACACATGGCCCTGTGGGCAGACGGCTGCGTCCCCTCACACGGGCACTAGCCCTCGCTCTGGTCCACCCTGAATCCTACACACCCACCTGCACCACAGCACTGGGGACAGGAAGGGGGTCGAGGCTGCCCGTGCCGGGCCGACGCCCCGAGCTCTGGGGACAGGAAGGGCGGGGCCGGCTCCCCCCAGTTGTGCTGGGCACTAGGGGTGTTTCCAGCAAGGGTGGGCCTCCTGGGCGGGGAGGATGGCAGGCAGGGCCCTCCACTGCACAGGACACAGGTGGCCTTAGGTGTGGCGGGGCCTGGTCCCTGGAGATCCCCGGCATGGAAGCCATGGGCACCAAGGTTGCTGGGGACATTTTGTGCCCTAGAAGAACTGCCATGGTAGGGGCAGTGTCACGAAATCAGGACAGAGGGCGAGCTGGCAGATAAGATCTTAGCTAGAAAATCTCAGCCTCAGGAGCGCTGCCGCACCTCACCAGAGCTGGCCATTTACGCAAGCTCCCAGCAACGGGTGAATTATTTCTGCTGATGCTGGAGATAGTCAGTGGGCCAAGCGGGAAGCCACGGCTCGGGCAACATTGCCTCGGTCACGTGACCCGGGTGGGTCCTGGCAGGGTTGAGCAGCCCATCAGAAATTCCTGCTTCTCAAAGTAGAGCAGAATGAGCTGATGTTCTGGCTGGAAAGCAGATGCAAGGAAAGAGGAGCCCAGAGAAGAGCCTCCCCGACAGGTGTGAGCTCAGAGGGCAAAGCCGCTCACTCCGGCTGGATGCGGGGAGGGGATGGCCGAGGCAGGGCCGGGGCCGGGCCGGGCCCGGGTGAAGGCGGAGGCCCTGGAAAGCATGTGTGCGTCCTCCTTCAGGAAGAAGGTGGAGCTGGGCCCTGCCACGAGCTACCTACAAATGGTCGTCACAAAGATTGGGTTCTCCAGAGCCCAGGACGTCTTGGACACATTTTAAAACAAATATTAACAAATTAAGCCAAAATCTTAGAATCGATTGCAGTATTTTCACCCTCCCCGCCCCGCAGAAGAGGAGAGTGAGGATTCACCACAGAACAAATAGGCCGGTGGGAGGGCCGAGCATTTGCTTCCTTAAAACACAGCTTCCTCAAACCAGAAAGGACAAGACAGACAGACAGTGCCATGAGAATGGCGGCCTGCGTCTGGGACGTGCGTGCGGCAGGCGTGAGGAGGACAGCAGCTCCCACAGCCACCGGCTGCCCGGGGGCTGGAGGTGGCGTGTCAGTGTCCCGGGGAACAGGGGCACGTGCCCACGGCTGTGCACAGACACGGACACGTGACCACAGACCACGGGGACACATGACCACAGGGACACGTGACCACAGACCACGGGGACACGTGACCACAGACCACGGGGACACGTGACCACAGACCACGGGGACACATGACCACAGAGACACGTGACCACAGACCACAGGGACACGTGACCACAGACCACAGACATGGACACGTGACCACAGACCACGGGGACACGTGACCACAGACCACGGGGACACGTGACCACAGACCACGGGGACACGTGACCACAGACCACGGGGACACGTGACCACAGACCACGGGGACACGTGACCACAGACCACGGGGACACATGAGCACAGACCACAGGGACACGTGACCACAGACCACAGACCACAAACCACAGGGACACGTGACCACAGACCACGGGGACACGTGACCACAGACCACGGGGACACGTGACCACAGACCACAGGGACACATGACCACAGACCACGGGGACACGTGACCACAGACCACGGGGACACGTGACCACAGACCACAGGGACACATGAGCACAGACCACAGGGACAAGTGAGCACAGACCACGGGGACACGTGAGCACAGACCACGGGGACACATGAGCACAGACCACAGGGACACATGAGCACAGACCACGGGGACACATGAGCACAGGACACGGGGACACGTGAGCACAGACCACGGGGACACGTGACCACAGACCACAGACACGGACACGTGACCACAGACCACGGGGACACATGAGCACAGACCACAGGGACACGTGATCACAGGACACAGGGACACGTGACCACAGGACACGGGGACAATGCTCTGTCACATGATGCTGCTCCCCAGGACGCAGCTGGGCGCAGCTTTGCCTACGTCAGTGTGGAGCTTCAGGACAAGCCCACGGCCCGGCCCCGAAGCCGCAGCTCTCTTGCTGCTGTGAGATGGGCTCTCTGGCTTCCTCCTGGTCTCCATCACTGTTCTGTGCTGTTGGAGACGAGGCCTGGCCAAGCAGCCTTCCTGCACACAGCAGGGGAGCTGGGGCACCACGGTGCCCCGCGCTGGCTGTGATGTCAGTACCGGTCTGGGCCGGAGCCGCCCTCCAGGCCAGCCTTGTGCTGGTCAGCGGGAGGTGGAATCTCCTGGACCTTGTCGCTTGAGCTGGCTTCCAACCGTGACCTTGAGCTGGCTTCCAACCTTGAGCTGGCTTCCAACCATGACCTCGTGCCCTCAGCCTCCTGCGTAGCTGGCTCGACGGTGTGAGCCAGTGCCTGGCAGCCCCACACCACCAGCCGGTGCCATGCTGGGGGACGGGGTGGAGAGTGGGGAGCCCGAGCCCAGGCCCTGGGCCGTGATGGGCCGTGAAGAGGTCGGCCAAGGCTGCCTGACCCTCGACCGACAGGAGGCATCCCTGCAGGCAGCATCCCCTAGCAGACATCGAGGGCCTGGTGGCCCGAGCCCCGTCACGATGACCAACTGCCCGGCGGTCCCTGGCCACTGGCCCCGGGTGCTCGGGGCGCTCCTGCTGCTGGCCGCCTCACTGAACACTCAGAGTGGAAGTAAGTCTGGGGTCCCTCCCTGGGCGCTGTGGGGGCCGGGGGCAGACCGGCCTGGGCCCTGGCGGGGAGGAGTGGCTGTCGGCGGCCGCGGGCCCTGGGGACAGCAGAGAGAGCCGCGGAGAGCGCCGTGAGGACCCCAGCACGTGGGTGGGCCGCGGAGATGCGTGTCTGCGGGCTGGGGGTCGGGCTCTGTTGGGAGCCTTTGCTCTGCACGGGCTGGGCCCGTCCAGCAGCTGCAGCATCCCGCAGCCCAGAGCCGGCTGGGCCGGGCCAGGCAGACCGGGCTCTGCGGTGAGCAGGGGATACCAGCACGGCCCCGCCTCCCGCCGTCTGTGTGATGTGGAGCCCATGGCGTCCCCAGGAGGCCCTGACCCACGGGACCCCCCCCCCCAGGCCGGGATGACCCCGTGTGCACCGAGGGCGTGGTCTCCGTGGCCAGGGGTCAGCGCGCGGTGATGACCTGCAACCTCTCCAACCCAATCACCCACATCACCATCCAGCTGAGCGCCCACGGGGTGAACAGGACCGTCTTCAGTGAGGACGCCCCTGGGCACTTCTCCCGGGGCGAGTGGCAGCTCCAGGTCCAGGGGGGCCAGGCCCAGCTGGTGGTCAGGGCCGCCCAGGACAGCCACGCCGGGCTGTACCTGTGGCATTTGTATGGACACCAGAGAAACAGCAGAGTGATCATCCTACATGTTTCAGGTGAGATGGAGGCCAGGGAGGGGCTGGGGAGGGAAGCCGGGGAGGGAGGCTGGGGAGAGGCTGGGGAAGGAGGCTGGGGAGGGAGGCCGGGGAGGGAGGCCGGGGAGGGAAGCCAGGGAGGGAGGCTGGGGAGAGGCCGGGGAGGGAGGCCGGGGAGGGAGGCCGGGGAGGGAGGCCGGGGAGGGAGGCTGGGGAGAGGCTGGGGAGGGAGGCCGGGGAGGGAGGCCGGGGAGGGAGGCCGGGGAGGGAGGCCGGGGAGGGAAGCCGGGGAGGGAGGCTGGGGAGAGGCCGGGGAGGGAAGCCAGGGAGGGAGGCTGGGGAGGGAGGCCGGGGAGGGGCTGGGGAGGGAGGCTGGGGAGGGAGGCCGGGGAGGGAAGCCAGGGAGGGAGGCTGGGGAGAGGCCGGGGAGGGAAGCCAGGGAGGGAGGCTTGGGAGGGGCTGGGGAGGGAGGCTGGGGAGGGGCTGGGGAGGGAGGCCATGGGTGCCCTCTGCCCTCCAGTGGTCACTGTGGGGGGAACTGAGCCATGCCAGCCAGTGATGGGCAGCTGAGCCAGCGGTGCCTGCCGGCCCCGGCTCCCCTCCAGGCACAAAGACAAAGCGCACAGGCGGGGAGCTGCGGCCGTGGACGCTGGTGGGGGTGATGGTCGCTCTCCTCTTCTCAGTCCTGGTGGCCGGAGCCCTGGCTAGGAGAGTTTACACACGCTTGAGCAGGTGAGCCGCAGCTAGTCCTGGTGGCCGGAGCCCTGGCTAGGAGAGTTTACGCACGCTTGAGCAGGTGAGCCGCAGCTAGTCCTGGTGGCCGGAGCCCTGGCTAGGAGAGTTTACACACGCTTGAGCAGGTGAGTCGCAGCTAGTCCTGGTGGCCGGAGCCCTGGCTACGAGAGTTTACGCACGCTTGAGCAGGTGAGCCGCAGCTAGTCCTGGTGGCCGGAGCCCTGGCTAGGAGAGTTTACGCACGCTTGAGCAGGTGAGCCGCAGCTAGTCCTGGTGGCCGGAGCCCTGGCTAGGAGAGTTTACGCACGCTTGAGCAGGTGAGCCGCAGCTAGTCCTGGTGGCCGGAGCCCTGGCTAGGAGAGTTTACGCACGCTTGAGCAGGTGAGCCGCAGCTAGTCCTGGTGGCCGGAGCCCTGGCTAGGAGAGTTTACGCACGCTTGAGCAGGTGAGCCGCAGCTAGTCCTGGTGGCCGGAGCCCTGGCTAGGAGAGTTTACGCACGCTTGAGCAGGTGAGCCGCAGCTAGTCCTGGTGGCCGGAGCCCTGGCTAGGAGAGTTTACGCACGCTTGAGCAGGTGAGCCGCAGCTAGTCCTGGTGGCCGGAGCCCTGGCTAGGAGAGTTTACGCACGCTTGAGCAGGTGAGCCGCAGCTGGCGGTACGGGTGGGACTGTGGGACCACACCTCCATGGTGCAGGGGGTCTGGCATGCTCCACCCCAGGGCCCTGCAGGGCCCCGCTCCCCACTGGCTTCGGAGCAGCCTGGCAGCGGCCACTGGGTCCAACAGCCGAGCAAACCCCAGATGCCGCCGCGGGGGGGGGGGGGGGGGGGGGGGGGGGGGGTCCTGCGGTCCTCATCCTCAGCGGCCCTTTGTCCCCAGGACACCCTGCGTGGCCTGGCCTCGGCAGGTCTGGGCGGGCGGGGGACAGACCCCGCGGTTTCTGGCCTGGCCCTGGCTGAGGGTGCCTGGATGCCCCACTGCCCCTGGGCTCATGCGGCCAGAGCCACCAGGCCCGGGGTGTCCACCAAGTTTGGGCCTGAGCCAGGGCCTCCTCGCTGAGAGCTGAACAGTGACTGTGCAGGATGGGGGTGGGGGGTGGACTCAAAGCCCTGGAGTCCAGGGGGAGGCCTGGGAGGGAGGAGGAGGCCCCGGGAGGGAGGAGGTCCAGGGAGGGACCAGGCCCCAGGAGGGAGCAGATCCCAGGAGGGAGGAGCCCCAGGAGGGAGCAGATCCCAGGAGGGAGCAGATCCCAGGAGGGAGGAGGCTGGGAGGGAGCAGGCCCAGGAGGGAGCAGGCCCCGGCAGGAGGCCCCAGAGGGAGCAGGCCTGGGAGGGAGCAGATCCCTGGAGGGAGCAGATCCCTGGAGGGAGCAGATCCTGGGAGGGAGCAGATCCTGGGAGGGAGCAGGCCTGGGAGGGAGCAGATCCTGGGAGGGAGCAGATCCGGGAGGGAGCAGGTCCCCGGCAAGAGCCCCCCCCCCCCCCCCCCCCCCCCCCCGCCCCAGGGAGCAGGCCCCCAGCAGGAGGCGGGGTCAGGGCAGCCCTTCAGAGCCTGCTGTGGATCCGGTGCAGATGTCCATGGAGCCCTGCCCCCTTCCTGCTGTGCACAGGAGACTCTGCGCCTAGTAGCCGAGGCGGTGCTGGGCCCTGGTGCAGGCGAGCGCAAGCATGGCAGCCCAGGGAAGAGGGGCCTGGAAGCAGCCGCACCCAGGAAGGAGAAGGACGCACCCTGGTCCCGGCCACCTCCCTGCCCCTCTGCACACACAGGGAATCCCAGACACTGGACTGGGGGCCGCCCGGCCCTGCCCACCCCCATCACAGGGCGCTGCCCACCCTCTGGCCACGCGGGGGTGAAGGGGAGGCTCTCCCCGGGGAGGGGCCGGGGCCTCCAGGGGGTCTGGTGCCCCCTGTCTTCTGTCAGAAAGCACAAGCAGGTCATACAGACCCTGTGTCATGTGTCTGTTCCCGTTTCTATGAGGATTAACCAACTTCCATTGCGCCAACGTGAACGGGTTCCATGTGCCAAACCAGATCACACACACACCCTTCCCTGTGCACACACACACCCTTCCCTGTGCACCACACACCCTTCCCTGTGCACACACACCCTTCCCTGTGCACACACACCCTTCCCTGTGCACACACACACCCTTCCCTGTGCATCACACACACCCTTCCCTGTGCACACACACACCCTTCCCTGTGCACCACACACCCTTCCCTGTGCACACACACCCTTCCCTGTGCACACACACCCTTCCCTGTGCACACACACACCCTTCCCTGTGCATCACACACACCCTTCCCTGTGCACACACACACCCTTCCCTGTGCACCACACACCCTTCCCTGTGCACACACACCCTTCCCTGTGCACACACACCCTTCCTTGTGCACCACACACACCCTTCCCTGTGCACACACACACCCTTCCCTGTACACACACACACCCTTCCCTGTGCACACACACACCCTTCCCTGTGCACCACACACCCTTCCCTGTGTCCATCACACACACCCTTCCCTGTGCACACACCCCCTTCCCTGTGTCCATCACACACACCCTTCCCTGTGCACACACACCCTTCCCTGTGCACACACACCCTTCCCTGTGCACACACACACCCTTCCCTGTGCACACACACACCCTTCCCTGTGCACACACACCCTTCCCTGTGCACACACCCCCCTTCCCTGTGTCCATCACACACACCCTTCCCTGTGCACACACACACCCTTCCCTGTGTACACACACACCCTTCCCTGTGCACACACACACCCTTCCCTGTGCACACACACACCCTTCCCTGTGTCCATCACACACCCTTCCCTGTGCACACACACACCCTTCCCTGTGTCCATCACACACACCCTTCCCTGTGCACACACACACCCTTCCCTGTGCACACACACACCCTTCCCTGTGCACAAACCCTTCCCTGTGCACACACACCCTTCCCTGTGCACACACACCCTTCCCTGTGTACACACACACCCTTCCCTGTGTCCATCACACACCCTTCCCTGTGCACACACACCCTTCCCTGTGCACACACACACCCTTCCCTGTGTACACACACACCCTTCCCTGTGCACACACACACCCTTCCCTGTGCACACACCCCCTTCCCTGTGTCCATCACACACACCCTTCCCTGTGCACACACACACCCTTCCCTGTGTACACACACACCCTTCCCTGTGCACACACACACCCTTCCCTGTGCACACACACACCCTTCCCTGTGTCCATCACACACCCTTCCCTGTGCACACACACACCCTTCCCTGTGTCCATCACACACACCCTTCCCTGTGCACACACACACCCTTCCCTGTGCACACACACACCCTTCCCTGTGCACAAACCCTTCCCTGTGCACACACACCCTTCCCTGTGCACACACACCCTTCCCTGTGTACACACACACCCTTCCCTGTGTCCATCACACACCCTTCCCTGTGCACACACACCCTTCCCTGTGCACACACACACCCTTCCCTGTGTACACACACACCCTTCCCTGTGCACACACACACCCTTCCCTGTGCACACACCCTTCCCTGTGCACACACACCCTTCCCTGTGCACACACACCCTTCCCTGTGTACACACACACCCTTCCCTGTGTCCATCACACACCCTTCCCTGTGCACCACACACACCCTTCCCTGTGTCCATCACACACCCTTCCCTGTGCACACACACACCCTTCCCTGTGCACACACACCCTTCCCTGTGTACACACACACCTTTCCCTGTGCACACACACACCCTTCCCTGTGCACCACACACCCTTCCCTGTGCACACACACCCTTCCCTGTGCACACACACACCCTTCCCTGTGCACCACACACCCTTCCCTGTGCACACACACACCCTTCCCTGTCCATCACACACACCCTTCCCTGTGCACACACACCCTTCCCTGTGCACACACACCCTTCCCTGTGTACACACACACCCTTCCCTGTGCACACACACCCTTCCCTGTGCACACACACCCTTCCCTGTGCACCACACCCTTCCCTGTGCACACACACCCTTCCCTGTGTCCATCACACACCCTTCCCTGTGCACACACACCCTTCCCTGTGTCCATCACACACACCCTTCCCTGTGCACACACACACACCCTTCCCTGTGTCCATCACACACCCTTCCCTGTGCACACACACCCTTCCCTGTGTCCATCACACACGCCCTTCCCTGTGTACACACACACCCTTCCCTGTGTCCATCACACACACCCTTCCCTGTACACACACACCCTTCCCTGTGCACACACACCCTTCCCTGTGCATCACACACACACCCTTCCCTGTGTACACACACACCCTTCCCTGTGCACACACACCCTTCCCTGTGCACCACACACCCTTCCCTGTGTACACACACCCTTCCCTGTGCACACACACACCCTGCCCTGTGCACACACACACCCTGCCCTGTGCACACACACACCCTGCCCTGTGCACACACACACCCTGCCCTGTGCACACACACACCCTTCCCTGTGTCCATCACACACCCTTCCCTGTGCACACACCCTTCCGGGTATGTCACAGGCCCCTTTGGAGTAGGCTGGTGTGCCCAGGTCAGGCTGGCTGTAGCGGGTCTGAAAGCCAGGCAGCAGGAGGCCCTGTTGTCCTGTCTGGAGCTCTGGTCACTCCCAGCTCTGTTCTACATTTCTGCTGTAGACTTGAGTCATGTAAATAAGGGTTCAGTGGGAGGTGCCCTGGGGTTTGGTGGATGGTGACTTGGGGTTTGGGGGGGGGGGGAGGCCAGGGTTCGGCGGGGGTGGGGTGGTGACTTGGGATGGGTGGATGGTGACCTGGGGTTGGGGAGGGGGTGACTTGGGGTTAGATGGATGGTGACCCGGGGTTTGGGGGGGTGGTGACCCGGGGTTCGGGGGGGTGGGGGGTGACCCGGGGTTCGGGGGGGGTGGGGGGTGACCCGGGGTTCGGGGGGGTGGGTGGTGACCCGGGGTTCGGGGTGTGGTGACCCGGGGTTCGGGGGGGTGGGTGGTGACCCGGGGTTCGGGGGGTGGTGACCCGAGGTTCGGGGGGGTGGTGACCCGGGGTTTGGCAGGGTGGGGGGGTGACCCGGGGTTTGGGGGGTGGGTGGTGACCCGGGGTTCGGGGGGGTGGGGGGTGACCCGGGGTTTGGGGGGGTGGGGGGTGACCCGGGGTTCGGGGGGGTGGGGGTGACCCGGGGTTCGGTGGGGGTGGGTGGTGACCCGGGGTTCAGGGGGTGGGTGGTGACCCAGGGTTTGGCAGGGTGCGGGGGGTGACCTGGGGTTCGGGGGGCGGGTGGTGACCCGGGGTTTGGGGGGGTGGGGGGTGACCCGGGGTTCGGGGGGGTGGGGGGGTGACCCGGGGTTCGGGGGGGTGGGGGGTGACCCGGGGTTCGGGGGGGTGGTGACCCGGGGTCGTGCCCAGGTGACGGGCTCTCAGGACCGGCTGCTCCCGACCTCCGTGCCAGGAGGCACAGCTGTCCACCCTGCTCTGCGTGGCCCTGGGCTCTCGCGTCTCTCTGGGCTGTCCCCTCACCCGGTTGGAGGCTCGGTCCCTCCGGCCACCGAGGACGCTCCTGGGCATGCTGCCAAGCTCCAGGGACTGGAGACTGGAACGCAGAGCCGCAGTCTGAGATGACAGAGGGCTGGGGTGGGGCCGGGGGACAGGGGGACCTTCCGGGGAGGGCAGGCTGCGCGCAAGGCACTGGGCCTGCCGGGGCCCTGCTCCCCTGGACAGCTGCCCCTTGACCTTGGGCACACGGGCACGTCACCGAGTCGCGGGTCCAGCCCTTGCCATTGGCGGGCCAGAGAAGGATTTTCAGTGCATCCCACATTCAGTCTTAGAAAGACCAAGGGCCACACCAAGTGCACAGGATAAACCCAGTGACATCTGTCCAATCGGCTGAGCCCTGCAAAAAGCTCAGCCTGTGTGGACCTAAACCAGTGGAGCCCACAGCCCGAAGCAGGCCCAGCCAGCTGCAGGAGGCAGGGTTCAGGGTCCGCTTACACCCCTGCCTGCGGAGCCCAGGAAACTCCCTGCGCCACACCCAGCCGCCCCCCCCCTGCCCCCTCCTGTCCCTTCAAGCCTGCTCTGTGCTGTCCTGGGGACCTTTGCCCCCCACTGCCCACCCTCTGCTGGCCTCAGCCACCGAGTTCCTACACCTGCCAGTCCACCTGCCATCGCCACACACCACCTCCCCGCCCTCCCCTCCCCTCCCCTCCCTCCCCTCCCTCCCCTCCCTCCCTCCACTCCCCTCCCCTCCCCTCCCTCCCTCCACTCCCCTCCCTCTGCTCCCCTCCACTCCCCTCCCTCCACTCCCCTCCCTCCACTCCCCTCCCCTCCACTCCCCTCCCCTCCACTCCCCTCCCCTCCACTCCCCTCTGCTCCCCTCTGCCCCCTCCCTCCCCTCCCCTCCCTCCACTCCCCTCCCCTTCTCTCCACTCCCCTCCCTCTGCTCCCCTCCCTCCACTCCACTCCCCTCCTCTCCACTCCCCTCCCCTCCCCTCCCCTCTGCTCCCCTCCCTCCACTCCCCTCCCCTCCTCTCCACTCCCCTCCCCTCTGCTCCCCTCCGCCCCCCTCCCCTCTGCTCCCCTCCCCTCCGCCCCCTTCCCCTCCACCCCCCTCCCCTCCGCCCCCCTCCCCTCCGCCCCCCTCCCCTCTGCTCCCCTCCCCTCCCTCCGCTCCCCTCCCTCTGCTCCCCTCCCTCTGCTCCCCTCCCCTCCTCCCCCCTCCCCTCTGCTCCCCTCCCCTCCGCCCCCTTCCCCTCCACCCCCCTCCCCTCCGCCCCCCTCCCCTCTGCTCCCCTCCCCTCCGCCCCCTCCCCTCTGCTCCCCTCCCCTCCCTCCGCTCCCCTCCCTCTGCTCCCCTCCCCTCCGCCCCCCTTCCCTCCGCTCCCCTGTGCTCCCCTCCCCTCCGCCCCCCTCCCCTCCCCTCCACTCCCCTCCCTCTGCTCCCTGCCCCCACGCTTCCCTCCTCCAGGAGACC
This sequence comes from Dipodomys spectabilis, assembly GCF_019054845.1. NCBI lineage: Eukaryota > Metazoa > Chordata > Mammalia > Rodentia > Heteromyidae > Dipodomys > Dipodomys spectabilis. Next base: position 30,614 of record NW_024870885.1, on the reverse strand, counting down.
CTCGCCCCGCCCCAGAAGACCCAGCCCTGCCCGCCTTCTCCTCTGCACACTGTTCAGGCACAGGCCATGTCAGAGTGAGAGAATGGACATGTGCAGCTGGAGACGGGAGCTGCCCCGACACCTGGCCCCTGACAGTGGGGGGGGGGGGGGTGGTTGTTACCACCAGGTCCTGCCCAGCGGCCCCGGATCGGTTGATCTGTGTTCCCTGCCTCAGTGCTGCCGAGCCACAGCCCAGCCCTGGCGCAAGGAGGGGAGGGGGGCAGAGGGGGAGGGGAGTGGAGGGAGGGAGGGGAGGGGAGGAGAGGAGAGGGAGGGAGGGGTGGGGAGGAGAGGGAGGGAGGGGAGGGAGGGAGGGGAGTGGAGGGAGGGGAGGGGAGCAGAGGGGAGAGGAGGGGTGGGAGGGAGGGGAGGGAGCGGAGGGGAGGGGAGGGAAGGAGGGAGGGAGGGGAGAGGAGGGGGCAGAGAGGAGGGAGGGGTGGGAGGGAGGGAGGGGAAGGAGGAGGGAGGGAAGGAGGGGAAGGAGGGAGGGAGGGAGGGAGGGGAAGGAGGGAGGGAGGGAGGGAGGGGAAGGAGGGAGGGAGGGAGGGGAAGGAGGGAGGGAGGGGAGGAGAGGGAGAGGAGGGGGGGCAGAGAAGAGGGAGGGGAAGGAAGGAGGGAGGGAGGGAGGGGAGGGAGGGAGGGGGGAGGGAGGGAGGGAGGTGGTGTGTGGCCAGGCAGGTGCAGGAGCTCGCGGCTGCGGCCCGCGGAGGGGCATGCGGGCAGAGGTCCCCCGGAGGACACAGCGCAGGCTTGAAGCGACGGGAGGGGGCGGGGTGGTCACTGCCGGGGGCGCTGGGCTCCAGCTTGACCTTGACCCCACTGGGAGACGCCGCCCCTCGATGGCTCAAGTTGGTCCAACGTGTGGGGGCGTCAAGATCGCCCACAGCCCTGGCGGGTGTGCGGAGGCCGCGGAGCCCGCCGGCGGGCGGGGTGGGGGGCGGGGCGATGTGGGGGGGGCGGGGTGAGGGGCGGGGCGGGGTGAGGGGCGGGGCGATGTGCGGGGGCGGGGTGAGGCGAGGGGCGGGGCGGGGCGATGTGCGGGGGCGGGGGGCGGGGCGGGGCGATGTGCGGGGCGGGGCGGGGGGCAGGGCGGAGCGATGTGCGGGGGCGGGGTGAGGTGAGGGGCGAGGGGCGGGGGGCGGGGCGATGTGCGGGGCGGGGTGAGGGGCGGAGCGAGGGGCGGGGGTGAGGGGCGGGGGCGATGTGCGGGGGCGGGGTGAGGTGAGGGGCGAGGGGCGGGGCGGGGCGATGTGCGGGGGAGGGGCGAGGGGGCGGGCGGAGCGATGTGCGGGGGCGGGGCGATGGGCGGGGGCGGGGCGGCGTGGGAGGCGGCGTGGGAGGCCGTGTGTGAGGCCGGAGCGGTGCGTGAGGCCGGGGCCGCGTGGGAGGCGGCGTGGGAGGCCGGGGCGGCGTGGGAGGCGGTGTGGGAGGCCGGGGGCCGCGTGGGAGGCGGCGTGGGAGGCCGGGGCGGCGTGGGAGGCGGTGTGGGAGGCCGGGGCGGTGTGGGAGGCCGGGGCGGCGTGGGAGGCGGCGTGGGAGGTTGCGTGTGAGGCGGTGTGGGAGGCGGCGTGTGAGGTGGTGTGTGAGGTGGTGTGGGAGGTTGCGTGGGAGGCGGCGTGTGAGGTGGTGTGGGAGGCGGTGTGGGAGGCGGCGTGGGAGGTTGCGTGGGAGGCGGTGTGGGAGGCGGCGTGGGAGGTGGTGTGGGAGGCGGCGTGGGAGGTTGCGTGGGAGGCGGCGTGTGAGGTGGTGTGGGAGGCGGCGTGGGAGGCGGCGTGGGAGGTGGTGTGGGAGGCGGTGTGGGAGGCGGCGTGGGAGGCGGCGTGGGAGGTGGTGTGGGAGGCGGCGTGGGAGGTTGCGTGTGAGGTGGTGTGGGAGGCGGTGTGGGAGGTTGCGTGGGAGGCGGCGTGGGAGGCGGCGTGGGAGGTTGCGTGGGAGGCGGTGTGGGAGGCGGTGTGGGAGGCGGCGTGTGAGGTGGTGTGGGAGGCGGCGTGGGAGGGTTGCGTGGGAGGCGGCGTGGGAGGTTGCGTGGGTGGCGGTGTGGGAGGCGGTGTGGGAGGCGGCGTGTGAGGCGGTGTGGGAGGCGGCGTGGGAGGTTGCGTGGGAGGCGGCGTGGGAGGCGGCGTGTGAGGTGGTGTGGGAGGCGGCGTGGGAGGTTGCGTGGGAGGCGGTGTGGGAGGCGGCGTGGGAGGTTGCGTGGGAGGCGGTGTGGGAGGCGGCGTGTGAGGTGGTGTGGGAGGCGGCGTGGGAGGTTGCGTGGGAGGCGGCGTGGGAGGCGGCGTGGGAGGTTGCGTGGGAGGCGGCGTGGGAGGCGGTGTGTGAGGTGGTGTGGGAGGCGGTGTGGGAGGCGGCGTGGGAGGCGGTGTGGGAGGTTGCGTGGGAGGCGGCGTGTGAGGTGGTGTGGGAGGCGGCGTGTGAGGTGGTGTGGGAGGCGGCGTGGGAGGCGGCGTGTGAGGTGGTGTGGGAGGCGGCGTGGGAGGCGGCGTGTGAGGTGGTGTGGGAGGCGGTGTGGGAGGCGGCGTGTGAGGTGGTGTGGGAGGCGGCGTGTGAGGTGGTGTGGGAGGCGGTGTGGGAGGGCGGCGTGTGAGGCGGTGTGGGAGGCGGCGTGGGAGGCGGCGTGTGAGGTGGTGTGGGAGGCGGCGTGGGAGGCGGCGTGTGAGGTGGCGTGGGAGGCGGCGTGTGAGGCGGCGTGTGAGGCGGCGTGTGAGGTGGTGTGGGAGGCGGCGTGTGAGGCGGTGTGGGAGGCGGCGTGTGAGGTGGTGTGGGAGGCGGCGTGGGAGGCGGCGTGGGAGGCGGCGTGGGAGGCGGTGTGGGAGGCGGCGTGTGAGGCGGTGTGGGAGGCGGCGTGTGAGGCGGTGTGGGAGGCGGCGTGTGAGGTGGTGTGGGAGGCGGCGTGGGAGGTTGCGTGGGAGGTTGCGTGGGAGGCGGCGTGGGAGGCGGCGTGGGAGGCGGTGTGGGAGGCGGCGTGTGAGGTGGTGTGGGAGGCGGTGTGGGAGGCGGCGTGTGAGGCGGCGTGGGAGGCGGCGTGTGAGGCGGCGTGTGAGGCGGTGTGGGAGGCGGCGTGGGAGGCGGCGTGTGAGGTGGTGTGGGAGGCGGTGTGGGAGGCGGCGTGTGAGGTGGTGTGGGAGGCGGCGTGTGAGGTGGCGTGTGAGGCGGTGTGGGAGGCGGCGTGTGAGGCGGCGTGGGAGGCGGCGTGGGAGGCGGCGTGGGAGGCGGCGTGGGAGGCGGCGTGGGAGGCGGCGTGGGAGGCGGCGTGGGAGGCGGCGTGGGAGGCGGCGTGGGAGGCGGCGTGGGAGGCGGCGTGGGAGGCGGCGTGGGAGGCGGCGTGGGAGGCGGCGTGGGAGGCGGCGTGTGAGGCGGTGTGGGAGGCGGCGTGGGAGGCGGCGTGGGAGGCGGCGTGGGAGGCGGCGTGTGAGGTGGCGTGGGAGGCGGCGTGGGAGGCGGCGTGTGAGGTGGTGTGGGAGGCGGCGTGTGAGGCGGCGTGTGAGGCGGTGTGGGAGGCGGCGTGTGAGGCGGTGTGGGAGGCGGCGTGTGAGGTGGTGTGGGAGGCGGCGTGGGAGGCGGTGTGGGAGGCGGTGTGGGAGGTGGTGTGGGAGGCGGCGTGTGAGGCGGTGTGGGAGGCGGCGTGTGAGGTGGTGTGGGAGGCGGTGTGGGAGGCGGCGTGTGAGGCGGTGTGGGAGGCGGCGTGTGAGGCGGTGTGGGAGGCGGCGTGTGAGGCGGTGTGGGAGGCGGCGTGTGAGGCGGTGTGGGAGGCGGCGTGTGAGGTGGTGTGGGAGGCGGCGTGTGAGGCGGTGTGGGAGGCGGCGTGGGAGGCGGTGTGGGAGGCGGCGTGGGAGGCGGTGTGGGAGGCGGCGTGTGAGGTGGTGTGGGAGGCGGCGTGGGAGGCGGTGTGGGAGGCGGCGTGTGAGGCGGTGTGGGAGGCGGCGTGTGAGGTGGTGTGGGAGGCGGCGTGTGAGGTGGTGTGGGAGGCGGTGTGGGAGGCGGCGTGTGAGGCGGTGTGGGAGGCGGCGTGTGAGGTGGTGTGGGAGGCGGTGTGGGAGGCGGCGTGTGAGGCGGTGTGGGAGGCGGCGTGTGAGGTGGCGTGGGAGGCGGTGTGGGAGGCGGCGTGGGAGGCGGTGTGGGAGGCGGCGTGGGAGGCGGTGTGGGAGGCGGCGTGTGAGGCGGTGTGGGAGGCGGCGTGTGAGGCGGTGTGGGAGGCGGTGTGGGAGGCGGCGTGTGAGGTGGTGTGGGAGGCGGTGTGGGAGGCGGCGTGGGAGGCGGCGTGGGAGGTTGCGTGGGAGGTGGTGTGGGAGGCGGTGTGGGAGGCGGCGTGGGAGGTGGTGTGGGAGGCGGCGTGTGAGGTGGTGTGGGAGGCGGCGTGTGAGGCGGTGTGGGAGGCGGCGTGTGAGGCGGTGTGGGAGGCGGCGTGTGAGGTGGCGTGGGAGGTGGCGTGGGAGGCGGCGTGGGAGGTGGCGTGTGAGGCGGTGTGGGAGGCGGCGTGTGAGGCGGTGTGGGAGGCGGCGTGTGAGGCGGTGTGGGAGGCGGCGTGTGAGGCGGTGTGGGAGGCGGCGTGTGAGGCGGTGTGGGAGGCGGTGTGGGAGGCGGTGTGGGAGGCGGCGTGTGAGGCGGTGTGGGGAGGCGGCGTGGGAGGTTGCGTGGGAGGCGGCGTGGGAGGCGGCGTGTGAGGTGGTGTGGGAGGCGGCGTGGGAGGTTGCGTGGGAGGCGGTGTGGGAGGCGGCGTGGGAGGTTGCGTGGGAGGCGGTGTGGGAGGCGGCGTGTGAGGTGGTGTGGGAGGCGGCGTGGGAGGTTGCGTGGGAGGCGGCGTGGGAGGCGGCGTGGGAGGTTGCGTGGGAGGCGGCGTGGGAGGCGGTGTGTGAGGTGGTGTGGGAGGCGGTGTGGGAGGCGGCGTGGGAGGCGGTGTGGGAGGTTGCGTGGGAGGCGGCGTGTGAGGTGGTGTGGGAGGCGGCGTGTGAGGCGGTGTGGGAGGCGGCGTGTGAGGCGGTGTGGGAGGCGGCGTGTGAGGTGGTGTGGGAGGCGGCGTGTGAGGTGGTGTGGGAGGCGGCGTGTGAGGCGGTGTGGGAGGCGGCGTGGGAGGCGGTGTGGGAGGCGGCGTGTGAGGTGGTGTGGGAGGCGGTGTGGGAGGCGGTGTGGGAGGCGGCGTGTGAGGCGGTGTGGGAGGCGGCGTGTGAGGTGGTGTGGGAGGCGGCGTGTGAGGTGGTGTGGGAGGCGGTGTGGGAGGCGGCGTGTGAGGCGGTGTGGGAGGCGGCGTGTGAGGTGGTGTGGGAGGCGGTGTGGGAGGCGGCGTGTGAGGCGGTGTGGGAGGCGGCGTGTGAGGTGGCGTGGGAGGCGGTGTGGGAGGCGGCGTGGGAGGCGGTGTGGGAGGCGGCGTGTGAGGCGGTGTGGGAGGCGGCGTGTGAGGCGGTGTGGGAGGCGGCGTGTGAGGCGGTGTGGGAGGCGGTGTGGGAGGCGGCGTGTGAGGTGGTGTGGGAGGCGGTGTGGGAGGCGGCGTGGGAGGCGGCGTGGGAGGTTGCGTGGGAGGTGGCGTGGGAGGCGGTGTGGGAGGCGGCGTGGGAGGTGGTGTGGGAGGCGGCGTGGGAGGCGGCGTGTGAGGCGGTGTGGGAGGCGGCGTGGGAGGCGGTGTGGGAGGCGGCGTGTGAGGTGGCGTGGGAGGTGGCGTGGGAGGCGGCGTGGGAGGTGGCGTGTGAGGCGGTGTGGGAGGCGGCGTGTGAGGCGGTGTGGGAGGCGGCGTGTGAGGCGGTGTGGGAGGCGGCGTGTGAGGCGGTGTGGGAGGCGGCGTGTGAGGCGGTGTGGGAGGCGGTGTGGGAGGCGGCGTGTGAGGTGGTGTGGGAGGCGGTGTGGGAGGCGGCGTGGGAGGCGGCGTGGGAGGTTGCGTGGGAGGTGGCGTGGGAGGTGGTGTGGGAGGCGGTGTGGGAGGCGGCGTGTGAGGCGGTGTGGGAGGCGGCGTGGGAGGCGGCGTGGGAGGCGGCGTGGGAGGCGGCGTGGGAGGCGGCGTGGGAGGTGGTGTGGGAGGCGGCGTGTGAGGCGGTGTGGGAGGCGGTGTGGGAGGCGGCGTGTGAGGTGGTGTGGGAGGCGGCGTGTGAGGTGGTGTGGGAGGCGGCGTGTGAGGCGGTGTGGGAGGCGGTGTGGGAGGCGGCGTGTGAGGCGGTGTGGGAGGCGGTGTGGGAGGCGGCGTGTGAGGCGGTGTGGGAGGCGGCGTGTGAGGTGGTGTGGGAGGCGGTGTGGGAGGCGGTGTGGGAGGCCGGGGCGGCGTGGGAGGCCGGGGCGGTGTGGGAGGTGGTGTGGGAGGCCGGGGCGGCGTGGGAGGCCGGGGCGGTGTGGGAGGTGGTGTGGGAGGCCGGGGCGGCGTGGGAGGCCGGGGCGGTGTGGGAGGTGGTGTGGGAGGCGGCGTGGGAGGCCGGGGCGGTGTGGGAGGTGGTGTGGGAGGCGGCGTGGGAGGCCGGGGCGGTGTGGGAGGTGGTGTGGGAGGCGGCGTGGGAGGCCGGGGCGGTGTGGGAGGTGGTGTGGGAGGCGGCGTGGGAGGCCGGGGCGGTGTGGGAGGTGGTGTGGGAGGTGGTGTGGGAGGCCGGGGCGGTGTGGGAGGTGGTGTGGGAGGCGGCGTGGGAGGCCGGGGCGGTGTGGGAGGTGGTGTGGGAGGCCGGGGCGGCGTGGGAGGCCGGGGCGGTGTGGGAGGTGGTGTGGGAGGCGGCGTGGGAGGCCGGGGCGGTGTGGGAGGTGGTGTGGGAGGCGGCGTGCCAGGCCGGGGCGGCGTGCCAGGCCGGGGCGGCGTGCCAGGCCGGGGCGGCGTGGGAGGTGGTGTGGGAGGCGGCGTGCCAGGCCGGGGCGGCGTGCCAGGCCGGGGCGGCGTGCCAGGCCGGGGCGCAGGAGCCATGCGTGGCCCTCATGGAGAAGCAGGTTGGGTCTGACCTGGTTTGGGACGCCACGGTGTCCAGACCCGCCCCGAGTGCGCAGCGGCTGGCCGTACACAGCGGGACCTCGTGGCCTGCCCTTCAGACCAGACGGTGCCCTTTCCTCAACAAACCTCTCCTTCCTTGTCGACCCTTCTGCGTCTGCCACAGTCATTTGGTCAAAAACAAACACATTTTCCCCGGCATGGGCGTCATTCTTGAAGATGTTCTTGCTCAGGTCTGAAGGCATGGCGGCCAGAATCAGAGAAAAACAACTGCACGTAGCTCCAGCCGGTGCCCCGACGCCCTGCGCTGCCCCCGGGTGTGGAGGCCGGTGGGCGCTGACCCCTAGCCAGGGGGACACGGATGCCGGGTCCTTTCCAGACCCCACAGCTGAATGCCACCACTGGGCTGCAACCCTGAATCCCTGGGGCTGAGGGTGCTGCGCGTGGGGGGAGGGAGGAGCCCGCGGCGCTCGGAGGGAAGAGGCCTGGGACTGAGCAAGGCGTACGGGCGGGTGTGTGTGCAGAGCTGGGGGGGATGGGGGTGCCCTGGGACTGAGCAAGGCGTACGGGCGGTGTGCACACAGAGCTGGGGGGGACGAGAGTGGGGGTGCCCTGGGACTGAGCAAGGCGTACGGGCGGGTGTGTGTGCAGAGCTGGGGGGGACGAGAGGGGGGTGCCCTGGGACTGAGCAAGGCGTACGGGCGGGTGTGTGTGCAGAGCTGGGGGGCTATGGGGGGGTGCCCTGGGACTGAGCAAGGCGTACGGGCGGGTGTGTGTGCAGAGCTGGGGGGGACGAGAGGGGGGTGCCCTGGGACTGAGCAAGGCGTACGGGCGGGTGTGTGTGCAGAGCTGGGGGGGGGATGAGGGGGGTGCCCTGGGACTGAGCAAGGCGTACGGGCGGGTGTGTGTGCAGAGCTGGGGGGGACGAGAGGGGGGTGCCCTGGGACTGAGCAAGGCGTACGGGCGGTGTGCACACAGAGCTGGGGGGATGGGGGTGCCCTGGGACTGAGCAAGGCGTACGGGCGGGTGTGTGTGCAGAGCTGGGGGGCTATGGGGGGTGCCCTGGGACTGAGCAAGGCGTACGGGCGGGGTGTGTGTGCAGAGCTGGGGGGCTATGGGGGGTGCCCTGGGACTGAGCAAGGCGTACCGGCGGGTGTGCACACAGAGCTGGGGGGGGGGTGCGGCCCAGGCTCCACTCTGGGAATGGAACTGGACTTTGGAACTGGACTTGGAGTCCTGACATCACCCAGACTTTGATTTGTTTTGTCCACACCTGATCACTCCTAAACACACGTGTGTGTGGACACCTTACAAGGATTCAAACATTCCCCAAGCCACCAGCGGTGCCCCAGTGGTGGGGATGGATGAACAGGGCTGGGGAGAGGCCCAGGGCTCCTCAGACCCCAGGTGCGGGGGGCCGGGGGGGCCAGGGGAGGCCGGGGGGGCCAGGGGGACACGGAGGGGGGCCGGGGGGAGGGGGAGGCAGGGGGTGGCCGGGGGGACACGGGGTGGGAGGCCGGGGGGGGGGGGGCGTGGGGAGGCTGAGGGGGCCAGGGGGACACGGGGGGGGGGGGGCAGAGGAGGCCTGGGCCCCAGGCTGACCCGGCCCAGCCTCCCTGGGCCCTGGGCTGCAGCTGCTGCCAGCAGAAGTTCCTGCCTTGTAATGGCCCTGAGGGGTTCTCTGCCAGCCAGGGAAGGCCACCCTCCCCTCCTCCTGCTGGGATTCACGCTGGCTCCGCTCACCCCCCTCTGCCCCACCCCCCGTTTTCTTGGAGATGCACAGCAAGTTCTTGGCTCCTAATTAAAACACACGGTGAGAGTGTACTACCAAGAGAATCTTGACTCTTCTTAGTGGGCGCGGGCAGTTCCGGGAATTGGGCCGGAAAGTGTTTCCTTCAGGGAGAACGTAGCCCCGCCCTGGGACACCGCCTCCTCTCCTCCCAGCACCTCTGCACCCTGCTCTGGGCTGGGCAGACTGCAGGCAGCTTGTCTGGGCAGAGGAGGCTTGGAGGACCAACTACAGAGGCAGGGTAAGGACTGAGGTGGGCATGGGAGAAGGGGGCCGCGGCCCCGGGGGGGGGGGGGTCCTGGGCTTGGCCTCATCAAGTGCACAGGTGGGGACGTTGGCCGGCCCTCACCGCACTGGCTCTCCTGCCTTGAGCACCGGGAGGGCGCTCCGTCTAGGGCTGTGGGGAGCACAGGTTGGGGAGCACGGGGAGGGCGCTCCGTCCAGGCTGTGTGGAGCACAGGTTGGGGAGCACGGGGAGGGCGCTCCGTCCAGGGCTGTGGCTGTGTGGAGCACAAGTTGGGGAGCATGGGGAGGGCGCTCCGTCCAGGGCTGTGGCTGTGTGGAGCACAAGTTGGGGAGCATGGGGAGGGCGCTCCGTCCAGGGCTGTGGCTGTGTGGAGCACAAGTTGGGGAGCACGGGGAGGGCGCTCCGTCCAGGGCTGTGGGGAGCACAGGTTGGGGAGCACGGGGAGGGCGCTCCGTCCAGGGCTGTGGCTGGGGAGCACAGGTTGGGGAGCACGGGGAGGGCGCTCCGTCCAGGCTGTGGGGAGCACAGGTTGGGGAGCACGGGGAGGGCGCTCCGTCCAGGGCTGTGGCTGTGGGGAGCACAGGTTGGGGAGCATGGGGAGGGCGCTCCGTCCAGGCTGTGGGGAGCACAGGTTGGGGAGCCCGGGGAGGGCGCTCCGTCCAGGGCTGTGGCTGTGGGGAGCACAGGTTGGGGAGCACGGGGAGGGCGCTCCGTCCAGGCTATGGGGAGCACAGGTTGGGGAGCACGGGGAGGGCGCTCCGTCCAGGGCTGTGGCTGGGGAGCACAGGTTGGGGAGCACGGGGAGGGCGCTCTGTCCAGGGCTGTGTGGAGCACAGGTTGGGGAGCACGGGGAGGGCACTCCATCCAGGGCTGTGTGGAGCACAGGTTGGGGAGCACAGGGAGGGTGCTCCGTCCAGGCTGTGGGGAGCACAAGTTGGGGAGCACGGGGAGGGCGCTCCGTCCAGGGCTGTGGGGAGCACAGGTTGGGGAGCACGGGGAGGGTGCTCCGTCCAGGGCTGTGGCTGGGGAGCACAGGTTGGGGAGCACGGGGAGGGCGCTCCGTCCAGGGCTGTGGCTGTGTGGAGCACAGGTTGGGGAGCACGGGGAGGGCGCTCCGTCCAGGGCTGTGGCTGTGTGGAGCACAGGTTGGGGAGCACGGGGAGGGCGCTCCGTCCAGGGCTGTGTGGAGCACAGGTTGGGGAGCACGAGGAGGGCGCTCCGTCCAGGGCTGTGGCTGGGGAGCACAGGTTGGGGAGCACGGGGAGGGCGCTCCATCCAGGGCTGTGGCTGTGGGGAGCACAGGTTGGGGAGCACGGGGAGGGCGCTCCGTCCAGGGCTGTGGGGAGGACAGGTTGGGGAGCACGGGGAGGGCGCTCCGTCCAGGGCTGTGGGGAGCACAGGTTGGGGAGCACGGAGAGGGCGCTCCGTCCAGGGTCCTGGCTGGGGAGCACAGGTTGGGGAGAACGGGGAGGGCGCTCCGTCCAGGGTCCTGGCTGGGGAGTGCAGCTCCTGCATCTGTCCCAGCGCCTCAGGCAGGAGCCCGCTCTGGGCTCTCCTGTCTCCCTCCTTGGGCTCCGGCCACTGCAGGGCCCTGCGGGGTTGCCCCAGCCCAGGGTGACGCACTCTCCCGACCTGCACCCAGGTTGCCGGGAACTCCCTTTGCACACAGGTAATGAGACAGGCACACGCACAGACGGTCACGGTGCCCTCCTGGCCTTTGCCCCTGTTCTGATCTCCACACCCCGAGCCTGCCACGTGCTCAGCAGGAGATTCACAGGACAGAAGAGAAAGCCTGGATCCTCCCTGAGTCCTCCTTCTCCCTGGCTCCTCCCTGAGTCCTCCTCCTCCCTGGCTCCTCCCTGAGTCCTCCTCCTCCCTGGATCCTCCCTGAGTCCTCCTCCCTGGCTCCTCCCTGAGTCCTCCTCCTCCCTGGCTCCTCCCCGAGTCCTCCTCCTCCCTGAGTCCTCCTCCTCCCTGGATCCTCCCTGAGTCCTCCTCCCTGGCTCCTCCCTGAGTCCTCCTCCTCCCTGGCTCCTCCCCGAGTCCTCCTCCTCCCTGAGTCGTCCTCCTCCCTGGCTCCTCCCTGAGTCCTCCTCCTCCCTGGCTCCTCCCTGAGTCCTCCTCCTTCCTGGCTCCTCCCTGAGTCCTCCTCCCTGGCTCCTCCCTGAGTCCTCCTCCTCCCTGGCGCCTCCCTGAGTCCCCCTCTTCCTTGGATCCTCCCCGAGTCCTCCTCCTCCCTGGATCCTCCCTGAGTCCTCCTCCTCCCTGGATCCTCCCTGAGTCCTCTTCCTGGATCCTCCCAGATTCCTTCTCCTGCCTGGCTCCTCCCTGAGTCCTCCTCCTCCCTGAGTCCTCCCTGAGTCTTCCTCCTGCCTGGATCCTCCCTGAGTCCTCCTCCCTGAGTCCTCTTCATCCCTGGCTCCTCCCTGAGTCCTCCTCCTCCCTGGCTCCTCCCTGAGTCCTCCTCCTCCCTGGCTCCTCCCTGAGTCCTCCTCCTCCCTGAGTCCTCCTCCTCCCTGGCTCCTCCCTGAGTCCTCCTCCTCCCTGAGTCGTCCTCCTCCCTGGCTCCTCCCTGAGTCGTCCTCCTCCCTGGCTCCTCCCTGAGTCGTCCTCCTCCCTGGCTCCTCCCTGAGTCCTCCTCCTCCCTGGCTCCTCCCTGAGTCCTCCTCCTCCCTGGCTCCTCCCTGAGTCCTCCTCCTCCCTGGCTCCTCCCTGAGTCCTCCTCCTCCCTGGCTCCTCCCTGAGTCCTCCTCCTCCCTGGCTCCTCCCTGAGTCCTCCTCCTCCCTGAGTCGTCCTCCTCCCTGGCTCCTCCCTGAGTCGTCCTCCTCCCTGAGTCGTCCTCCTCCCTGGCTCCTCCCTGAGTCGTCCTCCTCCCTGGCTCCTCCCTGAGTCGTCCTCCTCCCTGGCTCCTCCCTGAGTCCTCCTCCTCCCTGGCTCCTCCCTGAGTCGTCCTCCTCCCTGGCTCCTCCCTGAGTCCTCCTCTTCCTTGGCTCCTCTGAGAGCCTCCTTCTCCCTGGTCTGGTTGTTGTGTGTGTGTGGTGTAGGTGTCTGGTGTGTGTGTGTGGTGTAGGTGTCTGGTTGGTGTGTGTGTGGTTGTGTGTGGTGTAGGTGTTTGCTTTGTGTCTGGTTGGTGTGTGTGGAGTGAGTGTTCTGAGCAGATCATCCCAGCCAAACCACCCACCCCAGACAGACACCCACACCATACACACACACACCAGACACCTATACCTGGTGTGAGTGCAGGGGAGGAGGTTTGCAGTCCTGGTGTGAGTGCGGGGGAGGGAGGGGGGTTTGCAGTCCTGGTGTGAGTGCAGGGGAGGAGGGTTTGCAGTCCTGGTGTGAGTGCAGGGGAGGGGGGAGGGTTTGCAGTCCTGGTGTGAGTGCGGGGGAGGGAGGAGGGTTTGCAGTCCTGGTGTGAGTGCAGGGGGGAGGGGGGTTTGCTGTCCTGGTGTGAGTGCAGGGGGGAGGGGGGTTTGCAGTCCTGGTGTGAGTGCAGGGGGGGAGGGAGGGGGGTTTGCAGTCCTGGTGTGAGTGCAGGGGGGAGGAGGGTTTGCAGTCCTGGTGTGAGTGCAGGGGGGAGGAGGGTTTGCAGTCCTGGTGTGAGTGCAGGGGAGAAGGGTTTGCAGTCCTGGTGTGAGTGCAGGGGAGAAGGGTTTGCAGTCCTGGTGTGAGTGCAGGGGAGGGGGGAGGGTTTGCAGTCCTGGTGTGAGTGCAGGGGAGGGGGGGAGGGTTTGCAGTCCTGGTGTGAGTGCAGGGGAGGGGGGAGGGTTTGCAGTCCTGGTGTGAGTGCAGGGGGGGAGGAGGGTTTGCAGTCCTGGTGTGAGTGCAGGTGAGGGAGGAGGGTTTGCAGTCCTGGTGTGAGTGCAGGGGAGGGGGGAGGGTTTGCAGTCCTGGTGTGAGTGCAGGGGAGGGAGGAGGGTTTGCAGTCCTGGTGTGAGTGCAGGGGGGGAGGAGGGTTTGCAGTCCTGGTGTGAGTGTAGGGGAGGGAGGAGGGTTTGCAGTCCTGGTGTGAGTGCAGGGGGGAGGAGGGTTTGCAGTCCTGGTGTGAGTGCAGGTGAGGGAGGAGGGTTTGCAGTCCTGGTGTGAGTGCAGGGGGGGAGTGCCACGGACCGGGTTCTGTCGGGACTACGGAGGACACCTAAGGGAGGAACCTGGAATAGGTGGGGAGATGGCAAACAGACAACTCACACACATTAGGAGTGGATGCTGAGTGCGATTTAATGCAGAGGATAACAAACTTTTATAGCAAAAGTCTCAATGAGAAAGGGCAAAAGGTTACACAATCTTGCTGCAGGGCTTCTTTCTTGGGTGGTCACCAGCTGGTCACCTGATAGGCACTTGTTTCCGGCTTATCTCTAAGAAATATAATGGGTTTCCATGTTTTGTCATCAACTAACCATTACCTTATTTCTATAGAGGCCTTAACTGTCCCATAAGATCTTTCCTGTTCTTTCCTCAATAGCAAGGTCACCGAGGCCTACATCTAGCAAGTCTTTTAGTAAATGAAAGAGAGTAACAAGAAGTTCTTTCTCCTAAGTAGTTATCTCAGCAATTGCCATACATTCCTTCTGTTCTAGCCGCGCCTACAGCTTCTTGTAAATCTCTTACAAACAATTCCTTCTGCTGAAATGACATCATGAAACCCCCAATATTTACTTATGACTTGTCTACTAGCCTCCATAAGAGGGGTTTTAGGTTAGCATTTAACTCTGGTGAGTTAGTCATATTTTTAAGACACTCATCAGATATTGGAGTCGCCAACACTCTTAAGAAAGAGCTTTGAATAAGGGAACGTTGACAATGAGCAAGTACAAAGAGCAGTAGAAGCAATAAAAGATTAATAGGCACTCTTATGCAGTGAAGAAAGGCAGAAACACATCTTTTCCCAGGGGTTTTTCCAGCCTTTTCCCAGGAGTAGGCCTCTTAGAAGCCCTATTCTCCGAGGTAGACTTCAGTGAAGTCCCAAAACTTGGAGATAGGTTTCGAAGCCCCTATCATGGTCTGATAGATGGTCTCCCATGCTAAGCAGACTCTACTGGGGTCGGCGTGGCAGGGGAGGGTTTGCAGTCCTGGTGTGAGTGTGGGGGAGGGAGGAGGGTTTGCAGTCCTGGTGTGACTGTGGGGGAGGGAGGGGGGTTTGCTGTCCTGGTGTGAGTGCAGGGGGGGAGGAGGGTTTGCAGTCCTGGTGTGAGTGCAGGTGAGGGAGGAGGGTTTGCAGTCCTGGTGTGAGTGCAGGGGGGGAGGGTTTGCAGTCCTGGTGTGAGTGTGGGGGAGGGAGGAGGGTTTGCAGTCCTGGTGTGACTGTGGGGGAGGACGGTTTGCAATCCTGGTGTGAGTGCAGGGGGGGAGGAGGGTTTGCAGTCCTGGTGTGAGTGTGGGGGAGGGGGGAGGGTTTGCAGTCCTGGTGTGAGTGCAGGGGGGAGGAGGGTTTGCAGTCCTGGTGTGAGTGCAGGGGGGAGGAGGGTTTGCAATCCTGGTGTGAGTGCAGGGGGGGAGGGTTTGCAGTCCTGGTGTGAGTGCAGGGGGGGGAGGAGGCTGCTCTTACCGCAGTGCACTGTCTGCGTCTGAGTCAGAACATACCTTGTTCTGGGGTCCCAGGGAGAGAGGTCAGTCTAGAGCTAGCGGGCAGATGTTCGGTGCAGGGCGTGTGGCAGTTGGCAGGTGTCTGAGTCCCTGGGTCTGGGTTCGGATTTGATAGCACGTGTGGATTCCTGTGACCGGGGTGTCCTGGTGGTTGGTGTGTACACACAAGGTGCACTTTTCGTGATGTCACGCTCATATTCAAAATGAAGCGCTTGGGTTGGCAGATCTTGAACGCTATTGCTCCAAAGCCGGGCCCACCTAATGGCCGGGTAGGGCCGGCCCAGGGAGGGCAGAGACTGGGCACTCTCGAGGCCCTGGCCGTGATGCGCAGCCTGAGGGGCAGAGTGCCTGGCGGCTGGACACCCCGCTCAGCCGGCCAGCTCCCCATGACAGGACCGCCCTGGGGACGGGACCGCCCTGGGGAATCCTGCCCTGGGCAGGGCTCCTCCCAGATGCCTTCTGGGAAAAGCAGAAGGGAGGAAGCGCGGGCCTCGGCTGCAGGGACAGGACGGCTGCAGGGACAGGACAGTGGCAGGCATCTAGATTCGGGGAAGGGCACTGAGGTGGGGAGGGGCTGGGCAGGCCGCGCCTGGGATGCGGGGCCTCAGGGCCAGACGCCTCCTGCAGTGGAGCATGGACACACGTACTGTGCTCCAGGAAATACACCCAGACTGGAAGGCACAGGGCCCGAGCCCAGGCAGACCCATGTCCCCCACCCCCCAGACCTGCCCCTCGCAGGGCAGACCCGTGTCCCCCACCCCCCAGACCTGCCCCCCCGCAGGGCAGACCTGTGAACCCCACCCCCCAGACCTGCCCTCCACAGGGCAGTCCCGTGTCCCCCACCCCCCAGACCTGCCCTCCACAGGGCAGACCCGTGTCCCCCACCCCCCAGACCTGCCCCCCACAGGGCAGACCCGTGTCCCCCACCCCCCAGACCTGCCCCTCCACAGGGCAGACCTGTGAACCCCACCCCCCAGACCTGCCCCTCGCAGGGCAGACCCGTGTCCCCCACCCCCCAGACCTGCCCCCCCGCAGGGCAGACCTGTGAACCCCACCCCCCAGACCTGCCCCCCACAGGGCAGACCCGTGTCCCCCACCCCCCAGACCTGCCCTCCACAGGGCAGACCCGTGTCCCCCACCCCCCAGACCTGCCCTCCACAGGGCAGACCCGTGTCCCCCACCCCCCAGACCTGCCCCCCCGCAGGGCAGACCTGTGTCCCCCACCCCCCAGACCTGCCCCCCCGCAGGGCAGACCATGTCCCAGCCCACCCTGGGTCTGGTGTGTCAGCCAGTGTGACATAAACCCCTCTGTGCTGAAGCTGCCATTTCTGCACCAGGCAAGGACCAAGATTAACCTTTGACCTGCCAGGCCAGGTCCTCGCAGGAGGCAGCTCAGCCTGGCGTCCTGGGCCAGCCGGGCTGCATGCCAGCTGGCCAGCTCGGAGGACTGGGGCACCACGGCTCTGCAAATCCAGGCCCGTGGGCTCGACATACAAGGCCACGCAGACACACGGGAGGGCATGCCTGTTGGAGGCTCACCTCTGTGTCCTGGTCCAGCCCAGGCTCCACACGGGTGCACACGTGAGTGTGCACATCGCGGTGCACTAAGCAGGGGTGTGGGTGTACATGTGCACATCGGGGTGCACTATGCAGGGGTGTGAGTGTACGTGTGCACATCGGGGTGCACTATGCAGGGGTGTGGGTGTACAGGTGTGCACATCGGGGTGCACTATGTAGGGGTGTGGGTGTACGTGTGCACATCGGGGTGCACTATGTAGGGGTGTGGGTGTATGTGTGCACATCGGGGTGCACTATGCAGGGGTGTAGGTGTACACGTGTGCACATTGGTGCACTATGCAGGGGTGTGGGTGTACACGTGTGCACATCGGGGTGCACTATGCAGGGATGTGGGTGTACGTGTGCACATCGGGGTGCACTATGCAGGGGTGTGGGTGTACACGTGAGCACATCGTGGTGCACTATGCAGGCGTGTGGGTGTACACGTGTGCACATCGGGGTGCACTATGCAGGGGTGTGAGTGTACGTGTGCACATCGGGGTGCACTATGCAGGGGTGTGGGTGTACGTGCGCACATCGGGGTGCACTATGCAGGCGTGTGGGTGTACGTGTGCACATCGGGGTGCACTATGTAGGGGTGTGGGTGTATGTGTGCACATCGGGGTGCACTATGCAGGGGTGTGGGTGTACACGTGTGCACATTGGTGCACTATGCAGGGGTGTGGGTGTACACGTGTGCACATCGGGGTGCACTATGCAGGGGTGTGGGTGTACGTGTGCACATCGGGGTGCACTATGCAGGGGTGTGGGTGTACACGTGTGCACATTGGTGCACTATGCAGGGGTGTGGGTGTACGTGTGCACATTGGGGTGCACTATGCAGGGGTGTGGGTGTACATGTGTGCACATTGGTGCACTATGCATGGGTGTGGGGTGTACACATGTGCACAGTGTGGTATACTGTGTATAGGTGTGTTCATGTGTGCACATTGGGATGTACTCTGTAGGTGTGTGCACACCCATGCATATTGGGTTGCTGTGCCTGTGGGGGACATGTGTGCACGTGTGTGCTGAGTCTGTACAAGGTGTGATGGAGGCAGACGGGAGGGCTGAGGGAAGGCGGGGAGCAGCCAGCAGCCCGGTGCCGCCCTGGCCAGCTGGGTGCAGAGGTGTGGGGCACCTCTCCTGCCCTGCAAGGGTCCCGGGCAGGGCTGGGGCGCGATGCAGCCGTGCTGGTCAGGACCGTGAGCGGGAAGAGGGGCTCTCAATTCTGACCACTCTTCCCGCGAGGCCTGAGAGGGTCACCATCCCCTGCGTGTGCCCCGTGGGCGTGTGGCCATGTGAGCCGGGGCCTCGCTGCCCTGCGTGTGCCCCGTGGGTGCGGCCATGTGAGCCGGGCCCTCGCTGCCCTGCGTGTGCCCCGTGGGTGCGGCCATGTGAGCCGGGCCCTCGCTGCCCTGCGTGTGCCCCGTGGGTGCGGCCATGTGAGCCGGGCCCTCGCTGCCCTGCGTGTGCCCCGTGGGTGCGGCCATGTGAGCCTGGGCCTCGCTGCCCTGCGTGTGCCCCGTGGGTGCGGCCATGTGAGCCGGGGCCTCGCTGCCCTGCGTGTGCCCCGTGGGTGCGGCCATGTGAGCCGGGGCCTCGCTGCCCTGCGTGTGCCCCGTGGGTGCGGCCATGTGAGCTGGGCCTCGCTGCCCTGCGTGTGCCCCATGGGTGCGGCCATGTGAGCCTGGGCCTCGCTGCCCTGCGTGTGCCCCGTGGGTGCGGCCATGTGAGCCGGGCCTCGCTGCCCTGCGTGCACCCCATGGGTATGGATGTGAGCCTGGGCCTCGCTGCCCTGCGTGTGCTCCGTAGGCGTGCAGCCATGTGAGCCGGGCCTCGCTGCCCTGCGTGTGCCCCGTAGGCGTGCGGCCATGTGAGCCGGGCCTCACCTTTGAGGTAGCTGCAAGGTTGCAAGCAGAGCCTCCCCGGCCTGTCACCCATCTGGGGACAGAGAGCAAGGCCTGGGCGCCAGAGGGGCGCTGGGGCATGGGCAGCAGCGGACGGAGGGGCAGAGAGGGATCCAGGCAGAGAGGGGTCCAGGCAGAGCGGGGTCCAGGCAGAGAGGGTCCAGGCAGAGAGGGTCCAGGCAGAGAGGGTCCAGGCAGAGAGGGTCCAGGCGGAGTGGGGTCCAGGCGGAGCGGGGTCCAGGCAGAGAGGGGTCCAGGCAGAGAGGGGTCCAGGCAGAGAGGGGTCCAGGCAGAGAGGGTCCAGGCAGAGAGGGTCCAGGCAGAGAGGGGTCCAGGCAGAGAGGGATCCAGGCAGAGAGGGTCCAGGCAGAGAGGGTCCAGGCGGGGCGGGGTCCAGGCGGAGCGGGGTCTGGGTGGAGTGGGGCCCTTAGCTGCCCATCCCTGCCTGACACCGGACGCTGCCTCACCGTAGCCTTTGACCTAGTGGCTTTCTTCCCACCAGGGCGCTTCCAAGAACCGCTGTCTGGAGCTCGGGACCCCTAAGCCAGTCCCTCCAGCCCAAGATGCCCACCCGACACCGGGCCACACCCAGCCGCATAGCCAGGGTGCTGGGGGTCCTCCTGCTCCTGGACGCCGCCCTGAGTACACAGAACGAACGTAGGTCCACAGCCCACGCTTCCCACACCAACCTGAGTGCACAGAGTGAGTGTAGATCCACTGCCCACGCTGCACACACCAACCTGAGTGCACAGAGCGAGTGTAGATCCACTGCACACACCAACCTGAGTGCACAGAGCGAGTGTAGATCCACTGCACACACCAACCTGAGTGCACAGAGCGAGTGTAGATCCACTGCACACACCAACCTGAGTGCACAGAGCGAGTGTAGATCCACTGCCCACGCTGCACACACCAACCTGAGTGCACAGAGCGAGTGTAGATCCACTGCACACACTGCACACACCAACCTGAGTGCACAGAGTGTAGATCCACTGCACACACCAACCTGAGTGCACAGAGCGAGTGTAGATCCACTGCCCACGCTGCACACACCAACCTGAGTGCACAGAGCGAGTGTAGATCCACTGCCCACGCTGCACACACCAACCTGAGTGCACAGAGCGAGTGTAGATCCACTGCACACACCAACCTGAGTGCACAGAGCGAGTGTTGATCCACTGCCCACGCTGCACACACCAACCTCAGTGCACAGAGCGAGTGTAGATCCACTGCACACACCAACCTGAGTGCACAGAGCGAGTGTAGATCCACTGCACACACTGCACACACCAACCTGAGTGCACAGAGTGAGTATAGATCCACTGCACACACCAACCTGAGTGCACAGAGCGAGTGTAGATCCACTGCCCACGGTGCACACACCAACCTGAGTGCACAGAGCGAGTGTAGATCCACTGCCCATGCTGCACACACCAACCTGAGTGCACAGAGCGAGTGTAGATCCACTGCCCACGCTGCACACACCAACCTCAGTGCACAGAGCGAGTGTAGATCCACTGCACACACCAACCTGAGTGCACAGAGCGAGTGTAGATCCACTGCACACACCAACCTGAGTGCACAGAGCGAGTGTAGATCCACTGCCCACGCTGCACACACCAACCTGAGTGCACAGAGCGAGTGTAGATCCACAGCCCACGCTGCACACACCAACCTGAGTGCACAGAGCGAGTGTAGATCCACTGCACACACTGCACACACCAACCTGAGTGCACAGAGTGAGTGTAGATCCACTGCACACACCAACCTGAGTGCACAGAGCGAGTGTAGATCCACTGCCCACGCTGCACACACCAACCTGAGTGCACAGAGCGAGTGTAGATCCACTGCACACACCAACCTCAGTGCACAGAGCGAGTGTAGATCCACTGCCCACGCTGCACACACCAACCTCAGTGCACAGAGCGAGTGTAGATCCACTGCACACACCAACCTGAGTGCACAGAGCGAGTGTAGATCCACTGCACACACCAACCTGAGTGCACAGAGCGAGTGTAGATCCACTGCACACACCAACCTGAGTGCACAGAGCGAGTGTAGATCCACTGCCCACGCTGCACACACCAACCTGAGTGCACAGAGCGAGTGTAGATCCACTGCACACACCAACCTGAGTGCACAGAGCGAGTGTAGATCCACTGCACACACCAACCTGAGTGCACAGAGCGAGTGTAGATCCACTGCACACGCTGCACACACCAACCTGAGTGCACAGAGCGAGTGTAGATCCGCAGCCCTCCCTGCACACACCACCCTGAGTTCCCGGGGGCTGAGGTGGGAGGGTATTAATGATGCAAACTGCACACTCTCCTGAGGCTGAGCTGCAAGGTGGCTGCCAGGACCCCAGCAGCCCCTGGGTCCCTGTCACAGCAGCAGCAGGCGGGGTCCACACAAAGCCGAGGCTTATCCCCAGAGGGAGGCCCCACAGCGCTGACAGAAGCAGCCTGTGCAAGGCCTGGTGTGTGCAAGGATAGGTGTGCGGCAAGGCCAGGTGTGAGCAAGGCCAGGTGTGAGCAAGGCCAGGTGTGCAAGTCCCGGTGTGAGCAAGGCCAGATGTGTATAAGGCCAGGTGTGAGCAAGGCCAGGTGTGGCAAGGCCAGGTGTACGGCAAGGCCAAGGTGTGTGCAAGACCAGGTGTGAGCAAGGCCAGGTATGAGCAAGGCCAGGTGTGAGCATGGCCAGGTGTGAGCAAGGCCAGGTGTGTGTAAGGCCAGGTGTGAGCAAGGCCAGTTGTGAGCAAGGCCATGTGTGTGCAAGGCCAGGTTTGAGCATGGCAAGGTGTATGGCAAGGCCAGGTGTGTGCAAGGCCAGGTGTGAGCAAGGCCAGGTGTGAGCAAGGCCAGGTGTGAGCAAGGCCAGGTGTGCACGAGGCCAGGTGTTAGCAAGGCCAGGTGTGAGCAAGGCCAGGTGTGCACGAGGCCAGGTGTGAGCGAGGCCAGGTGTGCATGAGGCCAGGTGTGCACGAGGCCAGGTGTGAGCAAGGCCAGGTGTGCGCAAGGCCAGGTGTGAGCAAGGCCAGGTGTGCACAAGGCCAGGTGTGCACGAGGCCAGGTGTGCACGAGGCCAGGTGTGCACGAGGCCAGGTGTGCGCGATGCCAGGTGTGCACGAGGCCAGGTGTGAGCAAGGCCAGGTGTGCGCGAGGCCAGGTGTGCGCGAGGCCAGGTGTGAGCGAGGCCAGGTGTGAGCGAGGCCAGGTGTGCGCGAGGCCAGGTGTGCGCGAGGCCAGGTGTGCGCGAGGCCAGGTGTGAGCGAGGCCAGGTGTGCGCGAGGCCAGGTGTGAGCGAGGCCAGGTGTGAGCGAGGCCAGGTGTGCGCGAGGCCAGGTGTGCGCGAGGCCAGGTGTGCGCGAGGCCAGGTGTGAGCGAGGCCAGGTGTGCGCGAGGCCAGGTGTGAGCGAGGCCAGGTGTGAGCGAGGCCAGGTGTGCGCGAGGCCAGGTGTGCGCGAGGCCAGGTGTGAGCGAGGCCAGGTGTGCGCGAGGCCAGGTGTGAGCGAGGCCAGGTGTGAGCGAGGCCAGGTGTGCGCGAGGCCAGGTGTGCGCGAGGCCAGGTGTGAGCGAGGCCAGGTGTGCGCGAGGCCAGGTGTGAGCGAGGCCAGGTGTGAGCGAGGCCAGGTGTGCGCGAGGCCAGGTGTGCGCGAGGCCAGGTGTGAGCGAGGCCAGGTGTGCGCGAGGCCAGGTGTGCGCGAGGCCAGGTGTGCGCGAGGCCAGGTGTGCGCGAGGCCAGGTGTGAGCGAGGCCAGGTGTGAGCGAGGCCAGGTGTGCGCGAGGCCAGGTGTGCGCGAGGCCAGGTGTGAGCGAGGCCAGGTGTGCGCGAGGCCAGGTGTGCGCGAGGCCAGGTGTGAGCGAGGCCAGGTGTGCGCGAGGCCAGGTGTGCGCGAGGCCAGGTGTGCGCGAGGCCAGGTGTGAGCGAGGCCAGGTGTGCGCGAGGCCAGGTGTGAGCGAGGCCAGGTGTGAGCGAGGCCAGGTGTGCGCGAGGCCAGGTGTGAGCGAGGCCAGGTGTGAGCGAGGCCAGGTGTGCGCGAGGCCAGGTACCGCGGCCAGCCCAGGCGCCTCCCGGTGAAGCGCCGGCCGCGGCCACTCAGCTGCCCCGGGCCACCGACCGCCCCTGGGAGGGCCCTGACCGGAGCACCCCGAACCCTGAAGCCCCAGGGTCCCCGACATGAGGACACAAGGGTCCTCGCTGAGTCCCATCTGCCTGCTGTCAGTCTGTCTGCCTGTCTGTCTGTCTGTCCTGCCACCCACACTGCCGCACACCTGGCACACGCGTGTGCCTCCCAGCCACCCCCCCCCGGACGCACAGCTCTGCACCGGCCGCGCACTTCGTGTTTGCAGCTACACGGAGGCCCTTCCATACGGCGCCTGCGCGCAGACGGCCAGCGGGCCAGCGGGGCCTGGGGCCGGAGTCCCAGAGGGACGTGGGGAGCCCCTGGGGCTCGGCCCGCCGCCCCCGGCGCCCGAGGCACGGGGTGCTCACGCTCCTGCGCAGTCCGCACGAGGCCCCTGCCGGGCCCCGGGATCCGGGTCCCATGCCGCCCGCGTCCCCCCAGGCTGGGACGACCCCGCGTGCACCGAGGGCGTGGTCTCCGTGTCCAGGGGTCAGCGCGCCGAGATGACCTGCAACATCTCCAACCCCTTCACCTGCATCACCGTCAGCCTGAGCTCCCCCGGGGCCGACGGGACCCTCTTCCGCGTGGAGCCCTCCGCAGGCCGCTCCCGCGTCTCCCGGGACGGCTGGCAGCTTCTGGTCCAGGGGGGCCGGGCCCAGCTGGTGGTGGAGTCCGCGCAGGACCGCCACGCCGGGCTGTACTCCTGGCGTCTGCGCGGGTGCCAGACGAATCTCAGACAGGTCTACCTGAACGTGTCACGGACGGATGGGACTGGCGGTAGGAGCTGGAGGAGGGGTCGGGGGAGAGGGGGCGAGGGGGGAGGGGAGGGAGAGGGGGACAAACCCCTTGCGCTCGCTGGGGACGCCCCCGCCCCCTCTGAGCAGCCCCTCCCCTGCCTGACCCCACCCTCCACGGCCTCCTGACCCCTGGGAAGTGGGAGCCGGTCTGGATGCCCATGCTGGGTGGGACCCCACCTCCCCATCTTCCTGGCAGAGCCCCAAGACCCACAGCTGGCTGCAGACCTAGGACTGGCCATGTCCTCCAGGGGTGAGTGACCTCTGTTCCCAAGGACAGGACCCAGGACCCCCCCCCACCCCCTCCCTGAAACCCCCTCCTCCCAACCTCTTCTTCAGAACCTCCGTTCCCCCTTTCCCCCACCTCCCAGCCCCCTCCTCCCAGCCCCCCCTCCTCCCAGCCCCCTCCTCCCAGCACTCCTCCTCCCAGCACTCCTCCTCCCAGCCCCCTCCTCCCAGCCCCCCTCCTCCCAGCCCCCCTCCTCCCAGCCCCCTCCTCCCAGCACTCCTCCTCCCAGCCCCCCTCCTCCCAGCCCCCCTCCTCCCAGCCCCCTCCTCCCAGCCCCCTCCTCCCAGCCGCCCTCCTCCCAGCCCCTCCTCCCAGCCCCCTCCTCCCAGCCCCCTCCTCCCAGCCTCCCTCCTCCCAGCCCCCTCCTCCCAGCCTCCCAGCCCCTCCTCCCAGTCCCTCCTCCCAGCCCCCTCCTCTCAGCCCCCTCCTCCCAGCCCCCTCCTCCCAGCCCCACTCCTCCCAGCCCCCTTCTCCCAGCCACCCTCCTCCCAGCCCCTCCTCCCAGCCCCCTCCTCCCAGCCCTACTCTGGGCATCCTTGTGCTCAGGCTGCAGGGGGGAAAAGTTGGGAGGCCATGGGGGAGGGAAATGGTGGAGGATGGTGGAGGGGGCGGGAGGTGGGAGAGGAGGCGGTGGGGGGAAGGGGGAAGGAGGGAAAGGGTGGAGGGAGGGGGTGGAAACTCAGGGAAGAGCAGGCATGGAGGGGGGAAGGGGGGAAGGGGTGGAGGGAGGGGTGGAGACTCAGGGAGGAGCAGGCATGGTGGGTGGGTGCCGACCGACACCCTCCTCTCTGCACCAAGTCCGCCCGGAGGCATCCACCTGGCCCCGGTCCCGGGGAGGGGCGCTGGCCTCTGTCCTCATGCTGGGGATCACCGTGCTCGGCCTCCTCTCATGGTATAGGACCTGCCATTCCCGGAAGTTCCAGCAGGTATGCGGCCAGCACCTGCTTACGGTGGGGGCAGGGCCCCTGGACATCCCCAGTGCACCCCAAGAGGGGCGAGGAGACCCGGGCAGGGGGGGAAGGACATGAGCAGGGGAAGGACATGGGCAGGGGAAAGACATGGGCATCAGGAAGGACATAGGCATCAGGAAGGACATGGGCATCAGGAAGGACCATGGGCATCAGGAAGGACATGGCATCAGGAAGGACATGGGCATCAGGAAGGACATGGGCAGGGGAAGGACATGGCATCAGGAAGGACATGGTATCAGGAAGGACATGGGCATCAGGAAGGACATGGCATCAGGAAGGCATGGGCATCAGGAAGGACATGGCATCAGGAAGGACATGGGCATCAGGAAGGACATGGGCAGGGGAAGGACATGGCATCAGGAAGGACATGGTATCAGGAAGGACATGGGCAGGGGAAGGACATGGCATCAGGAAGGACATGGGCAGTGGAAGGACATGGGCATCAGGAAGGACATGGGCAGGGGAAGGACATGGCATCAGGAAGGACATGGGCAGGGGAAGGACATGGCATCAGGAAGGACATGGCATCAGGAAGGACATGAGCATCAGGAAGGGCATGGCATCAGGAAGGACATGGGCAGTGGAAGGACATGGGCATCTGGAAGGACATGGCATCAGGAAGGACATGGCATCAGGAAGGACATGGGCAGGGAAAGGACATGGGCAGGGGAAGGACATGGGCAGCAGGCTCCCCTAGATCTTCGGCTCTGGGTGGCAGTACAGGCTCCAGTTAGACCAGAGGCCCCAGGCACCTGCAGGCCAGTCGGAGCCGAAGTCTTCAGACTTCTCCAGAGGCCTGCGTACCCACGTGAGGGCAGACTCTGTCCAGTGCAGCACACTGTGTGTGTGTGAGCTCAGTGTGTGTGAGCTCAGTGTGTGTGAGCTCAGTGTGTGTGCACACCCAGTGAATGTATACCCTGCCTCCAGAGCAGGGTCTGAGGGTCTCATGCAGGTCGGGCCTGGGGTGTGAGTTGGGTCTGTGTTGGTTCTGTGTTAGGGCTGTGTTGGGTCTCTGTTGGGTCTGTGTTAGGTCTGTGTTGGGTCTATGTTGGGGTCTGTGTTGGGTCTGTGTCGGGGTCTGTGTTAGGTCTGTGTTGGTCTATGTTGGGGTCTATGTTGGTCTATGTTGGGTCTGTGTTGGTCTATGTTGGGGTCGTGTTGGGGTCTGTGTTGGGGTCTGTGTTGGGGGTCTGTGTTAGTCTGTGTTTTGGGTCTGTATTAGGTCTGTGTGTTGGGTCTGTGTTAGGTCTGTGTGTTGGGTCTGTGTTAGGTGTGTGTTGGGTATGTGTTAGGTGTGTTTTGGGTGTGTGTTAGGTCTGTGTTTTGGGTGTGTGTTAGGTCTGTGTTTTGGGTGTGTGTTAGGTGTGTTTTGGGTGTGTGTTGGCTGTGTGTTGGGTCTGTGTTAGGTGTGTGTTGGGTGTGTGTTAGGTGTGTGTTGGGTGTGTGTTAGGTGTGTTTTGGGTGTGTGTTGGCTGTGTGTTAGGTCTGTTTTGGGTGTGTGTTGGGTGTGTGTTGGCTGTGTGTTAGGTCTGTGTTTTGGGTGTGTGTTAGGTCTGTTTTGGGTGTGTGTTGGCTGTGTATTGGGTGTGTGTTAAGTCTGTTTTGGGTGTGTGTTGGCTGTGTGTTCGGTCTGTGTTAGGTCTGTGTTTTGGGTCTGTTAGGTCTGTGTTGGGTGTGTGTTGGCTGTTTGTGTTGGGTGTGTGTTGGGTCTGTGTTGGCTGTGTGTTGGGTCTGTGTTAAGTCTGTGTGTTGGGTCTGTGTTAGGTCTGTGTTGGGTGTGTGTTGGCTGTGTGTTGGGTCTGTGTTAGGTCTGTGTTAGATCTGTGTTGGGTGTATGTTGGCTCTGTTGGCTGTGTGTTGGGTCTGTGTTGGGTCTGTGTTAGGTCTGTGTTAGGTCTGTGTTGGGTGTGTGTTAGGTCTGTGTTAGGTCTGTGTTAGGTCTGTGTCAGGTGTGTGTTGGCTGTGTGTTGGCTGTGTGTTGGGTCTGTGTTAGGTCTGTGTTGGCTGTGTGTTGGCTGTGTATTAGGTCTGTGTTAGGTCTGTGTTGGGTGTGTGTTGGCTGTGTGTTGGATGTGTGTTGGGTCTGTTTTGGGTGTGTGTTGGCTGTGTGTTGGGTCTATGTTAGGTCTGTGTTGGCTGTGTGTTTGGGTGTGTGTGTTGGGTGTGTGTTAGGTCTGTGTTGGATGTGTGTTGGATGTGTGTTGGGTCTGTGTGTTGGGTGCGTGTTGGTCTGTTTTGGGTGTGTTTTGGGTGTGTGTTAGGTCTGTGTGTTGGGTCTGTTTTGGATGTGTTGGATGTGTTTTGGCTGTGTGTTGGGTCTGTGTTAGGTCTGTGTGTTGGGTCTGTTTTGGGTGTGTGTTGGATGTGTTTTGGCTGTATGTTAGGTCTGTGTTGGATGTGTGTTGGATGTGTGTTGGATGTATGTTGGATGTGTGTTAGGTCTGTATGTTGGGTGTGTGTTAGGTCTGTGTTGGCTGTGTGTTGGGTGCGTGTTGGGCGCGTGTTGGTCTGTTTTGGGTGTGTTTTGGGTGTGTGTTAGGTCTGTGTGTTGCATCTGTTTTGGATGTGTTGGATGTGTTTGGGCTGTGTGTTAGGTCTGTGTTGGGTGTGTGTTGGGTGTGTGGTAGGTCTGTGTGTTGGGTCTGTTTTGGGTGTGTGTTGGATGTGTTTTGGCTGTGTGTTAGGTCTGTGTTGGGTGTGTGTTGGGTCTGTGTTAGGTCTGTGTGTTGGGTCTGTTTTGGGTGTGTGTTGGATGTGTTTTGGCTGTGTGTTAGGTCTGTGTTGGGTGTGTGTTGGGTCTGTGTTAGGTCTGTGTGTTGGGTCTGTTTTGGGTGTGTGTTGGATGTGTTTTGGCTGTGTGTTAGGTCTGTGTTGGGTGTGTGTTGGGTCTGTGTTAGGTCTGTGTGTTGGGTCTGTTTTGGGTGTGTGTTGGATGTGTTTTGGCTGTGTGTTAGGTCTGTGTTGGCTGTGTGTTGGCTGTGTGTTGGCTGTGTGTTGGGCCTGTTTTGGGTGTGTGTTGGATGTGTGTTGGGTCTGTGTGTTAGGTCTGTTTTGGATGTGTGTTGGATATGTTTTGGCTGTGTGTTGGGTCTGTGTTAGGTCTGTGTGTTGGGTCTGTTTTGGGTGTGTGTTGGATGTGTTTTGGCTGTGTGTTAGGTCTGTGTTGGCTGTGTGTTGGATGTGTGTTGGGTCTGTGTGTTGAGTCTGTTTTGGGTGTGTGTTGGGTGTGTGTTGGATGTGTTTTGGCTGTGTGTTAGGTCTGTGTTGGGTGTGTGTTGGCTGTGTGTTGGATGTGTGTTGGGTCTGTTTTGGGTGTGTGTTGGATGTGTTTTGGCTGTGTGTTGGGTCTGTGTTAGGTCTGTGTGTTGGGTCTGTTTTGGGTGTGTGATGGATGTGTTTTGGCTGTGTGTTAGGTCTGTGTTGGATGTGTGTTGGATGTGTGTTGGCTGTGTGTTGGGTCTGTTTTGGGTGTGTATTGGGTGTGTGTTGGATGTGTTTTGGCTGTGTGTTAGGTCTGTGTTGGGTGTGTGTTGGCTGTGTGTTGGGTCTGTTTTGGGTGTGTGTTGGATGTGTTTTGGCTGTGTGTTGGGTCTGTGTTAGGTCTGTGTTGGGGTCTTGCGCCCGTCAGGCCCAGCCCTCGCCCTGGAATGAATTGAGAGCCAGTAGGAGCTGAAGGACACCCGTGGGGCGTGTCCTTGGACCCCGGGTTCCCCAGGGGGCGGCCCGGGAGGCGCTGGTGCCCTGCACAGCCACAGTCGCCTTTTGTGTTGCAGATGCCCTCCGGCGACGGGCGTGCGTCCGGCCCTGACTGGAGGTGGACGTGCGGTGCCGTTGTGTGTGGACATTGAGTTTTCTGAAATACAGTTGTTCTGTGAGCCCTGTTCCAGGCTGTGTCGGCTTCTGAACCACTCCAAGATGGAGTCCGGGGGATGGGGGCCAGCCCCGTGCCCCACCGCCTCAGGCAGAGCCTCAGACCCGCGGGGCCGCGGGGGCCGCGGGGCCACACGGGCACCAGCTTCTCTTCCTGGGCAGACGAAGCCCCTCGGTGCTGGGGCCACGGCCACTCCGGAGTCCAGGCCTCTGCCTCGGGGTCTGGGCCATACCCGTGGCACCTCCCGGGGCCCCAGGCCACCCAGTGCCAGAGAACCCCAGCTGACCACTCGCTGGGAGCCTGGGGTGACCCTCCCCAAGCCCTCTGCCCAGAAGCTGGGCCCCTGGGGAGAGGTTGGGAGCCGGGGCCCCCGGGGAGAGGTCGGGAGTGGGGGCTGGCCCAGGGGAGAGGTCGGGAGCCAGAGCCCCTGGGGAGAGGTCGGGAGTGGAGGCTGACCCCTGGAGAGAGGTCGGGAGCCAGGGTCCCCGGGGAGAGGTCGGGAGCGGGGACCACCGGGGAGAGCTTGGGGCTGGGTCAAAGTTCGTGCCCTCCTGAAGGAAGCACCCTCATTGAAGATGGACCCAGCTGCATGAGTGAAGGTGGTCAGGCCAGCTCCATGAAGCCCGGTCTTCAAGGCAACGGGGCCTCCAGGCCACTCAGCCTCCTGCATGCGTGCCGTGTGCAGCCCTGCCCCGTCCCGGGACCCCAGCCTGCCCTGGACTCCCGGCACCAGTGCGCTCTGCCTCTGGGCACTGCCTCGGCCGCCCCTCACCCAGGGCGCCCTTGGCCCCGGGGACTGGAGGGGACTGGGGTGTGCCTTTCCCCCGGGACTCCAGGCTGCTGACCGGAAGCTCACATGGTCTAAGTTTATGGCCGGGTTTGGCCGGGACCCTGCTCTGACGTGGAACTTCTTGGCCCAGCTCACTTGAGACGGGTCTGGACCGCTGGGCAGTGCAGGCATCACACAATGCAGGAAGCAGACCCGGCCCCCTGAGGCCCACGTCCACCCGTCCCCTGCCCTCCCGAGGCCCTGGGCTCCTTTCCTTCTGTGGGACTCCTTGGACCAGGCCCTCCCTCCAGTGGGGTGGGCAGGCCCCTCTGCATCACCGAGGGCGAATCTGCCTGGCTCCTGGGGCCTGAAAAACAACGCCTCTCCACGTCCCACCACCAGAGGGCGGGCAGGGACCCCAGAACAGGGCTGGAGAGGGCTGTGCCCGGGCACCCGGCCTCCCCCACCCACTCCGGCCTCCCCCACCGGCCTCCCCCACCCGCCCCGGCCTCCCCCACCGGCCCCGGGCCCCCCACCGGCCCCGGCCTCCCCCACCCACCCCGGCCTCCCCCACCGGCCTCCCCCACCCGCCCCAGCCTCCCCCACCCGCCCCGGGCCCCCCACCCGCCCCGGCCTCCCCCACCGGCCTCCCCCACCCGCCCTGGCCTCCCCCACCCACCCCGGCCTCCCCCACTGGCCCCAGCCTCCCCCACCAGCCTTTCCCAACCTCCCCCCAGCCTCCCCCACCCGCCCCGGCCTCCCCCACCAGCCTCTCCCAACCTCCCCCCAGCCTCCCCCACCCGCCCCGGCCTCCCCCACCCGCCCTGGCCTCCCCCACCGGCCCTGGGCCCCCCACCCGTCCTGGCCTCCCCCCACCCACCCCGGCCTCCCCCACTGGCCCCGGCCTCCCCCACCAGCCTCTCCCAACCTCCCCCCAGCCTCCCCCACCCGCCCCGGCCTCCCCCACCAGCCTCTCCCAACCTCCCCCCAGCCTCCCCCACCCGCCCCGGCCTCCCCCACCAGCCTCTCCCAACCTCCCCCCAGCCTCCCCCACCCGCCCCGGCCTCCCCTACCCGCCCTGGCCTCCCACACCGGCCTCCCCCACCCGCCCTGGCCTCCCCCACCGGCCCTGGGCCCCCCACCCGTCCCGGCCTCCCCCACCCACCCCGGCCTCCCCCACTGGCCCCGGCCTCCCCCACCAGCCTCTCCCAACCTCCCCCCAGCCTCCCCCACCCGCCCCGGCCTCCCCCACTGGCCCCGGCCTCCCCCACCAGCCTCTCCCAACCTCCCCCCAGCCTCCCCCACCCGCCCTGGCCTCCCCCACTGGCCCCGGCCTCCCCCACCGGCCTCCCCCACCCCCCCGGGCCCCCCAACCCCAGCCTCCCTGGTTCTGCTCACTCCATACTCCTCTTGGGCGCAGACAGTTGACATTGGGCCATTGCAATGGGTATTTGAGTGTTTCCTTCTAAAACAGGAAACAAATGATTCTTTCCAGACCTTTCCAGATCTATCACATGCATTGCTTTAGAAAAAAAAACACTATAATCCTAATCTCTGTGTGTGTGTGTGTGTGTGCACGTGTGTGCATGCACATGTGTGTGTGCGTGCGTGCGTGTGAGCGTGTGTGCTGGTCCTGGAGCTGGAACTCCAGGCCTGGTCACGGTCCCTGAGCCCTTCAGCTCAAGGCTAGGGCTCCACCAGTTGAGCCACAGCGCCCTTTCCAGCTTACTGATGGTTAGTTGGATGAGTCTCACAGACTTTGACCCAGGCTGGCTTTGAACC